>NW_028270167.1:103706868-104306868 GCF_037043375.1 Chiloscyllium plagiosum | reverse complement strand
CGAGAGAGGGCGAGAGAGGGCGAGAGAGGGAGCGTGGGGAAAGGGCCAGAGAGAGAGAGGGCGAGAGAGAGAGACAGGGTGAGAGAGGGGGAGAGGGAGAGAAAGGGAGAGAGGGCGTGAGAGGGAGACAGGGCGAGAGAGGAAGAGATGGGAAGAGAGAGAAAGAGGGTTAGAGCGGGCGAGAGAGTGAGAGACGGCAAGAGAGGGAGAAAGGGAGAGAGAGGGCGAGAGATGGCGAGAGTGGGCGAGAGGGGGAGAGAGGGCGAGAGAGAGAGAGAGGGTAAGAGAGGGTAAGAGGGCGAGACAGGGAGAGAGGGTGAAAGAGGGAGAGAGGGCGAGAGTGGGACAGAGGGCGAGAGAGGGAGAGAGGTGAGAGAGAGTGAAAGAGAAGGAGAGGGAGAGAGGGCGAGAGGGGGAGAGAGCGAGAAAGGGCGAAAGAGGGAGAGAGAGGGAGAGAGATGGAGAGAGGGCAAGAGAGGGTGAGAGAGGGCGAGAGAGAGAGAGGGTAAGAGAGGGTAAGAGGGCGAGACAGGGAGAGAGGGTGAAAGAGGGAGAGAGGGCGAGAGTGGGATAGAGGGCGAGAGAGGGAGAGAGGTGAGAGAGAGTGAAAGGGAAGGAGAGGGAGAGAGCGTGAGAGGGCGAGAGAGGGAGAGAGGGCGAGAGAGGGGGAGAGGACGAGAGGGAGAGAAGTCAAAAGAGGGAGAGAGGGCGAGAGAGGGAGAAACGGTGAGAGAGGGAGAGTGGGCGAGAAAGGTCTAGAGAGGGATAGAGAGGGAGAGAGATGGAGAGAGGGCAAGAGAGGGTGAGAGAGGGCGAGAGAGAGAGAGGGTAAGAGAGGGTAAGAGGGCGAGACAGGGAGAGAGGGTGAAAGAGGGAGAGAGGGCGAGAGTGGGATAGAGGGCGAGAGAGGGAGAGAGGGTGAGAGAGAGTGAAAGGGAAGGAGAGGGGGAGAGAGCGAGAAAGGGCGAAAGAGGGAGAGAGGGGAGAGCGGGAGAGAGAGGAAGATAGGGCAAGAGAGGGAGAGAGGGAGAGTGAGAGCAAGGGACGGCGAGAGTGGTCAAGAGGGCGACAGAGGGAGAGAGGGCGAGAGAGGGAGAGAGGGTGAGACAACGAGAGAGGGAGAGAGAGGGAGAGGGCAAGAGAGAGGGGAAGAGGGTGAGGGAGGGAGAGAGGGAGAGAGGGAGAGAGAAGGGGAGAGGAGGAGAGGGAGAGAAGTCAAAAGAGGGAGAGAGGGCGAGAGAGGGAGAAACGGTGAGAGAGGGAGAGTGGGCGAGAAAGGTTGAGAGAGGGATAGAGAGGGCGAGAGAGAGAGAGGGTAAGAGATGGTAAGAGGGCGAGACAGGGAGAGAGGGTGAAACAGGGAGAGAGGGCGAGAGTGGGATAGAGGGCGAGAGAGGGTGAGAGGTGAGAGAGGGTGAAAGGGAAGGAGAGGGAGAGAGGGCGAGAAAGGGCGAAAGAGGAAGAGAGGGCGAGAGCGGGAGAGAGAGGAAGATAGAGCAAGAGAGGGAGTGAGGGTGAAAGAGGGAGAGAGGGAGAGTGAGAGCAAGAGACGGCGAGAGAGGTCAAGAATGCGACAGAGGGAGAGAGGGCGAGAGAGGGCGAGAGGGTGAGACAAGGAGAGAGGGAGTGAGCAAGAGAGAGGGAAAGAGGGTGAGAGAGGGAGAGAGGGCGAATGAGGGAGAGAGGGCGAATGAGGGAGAGAGGATGAGGGAGGGAGAGAGGGCTAGAGAGGGAGAGAGGGCGAGAGAGGGAGAGAGGGCGAGAAGGAGAGAAGTGAAAAGAGGGAGAGAGGGCGAGAGAGGTAGAAACGGTGAGAGAGGGAGAGCGGGCGAGAAAGGTCGAGAGAGGGATAGAGAGGGAGAGAGATGGAGAGAGGGGAAGAGAGGGTGAGAGAGGGTAAGAGGGTAAGAGAGGGAGAGAGGGCGAAAGAGGGAGAGAGGGCGAGAGCGGGAGAGAGGGCGAGAGAGGCAGGCAGGTGAGAGAGGGAGAGAAGGAAGAAGAGGGAGGGAGGGCGAAAGAAGGAGAGAGGGCGAAAGAGGCAGAGAGAGTGACAGAGGGCGAATGAGGGAGAGAGGGCAAGAGAGGGAGAGACGGCAAGAGAGGGAGAGAGGGAAGGAGAGGGAGAGAGGGCGAAAGAGGTAGAG
This sequence comes from Chiloscyllium plagiosum, assembly GCF_037043375.1. NCBI lineage: Eukaryota > Metazoa > Chordata > Chondrichthyes > Orectolobiformes > Hemiscylliidae > Chiloscyllium > Chiloscyllium plagiosum. The sequence continues at coordinate 104,304,724 of NW_028270167.1, read as the reverse complement.
AGGGCGAAAGTGGGAGAGAGGGCGAGAGAGAGCGAGAGGGGAAGAGATGGAGCGAGTACGAAAGAGATGAGAGAGATAGAGAGGGCGAGAGAGGGAGAGAGGGCGAGAGAGGTAGAGACGGCGAGAGAGGGAGAGAGGGCGAGAGAAGGAGAGTGGGCGAGAGAGGGAGAGTGGGCAAGAGGGCGAGGGAGGGAGAGAGGGTGAGAAAGGGCGAGAGCAGGAGAGAGGGATCGAGGGCGAGCGAGGGAGAGAGGGCAAAAGAGGGAGAGAGAGCGACAGAGGGAGAGAGGGCGAAAGAGGGCAAGAGAAGCAGAGAGGGCAAAAGAGTGAGAGAGGGAGAAAGGGGGAGAGGGGGTGAAAGAGGGCAAGAGAGGGAGAGAGGAAGAGAGCGGGCGAGAAAGGGAGAGAAAGGGATAGAGAGGGAGAGAGATGGAGAGAGGGGAAGAGAGGGTGAGAGAGGGTAAGAGGGTAAGAGAGGGAGAGAGGGCGAAAGAGGGAGAGAGGGCGAGAGCGGGAGAGAGGGCGAGAGAGGCAGGCAGGTGAGAGAGGGAGAGAGGGAAGAAGAGGGAGGGAGGGCGAAAGAAGGAGAGAGGGTGAAAGAGGCAGAGAGAGTGACAGAGGGCGAATGAGGGAGAGAGGGCAAGAGAGGGAGAGACGGCAAGAGAGGGAGAGAGGGAAGGAGAGGGAGAGAGGGCGAAAGAGGGAGAGAGGGCGAAAGTGGGAGAGAGGGCGAGAGAGAGCGAGAGGGGAAGAGATGGAGAGAGTACGAAAGAGATGAGAGAGATAGAGAGGGCGAGAGAGGGAGAGAGGGCGAGAGAGGGAGAGACGGCGAGAGGGGGAGAGAGGGCGAGAGAAGGAGAGTGGGCGAGAGAGGGAGAGTGGGCGAGAGGGCGAGGGAGGGAGAGAGGGTGAGAAAGGGCGAGAGCAGGAGAGAGGGATAGAGGGCGAGCGAGGGAGAGAGGGCAAAAGAGGGAGAGAGAGCGACAGAGGGAGAGAGGGCGAAAGAGGGCAAGAGAAGCAGAGAGGGCAAAAGAGTGAGAGAGGGAGAAAGGGGGAGAGGGGGTGAAAGAGGGCAAGAGAGGGAGAGAGGAAGAGAGAGGGCGAGAAAGGGAGAGAGGTGAGAGAGGGTGAGAGGGAAGGAGAGGGAGAGAGGGTGAAAGAAGGAGAGAGGGCGAAAGAGGCAGAGAGAGTGAGAGAGGGCGAGAGAGCGAGAAAGAGCGAAAGAGGGAGAGAGGGCGGGAGCGGGAGAGAGGGCGAGAGAGGGAGAGAGGGAAGGAGAGGGGGAGAGGGCGAGAGAGGGAGAGAGAGGAAGATAGGGCAAGAGAGGGAGTGAGGGTGAAAGAGGGAGAGTGAGAGCAACAGACGGCGGGAGAGGGAGAGAGAGCGAGATGGCGAGACAAGGAGAGAGGGAGAGAGAGGGAGTGAGGAAGAGAGAGGGAAAGAGGGTGGGAGAGGAAGAGTGGGAGAGAGGGCGAGAGAGGGAGAGTGGGCGAGTGGGCCAGAAAGAGAGAGTGCGAGAGAGGGAGAGAGGGCGAATGAGGGAGAGAGGGTGAGCGTGGTTGAGAGGGCTAAAGAGGGAGAGAGGGCGAGAGAGGGAGAGAGGGCGAGAGAGTGTGAGCGGGCGAGAGAGGGACAGAGGGCAAGAGAGCAGGAGAGAACGAGAGGGAGAGAAGTCAAAAGAGTGAGAGAGGGCAAGAGAGGGAGAAACGGTGAGAGAGGGACAGTGGGCGATAAATGTCAAGAGAGGGATAGAGAGGGAGAGAGGTGGAGAGAGGGCGAGAGAGGGTGAGAGAGGGTAAGAGGGCAAGAGAGGGAGGGAGGGCGAAAGAGGGAGAGAAGGCGAGAGAGGGAGAGAGAAGGAGAGAGGGCGAGACAAGGAGAGACGGAGAGAGAGGGAGTGAGGAAGAGAGAGGAAAAGAGGGTGAGAGAGGGAGAGAGGGCGAGACAGGGAGAGTGGGCGAGCGGTCCAGAGAGAGAGAGTGCAAGAGAGGGAGAGAAGGCGAATGAGGGAGAGAGAATGAGCGAGGGTGAGAGGGCTAGAGAGGAAGAGAGCGTGAGAGAGGGAGAAACGGTGAGAGAGGGAGAGTGGGCGAGAAAGGTCGAGAGAGGTATAGAGAGGGCGAGAGATGTCGAGAGTGGGCGAGATGGTGAGAGAGGGCGAGAGAGAGAGAGGGTAAGAGAGGGTAAGTGGGCGAGACAGGGAGAGAGGGTGAAAGAGGGAGAGAGGGCGAGAGTGGGATAGAGGGCGAGAGAGAGAGAGAGGTGAGAGAGGGTGAAAGGGAAGGAGAGGGAGAGAGGCGAGAGGGGGAGAGAGGTGAGAGAGGGTGAAAGGGAAGGAGAGGGAGAGAGGCGAGAGGGGGAGAGAGCGAGAAAGGGCAAAAGAGGGAGAGAGGGCGAGAGCGGGAGAGAGAGGAAGATTGGGCAAGAGAGGGAGTGAGGGTGAAAGAGGGAGAGAGGGAGATTGAGAGCAAGAAAAGGCGAGAGAGGTCAAGTGTGCGACAGAGGGAGAGAGGGCGAGAGAGGGCGATAGGGTGAGACAAGGAGAGAGGGAGAGAGAGGGAGTGAGCAAGAGAGAGGGAAAGAGGGTGAGAGAGGGAGAGAGGGCGAATGAGGGAGAGAGGATGAGGGAGGGTGAGAGGGCTAGAGAGGGAGAGAGGGCGAGAGAGGGAGAGAGGACGAGAGATTGGGAGAGGACGAGTGGGAGAGAAGTCAAAAGAGGGAGAGAGAGCAAGAGAGGGAGAAACGGTGAGAGAGGGAGAGCGAGCGAGAAAGGTCGAGAGAGGGATAGAGAGGGAGAGAGGTGGAGAGAGGGCGAGTGAGGGTGAGAGAGGGTAAGAGGGCAAGAGAGGGAGGGAGGGTGAAAGAGGGAGAGAAGGCGAGAGAGGGAGAGAGAAGGAGAGAGGGCGAGACAAGGAGAGAGGGAGAGAGAGGGAGTGAGGAAGAGAGAGGAAAAGAGGGTGAGAGAGGGAGAGAGGGCGAGCGGGCCAGAGAGAGAGAGTGCAAGAGAGGGAGAGAAGGCGAATGAGGGAGAAAGGGAGAGAGAGGGTGAGAGGGCTAGAGAGGGCGAGAGGGCGAGAGAGTGGGAGAGGACGAGAGGGAGAGAAGTCAAAAGAGGGAGAGAGGGCGAGAGAGGGAGAAACAGTGAGAGAGGGAGAGCGGGCGAGAAAGGTCGAGAGAGGGATAGAGAGGAAGAGAGAGGGTGAGTGAGGGCTAGAGAGAGAGAGGGTGAGAGAGGGTAAGAAGGCAAGAGAGGGAGAGAGCGCGAAAGAGGGAGAGAGGGCGAGAGCAGGAGAGAGCAGGAGAGCGGGCGAGAGCGGGAGAGAGGTGAGAGAGGGAGAGAGGGAAGGAGAGGGAGAGGGGGCGAAAGAGGGAGAGAGAGGGAGAGAAGACGAAAGTGGGAGAGTGGGCGAGAGAGAGCGAGAGGGGGAGAGATGGAGAGAGTACGAAAGAGGGAGAGAGGATGAGAGAGGAAGAGAGGGCGAGAGAGGGCGAGAGAGGGCGAGAGATGGCGAGAGAGGGAGCGTGGGGAAAGGGCCAGAGAGAGAGAGGGCGAGAGAGAGAGAGACAGGGTGAGAGAGGGGGAGAGGGAGAGAAAGGGAGAGAGGGCGTGAGAGGGAGACAGGGCGAGAGAGGAAGAGATGGGAAGAGAGAGAAAGAGGGTTAGAGCGGGCGAGAGAGTGAGAGACGGCAAGAGAGGGAGAAAGGGAGAGAGAGGGCGAGAGATGGCGAGAGTGGGCGAGAGGGGGAGAGAGGGCGAGAGAGAGAGAGAGGGTAAGAGAGGGTAAGAGGGCGAGACAGGGAGAGAGGGAGAAAGGGAGAGAGAGGGCGAGAGATGGCGAGAGTGGGCGAGAGGGGGAGAGAGGGCGAGAGAGAGAGAGAGGGTAAGAGAGGGTAAGAGGGCGAGACAGGGAGAGAGGGTGAAAGAGGGAGAGAGGGCGAGAGTGGGATAGAGGGCGAGAGAGGGAGAGAGGTGAGAGAGGGTGAAAGGGAAGGAGAGGTAGAGAGGCGAGAGGGGGAGAGAGCGAGAAAGGGCGAAAGAGGGAGAGAGGGCGAGAGCGGGAGAGAGAGGAAGATTGGGCAAGAGAGGGAGTGAGGGTGAAAGAGGGAGAGAGGGAGAGTGAGAGCAAGAGAAGGCGAGAGAGGTCAAGAGTGCGACAGAGGGAGAGAGGGCGAGAGAGGGCGAGAGGGTGAGACAAGGAGAGAGGGAGAGAGAGTGAGTGAGCAAGAGAGAGGGAAAGTGGGTGAGAGAGGGAGAGAGGGCGAATGAGGGAGAGAGGATGAGGGAGGCTAAGAGGGCTAGAGAGGGAGAGAGGGCGAGAGATGGAGAGAGGGGGTGAGAGGGCGAGAGAGGGAGAGAGGACGAGAGATTGGGAGAGGACGAGTGGGAGACAAGTCAAAAGAGGGAGAGAGGGCGAGAGAGGGAGAGAGGAAGAGAGAGGGCGAGAAAGGGAGAGAGGTGAGAGAGGGTGAGAGGGAAGGAGAGGGAGAGAGGGTGAAAGAAGGAGAGAGGGCGAAAGAGGCAGAGAGAGTGAGAGAGGGCGAGAGAGCGAGAAAGAGCGAAAGAGGGAGAGAGGGCGGGAGCGGGAGAGAGGGCGAGAGAGGGAGAGAGGGAAGGAGAGGGGGAGAGGGCGAGAGAGGGAGAGAGAGGAAGATAGGGCAAGAGAGGGAGTGAGGGTGAAAGAGGGAGAGTGAGAGCAACAGACGGCGGGAGAGGGAGAGAGAGCGAGATGGCGAGACAAGGAGAGAGGGAGAGAGAGGGAGTGAGGAAGAGAGAGGGAAAGAGGGTGGGAGAGGAAGAGTGGGAGAGAGGGCGAGAGAGGGAGAGTGGGCGAGTGGGCCAGAAAGAGAGAGTGCGAGAGAGGGAGAGAGGGCGAATGAGGGAGAGAGGGTGAGCGTGGTTGAGAGGGCTAAAGAGGGAGAGAGGGCGAGAGAGGGAGAGAGGGCGAGAGAGTGTGAGCGGGCGAGAGAGGGACAGAGGGCAAGAGAGCAGGAGAGAACGAGAGGGAGAGAAGTCAAAAGAGTGAGAGAGGGCAAGAGAGGGAGAAACGGTGAGAGAGGGACAGTGGGCGATAAATGTCAAGAGAGGGATAGAGAGGGAGAGAGGTGGAGAGAGGGCGAGAGAGGGTGAGAGAGGGTAAGAGGGCAAGAGAGGGAGGGAGGGCGAAAGAGGGAGAGAAGGCGAGAGAGGGAGAGAGAAGGAGAGAGGGCGAGACAAGGAGAGACGGAGAGAGAGGGAGTGAGGAAGAGAGAGGAAAAGAGGGTGAGAGAGGGAGAGAGGGCGAGACAGGGAGAGTGGGCGAGCGGTCCAGAGAGAGAGAGTGCAAGAGAGGGAGAGAAGGCGAATGAGGGAGAGAGAATGAGCGAGGGTGAGAGGGCTAGAGAGGAAGAGAGCGTGAGAGAGGGAGAAACGGTGAGAGAGGGAGAGTGGGCGAGAAAGGTCGAGAGAGGTATAGAGAGGGCGAGAGATGTCGAGAGTGGGCGAGATGGTGAGAGAGGGCGAGAGAGAGAGAGGGTAAGAGAGGGTAAGTGGGCGAGACAGGGAGAGAGGGTGAAAGAGGGAGAGAGGGCGAGAGTGGGATAGAGGGCGAGAGAGAGAGAGAGGTGAGAGAGGGTGAAAGGGAAGGAGAGGGAGAGAGGCGAGAGGGGGAGAGAGGTGAGAGAGGGTGAAAGGGAAGGAGAGGGAGAGAGGCGAGAGGGGGAGAGAGCGAGAAAGGGCAAAAGAGGGAGAGAGGGCGAGAGCGGGAGAGAGAGGAAGATTGGGCAAGAGAGGGAGTGAGGGTGAAAGAGGGAGAGAGGGAGATTGAGAGCAAGAAAAGGCGAGAGAGGTCAAGTGTGCGACAGAGGGAGAGAGGGCGAGAGAGGGCGATAGGGTGAGACAAGGAGAGAGGGAGAGAGAGGGAGTGAGCAAGAGAGAGGGAAAGAGGGTGAGAGAGGGAGAGAGGGCGAATGAGGGAGAGAGGATGAGGGAGGGTGAGAGGGCTAGAGAGGGAGAGAGGGCGAGAGAGGGAGAGAGGACGAGAGATTGGGAGAGGACGAGTGGGAGAGAAGTCAAAAGAGGGAGAGAGAGCAAGAGAGGGAGAAACGGTGAGAGAGGGAGAGCGAGCGAGAAAGGTCGAGAGAGGGATAGAGAGGGAGAGAGGTGGAGAGAGGGCGAGTGAGGGTGAGAGAGGGTAAGAGGGCAAGAGAGGGAGGGAGGGTGAAAGAGGGAGAGAAGGCGAGAGAGGGAGAGAGAAGGAGAGAGGGCGAGACAAGGAGAGAGGGAGAGAGAGGGAGTGAGGAAGAGAGAGGAAAAGAGGGTGAGAGAGGGAGAGAGGGCGAGCGGGCCAGAGAGAGAGAGTGCAAGAGAGGGAGAGAAGGCGAATGAGGGAGAAAGGGAGAGAGAGGGTGAGAGGGCTAGAGAGGGCGAGAGGGCGAGAGAGTGGGAGAGGACGAGAGGGAGAGAAGTCAAAAGAGGGAGAGAGGGCGAGAGAGGGAGAAACAGTGAGAGAGGGAGAGCGGGCGAGAAAGGTCGAGAGAGGGATAGAGAGGAAGAGAGAGGGTGAGTGAGGGCTAGAGAGAGAGAGGGTGAGAGAGGGTAAGAAGGCAAGAGAGGGAGAGAGCGCGAAAGAGGGAGAGAGGGCGAGAGCAGGAGAGAGCAGGAGAGCGGGCGAGAGCGGGAGAGAGGTGAGAGAGGGAGAGAGGGAAGGAGAGGGAGAGGGGGCGAAAGAGGGAGAGAGAGGGAGAGAAGACGAAAGTGGGAGAGTGGGCGAGAGAGAGCGAGAGGGGGAGAGATGGAGAGAGTACGAAAGAGGGAGAGAGGATGAGAGAGGAAGAGAGGGCGAGAGAGGGCGAGAGAGGGCGAGAGATGGCGAGAGAGGGAGCGTGGGGAAAGGGCCAGAGAGAGAGAGGGCGAGAGAGAGAGAGACAGGGTGAGAGAGGGGGAGAGGGAGAGAAAGGGAGAGAGGGCGTGAGAGGGAGACAGGGCGAGAGAGGAAGAGATGGGAAGAGAGAGAAAGAGGGTTAGAGCGGGCGAGAGAGTGAGAGACGGCAAGAGAGGGAGAAAGGGAGAGAGAGGGCGAGAGATGGCGAGAGTGGGCGAGAGGGGGAGAGAGGGCGAGAGAGAGAGAGAGGGTAAGAGAGGGTAAGAGGGCGAGACAGGGAGAGAGGGAGAAAGGGAGAGAGAGGGCGAGAGATGGCGAGAGTGGGCGAGAGGGGGAGAGAGGGCGAGAGAGAGAGAGAGGGTAAGAGAGGGTAAGAGGGCGAGACAGGGAGAGAGGGTGAAAGAGGGAGAGAGGGCGAGAGTGGGATAGAGGGCGAGAGAGGGAGAGAGGTGAGAGAGGGTGAAAGGGAAGGAGAGGTAGAGAGGCGAGAGGGGGAGAGAGCGAGAAAGGGCGAAAGAGGGAGAGAGGGCGAGAGCGGGAGAGAGAGGAAGATTGGGCAAGAGAGGGAGTGAGGGTGAAAGAGGGAGAGAGGGAGAGTGAGAGCAAGAGAAGGCGAGAGAGGTCAAGAGTGCGACAGAGGGAGAGAGGGCGAGAGAGGGCGAGAGGGTGAGACAAGGAGAGAGGGAGAGAGAGTGAGTGAGCAAGAGAGAGGGAAAGTGGGTGAGAGAGGGAGAGAGGGCGAATGAGGGAGAGAGGATGAGGGAGGCTAAGAGGGCTAGAGAGGGAGAGAGGGCGAGAGATGGAGAGAGGGGGTGAGAGGGCGAGAGAGGGAGAGAGGACGAGAGATTGGGAGAGGACGAGTGGGAGACAAGTCAAAAGAGGGAGAGAGGGCGAGAGAGGGAGAAACGGTGAGAGAGGGAGAGCGGGCGAGAAAGGTCGAGAGAGGGATAAAGAGGGAGAGAGATGGAAAGAGGGGAAGAGAGGGTGAGAGAGGGTAAGAGGGCAAGAGAGGGAGAGAGGGCGAAAGAGGAAGAGAGGGCGAGAAGGGAGGGAGGTGGGAGAGGGAGAGAGGGAAGGAGAGGGAGGCAGGGCGAAAGAAGGAGAGAGGGCGAAAGAGGCGGAGAGAGTGAGAGAGGGCGAATGAGGGAGAGAGGGCAAGAGAGGGAGAGACGGCAAGAGAGGGAGAGAGGGAAAGAGAGGGAGAGAGGGCGAAAGAGGGAGAGAGAGCGAAAGTGGGAGAGAGGGCGAGAGAGAGCGAGAGGGGGTGAGGTGGAGAGAGTACAAAAGAGAGAGAGAGGGAGAGAGGGCGAGCGAGGGAGAGAGGGCGAGAGAGGGAGAGAGAGCGAGAGAAGGAGAGTGGGCGAGAGGGCAAGAGAGGGAGACAGGGCGAGAGAGGGTGAGAGGGCGAGAGAGGGAGAGAGGGCGAGAGAGGGAGAGAGGGCGAGAGAAGGAGAGTGGGCGAGAGAGGGAGAGTCGGCGAGAGGGCAAGAGAGGGAGACAGGGCGAGAGAGGGTGAGAGGGCAAGAGGGAGAGAGGGCGAGGGAGGGAGAGAGGGTGATAAAGGGCGAGAGCGTGAGAGAGGGATAGAGGGCGAGAGAGGGAGAGAGGCCGAAAGTGGGAGAGCGGGCGAAAGAGGGCAAGAGAGGCAGAGAGGGCAAAACAGTGAGAGAGGGAGAAACGGGGAGAGGGGTGAAAGAGGGCAAGAGAGGGTGAGAGGTCGAGAGAGGGAGAGAGGAAGAGAGAGGGCGAGAAAGGGAGAGAGGTGAGAGAGGGTGAGAGGGAAGGAGAGGGAGAGAGGGTGAAAGAAGGAGAGAGGGCGAAAGAGGCAGAGAGAGTGAGAGAGGGCGAGAGAGCGAGAAAGAGCGAAAGAGGGAGAGAGGGCGAGAGCGGGAGAGAGGACGAGAGAGGGAGAGAGGGAAGGAGAGGGAGAGAGGGCGAGAGAGGGAGAGAGAGGAAGATAGGGCAAGAGAGGGAGTGAGGGTGAAAGAGGGAGAGAGGGAGAGTGAGAGCAAGAGACGGCAGGAGAGGTAGAGAGGGCGAGAGGGCGAGACAAGGAGAGAGGGAGAGAGAGCGAGTGAGTAAGAGAGAGAGAAAGAGGGTGCGAGAGGGAGAGAGGGAGAGAGGGCGAGAGAGGGAGAGTGGGCGAGTGGGCCAGAAAGAGAGAGTGCGAGTGAGGGAGAGAGGGCGAATGAGGGAGAGTGGATGAGCGAGGTTGCGAGGGCTAAAGAGGGAGAGAGGGCGAGAGAGGGAGAGAGGGCGAGAGAGTGTGAGCGGGCGAGAGAGGGACAGAGGGCAAGAGAGCGGAAGTGAACGAGAGGGAGAGAAGTCAAAAGAGGGAGAGTGAGCAAGAGAGGGAGAAACGGTGAGAGGGGGACAGTGGGCGAGAAATGTTAAGAGAGGGATAGAGAGGGAGAGAGGTGGAGAGAGGGCGAGAGAGGGTGAGAGAGGGTAAGAGGGCAAGAGAGGGAGGGAGGGCGAAAGAGGGAGAGAGGGCGAGAGAGGGAGAGAGAAGGAGAGAGGGCGAGACAAGGAGAGAGGGAGAGAGAGGGAGACAGGAAGAGAGAGGAAAAGAGGGTGAGAGAGGGAGAGAGGACGAGAGAGGGAGAGTGGGCGAGAGAGAGAGAGTGCAAGAGAGGGAGAGAAGGCGAATGAGGGAGAGAGGATGAGCGAGGGTGAGAGGGCTAGAGAGGGAGAGAGGGCGAGAGAGGGAGAAAGGGAGAGAGAGGGTGAGAGGGCTAGAGAGGGCGAGAGGGCGAGAGAGGTTGAGCGGGCGAGAGAGGGAGAGAGGGCGAGAGAGTGGGAGAGGACGAGAGGGAGAGAAGTCAAAAGAGGGAGAGAGGGCGAGAGAGGGAGAAACAGTGAGAGAGGGAGAGCGGGCGAGAAAGGTCGAGAGAGGGATAGAGAGGAAGAGAGAGGGTGAGTGAGGGTTAGAGAGAGAGAGAGGGTGAGAGAGGGTAAGAAGGCAAGAGAGGGAGAGAGGGCGAAAGAGGGAGAGAGGTTGAGAGCAGGAGAGAGGGTGAGAGCGGGAGAGAGGTGAGAGAGGGAGAGAGGGAAGGAGAGGGAGAGAGGGCGAAAGAGGGAGAGACGACAAGAGAGGGAGAAAGGGAGAGAGAGGGCGAGAGATGGCGAGAGTGGGCGAGAGGGCGAGAGAGGGAGAGAAGGAGAAAGAGGGAGGGAGGGCGAAAGAGGGAGAGATTATGAGAGAGGGTGAGAGAGGGAATGAGGGTGAGAGAGCGAATGAGGGAGAGAGTGCGAGAGAGGGACAGAGGGCGATCGGGTGAAAGGGCGAGTGAGGGAGAGAGGGCGAGAGAGGGAAAAATGGCGAGAGAGGGAAAAATGGCGAGAAAGGGAGAGTGGGCGAGAAAGGGCGAGAGAGGGAGAGAGGGATAGAGGGCGAGAGACAGAGAGAAGGCGTGAGGAGGAGAGAGGGTGAAAGAGGGCGAGAGAGGTAGAGAGGGCAAAAGAGGGAGAGAGGGCTAGAGTGGGAGAGAGGGTGAAAGAGGGCGAGTGAGTGAGAGAGGGCAAGAGAGTGAGAAAGAGAAAGAGAGGGCGAGAGACGCCGAGAGAGGGCGAGAGGGTGAGAGAGGGAGAGATCGTGAGAGAAGGCATGAGAGGGAGTGAGAGCGAGAGAGCGAAAGATGGAGAGAGGGCGGGAGAGGGAGCGAGCATGGGCAGGCGAAAGATGGAGAGAGGGTGAGAGAGAGAGGGCGAGAGAGGAAGAGAGGGCGCGATACAGCGCGAGAGGGTGAGAGGGCGAGAGAGTGCGAGAGAGGGAGAGAGGGCGAGAGAGGGCAAGAGGTCGAGAAAGAGAGAGAGAGAGAGGGTGAGACAATGAGAGAGGGCGAGTGAGGGAGAAAGGGCGAGAGAGGGCGAGAAAGGGCTTGAGAAGCGAGAGACGGATAGAGGGCGAGAGAGGGAGAGAGGGCGTGAGGAGGAGAGAGGGTGAAAGAGGGCGAGAGAGGGAGAGAGGGCAAAAGAGGGAGAGAGGGTGAAAGAGGGCAAGGGAGGGAGAGAGGGCAAAAGCAGGAGAGAGGACGAAAGAGGGAGAGAGGGTGAAAGAGGGTAAGAGAGGGAGAGAGGGCAAAATAGTGAGAGAGGGAGAAAGAGGGAGAGAGGGAGAAAGAGGGCAAGAGAGGGAGAGAGGGTTAGAGAGGGCGAGTGAGTGAGAGAGGGCAAGAGAGGGAGAAAGGGAGAGAGAGGGCGAGAGACGGCGAGAGAGGGCGAGAGAGGGAGGGATTGTGAGAGAGGGCGAGAGAGGGAGTGAGGGCGAGAGGGCGAAAGTTGGAGAGAGAGAGGGTGAGACAAGGAGAGAGGGCGAGTGAGGGAGAATGTGTGAGAGAGGGAGAGAGGGCGAGAAAGGGCGTGAGGAGGGAGAGAGGGATAGACGGCGAGAGAGGGAGAGAGGGCGAGAGAGTGGGAGAGGACGAGAGGGAGAGAAGTCAAAAGAGGGAGAGAGGGCGAGAGAGGGAGAATCAGTGAGAGAGGGAGAGCGGGCGAGAAAGGTCGAGAGAGGGATAGAGAGGAAGAGAGAGGGTGAGTGAGGGTTAGAGAGAGAGAGAGGGTGAGAGAGGGTAAGAAGGCAAGAGAGGGAGAGAGGGCGAAAGAGGGAGAGAGGTTGAGAGCAGGAGAGAGGGTGAGAGCGGGAGAGAGGTGAGAGAGGGAGAGAGGGAAGGAGAGGGAGAGAGGGCGAAAGAGGGAGAGACGACAAGAGAGGGAGAAAGGGAGAGAGAGGGCGAGAGATGGCGAGAGTGGGCGAGAGGGCGAGAGAGGGAGAGAAGGAGAAAGAGGGAGGGAGGGCGAAAGAGGGAGAGATTATGAGAGAGGGTGAGAGAGGGAATGAGGGTGAGAGAGCGAATGAGGGAGAGAGTGCGAGAGAGGGACAGAGGGCGATCGGGTGAAAGGGCGAGTGAGGGAGAGAGGGCGAGAGAGGGAAAAATGGCGAGAGAGGGAAAAATGGCGAGAAAGGGAGAGTGGGCGAGAAAGGGCGAGAGAGGGAGAGAGGGATAGAGGGCGAGAGACAGAGAGAAGGCGTGAGGAGGAGAGAGGGTGAAAGAGGGCGAGAGAGGTAGAGAGGGCAAAAGAGGGAGAGAGGTCTAGAGTGGGAGAGAGGGTGAAAGAGGGCGAGTGAGTGAGAGAGGGCAAGAGAGTGAGAAAGAGAAAGAGAGGGCGAGAGACGCCGAGAGAGGGCGAGAGGGTGAGAGAGGGAGAGATCGTGAGAGAAGGCATGAGAGGGAGTGAGAGCGAGAGAGCGAAAGATGGAGAGAGGGCGGGAGAGGGAGCGAGCATGGGCAGGCGAAAGATGGAGAGAGGGTGAGAGAGAGAGGGCGAGAGAGGAAGAGAGGGCGCGATACAGCGCGAGAGGGTGAGAGGGCGAGAGAGTGCGAGAGAGGGAGAGAGGGCGAGAGAGGGCAAGAGGTCGAGAAAGAGAGAGAGAGAGAGGGTGAGACAATGAGAGAGGGCGAGTGAGGGAGAAAGGGCGAGAGAGGGCGAGAAAGGGCTTGAGAAGCGAGAGACGGATAGAGGGCGAGAGAGGGAGAGAGGGCGTGAGGAGGAGAGAGGGTGAAAGAGGGCGAGAGAGGGAGAGAGGGCAAAAGAGGGAGAGAGGGTGAAAGAGGGCAAGGGAGGGAGAGAGGGCAAAAGCAGGAGAGAGGACGAAAGAGGGAGAGAGGGTGAAAGAGGGTAAGAGAGGGAGAGAGGGCAAAATAGTGAGAGAGGGAGAAAGAGGGAGAGAGGGAGAAAGAGGGCAAGAGAGGGAGAGAGGGTTAGAGAGGGCGAGTGAGTGAGAGAGGGCAAGAGAGGGAGAAAGGGAGAGAGAGGGCGAGAGACGGCGAGAGAGGGCGAGAGAGGGAGGGATTGTGAGAGAGGGCGAGAGAGGGAGTGAGGGCGAGAGGGCGAAAGTTGGAGAGAGAGAGGGTGAGACAAGGAGAGAGGGCGAGTGAGGGAGAATGTGTGAGAGAGGGAGAGAGGGCGAGAAAGGGCGTGAGGAGGGAGAGAGGGATAGACGGCGAGAGAGGGAGAGAGGGCGAGAGAGTGGGAGAGGACGAGAGGGAGAGAAGTCAAAAGAGGGAGAGAGGGCGAGAGAGGGAGAATCAGTGAGAGAGGGAGAGCGGGCGAGAAAGGTCGAGAGAGGGATAGAGAGGAAGAGAGAGGGTGAGTGAGGGTTAGAGAGAGAGAGAGGGTGAGAGAGGGTAAGAAGGCAAGAGAGGGAGAGAGGGCGAAAGAGGGAGAGAGGTTGAGAGCAGGAGAGAGGGTGAGAGCGGGAGAGAGGTGAGAGAGGGAGAGAGGGAAGGAGAGGGAGAGAGGGCGAAAGAGGGAGAGACGACAAGAGAGGGAGAAAGGGAGAGAGAGGGCGAGAGATGGCGAGAGTGGGCGAGAGGGCGAGAGAGGGAGAGAAGGAGAAAGAGGGAGGGAGGGCGAAAGAGGGAGAGATTATGAGAGAGGGTGAGAGAGGGAATGAGGGTGAGAGAGCGAATGAGGGAGAGAGTGCGAGAGAGGGACAGAGGGCGATCGGGTGAAAGGGCGAGTGAGGGAGAGAGGGCGAGAGAGGGAAAAATGGCGAGAGAGGGAAAAATGGTGAGAAAGGGAGAGTGGGCGAGAAAGGGCGAGAGAGGGAGAGAGGGATAGAGGGCGAGAGACAGAGAGAAGGCGTGAGGAGGAGAGAGGGTGAAAGAGGGCGAGAGAGGTAGAGAGGGCAAAAGAGGGAGAGAGGTCTAGAGTGGGAGAGAGGGTGAAAGAGGGCGAGTGAGTGAGAGAGGGCAAGAGAGTGAGAAAGAGAAAGAGAGGGCGAGAGACGCCGAGAGAGGGCGAGAGGGTGAGAGAGGGAGAGATCGTGAGAGAAGGCATGAGAGGGAGTGAGAGCGAGAGAGCGAAAGATGGAGAGAGGGCGGGAGAGGGAGCGAGCATGGGCAGGCGAAAGATGGAGAGAGGGTGAGGGAGAGAGGGCGAGAGAGGAAGAGAGGGCGCGATACAGCGCGAGAGGGTGAGAGGGCGAGAGAGTGCGAGAGAGGGAGAGAGGGCGAGAGAGGGCAAGAGGTCGAGAAAGAGAGAGAGAGAGGGTGAGACAATGAGAGAGGGCGAGTGAGGGAGAAAGGGCGAGAGAGGGCGAGAAAGGGCTTGAGAAGCGAGAGACGGATAGAGGGCGAGAGAGGGAGAGAGGGCGTGAGGAGGAGAGAGGGTGAAAGAGGGCGAGAGAGGGAGAGAGGGCAAAAGAGGGAGAGAGGGTGAAAGAGGGCAAGGGAGGGAGAGAGGGCAAAAGCAGGAGAGAGGACGAAAGAGGGAGAGAGGGTGAAAGAGGGTAAGAGAGGGAGAGAGGGCAAAATAGTGAGAGAGGGAGAAAGAGGGAGAGAGGGAGAAAGAGGGCAAGAGAGGGAGAGAGGGTTAGAGAGGGCGAGTGAGTGAGAGAGGGCAAGAGAGGGAGAAAGGGAGAGAGAGGGCGAGAGACGGCGAGAGAGGGCGAGAGAGGGAGGGATTGTGAGAGAGGGCGAGAGAGGGAGTGAGGGCGAGAGGGCGAAAGTTGGAGAGAGAGAGGGTGAGACAAGGAGAGAGGGCGAGTGAGGGAGAATGTGTGAGAGAGGGAGAGAGGGCGAGAAAGGGCGTGAGGAGGGAGAGAGGGATAGACGGCGAGAGAGGGAGAGAGGGCGAGAGAGGGAGAGAGGGCTAAAGAGGGAGAGAGGGTGAAAGAGGGCAAGGGAGGGAGAGAGGGCAAAAGAGGGAGAGAGGGAGAAAGAGGGAGAGAGGGTGAAAGAGGGAGAGAGGGAGAAAGAGGGAGAGAGGGTGAAAGAGGGAGAGAAAGGGAGACAGGGCGAGAGCGGGAGAGAGGGCAAGAGATGGCGAGAGAGGATGAGAGGGCGAGAGCGGGAGAGAGGGCGAGAGATGGCGAGAGAGGGAGAGAGGGCGAGAGAGGGAGAGAGGGCGAGAGGGAGAGAAGTCAAATGAGGGAGAAAAGGGGCGAAGGGGAGAAACGGTGAGAGACGGAGAGCGGGCGAGAAAGGTTGAGAGAGGGATAGAGAGGGAGAGAGATGGAGAGAGGGCAAGAGAGGGTGAGAGAGGGCTGGAGAGCGAGAGAGGGAGAGAGGGTGAAACAGGGAGAGAGGGCGAGAGCGGGATAGAGGGCAAAAGAGGCAGAGAGAGTGAGAGAGGGCGAGAGAGGGGGAGAGGTGAGAGAGGATGAGAGGCAAGGAGAGGGAGAGAGGGCAAAAGAGGGAGAGAGGGCGAAAGAGGCAGAGAGAGTGAGAGAGGGCGAGAGGGCGAGAGAGCGAGAAAGGGTGAAAGAGGGAGAGAGGGCGAGAGCGGGAGAAAGGGCGAGAGTGGGAGAGAGGGAAGGATAGGGAGAGAGGGCAAGAGAGGGAGAGAGAGGAAGAGAGGGCAAGAGAGGGAGTGAGAGTGAAAGAGGGAGAGAGGGAGAGTGAGAGCAAAAGACGGCGAGAGAGGTCAAGAGTGCGACAGAGGGAGAGAGGGCGAGAGAGGGCCAGAGGGCGAGACAAGGAGGGAGCGAGAGAGAGGGAGAGAGTGCGAAAGAGGGAGAGAGAGCAAGGGCGCTAGAGAGGGCGAGAGAGGGAGAGAAGGGGAGAGAGGGAGAGAGGGAAGGAGAGGGAGAGAGCGCGAAAGTGGGAGAGAGTGCGAGAGAGGGAGTGAGGACGAGAGAGGGAGAGAGGGCGAGAGAGGGAGAGAGTAGGAAAGAGGGAGAGAGGACGAAAAGGGAGAGTTGGCGAAATAGGTAGTGAGGGCGAGAGAGGGCGCGAGAGGGAGAAAGGGCAAGATAGGAAGAGAGGGAGAGAGGGAGAGAGGGCGAGAAATTGCGAGAGAGGGAGTGAGGGAGAGAGAGGAAGAGAGGGAAGGAGAGGGAGTGAGGGTGAAAGAGGGAGAGAGGGCGAGTGAGAGCAAGAGACGGCGAGTGAGGGCAAGAGTGCGAGAGAGGGAGAGAGTGCGAGAGAGGGCGAGAGGGCGAGACAAGGAGAGAGGGAGAGAGAGGGAGTGAGGAAGAGAGAGGGAGAGAGGGTAAAAGGGCCAGAGAGAGAGTGCGAGAGAGGGAGAGAGGGCGAATGAGGGAGAGAGGATGAGCGAGGTGAGAGGGCGAGAGAGGGAGAGAGGGCGAGAGAGGGTGAGAGGGCGAGAGAGTGCAAGAGGGCGAGAGAGAGAGAGGGTCAGACAAGGAGAGAGGGCGAGAGAGGGAGAAATGGCAAGGGAGGGAGAGAGGGCGAGAAAGTGTGAGAGAGGGAGAGAGGGATAGAGCGATAGAGGGCGAGAGACGGAGAGAGGGTGTGAGGAGTAGAGAGGGTGAAAGAGGGCGAGAGACGGAGAGAGGGCAAAAGAGGAAGAGAGGGCAAAAGAGGGAGAGAAGGTGAAAGAGGGAGAGAGAGGGAGAAGGTGCAAAAGAGGGAGAGCGGGAGAAATAGGGTGAGAGGGTGAAAGAGGGCAAGAGAGGGAGAGAGGGCGAGAGAGGGAGAGAGGGTTAGAGAGGGCGAGTGAGTGAGAGAGGGCAAGAGAGGAAGAAAGGGAGAGAGAGGCCGGGAGACGGCGAGAGACGGCGAGAGGGCGAGAGGGCGAGAGAGGGAGAGATCGTGAGAGAGGGCGAAAGAGGGAGGGATGGCGTGAGGATGCAAGAGGGAGAGAGGGCGAGAGAGGGAGATAGCGTGGGTGGGCTAGAGAGGGAGAGTGCGTGGGCAGGCGAAAGATGGAGAGAGGGTGAGAGAGAGGGTGAGAGAGAGAGAGGGCGAGAGAGGGAGAGACAGCAAAAGAGGGAGAGAGAGCGAAAGAGGGAGAGAGAGTGAACGAGGGCGAGAGAGGGAGAGAGGGCGAGAGCGGGAGAGAGGGCGAGAGAGGGTGAGAGATGGTGAGAGAGGATGAGAGGGCGAGAGAGGGAGAGAGGGCGAGAGAGGGCAAGAGGGCGAGTTAGAGAGAGAGAGGTTGAGCTAAGGAGACAGGGCGAGAG
The DNA here is from genome assembly GCF_037043375.1 of Chiloscyllium plagiosum. Lineage (NCBI taxonomy): Eukaryota > Metazoa > Chordata > Chondrichthyes > Orectolobiformes > Hemiscylliidae > Chiloscyllium > Chiloscyllium plagiosum. The sequence goes on along the minus strand of NW_028270167.1, from coordinate 104,287,933 downwards.
AAGGAGAGAGGGAGACAGGGCAAAAGAGGGAGAGAGTGCAAAAGAGGGAGAGAGGGTGAAAGAAGGCAAGAGAGGGAGAGAGAGGGCGAGAGAATGCGAGAGAGGGAGAGAGGGTGAGAGAAAGAGAGAGTGCAAGAGAGCGAGAGAGGCCCAGAGAGGGTGAGAGGGCGAGAGAGGAGAGAGGGCGAGAGAGGGAGAGAGTGGGCGAGAGCAAGAGAGTGAGAGAGGGCAAGAGAGGGAGAAAGGGCGAGAGACGGCGAGAGACGACGAGAGAGGGCGAGAGGGTGAGAGAGGGCGATAGAAGAGAGGGAGAGAGAGTGAGAGAGTGGGCGAGAGAGGGTGAGAGTGGGCGAGAGATTGTGAGTGGGCGAGAGGGCTAACGAGGGAGTGAGGGCGAGAGAGGGAGACAGGGCGAGAGAGGGAGCGAGGGCGAGAAATGTCGAGAGAGGGAGAGTGCGCGAGAGGAGGAGAGAGTGCGAGAGCGGGAGAGAGAGTGCAAGAGAGGGAGAGAGGGCAAGGGAGGGAGAGAGGGAGAGAGGGCAAGAGAGGGAGTTAGGGCAAAAGAGGGAAAGAGGACAAAAGAGGGATGCAGGGTGAGAGAGGGAGAGATAGAGAAAGAGGACAAGAGACGGCGATAGAGGGCAAGAGAGGGCGAGAGGGCGCAACAAGGAGAGAGGGAGAGAGAGTGAGTGAGGAAGAGAGAAGGAGAGAGGGTGAGAGTGGGAGAGAGGGAGAGAGTGGTCGATAGGGCGAAAGAGGGAGAGTGGGCGAGAGGGCCAGAGAGAGAGAGGGCGAGAGAGGGAGAGAGGACGAGTGAGTGAGAGAGGGCGAGAGAGGGTGAGAGGGCTAGAGAGGGAGAGAGGGCAAGAGAGCAAGAGAGGGAGAGAGGGCGAGAGAGGGAGAGAGGGCGAGAGGGGGAAAAGGTAGAGAGGGAGAGAGGGTGAGAGAGGGCGAGAGGGGATAGAGGGCGAGAGAGAGTGTGACAGCGAGAGATGGAGAGAGAGCGACAGAGGCAGAGAGGGCAAAAGAGGGAGAGAGGGTGAGAGAGGGAGAGAGGGCAAATGATGGAGAGAGGTAGCGAGAGGGAGAGAGGGCGAGAGAGAGGGTGAAAGAGGGGTAGTGAGTGATAGCGGAAGATAGGGCAAAAGAGGGAGAGAGGGAGAGAGGGCGAGAGAGGAAGAGAGGGCGTGAGGGAGAGGGGGAGACAGAGGGAGAGAGGGTGAGTGAGCGAGAGAGGGCAAGAGTGGGATAGAGAACAGAGAGTGAGAGAGGTCGAGAGAGAATGAAAGCGAGGGAGGAAGAGAGAGAGAGAGGGCGAGAGAGGGAGAGACGGCAAAAGAGGGATAGAGAGCAGAGAGAGGGAGAGAGGGAGAGAGAGGAAACTAGGGCCATAGAGGGAGAGAGGGCAAGACAGGGGGAGAGTGCTGTTATGAGTCGTAGTGGTCATATTTATCTGGCTGTCAGTTCAGAAATGTCCTTGATGTATGGTAACGTGGCTAGTCCTTTGGGTTGCAGCATGTCGTCATTCCGTTGTCTTTCGCTTAGGCATCTGTTGATGAAATTGTGGGGGTATCCATTTTTGGCGAATACATTGTAGAGGTGTCCTACTTCCTCTTTAATGCAATTCTGGTGTACTGCAGTGTGTTGTGGCCACAAAAGGGCAGCAGACCAGAACTGCAAAAAGAGGAAGAAGAAAGTTTGTGAGAAAATTTGTAGCTCGGGTGCTCGTTGCTGTGGTTCTGTTCGCCGAGCTGGAAGTTATTGTTGCAAACGCTTCGTCCCCTGTCTAGGTGACATCCTCAGTGCTTGGGAGACTCCTGTGAAGTGCTTCTGTGATATTTCCTCTGGCATTTATAGTGGCCTGTCCCTGCCGCTTCCGGTTGTCAGTTTCAGCTCTCCGCTGTAGTGGCCGGTATATTGGATCCAGGTCGATGTGTTTGTTGATGGAGTTTGTGGATGAGTGCCATGCTTCTAGGAATTCCCTGGCTGTTCTTTGTTTCGCTTGCCCTATAATGGTAGTGTTGTCCCAGTCGAAATCATGTTGCTTGTCGTCTGTGTGTGGCTACTAAGGGTAGCTGGTCGTGGCGTTTCGTGGCTAGTTGATGTTCATGGATGCGGATCGTTAGCTGTCTTCCTGTTTGTCCTATATAGTGTTTTGTGCAGTCCTTGCATGGGATTTTGTACACTACATTAGTTTTGCTCATGCTGGGTATCGGGTCCTTCGTTCTGGTGAGTTGTTGTCAGAGTGTGGCTGTTGGTTTGTGTGCTGTTATAAGTCCTACTGGTCGCAGTAGTCTGGCTACCAGTTCAGAGATATTCTTGATGTGTGGTAGTGTGGCTAGTCCTTTGGGTTGCAGCATGTCCTCGTTACGTTGTCTTTCACTTAGGTATCTGTTGATGAAATTGCGAGGATATCCGTTGTTGGCGAATACCTTGTATAGGTGTTCCTCTTCCTCTTTTGCAGTTCTGGTGTACTGCAGTGTGTTGTGGCCCTTTTTAATAGTGTCTTGATGCAACGTCGTTTGTGTGTATTGGGGTGGTTGCTTTCGTAGTTCAGCACTTGGTCTGTGTGTGTGGCTTTCGTGTGTACCTTTGTGGTGAATTCTCCGTTTGGTGTTCTCTGTACCATCACGTCTAGGAATGGGAGTTGGTTTTCCTTTTCTTCCTCTCTCGTGAATCGGATTCCTGTGAGTGTGGAGTTGATGATCCGGTGTGTTTTCTCTATTTCCGTGTTTTTAATGATTACAAAGGTGTCACCCACATATCTAACCCAGAGTTTGGGTTGAATTTGTGGTGAGACTGTTTGTTCTAACCTTTGCATGACTGCTTCTGCTATGAGTCCCGAGATCGGTGAGCCCATGGGTGTGCCGTTGATTTGTTCGTATATCTGGTTGTTGAATGTGAAGTGTGTTGTGAGGCACAAGTCCAGTAGTTTAAGTATGCCGTCTTTGTTGATGGGTTCAACGTCCTGTTGTCTGTTCTGTCTGTTCAGCAGGTTGGCTATTGTTTCTCTGGCTAGGGCTTTGTCAATAGATGTGAACAGTGCCGTTACGTCGAATGAGACCATGGTTTCTTCCTTGTCTATGTGTATATTTCTGATGATGTCCAAGAATTCCTGTGTTGATTGTATAGAGTGTCTGGATCCGCTGATCAGGTGTTTCAGTTTCTGCTGTAGTTCTTTGGCCAGTTTGTGTGATGGTGTCCCTGGTAGTGATACTATGGGTCTGAGTGGGATGTCTGGTTTGTGCACTTTAGGTAGTCCATAGAATCTAGGGGTGTTGTTGCTTTCAGGTTTCATTCTTTGTAGGTCCGACCTGGTTATCTCTCCGTTTTTTTGTAGATTCCTCAGTGTGTTATTTATCCTATTGGTGAGCTGTGAGGGTCAAACTCCCTCTTTTGGTAGGTGTTGGTATCTGCAAGTAGTTGTTGTGCTTTTTGGATGTATTCTGCTTTGTCCAGGATGACCGTCATTCTGCTTTTGTCTGCTGGTAGTATGTTTATGTTCTTATCATTTGTTAGTGATTTTAGTGATTCCCTCTCCTTGGTGTTGAGATTATGTGTTTGTCTTTTCCTTGTTATCAGAGGTATGATACTTTGCCTCACTGTTTGTTGTGTCTCTTCTGTCAGTCCATTTTTCCTGAGTATGCATTCTAGTGCTGCTAGGAAGTCTGCTGTCTTGGCGTCCCTGTGGTTGTAGTTGAGTCCCTTGGCCAGTATTGTTCTTTCCGTGTCTGTGAGCTGACTGTGGGAGAGGTTTTTAACCCAGGTGTGTGTTGTGGTGTCCTCTTTGTTGTGTGTTAGTTTGGCCATTTTTTCTTTTCGTGCCGTTTTTTTTGCGGTGTGTGGTCCTATTCTGTAATATGGTGAGAGCTCGTTCTATGATCTGGGTCCATTCCTGATTAGTGGTTTTTGAAATTAACGACTTTTGGCGCGCAATTTCTTGTCGGGTATTTATGAAGTTTGTTGTGTGCGTCTGTAATCATTACTGGATCTTCAACGCCAAACTAACAGGAATTCGATTCACGAGAGAAGAAGAAAAGGATAACCAACTCCCATTCCTAGACGTGATGGTACAGAGAACACCGAACGGAGAATTCACCACAAAGGTATACAGGAAAGCCACACACACAGACCAAGTCCTGAACTATGAAAGCAACCACCCCAACACACACAAACGAAGTTGCATCAAGACACTATTCAAAAGGGCCACAACACACTGCAGCACACCAGAAATGCAAAAAGAGGAAGAGGAACACCTGTACAAGTTATTCGCCAAAAACGGATACCCGCGCAATTTCATCAACAGATGCCTAAGAGAAAGACAACGGAACGAGGACATGCCGCAACCCAAAGGATTGGCCACACTACCATACATCAGGAGCATTTCAGAACTGAGAGCCAGACTACTGCGACCACTAGGACTTATAACAGCACACAAACCAACAGCCACCCTCAGACAAAAACACACCAGAACGAAGGACCCGATACCCAGCATGAGCAAAACTAATGTAGTGTACAAATTCCCATGCAAGGACTGCACAAAACACTATATAGGACAAACAGGAAGACAGCGAACGATCTGCATCCATGAACATCAACTCGCCACGAAACGCCACGACCAGCTATCCTTAGTAGCCACACATGCAGTCGACAAGCAACATGAATTCGACTGGGACAACACTACCATTATAGGGCAAGCCAAACAAAGAACAGCCAGGGAATTCCTAGAAGCATGGCACACATCCACAAACTCCATCAACAAACACATCGACCTGGACCCAATACATCGGCCACTACAGCGGACAGCTGAAACTGACAACCGGAAGCAGCAGGGACAGGCCACTATAAATGCCGGAGGAAACACAGGAGGCTCCCAAGCACTGAGAATGTCACCTAGACAGGGGACGAAGCGTTTGCCAGACAAATTTCCAGCTCGGTGAACAGAACCACAACATTACATAAATGATTTGAATGCGAGCATAAGAGGTACAGTTCGTAAGTTTTCAGATGACACCAAAATTGAAGGTACAGCGGACTGCAAAGAGGATTACCGAAGAATACAACAGGATCTTGATCAAATATGCTGAGAATTGGCAGATACAGTTTAATTCAGATAAATGCGAGGTGCTGCATTTTGGGAAAGCAAATCTTAGCAGGACGTATATACTTTATGGTAAGGTCCAAGGGACTGTTGCTTAACAAAGAGACCTTGGAGTGCAGGTTCATAGCTGTTTGAAAGTGCAGTCACAGGTAGATTGTAGAGGGAAGAAGGCGTTTGGTATGCTTTCCTTTATTTGTCAGAGTATTGAGTACAGGTGTTGGGAGGTCCTGTTGCGGATGTACAGGACATTGGTTAGGCCAATGTTGGAATATTGCGTGCAATTCAGCTCTCCTTCCCATCGGAAAGATGTTGTGACACCTGAATGTGTTCAGAGACGATTTACAAGAATGTTGCCAGGATTGGAGGATTTGAGCTATAGGGATAAGCTGAACAAGCTGCGGCTGTTTTCTGTTGAGTATCGGAGGCTGAGGGGTGAACTTATAGAGGTTTACAAAAATATGAGGTGCATAGATAGGGTAAATAGGCAAAGTCTTTTCTCTGGGGTAGGAAAGTTCAGAAATAGAGGGCATAAGTTTAGAGTGAGAGGGGTAATTTATAAGAAACCTCAGGGACAACATTTTCACACAGAGCGTGGTACGGGCATGGAACGAGCTGTCAGAGGAAGTGGTGCAGGCTGGTACAATTGCAACATTTAAGAGAAAATTGGATGGGTATATGAATAGGAAGGGTTTTGAGGGTTATGAGCCGTGTGCTGTCAGGTGGACTCGATTAGGTTTGGATGTCTGGTCGGCATGGACGATTTGCACCGAAGTGTCTGTTTCCATGCTGTGCATCTCTATGACTCTATCTATATCTGTTTGCAGGCTTCCACATCTCATCATACTATGCCCACCCCCCTATTGTGTTTTGAGAGAAAAACTGGACACATTTCACTCTGCCACTTCCAAGTCATTAAGACAGAGATATATCATTTAAGCCCGATGCCTGACCAATCTTTCCAACTTGAAAACTGCTCATTAATCTTGATTCGGGGATTTCTGTTAATTCGGCAATGGAAAGACAATGCTGCTTTATTTCTCAACGCCGTGAGCTCCTTTCTTGAACAATGGACTTTTTCGTACCCCCTTATTGACTGCTTGCTATAAATTCAAATGGACTTTACTGAACAGCTTCCTTCATTAACTCTACAGGTCATGTTAGCGATGAAATCTGCACATTGCCATGTGTGATTTTCCTTGCAACAAATGATGTTGACTTAGCTGTACTGTAATTATCCCTTCTAAACGTTCTGCTTTTCTTCTTTTGCAATGGTGTTTCACATTATCGAAATGACAACAAAGGCATTAGAACAGATGGATGCAATTTAGCCCATGAAGTCAGCGACAACGTTCTATGAGATCAGGGCTGATTTGCTTAATCCTCAACTCCCCTTTTCGGTCTTATCTCCATGATCCTCGACTTCCGAAGTAACGTAATGTTTGTCTCTCTCAACCTTGAATACATGCATAATTCACAACCCTCTGTTTTAAAGAACTCTACAGATTTCCTACCCTCTGAAAGTAATAATAGCCTCCAGATCTGAGTATTACATATCTGACCCCTTTCCGCTGTGCAGAGACCCTCTGGTCCCACATTATCCCGGGTGCAATTCAGAGCATAAAAAAACATCTCAAGGTCGGTCAACACTGTCGAGTGCCAGTTGTGAGTATTGGAACCATTGTCTTTTTGTTGACTTTTGAATAAAAAAAGACCTTAAATACACATTAGATTTGCCAGTGTTGAATCTTTTTCAAAAGCACATCATTGGCTGTAATTTCGCTGGTGGTGTAGGGCGTTGTACAAATACAAGGACATTTTTTTTTCATTCTCGATCCATTGCTGCCTTTATTCATCCCTCGGTACATGAAAATGTATCGTTCCCATCGACTTTACCTTTCATCAATGTTTGTTTTACAACTTGATCTCCCATCCTCTTCCTTCGTTCTGAACCAAAATAAGGGGACAGCGAATACTGGAGTCATGTTGCGGATAAGACAAATGCTGGAGTTTCAGATTGTAACCACCCATTCCATTAAACATATTAAGCAGCGATGATTTAGAAATTCAGTGGGGTTTCCTGGCGCATGTTCGAATTCTCCCAACTATGTTTTGAATGAATTCCTGCAAGACAAATTCTCTCTCATACTTCAAAAAAAAATCTCAACAACCCATGACAGTCATTCGATTAGAGTTAGGAAACTCAAGTCCTTCATCAGAAATATATCATACTCAAAATGCTATCTCTGTTTCAGTTTCCACATTTACCACCAGAGACGTCGGGTTTCTGCAGTAGTCTGTGAACGCACTGTGCACAAGCGCTGCGTTTCATTACATTCCTTCAAACCCAGTCCTCTGCACACTGGCCCTGGTCAGTGGCAATAATTCCTACTACTTGTCAACGTGCTAATGTCCATCGCTCACCCCCCATCAAAATAAATAGCCGCAGGAAATCTTCAGTTAACGTTCCTTGCACCAGAGATAGCCTCGGGAATCTCTCAAAAAACCGGGACTTCTTCACCCTGGACGTGCTGTAAGGCAGAGGATTGTGAAGAGACTTTGGGAAAATATTATCACTTGACAAGTGGAAAAATGTTAAGGAGGCAAAACATATAATCTAGTCCCCAGCTTTGTAAATCTTTAAAAACTCTCTGAGAAGTGAAATCAAAGGGGAATGAAGAATGGTGAACGGTCCGACTGAGCAGAGACAGTCAAGATTGCTTCCCCTTCTTTAAGAGAACATTAACGTTAGTGGGCGGCACAGTGGTTAGCACTGCTGCCTCACAGCGCCAGAGACCCGTGTTCAATTCCCGCCTCAGGCGACTGACTGTGTGGAGTTTGCACGTTCTCCCTGTGTCTGCGTGGGTTTCCTCCGGGTGCTCCGGTTTCCTCCCACAGTCCAAAAGATGTGCAGGGCCAGGTGAATTGGCCATACTAAATTGCCCGTAGTGTTAGGTAAGGGGTAAATGTAGGGGTATGGGTGGGTTTCGCTTCGGCGGGTCGGTGTGGACTTGTTGGGCCGAAGGGCCTGTTTCCACACTGTAATATAATCTAATCTAAAAAAAAATAATAATCTAATCTAAAGGTTCAATTAACATTGATGTTCTCTGGACAAAAACTGATCCGAGACATTTAAATAATTCTCGTTCACGTACATGACGAATACAAAGCTCATATGGACTCTGCGACAATGCAAAAACTCGATAGCACACATGACACTGAGAATCTTGAAGGGATATGGTCCCAGTTGGAGCATAGCTGGTTCCCAGTGACATGGGTGTGCCTGTCGTGGACGGGATCAGACTGTTCTCATGTCTCCATTATGAATATCTCAGGCTTCATTTTGGAAAAAAATAAAGCTGGTAGAGGACAATTTTGTTTTGGGAAGGACAGACTGAAGTTGGAGGCCAGTCACAGCCTGATTTAGATGGTCGGGTAAGGTTTTAGGTTTGGAAGTTTCAGCGCATTCGACTGTTAAATGAAAGGTTGCTGGTTCAAGCTCCAAGGGTGACAGTGATCGCTGTTCTTAGTACATCTGTTTTCTCTGCTGCGTAGTTTTGTGTAGATAATGGTGTCAGGAAAACGTTCTTCAAACGAAAATTTTTCATGTGAAGAACCATAAATAAGTTTCTGCAATGTCTTAAAGATTAATGTAAACAACTGTGGATTCTGGGAATCTGAAAAAAAGCAGAAACTGTTGACGAAACTAACTTGTTTGGCAGTACCTGTGGCAGATTACTGAGTTCTGATGATTTTTTGTAATATTGTCTATGCTTCTCTCCGCATAGATTTTTCCAAACTTGCTGAGTTTTGTCGTGGAGAAAATATAGAGATTCACAAGGAGCCGCAGAGAGGTCTTCAAGAAGTAGCTCCTTTATCTGTAATCAATAAACCGTGACACTGAGAAAGCAGAATCTCGAATGCCCACGAACGCCATTGTCTTTATATCGTTTTTATCATGTTTTTGTTTGATGAATCAGCATTCAAATATGTTAATCGAAGTATCTCACTATAACTGCACAATAAACCAGTGATGATAGTTCCCATCATCTCTTTCATTGTTCACTCTACTTAACATTATTCTATTTTCACGGTTAGATTTTTAGCGTCAGCATTTGTAAACATGGTCTTTCATTCGAGACCCTACTTAATATTTTCCCAATGTCATGATCAGTTATTTATTGTCGGTAGTCTCAAGTAGGCGGTCTATAGTATTAATTAGACATTTAATGTCATGTCCCAAATATTGATGTTCTCAATCTTGTCATGATGATACAAAATAGGGAGACTAACTTTGCTAGCTGTGTAATCTCATTTTCACCATAATGACCTTTCAGCCTCAACCTTGCTCTGCTAATTTGTGTAAGAGCATTCCACGAATCTTATCTCATCCTGCATTCCACAGACCTCTTGCAACAGATCGCCAGTGGTCTTCCTGCTTTATCCCTTCCTTTGCTTTCATTGTCTTTGTTTTCCATTCTGTCATTCTGACTAATAGCAGTCATTCCTGGCATTGGATTCGCTGAGGGTGAAGGGTCAGTGAACAGAGCGGACTGTCCCTGTTGTTCTGTTCCTGACTCTCCACCTCCCGCTTTGTTTGTGACCACTCAATCTCCCGGGAAATGTACTATTCCTAGCAACGGTTGCCTGTAGTTATTGAAGTGGCAGTAGTCATAATAATAATAATAATAATAATAATAATAATAACAATATCAATAACAAAAACATTGTGGCCCGGTGCAGCTGTGATCAGCTGAAGAGCCTACTGCTGTACTGTACTGCATTTTCTGACTTTCCAGCATAAAACTCCGAATCTTCAATGTGTCATAACATTTCTCTCTCATTCTTCTAACATCCAATGACATAAAGCTCCATATACTCCATCTCTTCAAATTAGAAATTACATCCATTCCCAACATCAGCCGAGTGAACCTTATCTGGCCGGCCTTCAACACAAGAATATATTGCATTGGGGCACTCATACTTTTCATAATAGTCTTGTGTGGCTTGACTTGCGCCTTGCATTGTTTTAGAAAGACTCCCTATTATCAGACTCCATTCCCTTTTTAATAAATACAGATAGCATTTGATTTGCTTTCTGTATGCGTGCTCATCCTGTAAGCTTTATTTTTCATATTCATGTACAACAACATCTAAAGGCCTTTGTGTATTACGTCTTAAAGCAAAAGACGTTAGCCTTATTGCAAATCAGGAACGTGCTGCATTGTATATCAAAGGCTATGGCAAACAATAACTGAACTCTTACAAACAATAGGTGATGAATGAGTTGATAAAAGAGAGATATCTTTTCGATGGACCTGTTGGATTTTATGTTTTGGAGTGGCTGTTAATGGCTAATGTGGGAGAGTGATATGGTTTATTTGTACTTTCAGAAGGCGTTTGGCAAGTTTCCATAAGGACTACAGAGGAAATAGGGAAAGAATAGGGGCAATCATGATAAAAATCAACGAGACCGTCTGTGTGGAACCACCGGAGGCGGGGAAGATCATAATCAAATAGTTTGCTTTGGTACTTACTGTGAAGACTGTAATAGAAGCTCGGGGAATTGAGGAAATAAATAACGGAGTATTGACAAGATTTCAAAAAGAACAAAAGTTTAAAGAACAAAGAAAATGTACAGGAACAGGACCTTCTGCCTTCCAAGCATGTGCCAATCCAAATACACTGTCTAAACCTATCACGCAATTCGAAAGGATCTGTATCCCTCTGCTCTCCACCTATTCATGCATCTGTCCAGACGCTCCATAAATGAATCTACCATGTCTGCCTCTTCTACCTCTGCTGGCAACGCGTTCCAAGCATTTATCACCCTCTGTGTAAAGTACTTTCAGCGTGTAACCCCCTTAAACTTCTGTCCTCTCACCTTGAAGACGTGACTTTTCGTTAGTGAATTCGTCATCCTGGGAAAATGCTTATCTCTATTCACCCTGTTTATACCCTCCATGATTTTGTTTAGAAATTGACATAAAGATGGAAGATGTGTAGGGTAGGCGAAAGGACATTAAGGTGGACAAATTCCCAGGATCATTTGGGATCTATCCAAGGTTGCTGAGGAAGGTGACAGAGTAAGTAGCTGAGGCCCTGACATATAACTTTGTAGCATCCTTAAGCACAGGTGAAGTGCCGAAGGACTGGAGTGTTGCTAATGTTGTCCCCATATTCAAGAAGTGCAGTAGGGATTTTCCAGGTAACTGCAGTCCATTGACCCTCATGTCAGTCGTGGGAACGTTCGGATGAGATTTCAGGAGCAGTGGAAGTTCATAAGACGCAAAAAGGTCGATAAATCCTCAGGGTCTGATCAGGTGTAAGCTAGGGTTCTGTGAGAAGCTCGGAAAGAGTTTGCAGTGCACATTTTAGATATATTTGTGTCATCGACATCAGGGGTATGTGCCGGAAGATTGGATGGCGGCTAATGCTGTCCCGTCAGCTAAGGGATGCAAGGAAATACCAGAAAACTACAGATATCAGTGTTGGCAAGTTGTTGGAACTGATTCTAAGTTCTTCATGTATTTGGAAATGCAGAGGCTGATTCGAGAAATTCAGCATGGCTTTGTGCGTGAGAAATTATATCTCACAAACCGAATTGAGTTTTTGGGGATGTGGATAGGACGAAGTGCGGGACCTATTTTCTACATCAATGCCTTGACAAGGTTCTACATGGTCGACGGATTAATAAGGTGGGATTCAGGGAGAGCTCGACAATTGGATACAAAATTGGCTTGATGGTAGGAGCTTTACTGTTTTAACTGCAGGTCAGTGGCCAGAAGAGTGTGACAACGTTTGGAACAGGGTCTCGTCTTTTACTTCCTTTACACAAATGATTTGGAGGAGAATATAAGAGGCATGGTTAATATGCGTTTGGGAGACACTAAGGTTACTGGTAGAGAGGAAACTTGAAGAAATTGTCAAATATTACAATGGGATGGTGATCATTTGTGTCAATGGTCTGAGCAGCAACAGATATAGTTTGATTTAGCTAAATGTGAGGTGTTGAATTTTCCTCACGCCAATCGGAGCAGGACATATACGGGTATTTGTGGGCCGATGCGGAGTGGTTTCAAACAGGGAGACTTAAGGGTGCAGATATAAAGCTCTTTCAAGGTGGTGTCACAGGTTGACAGGATGGTGAAGAAGGCATTTGGCACGTTTACCTTCATTGGTCAGAGCATTCAGAAGAGGGATTAGGGTATCATGTTGTGGCTGTACTGGACCATTTATTGTCATCTAATGATGCCTATAAAAGCATTGTTGAACATTAGGAAATGCTCACCTGGTCCATTTATATCCTTTCGTGAAGCACATCAGATATTCATACTTGGGTCGGTCAAGATGCAACTCCATAACAACAGTAAAATGTTTGACTGAGCGCCCCTTTGCAATTGGAAGTGGGTAATGAAAACCCACACCCCATGAATGAATAAAGTAAGGTGTATATTTCCTTTCCATACCTCTGCAAATACTCCCAGAGTACTGACATTATAATGTTATTCAGTCCCTTGCAACACTCACACCACGTCTATCACCTTCAATTCTCCCTGTTCCTATCATCTCACGAAACCCTGAAAATGCTTCCTCTTCCTATTGCCCTCCTCCTGCGAGGAGACTTCTTTGCGACCACTTTGACAACTACATCAAAATTTGGGAGCGCTTTATCCCTTAATAAAACACAGTCGTCACTTACAATTATCAGCTTCTTTTCCCCAGAGTCTTCTGAGCCTGTCTGAATCGAATCTGATCCGTCCCATTTTGAGTGACGGCTCGGTGGGCATTTATTGCTGAAGTTTTATCTGTTTCAGTAGAACGTCCTAATGCTGAAGGTTATTAAATGTTCCTTCAAATGTTTTCCAATGTTCACTTAAAGACACATGCTTCCATCTCAAAATTAGAGTGGTGCTGGAAAAGCACAGCAGGCCAGGTAGCATCCGAGAAGCAGGAGAGTTGACGTTTCGAGTAAAAGCCTTTCAACACGAATGAGGCTGGGAGCCTTTGGGTGGAGAGATAAATGGGAGGGTTGGGGCTGGGGGCAAGTATGCTGAGAGTACAATAGGTGGGTGGAGGTAGGGGTGATAGTTCGTAGAGGAGTGTGGAGCGGATAGGTGGGAAGGAAGATTGACAGATGGGACAGGTCATGTGGACAGTGCTGAGCTGGAAGGTTGAATCTGGGGTAAGGTGTTGGGAGGGAAATGAGGAAACTGATGAAGTCCACGTTGATGTCATGAGTTTGAAAGTTCCGAGGTGGAAGATGATGCGTTTTTGCTCCAGGCCTCGGGTGGGAAGGGAGTGGCAATGGAGGAGTCTCGGTATCTGTATGTCCTCGGCAGAGTTGGGGAGGGTGTTGAAATTTTCACCCACGGGGCCGTGTGGTTGATTGGTGCGGGTGTCCCAGAGATGTTCGATGAAGCACTCCACGAGTAGGTTTTCGATTTCCCTAATGTGGAGGAGACCACATCAGGAGCAACGGGTAATATAAATGACATGTGTAGCAGTACAGGTGAAAATTGATGAATGTGAAAGGCTCCTTTGCGGCCTTGGATGGATGTGAGGGGGGAGGTGTGGGCGCAGGTTTTGCAACTCCTGCGGTGGTAGGGGCATGTGCCAGTAGGGGAGGTTGGTATGTTAGGGGGCATGGACCTAACCAGGTAGTCACGGAGGGAACAGTCTTTACGGAAAACAGATCGGGGTGGGGAGGGAAATATATCTCTGATGGTGGGGTCCATTTGTAAGTCGAAGAAATGGCGGAGAATGATGAGATGCATACAGAGGTTGGGGAGGTGGAAGGTGATTACCGGGGCGTTTCAATCCTTGGTGCGTTCGGAGGGGTGGGGATCGAGGGCGGAGTTGCGATGGAGGGCATCTGGGAGAGGACATTGTGGTCTTGAAAGAAAGAGTCAATTTGTCAATTTTTATTACCGGTTTCTGAGATTTCCTGATTCAAATACTATCATGTGAAATGGTAGGATGTGAACCTGGGTCCACACAACTTTAGCCCAGTTTCTGGATTAACAGACCACTGATAACACTATCGCAGGTCCCTTTCACAGCTCACTCATCCCTGAATACTGATACCAGTGCACATTCTTTCGACAGTATTGTTTGATCCTGATATCTTCCTGCAATCTGGTGAGATCACTCAGTATCTCTCCATGGGTTATCCATCGGTGTGTGGGTCCAATTGCTGCCTCTGTAAATGTCTCTCGCTCTTGCAGGTGCTTCAGATCCAGACTGGGATTTTCCAGATCTCTGTGATGCTCCGTGTCACTCAGCATGTGCAAACCTCGTTGTAACAGTCTCTTTAACACTGTCTATTTCACAGTCTCTGCTCGGTACATGGGAAGTTGCTGTATTCGGACTCCAGTCTCATCCATCAACTTATTGAAGAAACATGTTCATCGAGACCAATAATGGGTGGGGAGATCTGGAGCCTTCAATGAGTCCTGCAGTGAGGTAAGAACACTCATGATGCACAGACGAGAGAGCGATTACTCCATGCATTGACTCAAAAGACGTGACGCACAGACAGTGCAGAACGAGGAGCACATTATAGACATCCTGCAAGCGCAAAAACCACCCCCTCATGGAAGGACTACTTTAAGCTTTAAAACAGCCGAGGAAGGTCACCGTTATCAATCCGGGTCTGTGTTGAGTCCGTGAGCATCAGTACAACAGAGGTGATGGCAGGCCTCCCACGGTAGGGTGGCAATGCTGCCTGGATCTTTCTGTTCTGTGTTCCATCTCCACCACTGTATGTATGAAATGTCTTGTGGATCAATGTCTTCAATCATTTCGACTCCTATAACCGTTTCTATCTCTGTAACCTCCTGCTTCTCTACAATCTCTCTACGCATTTGCAACATCTCCAATCCAGACTTTAATTCCGATGTCTGAACCATGCTTCAGTCTTTGCAACAAACGGGGACGTCAGTGATATTATCGTTACATTGTTAATCCACAGATCCAGGTATAATTCTGGCGACCTGGGTATGAATCCTGCCAGGGCAGATTTGAATTTAATAAATATCTGAAATTAAGACTCCAATGATGACAATGATCCATTGCTGATTGCATATTAGCCCATCTGTTCCACAGATCTCCTTGAAGGTAGGAAACTATCATACTTACGTGGTGTGGCCGGAAAACGACTTCAGACCAACAATAACATGGTTGATACGGAACTGTCCTCTCGGTGACTACGTGATGAGCAATGAATGCTAGCCTGGCCATCGGCTCCATCATTCTTTGAATAAATTTGCAAGGAACATACCTTAACATGGTAACCGCCTGCTCCCAGTAACTGGAGTTATGGACTCACGCAGCACAGAAACAGACATTTCAGCCCATCCCTTCCATGCTGACAAGTTTATGAAAACGAAATAGTCGAATGTGTCTGTATTTGTCCCAAGCCCTGTCTGAGTAATCTGGCAGTCATTATCGAGATGTCTTTGATATGGGGTGAGTGGAGAACGTTTCTGGTTGCGTTTTGTCTGCTTGTTTGGTTTTGTTGCTGAAGAATCAACAAACTGCCATTCCAGATGTCACAGTAGAGCGAACAGCCAATGGAAAATTTCAAACCAGCGTTTATAGGAAAACAAAACATACGAACCAAATATTGAACTGCAGAAACAATCATCCCAAAATCCACAAACAAAGTTGAATCAGAATATTATTTCAACGAGCCAGCACACGCTTCAGCGCAGAGGAACTCCGCAGAACAGAGGAAAATCACCTATACAGTGTACTTAAAAAGAATGGGTACCCAATGAACACATTCCATCGATTTCTCAGCAACAAACCCTGGGACAACGCATCCTTCCGAGGACAAGCCAAACAGAAAGTCGCACGAGCATTCATGGAAGCATGGCATTCCGACCAGAACTCCACCAACAAATATATTGACTTGGACCCAGTTTACCATCCGTTGAGATAAAGAACTTTGAAATGGCATCACCATACGAAATGTCATCACCACAGGAAATGGCATCACCAACCCAAAGAAATCCAAAAATACAAATAGAAAGCAAAAAACACCAGCAGTGCTTCGTCCGAAGGCTCAATGAAGGTGTGACCCAGTATGATGACGAGCCATCTGAAAATGAACCTTCCAGCTCAGCGAGCAAACCTACATCCAGAACCTCAACGTGAGCTACAAATCTTCTCAAAACTCGCTAACTCTCCATTTAGTTACACCACCGCAACTCTGTCCCAATCTCTCTTTAACTCCCACGCGCTCTCTGTCTACACCCTGCTCCAAACTTCTCTCTACCTCCCGCCCACCCTCTCTACATTCCTCCCCACTCTCTCTCAATATCTAACCAGTCATGTACACTCTCCCATCCCCCTTACTCTGGCTCTCTCCCTCTACACGCTCCGAGTCGGTCTCTCTATCCACCCTTCGCTCTGTTTGCATACACTCCATCCACCCACTCGTTCTCTCTACCCCGTCCCATTCGCTTTATTTCTCTTTCTCTTCAGTCGCCCACCTTTTCTCTCTCTCTACCCACTACCTATCTCTCTCCATCCCCTTTTCCTCTCTCCTCCACACGTTATCCATCTGTCCATCCCTGGCAATCTCCCCGATACCTTCCTCCCTCTCTGTCACTCTCTTTACCCTCCTACCCTCTCTCTACCCATCTCACTCTCTCAGTCTCTACCACTTTCTCTCGTTTTGTCTCCAGCACCCTCCCACGCTCGAAATATCACCGTCTGTACAACCATCTCACTCTCTCTCTACACTTCTCAACCTGTATCCCTCTCTACCCTACTCCCTAAATCGCTCTCTGTTCATATACCTTCCCATTTTTATTCTGACCTGCTCCCACTGTGTATGTCTCTTTACCTCGCTCTCTGTCTCTCTATAAATCCCTACCCTTCTCTCTTTCTATCACACAGTCTCTCTCTCTCTACTGTCCTCCCAATCTCTCTCTACCCCTTTTTGTCTCTTCTGTCTCCTCTCCCGCTCTCTCTCTCTCCCTCTCTCTACGCCCTCCAACTCTATCCGTCTCTTCCACTCCGACTTTACCTTTCTCCACCATTCTAAACTCTCTCTCTGCCACTCTCCCCTACACTCTCTGCTCTCCCCACTGCTTTCTGTCTCCCCCGACATTCTCTCACTCTCTCTCTCTACACTCTGTCTATGTATCCCCGTCCCACACCCTCTCTGTCTCTGCACCGTCCCATTTTCTGTCTCTCTCTAACCCCTCTAAGTCTCTTTCCGTCTCTCTTCCTCTCTACACCCCCACTGTCTAAAGACTCCCACTCTCTCGTTCTCTCTCGCTCTCTTTCTATGTGTGCGTGTGTGTGTGCGTGCGCGTGTGTGTGTAGATATATATATATATGTGTACACACACATATATATATATATATATATATATATATATATATATATATATATATATCCCTATCTCTCTACTTCTCTCTCTCTCTCAGGATACCCCTTCGACACTAACCCTACACCAATGCGTGTGTATCTACATCACTCCCTTGCACTCCCACTCTCTCCCACCTCCAACTATCTCTCTCTACACAACATTCTCTCCCTCTATTCTCTCCCACTCTCTCCGCCTCTCTCTTTTCCTCCCTCACTATTTCTCTCTTTATCCCTCTCCCGCTCTGCCTATTCTCTTCCCCCTTTCTATTTCTCTCTCTCTCTTTATGTCTCTACGTTTCGGTCTGACTCTCTATCTCTACAGCATTCTCTTTGCCCCTCTCTCACTCTTTAACCCCCTCCCATTCTCGCTCTCGCTAACCTCCCCGACTTCCTTCCAATTCTCTCTCTCTACCATACTTCCACTCTATCAGTCTAACCAACCCACTCTCTGTCTCTGCTTTTCCCTCTCATTTACTCTCTCTCTAGCCCCTCCCATTCTCTCTATCTATACAGCCCTCCCCTCTAATCCACTGTCACTCTCTCTCACTCTCTACGTCTCTCCAAAGCTCTCTCTTTTGCTCTACCCCCTCCCCCACTGTCTTTCTCTACCTCTCCCACACTAACTTTCTCTAACACACAGCCGGACTCTCCACTCTATTCCCTCCCATTCTTTCTCACTCGTTTCCTTCCTCACCCTCTGTCTCTCGTTTTACCCCTCTCCCGCTCTCTCTATTCTTCTTCTCTCTCTTCATCACTCCATGCTCCCCTCTGACTCTCTCTCTATCTACCTCGCCTCTCTCTCCACCTATTCACACTCTCGCTTTCACTGCACAATCCCTCTCTCTCGACCTCCTTCCGAATCTCTCCCTCTACATCGCCTCCCACACTCTCTCTATTTCTGTACCTCTCCCTACTCGCTGCCCCTGACATGTATCTTTCTCTCTACCCCTCTCGATCTCTCTCTCTGCCCTCTGCCATCTTCTCTTTCCCGCCCCTCTCTCTTTTTTCACTCTCGACTCCAATCCCAATCTCGCTCGGTCTGTATCTAACCTGTTCCCACTTTCTCTCTTTCTCACCCCCTTCACTCGCTCTAACCCCTCTCACCCTCTCTCCCTACCCCTTCCTAATCACGCGCTCTTTCTCTCTACCCACCAGCTCTCTCGCTGTCTCTGTCTAAACTCGTCCCACTCTCGCGCTCTCTCTGTCTATCTCCCTTCCACAGTGTATTTCTAACATTCTCCCAGTCTCTCTCTTTACCGCCTCCCACTCTCACTCTCTCTACTCCCTCCATCACTCTTATATTTATTTTTTCTCTCTCCTCTACCCCCAGCCACTGTGTCTCTCTCCACACCCCGCACTCTCTCCATGCTCCAACTGTGTCTCTTCACCACTTCCAATCTATCTACATCCCTCCCACACTCTCTTGACTGCCCTCCAACTCTCTCTCTCCATCTCACCCCTCCCACTCACTCAAGCTCTCTCCCTTCTCCATCGCTCTCCCTGTTCACGCCGCTCAACTCTCCCTCTCTCTATCCTCCTTCCACACTCTCTCCCTACACAACCATGGTAGAGGGCGGCACAGTGGCACAGTGGTTAGCACTGCTGCCTCACATAGCCAGAGAGCCGGGTTCAATTCCTGCCTCAGGCGACTGACTGTGTGGAGTTTGCACATTCTCCCCGTGTCTGCGTGGGTTTCCTCCGGGTGCTCCGGTTTCCTCCCACAGTCCAAAGATGTGCAGGTCAGGTGAATTGGCCATGCTAAATTGTCCGTAGTGTTAGGTAAGGAGTAAATGTAGGGGTGTGGGTGGCTTGCGCTTCGGCAGGTCGGTGTGGACTTGTTGGGCCGAAGGGCCTGTTTCCACACTGTAAAGTAATCTAATCTAATCTAAAAACTCCCACTCACTGTGTCTTCCCCAACACGCTGACACGAGACGCCCTTCCACTCTCTGTCTCTCTCCCTCGTTCTGCTCTCCCACGCCCCTCTCACTCTATTTTCTCCCACAGTGTCTCTACGCCACACCAAATCTCTTTCTCCCTCGTCCCTATCGGAAATCATTGTCTCTCCACACGCTGTTTTCGTTCTCTCCATTCCATCCCACTCTATCTGCCAACCCCTAGCCACTCACTCCCTCCAAACCCCTCCCATTCTCTTTCCCTCTCTTCGCTCCTCCAACTTTCTCCCCGCGCACACTCACTCTCTTTACCCCCTCCCATTCTGTCTCTCTACTTACCTCCCATTCTCTCTCTCTACAACCCTTCTACCACCTCCCTTTCTTGAACCATACAGCATCCCATTCTGTCTCTAACCAACGCCCACTCTCTGTCTCTCGTTCCCTTTCCCTAATCCCTCCACACTCTGCCTTTATACCACCGTCTTCATCTACTCCCTTCCCACTCTCTGTCTACTATCTCCCACTCTTTCTTTCTTTATGCCCTCCCACACTGTCTTTCAATACCACACACCAGCACTCTCAATCCGTCTATCCGCCTCCCGCTTGTAGTCTCTACCGCTCTCCCACCCGCCTCTACGACTCGATCTCTACACTAGCCTACTCTCTCTCCACCTCTCCCAATTTCACAATACTCCCTCTTTCAATCTCGAAACTTCTCCCTGACACTTTCTTTCTCTACGCCGAACCTTCTCTCTGCAGTCCCCTCCCATTTTCTCTCTGCCCCTGTGAAGGTCTCTCCATACCCACATACTCTCCCTCTCTACCACCTCCCAATCTCTCTATCCCTCCAACCCACTCTCTCTCTCTACATCCCATTCCACTGCCTCCCTCTCTCCTTCACATTGCACCCTCTCACACAGTTTCTCTCCACCTCCTCCCACTGCATCTCTCTCTCTCTCTCTCTCTCTCTCTAACCACGCTCACTTACTCTCTCTTTTTGACTTTCCCTCCCTCTTATTCTTATCCGCACTCTCTCTCTATCTATCGCCGACGCTGTCTCGCTATGACGATTCCCCCTCTCTCTGTCTCTCTGCCCGCCTCACTCTCTCCTCTCTCTGCGCCCAACCACTTCCTCTCTCTTTGCCCCTCACTCTCTCTTATTACCCACTTTCACACGCTGTGCCTCTGTCTTTTCCTCCCTTCACCTCTTTAGTGACAGAAAGGGGTAGGCATATACCACTTGGACAAGAGTTACAGCTGGGGGAAAGGCAATTACGATGCGATTAGGCAAGATATCGGAAGCATAAGATAGGGAAGGAAACATCAGGGAATGGGTTCATTAGAAATGTGGAGGTTGATTAGATTAGATTCCGTACAGTGTGGATACAGGCCTTTCCACCCAACAAGTACTCACCGACTCTCTGCAGAGCAACCCACCCAGACCCATTCCCTACATTTACTCCTTTACCTAACTCTACGGGCAATTTAGCATGGCCAACTCACCTAAGCTTCACATTTTTGGAATTTCGAGGAAACCGGAACACTCGGAGAAAACCCACGCAGACACAGGGAGAATGTGCTAACTCCACACAGACAGTTGCCTGAGTCAGGAATTGAACCCGGGTCTTTAGCGATGTGAGGGAGCTGTGCTAACCACTGTGCCATTGTGCCAACCTAGCTTATTCAAGGAAAAGCTCCTGAGTGTCCTAGATAAGTATCTATCTTTCAGGCAGGGAGGAAGATGTAGAGTGTGGGAGCCATGGTTTACGAAGGAAGTGGATTCTCTGGTCAAGAGGAAGAGAAGAGAAACTCAGTTATGGAGCTTGAGGGTTACAAAGTAGCCAGCAAAGACCTAACGAGAGAGCTCATAAGAACAAGCAGGATACATAAGAAGTTGTTGGCGGTTAGGATCAGGGTAAACCCTAAGGCTTTCTTTCTGTATTTAAGGAATAAAAGAATGACATGAGTAAGATTTGGGCCAATCAAGGATAGTAGTGGGATGTTGTGTGTGGAGTCAGAGGAGAGAGGGGAAGCACGAAATTAATATTTTTCGACATAATTCACTCTAGGAAACGAAAATGTTGTTGTGGAGAATACTGAGACACAGGCTACTAGACTACGTGGGATTGAGTCAAAAATAATGACTGCAGATGCTGGAAACCAGATTCTGGATTCGTGGTGCTGAAGAGTACAGCAGTTCAGGCAGCATCCGAGGAGCAGTGAAATCGACGTTTCGGGCAAAAGCCCTTCATCAGGAATGGATTTAGGTTCACAAGGAAGAGGTGTTCGAAATCCTGCGGAGTGTCAAAATAGATAAGTTCCCCGGGCCAGATGGGATTTATCCTCTGGAAGCCAGGGAGGAGATTGCCAGCCTTTGGTATTGATCTTTAAATCATCATTGTCTACAGGAATAGTGCCAAAAGACTGGAAGATAACAAATGTGGTTCCCCTGTTCAATAAGGGGAGTAGATACAACCCTGGTAATTATAGACCAGTAAGCCTTACTTCAGCTGTTGGTAAAGTGGTGGAAAAGGTTCTAAGATGTCGGATTTACAATCATCTGTAAAAGAATAATTTCATTAGGGATAGACAGCACGGTTTTATGCAGGTTTATCGTGCCTCACAAATCTTATTGAGTTCTTGAGAAGGTGGCCAAACAGGTAGATGATAGTAAACAGGTTGATGTGGTGTATATGGATTTCAGCAAGACGTTTGATAAGGTTCCCCACAGTCGGCCACTGTACAAAATGCGGAGGAATGAGATTATGGGAGGTATAGCAGTTTGGAAAATTAATTAGACTGCTGAAAGAAGACAGAGGTTGGTGGTTGATGGGAAATGTTCATCCTGGAGTCCAGTTGTTAGTGGTGTACTGCAAGGGTCGGTGTTGGGTCCACTGCAGTTCGTCATTTGTAGAAACGCCCTGGATGAGGTCGGTGGAGTTGTGGATAGTGATGAAGGATGTTGTAGGTTACAGTGAGACAGAGATAAGCTGCAGAGATGGGCTGAGAGGTGGCAAATGGAGTTTAATGGGGACAAGAGTGAGGTGATTCACTTTGGTTGGAGTTACCGGAATGCAAAGTACTGGGCTTATGGTAAGATTCTTGGTAGTGTAGATGAGCAGAGAGATCTCGGTGTCCAGGTGCACAGATACTTGTAAGTTGCCACCCAGATTTGCAGGATTGTTAAGAAGGCAGACAGGGTTTTAGCTTTTATTAATAGAGAGATCGAGTTCAAGAACCAGGAGATTATGTTACAGCTGTACAAAACTCTAGTGCGGCCGCACTTGGAATATTGTGTACAGTTCTGCTCAACGCATTATATGAAGGATGTGGAAGCTTTGAAAAGGGTGCAGAGGAGATTTACTATATGTTGCCTGGTATGGAGGAACGGTCTTACGAGGAAAGGCTGAGGGACTTGAGGCTGTTTTCGTTGGGGAGAAGAAGGGTGAGAGGTGACTTAATAGAGTCATATAAGATAATCAGAGGGTTAGATAGGGTGGACAGGGAAAGCCTTTTTCCAAGTATGGTGACGGTGAGCACGAGGGGGCATAGATTGAGGGGTGATAGATATAGGACAGATGTCAGAGGTAGTTTCTTTACTCAGAGTGGAAACAATATGGAATGCTTTGCCTGCAACGGTAGTAGATTTGCCAACTTTAAGTACATTTAAGTCGTCATTGGACAAGAGTCTGGACGTACATGGAATAGTGTAGGTTAGATGGGCTTCAGATTGGTATGACAGGTTGGCGCAACATCGAGGGCCGAAAGGCCTGTACTGCGCTGTAATATTCTATGTTCTATATTCCTCTCTGTCTCCATATCCCTCATTCTCTCTCTACCCCTTCTCTCGTGTTTTTTTTCTCTGTGTCTCTCTTTACCCCATATTCTACCTGTCTACCCTCTACTATCTCTGTTACCCGTACTCTCTATCCCGTCCCACACACTCTCCCTTCACATCCCTCCCTCGTTTTGTCTGTACTGCGCTCCCACTCTCTGTCTTTGTATTCCTCTCTCTCTTTCTGTCTCTACACCACTTTCAAACTCTCCCTCACTCGTGTTAACCGATCCCTCTCTCTCTACGCTTGCCCACTCTCTCCCTCCCTCCCATTCTCTCTCGCTGTATCCCCTTTCACTGTCTCTTTCTGACTACTCCTCACACTCCCTCACATTATACAACCCTCCACACTCTCTTTATCCGTCGACTGTCAACCCACTCAGTCTCTCTATTATCCTCCCATTATCTCTGTCTCTCTCTGCCTGCATCCTCCGACACTCTCTCTCGACTCACTCTCTCCCTTTGTACCCCTTATATCTCTCTCTACCCCTCCTTCTTTCTTTTTCTCTGTCTGACTTTCTGTCTAAACTCTCGCCTTCTCTTTTCGTCCATCACATTCTCTCTCCCCACATCCCTCTCTCTCTATCACATCCCAATCATTCTCTCTCTCTCACTACACCCCATCCAATCTCTCTCTACATCCCTCGCAATTTCTGTCTGCCGCCACACTATTCCTCTGCCTCTGCCTCTCTTCATCTACCCCACACCCACACTCCATCCACCCCATTCTCTCTCTAACCCCAAAACTCGTCTTTCTCTGGGCAGCCTACTCTTTCTCGATCGACCAATGGTTCACCTCTCTCTCTCTATCCCCTCCCAATCTCTGTCTCTCTCTCTTTCCAAGCTGCTCCCACTCTCTCTCTACCTTTACGCCCGCTCTTCGAACAGCTTCCCCTCCCACATTCTCTCTCTTCCCCTCCATCTTTCACTCTTTTTTCTCTCTCTACACCCGCCCACTCTGTCTCCCCTTTCCCACACGTCCTCTCCGTCTGTCCCACTGCACCCTTCCCACTTCCTTACTTACCCCCTTCCTCTGTGTCTAAGCCGTCCATCTCTATCTTTCTCTCTCTCTCTAACCCCTCTCACTCTCTCCCCACCCTATCCCACCGTCTCTCTTTAACGCCTTTCCATCAATCTCTGCCACTGTTTCTCCATCCTTCTCTCTCTATTTCTAATTCCTACCTCCCTATCTTTGTCTCTGTCCTCATCCCGCGCTCTCTATCTCCTCCGTTCCCTCTCTGTTACCATCTCACACCCCCTCTCCAGCTCTTACTGTCTACCGATTTCACATCCCTCCCACGCTCACTCTCTCTGTCTGTGCCACCCAAGCACATACTATCTCTACCCCTCCCCCTCACTCTGTCTCTCTTTCGAACCCAATCCCCCCTCTCTTTCTGTGTTTCCATCGCCCTTCTCTGTCTCTCCCTATTCCTGTCTCTCCCCATTCCTGTCTCTCTGCCTCCCCCTCTATATTCTCCCACTCTCTATCTACCTGCCTCACACTCTCTCTTCCCCTCCCACTCTTTCTGTCTCACTCTCTCTAACATACCGAAACTCTGCCTCCTCCCCTTACCTCTCACCCTTCCGCTAGCTCCTCCTCTCTCTGCCTGTCTTTCTCTCTCCCCCGGTCCATTGGTCCTCTCTCTCTCTCGATACCCCATCCCACTACCTCTCTCCATCTTTCTATACTCCCTCCCACTCTCTCTCGACCCAACTCCCACTCTACCTCTGTTACCTTCTCTCTGTACCCACTCCCACACTCTCTCACTCTGCACCCTGACTCTCTTTCTCTCTCTACTCCCTCACACCCCCTCTCCCTGACCCTCCCCATCCCATTTTCTCTGTTTTTGCATCCTCTCTCTCCCCACTCTTTCTCATCTCCCACCCACTCACTCTCCCGCTCACCCTCCCATTCTCTCTCCTTCTCTCTCTACACCCTCCCACTCTCACTCTATTCCCTCACACTCTCTCTCACTCTACCCCTTCTTCTCTCTCTGTCTATCCCTCTCCGACTGTCGTCCTCTACCTCACTTGCACTCTCTCTCAACCCTTCCCACACAGTCTCAAACTTTCTTCCGCTCCCACCCTCCGTCGACCTCTGCACCTCCACCACGCTCTCGGTCAACACCCCCACACATTATCTTTCTTCACTCCTCCCAATCACTCCCTACCAACTCCATATGTCTCTATGCGTCTCTGCGCCATCATTCCTTCTCTATGCCTTGCTAGTCTGTCTCTCTATATCGCTTTCTCACACGCTCTCTGCCTCTCCCTATCCCCACTCCCTCTATCTGTCTCTTTTTCCACTGTCTCCATCGCTCCTCTTTCTCCCCCTCTGTATTGACATCCCAACCTTTCTGTTTCTACATCCATATCTCCATCCCTGTCTATCCCACTCCCACTCTCTCTCAATCCCGCTCCCGTAATTTCTGTATCCCCCTCTCCCACACTCTTTCACTCCAAATCTGCACGGTCTCTATTTACTCCGCCCCCATTTCTCTCTGTCTCCTCCTTCACACATACACTCCCTCACTACCCCATCACAATTTCACTTTGTCTGTATTTCTCTCCCTACCCCAAACTCTCACAACCCCCACTCTCGCTCTTCATATACCCACTACTCTTTCTTCGTATGTCTACACCCCTCCTATTCTTACTCTATGCTCTCCACACACTCTCTGCACCCGTTCTTCTCTCTCTCGCTTTGTCTACCCCATCTCTCACTCTCGATCTCTACCTTACACCCATTCCCTCTCGTACTCCTTACCCCGTTCCACTGTCCCTCTACCACTCAACCATTGTCTTGCTCATCATCCCCCACGCTACCTGTCGCTCCATCCCTTCCCACTCCCCTCCCTCCGATCAACTCAACATCTCTCTCTATCTCTACCCGGCTTTTCACTCTCTCTGTACCTCACTCCCAATCTCTCCCTCTCTACCGTCATCTGACTCTCTCTCTCTAAGCCCAAGAGCTATATCAACCCCCTCCCACTGTACATTTCTGTCTCTCTCTATGCAGCTTCCCACTCTTTCTCTTTCTACCACCCTCCCATTCTCTCTTCCTCTATCCCCTTCCACTGTCTCTCATTCAACTCCAATTCTCTCCGAAAAATGCTCTGACCCTCTTCCAGTCCATCTATCTATTTCCCCAAACACACTTCTTCTATCCTCATCCAACTGTCGCTCTTTGTACCCTCCTCCCTCTCCCGTTCCCCCCTCACCCCTCCTACTCTAGGTCTCACTGTTCCTAAACCCACTCCCACTCAAGCTCTGTCTATACCATCCTCCTAAACTCTCTCTACCCCGCTCCACGTCTCCCAATCTACACTCCACCTCTCATTATCTCTCTCTCGCTGTGTTTCAAACCCCTCCATCCTTCTATATATACGTCCAGCCCACTCTCTCTATTTCTCCCCATCTCTCTCTTTACCAACGTCTCACCCTCTCTATCCCTACCCACTCCCACTCGTTCCGTCTCCCTAGTCCTCACACACTCTCTCTAATCCTCCCACTCATTCTCTCTCTGTCCCTTGCACGCTCATTCTCTATCACCACTCTCACCCTCTCTCCATACTCTCACACACACTCTCTCTCCTAACTTTATCTCTTTTTGCTCCCTCGTTCTCTCTCTCTGTACCAGCCTCCACTTCACTCTACACCACCCGTGCCTCTCTACCTACCACTGTCTCTATATATACATTTCCCCTCTCTCTCTACCACCAACCCACTCTCTTTTTCCATCCTCTCTCTGTAACCCATTCCACTCTCGCGCTCTCCCTACCTTACTCCCAACTTCACTATTCCCTCTCCCACAATCGCTCTCTTTACCCCCACTTTCTCTCTCTCTATCCCCTCAAAATCTCTTTCTCTCTCTACTCCCTAACATTCACTCTCTCTCTGCCCCATATCAGTTCTATCAGTCACTATTTTCTCTGTCATGCGCTCGCCCCTCCCACTCTCTATAACTACCCCTGAGACTTTTCCTCTCTGTCTCTCTGTCTACCCCCTCCCACTTTCACTGTCTATCTGCCCACACTCATTCTCTCTCTCTACACCTCCTTCTCTCTCTGTCTTTCCACCCACTCCTTCTCCCTCTCTCTTTCTATCCATGTCCTCCTCTCGGTCTCAAACCCACTTCCATTCTCTCTCTCTACCTCCTCCCAGTCTCTTTCTGCACCCTCCCTCTCTCTATGCCTCTCTCTCTAGCACCTTCCCTGCCCATCTCTCTGTACTGACATCCCCCTCTCTCTATAGCATCCAACTCTCTCTCTGCCCCGCCTCTTTGACTCCTCTCTCTACTATCCTCCCTCCCCGTCTCTATAATGTTATTCCAATCTCTCTCTGCCCATCCCTCCCTTCCGCTGTGACACCTCACATTCTTTCGTTCTATCCACCTCACTTACGCTCTCTCGCTATTCCGCTCTCTTTCACTCTCTACCCCATCCCACACTATCTCTCAGTCTAAACTCCACTCACTCTCCCCTTCATCACCTGTCCCTGTCTCTCTCTCTCTATTCACATCTCACACAATCTCTCAACCCCTCAAACTCTCTCACACTCCATTCCCACTTTCTCTCGCTACCCTTCTCCAACTCTCTCTCGACTCCCACACACACTCTCTCTACCACCGTGTCACTTTCTCTCTTTCTCTACCGCCTCTCTCCCTCTTGCATTCTCTCTACCCCTCTTGTCCCTCTGTCCTTCCCTCTACACCTCCTACTCTCAGTATTCCTGACACCCTCTTTCCGTCTACCCCTCTATCAAACATTCTCTCTCTGTCCCCCACCTTCTCTCTCTGTCTACCCCCTCCCACTCTCCCTCTCTAACCCGTTCCCATTCTGTCTATACCCCCACCGACACATTCTGTTTTTTCTCTAATCACTTCACACTCTTTCTCTCCACACCCCTGTACTCTCGCTCTTCAATCTCCTCCAACCCTCTCTCTCTGCCCACTACCTCTGTCTGTCTCAATCCCCTTCCTCTCTGTCTCAGACTCTCAACGTCAACCCTGTCTCTCTTTCTCTGCAACCCTACTACTCACTTCCTCTACCCACTCCCACTCTCCCTCTTTAACATCCAACCACTCTCTCCTTCTACGTCCGCCACTCTCCCTCTCTAATCTTCCCCTCTCTCTTTCACTCTCTATCTCTCAATACAGCCCTCCATCACACTTTCTCTACTCCACTCTTTATCTATCTACACTACTCCCAGGGTCCAATTCTCTCTCTCTTTAACCCCCTCGCACTCTCTCTATCTACACCCCACTACTGTCTCTCGCTAATCTCTCCCACTCTCTCGCTATTTCCCTCCCACACCCGCTCTCTCCCCATCCCTCTCTCTGGACAAACTCCCACTGTAGCGTTCTCTCTATCCCACGTCCACACTTTCCATCAACTCCCTCCCACAATCTCTCACACTCCAGACGCCCATCTCTCTCCCTCTACCACCTCCCCACGTGCCCCTGTCTCTCTCTACCCCCTTTCTCACACCCAGCCCAGTCAGACTCTATCTCCCCCCTTCTCTCTACCCCCTCTAGTCTCGCGGTCGCTCTCTCCCTCTCTCTTTCCACGCCACTCTCACTCTCTCTACTCCACGCTCATCCACACTCATGGTCAATCTCTCATTCTCTCTACCTACTCCCCAATTCTCTCTCACTACTCCCCCACATTCACTCTCTCTCTAACCCAATCCCACTTTCTGTCTCTTACCCTCTGTTCTCCCCTTCACACATGCTCTCTCTAATACCGTCCACTCTGTTCATCACTAACCCCCCGCCGCTCTCTTGGTCTTTTTTCCTACCCCTTCCAATCTCAAGCAAACTATACTGCCAATACGTCGTCTTTCTCTTCACCTCCCTCCATTTCCTCTCTCTCTCTCTCTATCCATAACCTACTCTCGCACTCTAACTCGCTTCTGCTCTCTGTCTATCCCCTGTCCCCCCAACTCTCTCTTTAGCTGGCCACCTCCCACTTTCACTCCCTCAACCTCTCTCCCACTCTCTCTGCACTCCTCTGCACTCTCTCTCTACACCTTCACACTTTCTGTCTTCCCCACCACTGTTTTTCTCTGCATACCGCAGTCTCCTCCTTTTTCTACCCTCTCCATTCATTATCTCCCGACATACCTCCTCTGCCTCTCTCCCTCTCTCTGCCTCTAATCCCCTCCCACTCTCTCCACCCTCTCCCCTCTCTCTTCCACTCTCTCTATCTGTCTGTACTCCTCCCACTCTTTCTTTATCCCTCTACCCCACGATCTAGCTATCTACACGACACCCACTGTCTTCCTTTTTCACTCTTTAACTCACTCGCACTCTCTCTTTGCACCCTTCACCACTCCTCCTCGTCCTACGCCCTCAATAAAATGCCACACTCTCCACCGCCTCCCACACTCAGTTTGTCTCCCATGCCTCTCTCTCTATTTCTCTCATCTTGCCCGCTCTCTCTATACACGCCTCATTGTCTCTCTCTCCATTCTACCTGATCACTCTCTGTGCCCCTCCCACTCTCTCTGCATGTCTCGCCATCTGTAATCTCATACTCTCTCTTTCTCTCCATCCCTTCCTCTCTTTATCAGCTCCCACTCACTCTCTACATCTCCACTCTCTCCTTTCCGCCACTGTCTCTCTATCTGTCTCTTATCCCCTCCCTTCTCTCAATTTCTCTATAATCCTGACCACTCTCTCTGTCAACCCACTCTCTCATTTTCAATCTCTCAATCTCTCCATATTCTCTGAGAATCTTCTCCTCCCAACATTCTATCTATCTACACCAATCCCAATATCCGCTTCTCACTCCATTTTTAACAACCTCACACTGTCTCTTTCTACACCCACGCTGTCTTCCTTTATCACTCACAAAATCTCAATCTCTCCCCGCTCTTCTCTCTATTTTCCCCTCCCAGGCTTTGTCTCTGTCTACCCTTCACTCTCTCTATGCACTCATGCTCGCTCTCACAATCGCATCACCCTCCCAGCCACTCTTTCCGTCCACACACCCAACTCTCTGTCTCACTCGAAACCCTCTCCCTCGCTCTCACTTCCACTCCCAAGCTATGCCTCTCTCTCCCCAACCATTTCTCTCCACACTCATTCTCTCACTCTTTCTTTCACTTTCCACTCCGCCACTCTCACATCACACCTCAACTCTCTCTCTGTATGCCCTTCCCACCAATGTCTCTCTCTCTACACCCGCCTACACTCTCTCCAGACCCCTTCCCACAATCTCTCTACACTACGTCCATTCACTCGATCCTTCCCCTCCACACTCTCTCTCCCCTACACACTGCCTCACTCTCAGTGTCTTTACGGGAACAGAGAGAGGGGTTAGAGAGCGCAGGGAGATAGAAGGGGTCAGAGAGTGGGGGCACAGAGAGAGGTGGAGAGAGAGAGAGAGGGGACAGAGAGAGTGGACAGAGTAGGGGATAGAGAGGGGAACGAGAGAGAGGGAGAGATAGAGGGGGCGACAGAGAGGGACATAAGGGGGGTCGGAGGGCAGAGAGAGGGGGGACATAGTAATGGGGGATAGAGAGAGGGGGACATTTATGTCTTCACCCTCCCACGTCGTCTCTGTGTCTCTCTATCCCCGTCTACTCTCACTGTCTTTATTACCCCACTCTCTGTCTACAACTTTCTTACTCTCTCTCCATCCCTCCTTCTCTCTACCTATCTTCCCTCCTCACAATGTCACTTTCGAATCCACACCATTATCATCGTCTTAGTCTCTTTAACCCACAGCACTCTCTCTCGACGCCAATTCTGTCTGCTTCGTTCCCACCCCTCAAATAACTCCCACTCTCTCTCTAATCGCCCTGTATCTCGCGCTGCCTCTACACCCTCCGACTGTCTCCCTATACACACCAATTCTGTCTCTATCTTCTATCCAACAAATCATTCCCTCTACCCATTCCACTCTCTCTGTCTCTCTCTACACCATCTTCCTTTCTCTTTCTCTCCACTTCCTCTTTCTGTCTCTCCACGCCTACCTCTCTCTACCACAAACACTCTCTCTCTACCCTTCTTACTCCTTCTCTACACGCCCCATCCTCTCTTTACCCCCTCCCTCTCTATCTCTATCTGTCTGTGTATCTTATCCAACTCTCTTTCGCTATAATCCTTCCCACACGCTCTCTACCAACTCACTCTCTCTCTCTTTCAAACTCTCAATCTCGCTATACTCCTCCGAATCTCTCTCTACCCCACACTCTGTGTATCTGCATCACTTCCAATATTTGCCTCCCACTTCTTCTTTAACTATCCCGTACTCTATCTCTACTCCCCAATCCCCTACCGCCACCCACACAACTTCTCTGTCACGCCCGCTCTCTCTGTTCACTCCCAAGCTCTGTCTGTCTATCCATCCCTCTCTCTACATACTCTTTCTCTCTCGTGTTCCCATCCACTACGTCTATCACTCCACACAAACAACTCTCTGACACTATCCACTACCATCTCTCTCTTTACCACCTAACCACACTCTCTCACTCTGCGCTTCTCCCTCTCTCTGCCTTCTCGCAAGCTCTGTCTCTCTGCACACATTCTCCCACTCTCTCACCCGCCTTCCCCTGTCACACTCTCTCTCACAACACACCCTAACTTTCTCTCTCTATTCCCTCCCACAACCATATCTCTCCATGTCCTCCCACTCTCTCCCTACACCTTCCCAGCCTCTCTCTACCCCACGCTCATTCACTCTATCTCTCCCCTCCACACTTTCTCTTCCCCACACACTATATCACTCTCCCACCTCACTCTCACTCTCTACATACCTTCCGCATCTCTGTCTCTCCCCTTCCTCACACTCCCTCTCTCTTCACTCTCCCAATTTGTCTCTTTCTCTCTCTCTATCCCATTCCACTCTCTCTCTTTATTCCCTCACTCTCTCTCTCTCTCTACATCCCTTTCACTCTCTCGCCTTACAACCTCTTCCCACTGTCTCTCTCTACCCCCTCCACCTCTCTCTCACTACCCACCACTCTCTCTCCCTGTCGCTCTGTGTCCAAAACCTATCCATCCCTCTCTCCCTTCTAACTGTATCCCACTCCCACACTCTCTCCTACCCCTGCCCCTCTCCCTGTATCTATACTCCAATCCCACTATGTCTCACCATATATTTCTCACTCTTTCTTTCACCCCTCACTGGCTTTCTGTCGATATCTCTCGCACTCTTTCTCTCTATCCCCTTCCTCTCTCTCTCTATACAGCCACCCATCCTCGCCCTATCCACTCCCATTCTCTCTCGATCTATTTTTGTACACTCTGAAACTCTCTATATCCACCACCCTCCCATTCTGTCTCTCCCTCTTTCGCCCTCTACTCCCTCCCTCTCTCTATCTGTTGCCGTTTCCCTCTTTAAATCTCTCTGCCCCCACCTACAGTCACTGTGTCACCCTCCCACTCGTCTCTCGACCCACGCATTTCTCTCTGTGCACACCTCTGACACGATTCACTCTCTCTATCCTGCCATCCAACTCTCTCTAGCACCATTCCTCGCATTTTCTTCCTGCACCCTCACTCTACTCTCTCTCTGAATCTTTCTCTGGCACCCAGTCTGGCTTTCCCTACCATCTTCTCTCTCTCCTTATCACTTTTACGCCGTTCTTCTTTCTTTCTGTATACCCTCTCCTACTCACACTCTCTTTACACCTCACACTCTCGCTCTCCCTCTACCCATCTCCCATGGTCTCTCTACTCCCTCCCCCGCACTCTCTCTCCAAACCCGTCGCATTCTCTTTCTTTATGCTGCTCTCTCATTCCGTCCCTACTCCTTTCCCACTCCAATCCCCATTCCACTCCCAAAGACACTAACTCTACAACACTTCTCTCTCTGTCTCTACTCCCTCCCCACATTGCGCTCTCTCCTCCTTACACTCACTCTCTCTCTACCCACTCCCACTCACACTCTATCTCTCCCTCTGCCCGTCACCCACTCTCTCTCTATACCCCCGCTCTGTCTCAAATGGCCTCTTATCCTCCCGCTCCCTGTCTACCCATCCCACTCTCCCGGAATCCTACCCACTGTCTCTCTTTGTCTTCCCCACTCTCTCTGTACCTCTCTCTGTACCACCTCCCACGCTCTCACTCTTCCACCCTTCCATTCTCTCTCTAAACCTCTCCCTCAACCCCCTCCCTCTTCCACTATCCTTCTCCCTCTCTCACTACCTCTTCCCGCTCAACCCCACGACCCTGTCTTCCTCTCTCTCTTTCTACCAATTCTGCCAATCTCTATCCATATACGGCAATACCACTCTCTATCCCTAACCCTGTCTCTCACTCTCTCAATACCCCCACTCTCGCTCTCCCTCTACCCATCTCGCTCTCGCTCTCTGCACCTCTTCCCATTCTGTCTCCCTAACTCCTCCCACAATATCTCTCACTCTACACATCCCACTCTTTCTCTACCCCTCCTCACCTTGCTCCCTCTACGCTCTCAAATTCACTCTCTGTTTTTACCACCTCCCTCTCTATCTCCCTGCAATTATTTTTCTCTTTACCCC
The DNA here is from genome assembly GCF_037043375.1 of Chiloscyllium plagiosum. Lineage (NCBI taxonomy): Eukaryota > Metazoa > Chordata > Chondrichthyes > Orectolobiformes > Hemiscylliidae > Chiloscyllium > Chiloscyllium plagiosum. Next base: position 104,254,232 of record NW_028270167.1, on the reverse strand, counting down.
AACCACACTCTGTCTCTCTCTCTCTCCATAACTTAATATTCTCACTCCCTCTACGCCCACTCCCTATCTGTCTTGACCCCTTCCTCTCTTTATCGCTTATCCCACTCCTTCCTCTCATTCTCTACCACGGCACAACTGTCTCTCTCTCACTCTCTACACCCTCCTTTGTCTCCCTCTTTCAATACCCCTCCTTCTCTCTCACTCTCTCTCTTCCACCTCCCTCTCTCTCGCTGTCTCTGACGATGCCCCTGCAATTCTCACTCTCTCTCTCCCTCACTCTCTCCATACCACCTTCCAGTCTCTCTGTCTCGACACCTCCTTCTCTCTGTCTACTCCCCCACGCTCGATGTTTAAAGCACTCCAATCTCTTATCCCCTCCCACACACTTTCTCACTACTCAACAACCCAACGTATATCTGCCACAACCCCTCCCCTATTCTCTCTCACCACTCCTCCGCACTCTGTATCTCTCCAGCCCCCTCCCACTCTGTCTCTTTTTACCAACTTCCTCTCTTTCCGTCTGTACTCCACTCACTGTCTCTTTACTCTAATCCCATTCTCATTCGTCTCCCGGTGACTCTCTCTCTGCACAAATTTAACTCATTCTCTTTCCCTCCCGTCCACCACCCCTTCCATTTCTCTTTGTACCCCCACTCACTCTGTCTATACTCCTCTCTCTCTCTGTATATCCCGTAGCTTTCTCTCTCCCTTTATCCACATCTCACTCTCTCTATCTATCCTCTCGTGCCCTCTCTCCATTTCTCTGTCCACACGCTTCTTCCTCTTCCTATACAGTCATACCCCTCTCCCTCTCTCCCCATCCCTCTTGTTCTTTCACTCAACTCTCCCCGTTCTCTCTACACTTCTCCCAAACTATCTCTCGACCCCATCACACAGTCTCTCTTACTCAAAACAAGCCACTCTGTCTGTTCATTCTTTCTCCACGTCCGCCTCTCACACTAGCCCCTTACACTCATTCACCCTCTCTACCCTAATCCCATTCAATTTCTTTCTCTGCCACCCTCCGACGTTCTCTCTACGCCCTGCTCAATTTCTCATTCCACTCTACATCTTTACCTCCTTGCCGTGATCTATCCATCTTTCACCTCTGCCACTCTGGTTCTCACTACCTCTAACGCCTCCCACTCTCTCTCTGTCTCTCTCTCCCTCCCCTCCTCCACTTATCTTTCACTTTACCTCCATGACATTCTCGCTTTCTCTTTCACTCCCTCTTTCCAACTCTACAACCAACCCACACTCTCTCTCTGCCAAGTTAAAAATCACACAACTCCAGGTTATAGTCCACCAGGTTTAATTGGAAGCACACTAGCTTTCGGAGCGACGCTTCTTCATCAGGTGATAGTGGAGGGATCGATCGGAACACAGAATCTACAGCAAACATTTACAGTGTGATGTAACTGAAATTATGCGTTGAAAAATTGATTGTCTGTTAAGCCTTTCATCAGTTAGAATACAGTCACAGTTTCACTGTATTCGAACAGATGAAAGGCTTAATATACAATCAATTTTTCAATGTATAATTTCAGTTACATCACACTGTAAATTTTTGCTATAAATTCTGTGTTACGATCGAGCCCTCCACTATCACCTGATGAAGGAGCGTCGCTCCGAAAGCTAGTGTGCTTCCAATTAAACCTGTTGGACTATAACCTGGTGTTGTGTGGTTTTTAACTTTGTACACCCCAGTCCATCATCGGCATCTCCAAATCATGACTTCTCTCTCTGCCACCCCACTCTTTCTCTACCGATTTCCAAACCTCTCTCTGGGCAGCCCTCCCACCCTCACTCCCTATCTCTCTATCTGCCCACTCCCTCTTCCTACTCCCTCCCAGTCTCTCTCTCTCTTAACTCCACTCCAACACTCACCACCTCTCCTTTCACACACTCATCCCTCTAAACCCTCTGTACTCCCCCGCTCACTTTCTGAAACTGCTCATTCTCTTTCTGCGTACTTCTATCCCACTTTATCTATCCACTCCCAGTCTCTCCTTCTACCCATCTGACACTCTCTACACACACTCATAATCTATCTCAGTACATCCTCCACCACTCTCTCTCCCTCTTTCCACTCACTCTCTCGAACTCTCCCTCGCTCTGTCTAATTCTGTCTGTACATCCTCCCACTCTCTTTCTAGATTCCCTCCCATTCTCTCTCTCTGCCCACTTCCCACACTCTCTACCCTCTCTCTCTACACCATCCTAAAATCTCTCTTAAACCCCACACCCGTCCACTCTCTGTCAACCCCCTCACTCTCTGTGTATTTCTCTCTCTACCTTCTCCTACTCGACTTTTCTACACACCTCCGTATCTTTCTCTACTCGCCTCCCACATTCTCTGCAACCTCTCTCTCTATTCCCTTATAGTATATCTCTCAAAGCCCACTCTCTCCATCCACACCCTTTCCACTCTCTCTACCCCTTCTCACTTTCTGTCTCTCTACTTCCCTTCACTTTCACTTTCTCTCTCTCTACTGCACTCTCGCACTCCCTTTATCTCCCTCCAACACCCTCCCACCTCGCCCTCTCTTCCTTCTTCCACTTTCCATCTGTACTCCATTCCCGGTCTCAGCCATTCTCTCTTAACCCGACTCCCACTCTCTCCAATCCCCTAGTACTCTCTTTCTCTGTGCAAAACTCTCCCACTCTCGATATCTCTTCCCACTACCCACTCTGTACCCACTCTCTTTCTGTTTCTATCCCCCTTTCACAACCTCCACACTCACTGCCCACTTCCCACTCTCCCTCGCTCTTCCACCTTTTCACTGCTACACCGTTTCACTGTCTCTTTCTCTACCCGTCTCTCTCTACATAGACCCCACACTCTCGCGTTCCAAATCCATCCCACTCACTGACACTCGACCCACTCCCATTCTCTTCCACTGCCCCATTACTACACACTCCACCCTTCCCTCTCTCTAGTCACTCCAATCACTCTCTCGCTTTGTCTATTACCTCCCACTTTCCCCATCTCTCTCTTTGTATACACTACCACGCCCTCTCTCTACCATCCTTCCAGTTTATATCTCTCCCATTTTTTCTCTCTGTGCCTAACAGTCTCTCGCTCACTCTCTCTTTATACCTTCCCAGTCTCTCTGCCGACCCCTCACACACCCTCTCTCGTCTCTCTCATTCAGCACCCTTTTCTTCCCTTCTCTCTCCATCACGCCATCCCACTCTCTCTCCATCTTGTCCCCTCTCTATATACCATCACGCACTCTCAATCTGTCTCTCTCACAATCTCCCACTCTCCCTATCTCTACCATCTTCCCTCTCTCTCGAATACCCCACTCCTCTCTGTTTCTCCGTCTACCACCGAATAGTCTCTCTCTCTCTCCCTCTTCCGCTCTTCCACTCTCTCTATCTGCTCCTAAATGCTCTCTGTAGACCCCTCCCACTTTCTCCCTCTATCCCCTCCTAAGATCTCTCCACCAATCCCAAACTCTCTCCACGCATCTCCCATCCTCTCTTTATCCCACTGACTCACTTTCACGCTCTCAAATACTGTCTCGACTTCAGTCCCGAATTCTGTCTCTCTACACTCCTCACTCTCTCCCTCTCTAACACCTCCACACATCTCTCTCTACTCCCTCACACTTACTCATTCTTTCCACCCCAATCTCACTCACGTTCTCTCTTTACCACCGTCGCACAATCACTCTACCTCCACCTCTCTCACACTACCGTCATCCCACTCTCTCTTTATACCCCTGATGCTCTCTATCCCTCTCTCTTCCCTCCACTCTCACTTACACGTCCTTGACACACCTCGCACTCTCAATCCCTCCCACTGTCTCTTCCTCTACCCCCTTCCACTCTGTCCATCACCACATTCTCTCTCTTCCCCAACTTTCTCTCTGTATCCTCTCCCCTTCTCTCCATGTCTATTCCTGCCCCCTCTCTCTCTACCTCACTCCAATTGTCTCCCTCTCGCCCCCGCTCACACTCTCTCCTTCTCTCTCTACGACCTCCCACTCTCTCTACCATCCTATCTCTCCCCTATCTATTTCTCTCTGTGTCCTTATTCCACTTCCACTCTCTCTCCGCACTCTCCCCCTCTCCCTCGCCCTCTCTCACTCCACACCACCCTTTTCTCAATCTCACTATGCCGCTATCATGTACTCTCTCTCTCCCTCTCTCTCTTTATACCCCCACACGCTCTCTCTCTCTCTAACCCTCTGACACTCTCTCTCTAATCCCTCCAACACTGTCCCTCTACCCATCCCACACACTCTCTCACTCTACACACCCGACTCTCTCCACGCCCTGCACTCTCTCTTCCCAATGCCTCAGTTTCTATCTCATCACCACTCCCACTCCCTCTACACCCTGCATCTCGCTGTCTCTGCAATCACTACTCTCTGTCTCCACCCAATATCCCTTTGTTTTTCACTCTCTGTACTTCCTCCCACTCTCTGTTTCTACACGCCTTCCAGTTCGCTCTCTCTACTCGTCTCCTACCGTCTCTGTGTTCCCTCTCTGTCTCTACCTCCCTCCCAACATCTCTCACGCAAACCTCTTTCTCTCCCTCCACTGCCTTCCCAATTCCTCTGTACAACCTCCCACGATTATTATCTCTCTACTGGCCTCGACTTTCATTTTTTCTCTCTATACTACACTGCCACTCAATCTCCCTCCAACAACCTCCGCCTCTCTCTCTCCTCGCTGCTCCATCGCACTCCCTTTGTCTCAATCTGCCTTCTTCACACCCTCTCGCTGTCTGCTCCCACTGACCCTCACCCTCTCTCTCTCTTCCCCTTTCACTGTCTCAGCTTAATCCCTGTCTTTGTCATTCTCTCTTTTACCATCTCCCTTTTGTCTCTCTCTATGCAACCCTCTCCCCATCCCTCACTCTCTATCAGCCTTCAAAACGTCCCTTCTTCTGTCTCTAACCCCTTCCCCCTCACTCTACCCAACCATTCTCACTATCCGCCTCCCCTTCCTCTCTCTTCCACTTTCTCTCTCTAAATTCCTCCTTATATCTCACCCTCAGCCATCACTTTCTCTCTCCATGCCCTCCCACTTTCTCTTTGTACGCCACTGCCACGCTCTCTCCCTACCGTCTCCCACTCTTTCTGTCTCTCTACCCCACCCACTCACACTCTCTTCTATACCCCACCTATTCTATCTTTCTATTTCACCAACGCCGTCCCACACTGTCTGTTGCTCTTCCCCACCCCACTTATTTCTCTCTATCCCACGCTCTGTCTCTGTCATTCTCTCTGAACCAGCCCCTCACTCTCTCTTCCACTCTCCAATTCCCTTCCACTCTTTCTCTCTGCCTACACACTCCCTCTCTCCGTCATTCTGCACCCGCCTCCCAGTCTACCTCCCTCTCTATCCTCCACTCTTTTTCTCATACTGCACTCTCTTTCACTCCATTAACTCGCTCTGCCTCTCTTCCTCCATCCCTCTCTATCTGCACCTCGTCTTAATTCTCTCCCCATCTCTCTCTCTCTCACTCCGCTTGATCCAATCCCCTTCCTTTCTCCCTCTCTCTCCCTGTACTCTCATCATGCAGTTTCCCCCTCTCTCACTCCGCCATTTTCTCACTCTCTCCCCACTCCATCTCCACATACGCTCTCTCTATCTCCACCTCTGTCTCTCCACATCTCTCTCTCTTTCCTCCTGTCTCTCCCGTCTTGTTTGTCTCTCTCACGTTAACTCTTTCATCCCTCTCTCTCTTCTCCCTGTCTCTGACTCTACCCCACATCTATCTCACCCCTACTCTCCCCTGTCTCTCTACCCTCTCTCTTGCAACCCTTTCGCAAACATGTCTCTCTCTCTCCCCAACTCTCTCTCTCTACTCCCTCTGTCCCACCTCTCTTTCTGCCAATTCTCCCTCTCGCAAAGCTCTTTATCTCTTCGGTCCTTCTCTCTCCCTCCCAACCCACACTCTCTTTCCATCTCCTAAGCTCTCTCCTTCTCCATCTCCCTTTTCATTCCCCAAACCGCTCTGTTTTCCCGTCCTTCGTTTTCCCCATCTTCCTCTCTTGCCCTCCTCTCTCGCTCCAACATCCCTCCCTCTTTTTCAAACTTCAATCCCTGTTTTCCCACTTCCCTCCCTCTCACCCATGCCTTCCGTCCCCTCTCCTCTATCTCATAGTCTCTTTCGCTCCCTCTCACTCTCTCTTCTCTTTCTCTCTCTATCCCCACTCCCTGGCCCTCCCACTCTCTCTCTTCCCCTCCCATTCCCCACCACGCCCTCTCTCCCTCCCCGTTTGTCTCTACCCCTGCCTTGCTCCGTCTCTCACCCATTCCCTCCCTATCTCATTCTCTGTCCACTTCTCTGTCTCCTCTTCTCCCTCAACCCTCTCTCTCCGACTCTCGTTCTCTCCCTCCAACTCTCTGTCTCTTCCTTCCCTCTCCCTCCTGCTCTGCGGCCCTCTCTCTCACTCTCTCCCTCCTCCATCTGTCTCACTCTCACCAGTCCCCCCCTCTATCCCACTGCTCCCTCCCTCTCCCCATTTCCCCGCTCTCCATGCGCCCACCTTCCTCTATCTCGCTCTCTGCTGCCTCTCTTTCTCCACCTCTCATTCTGCACCCTCTCTCTCTCGACCTTGTCTCTCCCTACCTCCCCACGATCTCTCTCCCTGGCCCTCTCTTCATCTCTCTCTCTCTCTCTTTCTCTCCCACACTCTTTGCCACTCTGGTAGAATGGCAGTGACAGGGTGCAGGGGTGTAAGGGGGAATGAGTTATGGGGAGAGAAATAGAGACAGAGAGATAGATGCGGTTGAACGGAAATGGGGGAACATGGTAGAGAGATACATTCTGCTTAGGCCAGGTCGGAGTGTGTGACCTAGACGTGAAAGTATGAAGAGAGTAAGTTAAACAAAACTTCGTAGTTCAGGCCCCGGTCCCCTCCACTCCCTGATGACCGGGACGTGGGCCTGAGTTCGTCTGTCTCCAGCACCGCTTCTTCAATACAAGGACAACCATCAACAGCATTCCCTCTTCTGCTTGGCACTTTTTAATGTATATTTTTGTTGTTTACAAATTGAAGTGAAATATACAGTCTGTGGGATCATGCCTTTCCTCACAGGCTCTGGGTTGAGAGAAACATTGAAATATGTCCATTTAAACACTTGTGGGATAAGTTTGTACGAACCAGCACTACCCCCAGCTTTTTACATTGGGGACAGGCTGAGTTCATGCTGAAACATTGAATTGAAATGAGGACGTATTCATGAATGAATGAATTTGATTCATTGATGAATTTGGGTAAAGGGATGTTTCAACACATTCTTCAGCTGCTGTCTGAACTTAGTCTGGGTCACGGCATAAATCACGGTGTTTGTGCAGCAACTGAGGAGCTGCAACATGAATGCCAATTCTCTCACAAAGGGATGTAGATACACAGCGGTCTCCACAATACACCACATCCGGTACCATATACAATACAGCATGAACGTTGACCATAACAGTAAGAAATTGGCCGAGATTACAAACAATAAAATTATAGATATTTTTCGATTTCTTATTTCTGTGTCATACTGAGCGTCCCCATTGGTGTGAACACGGAGTCTCCTGCGGGCTCTGCTGGTCAATAAAATGTATCTGATGGTGAAAACATTGAGTAGCAGAATGAGAAGAAATGGGAGAGCCGGAGTTAGAATATAATGGAGGAACTCGATTGCGACCCAGACTCGGGAGTATCGAACATATCCTTTTACATAACAAAACCATCTGGTGTTCTGCAGCCAATACCGTGGAGTGAGTAGAAAGTACCAGAAAATGTTCTTTACACTGCTTAGCATAGTCACTGCTCCAAGAGCCAAAGCCACCGTTTTCTCACTACAAAATTTACTTCTCAGCTTTTGCCAGCAAATGGCCACAAACCGATCAAAGGTGAATGCCACGGTGAACCAGACAGCAGTCAGTAGCTGCATAAAGCAAGACGGCGTGGATATTACACAGCGGGATGGATTCCAGGAAATGAAAATGTTCGTGATAAACAATGGGAATGTGCCTCAATATCAGGTCAAGGAAAATGACCAGTAGATCCGCCACTGCCATGGTACCGTGATAACGTCTGACACATGGAGACAATCCGCAATCTTTATAAAGTAGGACGTAGAGCGTCACTATGTTAACTGCGAGGAAGGAAAACAAACACATGATATATCATCCTTTAGATAAAATGACGAGTTTGATTGGGGAGCCAGTGAGATATTCAAGCGTGTCACTGTATTCAGATATGTTGAAATCAAAAAACAAATGGTTAGGTCTGAATGGCTGACAAAAATGTGTCATAAAACACAATTAACGCTTCCTCCACAAACACGCAATCATAAGAACAGCATCGTCTTCTCCCTGGAATGGGATCTGTTCCTTCAGGATTTTATTTTGTGTTCATTTCACAGCCGTCTGACCGTTTACAAATAATGTCTGGGCAAGGATGTTACAGCTAACATCTGACACAGAAATTTCCGGGAAATATCAGTTATAGAATATCCAGTGAATGGTAGTTAGAGAATGTTCCAGGGAATTGCACTTGTACAATTATCCTGTGAATGTCAGTTATACAATGTTCCCGGAATATCGGTGGTAGAATATTACAGGGAATCCCCAACACACAATGTCCCGGGAAATGGTGGCAAAAGAACGTTCCTGGAAATGTCGAGTACAGAATGTGACAGACTCGTAAAGTTGTTCCGCCTATTAAGTTTGGTGAGACCCACTCAGCCTCACGGTGGCAATCCCTTCCTAAACGTAACTCAACTGGCACATTGAACACAAAAATGAATAAGATACAGATAAAACCTCAGACATTGTTCGTAAGATCCTCTTTAATGATTATGCAGATGTAATAATTTATTAAGCTATTTCCCCCACCTACTTTTCATCTCTAACATTCACAGCTGTAAAATGTCCTGGATATTGAGTTCCCAATATTAGTTACACTGCAGTCATGTCTTTCTAATACCATTGAAGCTTATCCATTTTACTCAAAATATACATTGATTCACCCAGCATGTTTTGCGAATACAACTCACATTCAGCTAGAGCTCCTTTCATTCAGCATTTTAACCTATTATTACCTACTCCATTGTTACTTTTGTTACTTGTATTGACCGGTCAGGAAACGGTCTGAAACTGCCATACATAAAGGATAAGGACCGGATGGGTAACGCTTACCAAATTCCCATCAGTATTCCTGGGTGCATTCTGTCCCACCAGCAGGACATACCCGCCAGTGGCGGGAACACATTGGGATACAATCAGGAATGGAGTTCCCTGGAATCCAAAACCTGGATTCCAGAACCGGGGATATCTCATTTTAACAGGTCAGACAAGGTCAGCAAAATCTGCTGCTGGTGAACATGTAGGGCCCTCCACACCTCCCCTCGGAGATAAATCAGTTTTTCCCGGATGTTGAAAACAAATCAGAGGCATAACTGAGGGTGACAAGGATATATAACAAGGGTGTTGCACTTCAATGTCCATCAGCAAGAGAGTTTCCACAGGCCCACGACTGACTGAACAGTGCAAAGTCTGAAATATGCAACAGCCAGACTATGAGAAATGATGGGGGATCCAGTAAGATGAAAACATGGCCACCAAACTACTTGTCACAGATTGATATGTCCCTAACAGTATCATTAGGACCAGCCAGCACATGGTCCTGGCGGCGGTGAAGTCTCATCCTCATATTGAATATACCGCCCACTGTATTATGTGGCACTGCTCCTTCGAAATAGGACATACTTCTAAAGACGTGAGCAAATGAAAACTTGGCATCCATGAGGCACTGCAGGCTATCAGCAGCTGCAGAATCAATGGCCTTAGCTCCATCATAATGTCAGAATTGGGCTCTTCACTGAAATTTCCAAACTAATCAGCACCATTCATAATTGCGCCTACACTGAAGCAGGGTATTCAGCCCATCAAGTATTTTAAGCAGAAACGGAATGAGGTCATTTAGCCATTCAAGGTTGTTACACAGCAATTCAAGCAGATCTTTTTAATCTCTCATGCCTGTTACACAGGAAATGGAAGGGAATAATTTGCCTTTCAAAGTTGCGACACAGGAATACGGTGAGGACTGCTGATTGAGCCGGGACCAGGCATAAATTAAGGATTAATCAGTCTTTCTCAGTTTAACGCACGTTAACGACTGTAGCGACACAGTGTCCAGCGCTGGGGCCTCACCTATTTCCAAATCAAATCAATGGTTTCGCGAAATGGAACAAATGCATTCAAACAAAAATAGGCATGAACTGAAGTTAGCAGGAGCAAGTAGAGAAACTCTAATTGGATAAGCATTAAACAACAATTATAGCCAGAATATAACGTGGGTAACATTGAACCTGTGATTTTCTTCAGAAATATTAAAAGGCTGCATAACACATAAATTTACGGATAATACAGGATTTAGCGATACAGTCTGTGTACTGGAGGATTCACTCTGACCCGTTCAGACATCGGAAGTGTTGCTCCATGTCCCTGATAGTTTGCTTCCTGGCATTCCAGGTGCCCCCATTGCTCTCAGTACACACGGGATATTTTGATGCGTATGGTTTGCGGAGGGGAGTTGTGAGGAGAGCCTTTGTCCGCCAGGTCATCCTTTCTTTTTACGTGGAGACCCAAAGCCTATGGGAATGGCTGACTGTGTTTACATGAAGAGGCTGTGGCTGCTGCCAGGACAGTGCGTATTCAGCAGCATGATACTTTGTGCATGGTCACACAGCATCATTAATGGTGTGAGAGATGGAGGGTTCAAACGAATGAGAACTAAATCTATATCCAGATCTGATGAAATGGTAAGTTGCATCACATCATCAATCCACCTCACAAACCAGCCCCGACACCCTAAACCCAGAGGAGATATCCGTTCAGCATGGAGGCCTTGGAGAACAGCCTCTCCTCGGACTAACCAAGCAATCTGACGAATGTGCAACGCTGTGTAGATCACAAGCGTATATTAGTCTATAAATGCAGACTAAATATCTGTCCAGCACCAAGAGCTATGCAGACCACAGCAGTTCATTGAGACATAAACCCAGACTAGATATCTGTCCAGCACAGGTAGTTGTGCAGACCACAGCATCGCGTTGATTTGTAAAGCTGGAGGTAGATACTTGCCCAGCACAGGGAGCTATGCAGACAACAGCAGTACATTGATCCATAAACGGGAAGGGAAATCGGTCCAGCACGGGGAGTTATGCAGACCATAGAAGTGCATTTATCTATAAATTAGCATTAGATATCTGTTCACCACAGGCAAATATGCACACCACATCAGGGCATTGATGTATAAAGCCGAACTAGATGTCTAGTTGTAGGTTTTCTCGCTTAGCTGGAAGGTTCATTTCCAACGTTTCGTCACCCTCCTATGTAACAGCTTCAGTGGGCATCCGGTTGAAGCACTGCTGCTGATTCCTGCTGTCTGTTTATGGTTGGGGTTTCTTTGGGTTGGTGATGTCATTTCTTGTGGTGATATCATTTTCTGTTCTTTCTTCTCAGGGGGTAGTAGATGCGGTGTAACTCGATGAGTTGGTTGATAGAGTTCAGCTAATCACAAAACGGCATGACCCTCTCTCGCTAGTATCCTTACATCCAGATAAGGAAGGACACCACTTCGACTGGGACAACACACCCATCCTAGGACAAGCAAAACAGAGACATCCACAAGCCTTCCAAGAAACATGGAATTTCACCCTAATGTCGACCAACAACTCCATCGAGTTAGAAACTATCTACCACACCCTGAGAAAAGGAACAGGAAATGATATCACCACAGGAAATGACAGAACCACAGGAACTGACATCACCAACCCAAAGAAGCCCTAAACATATAAATAGAAAGCAGGAATCAACAGCAGTACGTCGCCCAGAGGCCCAGTGAAGATGTTACCTATTAGGGTGACGAAACGTCTGGAAATGATCTTCCAGCTCAGCGAGGAAACTGACATTCAGAACGTCAAGCTTAGCTTCAAATCTTCTCAAAACTCGCAAAGATCTAGGTATCTGTCCAGGACAGGAAGCTATGCAGACGGCATTATTGCATTCATCTATAACCCCCGACTACATATCTGTGTACCGCACGGAGCTAAGCAGACAATGGTAGTGCATTGATCTGTATCCAAGGAGTAGATATAAGTCAGCACAGCGAACTGTGCAGACCACGCCACGTGCATTGAACTGTAAACCTGGACGAGAAATCTGTCCAGCACACACATCTGTGCAACACACGCCAGTGTATTGATCTTTCAACGTTGACTGTATATCTGTCCAGCTGCACATACCTGTGTACAACACAGCAGTGCATTGATCAATAAACCTGAATGAGATATCTAGAACCTGTCGAGGTATCTGTCCTGCATGGGGAGCTATGCAGACCACAGCAGTTCATTGAGTGATAACCCGGACGAGATGTCTATCCAGCACAGGGAACTATGCAGACCCCAGCAGTGCATTCATCAATAAATCCGGAAGAGATATCTGTCCAGCACGGGAAGCTAGGTAGACAACGGCAGTGCACTGATCAAAAACCTAGATTAGATATCTGTCCAAAATGAGAGCTATGAAGACCACTCATGTGCATTGATTTATACAACAAGTCTAGACATTTGTTCAGTACAGGGAGCTATACAGACCACATAATTGCATTGATCTATAAAAACTGACGAGATATCTGTTCTACACGAGAAGCTATGCAGACCACAACAGTGCTTTGAGCTATAAACCGAGACTAGATATTTGTCCAGCACAGGCAGCTATGCAGAGCAAAACAGTGCATTGATCTGTAAACCCTATCTAGACGTCTGTCCAGTTCGGGAAGCTATGCAAACTCTAGCAGTGCATTTATGTATAACACCGGACTTGGTATCCGTCCTGCATGGGGAACTATGCAGACGACAAAAGTTCATTCATCTACAAACCCGGCCTAGATATCTATCCAGTCCTGGGAGCTGGGCAGACCACAGCAGTGCATTCATTAATAAACCCGGACTAGATATCTGTCCAGCAGAGGGAATTTTGCTGACCACAATAGTGTATTGATCTATAAACCCAGACTAGATATATTTTCAACACTGGGAGCTATGCCGATGACAGCCGTGCATTGATCGATGAACTCAGGTCGGTTAACTGTCCAGCACGGGCAGCTATGCCGACCACAGCAGTGCAATGATCTGTAAACGGGATCTGGATATCTGTGTAACAGTGAGAGCTATGCAGATCACACCAGTGCTTTGATACAGAAAACCGGACGAGATATCTGTCTAGCACTGGGAGCTACACAGACCACAAAAGTGTATTGATATAAAAACGCAGATTAGATGCCTGCACAGCACGGTGAACTGTGCAGACCTCACAAAAGCATTGATCAAAAACTCTGGTGTAGATCTATGTCTGGTACTGGGTATTACGCAGGCCAACAGTACATTGATCAATAAATCCCGAATACATATCCATCTAGTTCAGGGAGATATGCAGACCACTGCAGTTCATTAGAACATGGAACATAGAACAATACAGCACAGAACAGGCCCTTTGGCCCACGATGTTGTGCCGAACATTTGTCCGAGCTTAAGCACCAATCCATGTACCTATCCAATTGCCGCTTAAAGGTCACCAAAGATTCTGACTCTGCCACTCCCACAGGCAGCGCATTCCATGCCCCCACCACTCTCTGGGTAAAGAACCCACCCCTGACATCTCCCCTATACCTTTCACCCTTCACCTTAAATTTATATCCCCTTGTAACACTCTGTTGTACCCGGGGAAAAGGTTTCTGACTGTCTACTCTATCTATTCCTCTGATCATCTTATAAACCTCTATCAAGTCACCCCCTCATCCTTCGCCGTTCCAATGAGAAAAGGCCTAGCACTCTCAACCTATCCTCATACGACCTATTCTCCATTCCAGGCAACATCCTGGCAAATCTTCTCTGCACCCTCTCCAAAGCTTCCACATCTTTCCGAAAGTGAGGCGACCAGAACTGCACACAGTACTCCAAATGTGGTCTAACCAAAGTCCTGCACAGTTGCAACATAACTTCACGACTCTTGAATTCAATCCCTCTGCTAATGAACGCTAATACACCATAGGCCTTCTTACAAGCTCTATCCACCTGAGTGGCAACTTTCAAAGACCTATGAACATAGACCCCAAGATCCCTCTGTTCCTCCACCTCACTAAGAACCCTACCGTTAACCCTGTATTCCGCATTCTTATTTGTCTTTCCAAAATGGACAACCTCACACTTGGCAGGGTTGAACTCCATCTGCCACTCCTCAGCCCAGGTCTGCATCATATCCAAGTCCCTTTGCAGCCGACAAGAGCCCTCCTCACTATCCACAACTTCACCAATCTTCGTATCATCGGCAAATTTACTGACCCACCCTTCGACTCCCTCATCCAAGTCATTAATAAAAATTACGAACAGCACAGGACCCAGAACTGATCTCTGCGGAACTCCACTTGGAACTGCGCTCCAGGCTGAATATTTACCATCTACACCACTCTCTGACTTCGACCGGTTAGCCAGTTTTCTATCCAATTGGCCAAATGTCCCTCTATCCCATGCCTCCTGACTTTCCGCATAAGCCTACCATGGGGAACCTTATCAAATGCCTTACTAAAATCCATGTATACTACATCCACTGCTCTACCCTCATCCACATGCTTGGTCACCTCCTCAAAGAATTCAATCACACTTGTACGGCAAGACCTACCCTTCACAAATCCGTGCTGGCAGTCCCTAATCAAGCAGTGCCTTTCCAGATACTCATAAATCCTATCCCTCAATACTCTTTCCATTACTTTACCTACCACCCAAGTAAGACTAACTGGCCTGTAATTCCCGGGGTTATCCCTATTCCCTTTTTTGAACAGGGGCACAACATTCGACACTCTCCAGTCCCCTGGTACCACCCCCGTTGACAGTGAAGATGAAAGATCATTGCCAACGGTACTGCAATTTCCTCTCTTGCTTCCCACATAATCCTAGGATATATCCCATCAGGCCCGGGGGACGTGTCTATCCTCAAGTTGTTCAAAATGTCCAACACATCTTCCTTCCTAACATGTATCTCCTCTAGCTTACCAGTCCGTTTCACACTCTCCTCTTCAACAATACGGTTCCTCTCATTCGTAAAAACTGAAGAAAAGTACTCATTCAAGACTTCTCCTATCTCTTCCGACTCAATACACAGTCTCCCACTACTGTCTTTTAATGGACCTACCCTCGTTCTCGTCATTCTCATGTTTCTCACATACGCATAAAATGCCTTTGGGTTATCCTTGATCCTATCCGCCAGAGATTTTTCATGCCCTCTCTTGGCTCTCCTAATCCCTTTCTTCAGGTCCCTTCTGGCTATCCTGTATCCCTCCACTGCTCTGTCTGAACCTTGTTTCCTCAACCTTATGTAAGCCTCCTTCTTCCTCTTTACAAGACATTCAACGTCCCTCGTCAACCAAGGTTCCCTCACACGACCATTTCTTTCCTGCCTGACCGGTACATACATATCAAGGACACGTCGTATCTGTTCCTTGAAAAAGTTCCACATTTCCACGACATCCTTCCCTGACAGCCTATGCTCCCAACTTATGCTCCTCAGATCCTGTCTAACAGCATCGTAATTACCCTTCCCCCAATTGTAAAATCTACGCTGTTGCACGCACCTATCTCTCTCTATAACCAAGGTGAAAGTCACAGAATTGTGGTCACCATCACCAAAATGTTCACCCACTAACAAGCCCATCACTTGTCCCGGTTCATTACCGAGTACCAAATCCAAAATGGCCCCCCCTCTGGTCGGACAATCTACATGCTGAGTTAGAATAGCTTCCTGGACACACTGCACAAACACCGCCCCATCCAATCTACTTGATCTAAAGAGCTTCCAATCAATATTTGGGAAGTTGAAATCGCCCATGACTACTACCCTGTGGCTTCTGCACCTTTCCAAAATCTGTTTCCCAATCTGTTTCTCCACATCTCTGCTGGTATTGGGGGGCCTAAAGTAAACACCCAACGAGGTGAATGCACCTTTCCTATTTCTGACTTCAGCCCATACTACCTCTAAAGGCAGATCCCCCTCGAACTGCCTTTCTGCAGCTGTTATACCATTTCTAATTAGCAACGCCACCCCCCTCCTTTTTTTTACCACCCTCCCAAACCTACTGAAACATCTATAACCAGGAACCTCCAACAACCATTCCTGTCCCTCTTCTACCCACGTTTCCGTGATGGCCACAACATCGTAGTCCCAGGTACCTATCCACGCCTTAAGTTCACCGACCTTATTTCTGATACTCCTTGCGTTGAAGTATACGCACTTGAACCCATCTCTGTGTCCACAAGTCTTCCCTGTCAGTGCTACCTTCTTCACAGCCTCCCCACACACTTGGACATCCTGACAAACAGCTAGCCTACTTGCTGGACTACAAGTCCGGATCCCATCCCCCTGCCAAATTAGTTTAACCCCCCACCCCCCCCGAAGATAGCTGGCAAACCTACCCCCCAGGATATTGGTGCCCTTCTGGTTCAGCTGCAACCCGTCCTGCTTGCACAGGTCCCACCTTTCCCAGAATGCAGTCCAATTGTCCAAATACCTGAAGCCCTCCCTCGTACACCATCCTTGCAGCCACGTGTTCAACTGCACTCTCTCCCTATTCCTTGCCTCACTGTCACGTGGCACCGGCAACAACCCAGAGATGACGACTCTGTCTGTCCTAGCTTTCAGCTTCCAGCCTAACTCCCTGAGCTCTTGAATGACCTCCCCACCTCTCTTCCAACGTGCACCACGACTTCTGGCTGCACACCCTTCGCCTTAAGGATTCTGAAGACACGCTCCGAGACGTCACGGACCCTGGCACCCGGGAGGCAACAAACCATCCGAGAGTCTCGTCCTTGCCCACAGAACCGCCTGTCCGTCCCTCTAACTAGAGAGTCTCCTATAACTAGCGCTCTCCTCCTCTCCCCCTTTCCCTTCTGAGTCTCAGAGCCAGACCTCACGCCACAGATCCGGTCACTGCAGCTTACCCCTGCTAGGCTGTCCCCCCCACCAGTACCAAAGCAGTATACCTATTGTTTAGGGGAATGACTACAGGGCATCCCTGCACTGCCTGCTTCCTCCCCTTCCCACCTCTAACTGTTACCCAGCTACCTCTGTTCTCTGGCGTAACTATGTCCCTGTAGCTTCTATCTATCACATTCTCAGCCTCTCGAATAATCCTCAGTTCATCCAACTCCAGTTCCAGTTCCTTAACTCGTTCTGTGAGGAGCAGAATCTGACTGCATTTCCTGCAGATGAAGTCGGCAGGAGTATCGGTGGTCACCCCTACCTCAAACATCCGGCAGGAGGAACATTCCACTGCCTGCGCTGCCATTACTCTACACTTCGTCCAGTGTAGATTCATAAAGCTGGGTGAAATATCTGTCCAACGCCGGGCAACTTGCAGTACACAGCAGTGCATTGATCTCTAAATTCGGACTAGATATCCGCCCAGCACAGGTAGCTGTTCAGAGCACAACAGTGCATTGATCTATCAACCCGATCTAGATATCTGTCCATCACAGGAATCTAAGCAGAACACTCCAGTGCATAGGTCTATATAACCAGACTAGATATCTGTTCAGCACGGGGAGCTATACAGTCCACATAAATAAATTGATCAATAAACTAGATCTTGATCTCTATCCATCACAGGGTACTGTGCAGACCACAACATTGCATTTGTCTATAAGCCCTGACGTGGTATCTGTCCAACACGGGGAGCTATGCAGATGACAACAGTGCATTGATCAATGAACCAGGACTGGTTAACTGTCCAGCACTGGCAGCTATTCCGATTACAGCACTGCAATGATCTATAAACCCAGACTGGATATCTCTCCAGCCCCGCGAGCTAAACAGACAACAACAGTGCATTTATCAATGAACCAGGACTAGATAACTGTCCATCAGTGGCAGCTGTTCCAATCACAGCGATGCATTGATATATTAACTCCTATAAGATATCTTTACAGCACCGTGAGCTATGCAGACCACGGAAAATCACTGATATTACAAACCCAGACTAGATATCTGTCCAATACGGAGAGGTATGCGTACAAGAGAAGTGCATTGATCCAGAAAACCGGGATAGGATATCTGTCCAGCATGGAGAGCTATGCAGACCACAATAGTGGATTGATCTATAACCTCAGCCAAGATGTATGTTTTTGGCAATGGGGAGCTATTGATCTAAAATACCGGACTAGATATCTGTCCACCTTGGGTTGCTATGCAGACTAGATCAGTGCATTGATCTTTAATCCCGGACTAGATACCCGTCTCATATAGGAAACGTCGCAGACCACAGCAATGCACAGATCAAGAAACCCGGATTAGATATCTGTCCTACACAGTGAACTATGCAGCCTACAGCACTGCATTGATCCATAAACCTGGACTTGATATCTGTCCAGCACGGAGAACTATGAAGCCCACGCCAATGCATTGATCTGTAAAACCAGATATTCGTCCAGCACCAGGAGCTGTGCGGAGAAGAAAAATGCATTGATGTATAGACACAGATTAGATATCCCCCCAGCACAGGGAACTCTTCAGACCAACGGAGTGCACTGATCTGTAAACACAGATTAAATATCTTCGAGGAGAAAGTGAGGTCTGCAGATGCTGGAGATCAAAGTTGAAACTTTATTGCTGGAACAGCACAGCAGGTCAGGCAGCATCCAGGGAACAGGAGATTCGACGTTTCGGGCACAGGCCCTTCTTCAGGCCCTTTCCTGAAGAAGGGCCTGTGCCCGAAACGTCGAATCTCCTGTTCGCTGGATGCTGCCTGACCTGCTGTGCTGTTCCAGCAATAAAGCTTCAACAGATTAAATATCTGCCCACCATAGGAAGCTATAAAGACCATAGCAGTGCATTCTTCAATAAAACAATATTGGTCCTTCACAGGAAGATATACAGACCAGAAAAGTGCATTGATGTATAAACGCAGACTAGATTTCTGTCCAGCACAGGGAACTATGAAGACCGCAGTAGTGCATTTATCAGAAAAACATGACTCAGTATCGGACTTACACAGGGAGCCATATAGACCAAAAAAGTGCATTGATTTGTAAACCCAGACTCGATATCTGTCAAGTACTGGGAGGTATGTATCCAAGGTCACCGTGAGTCAGGCACTTTGGAAGGGTTTGAGATGAATTTTCTGACACTTTTGCTAACTTTCGTTGTTTTAATGCATTCTGCGAAATTTCTCTGAGAATGTATGGCAAAGTCCTGAAACAATGCAATGGTAGAATTGGGACAACAATGTGCATGTGCATCTCCTTTTGTTAATATCTCACGGACAACATTGCAGGAATCGGACAAATTTTCTCTGAGTCTCCAAAGTTATACTTTGAAGACGGAGCAGTTGGGAAATGTCCAAAAGATGGCGGCATTTGGGTTTTTCAAGCCTGATCTACTCTGCTCTGCCCTTCCTTCAATTTTATCGATTAATTTTATTCTTTTCTGGAGATCGGTGTCAATCATTTAACATTTCAGAATTATTTGGATGGGAATGCAGGAATGGAATTCAGGATCGGAGACTGGTGCGGATCCGTGGGTTTTGAAGCCTGGTGCTGTCCGGAGACTGGGTTTGGGGCTGTAAGGATACTGGTCCCGGTGCGGTCTGGAGACCCGGCCCAGAGTGGGCTGGAGTCTGAGCCCGGTGCAGTTTGAAAACTTGCCTGGTGCAGTATGGGAATGGGTCCGGTGCGGGCTGGAGACTGGCCGGCTGGGGTCTGGAGGCAGGGCGTTTTGCAGTCTGTGTTCTTGGTACAGACTAGGATGTAAGGCACCGGAAATCGAGTTCTTTTTTCTTTTTTTATCCTTTCTTTCCTATTCCATAATTTCAACTATTATTGTTTCAAATTTGGACCAAATCTTTGATTATCTGTACCTGGACATCGAAATAGAGATAAGGGGCATGACGGTGACTCCCTGGTTACAACGACTTCCTCACTGCACCGGGTTCAATTCCAGCCTCAGGCGACTGTCTTTGTGGAGTTTGCACATTTTCCCGTGTCTGCACGGGTTTCCTCCAAGTGCTGCGGATTTCTTCCACAATCCAAAGATGTGCAGGAATTAGCCACACTAAATTGCCCATCGCGTTGGGAGTGGGTAGGTTAGGTGCATTAGTTAGGGCTAAATGTTATGTAGTAGGGGAATGTGTGTGGGTGAATTACTCTTTGGAGTTTCGGTGTGCAATTATTGGGCCAAATGACATGTTCTTTTTAAACTATAGTGGTTCTAAATGCAGTGAGGAAACAGTTCATGTGACCAAACAAGTCAGCGCCGACCCTCTGAAGAGTAATCCAACGAGACTCATTCCCCTAGGCTATTATTCGACATTTACCCCTGACTCATCCACCTGACCTACATATCCTTGAACATTATGGATTATTTGGCATGATCAACTTACCTAAACTGCATTTCTTTGCATTGTGTGAAGAAACCGGAGCACCCACCGGAAACCCACACGGACATGCAAGGACGTGCAAATTCCACACAGACAGTTTGTAATCAAAAGTGGGTCCCTGGCGCTGTGAGGCAGCAGTGCGAACCATTGAGCTAACGTGCTGCCTGAATCTTCGACCTAGTATGGTGCAATAAGTGAAGATATTGCAAAGTTTTAACTGCATCCATTAGAGTGCACACAACAATCAAACCAATTCAATTCAAATGTGAGGGAGTCACTATCTTTGATTTCTTTTCCAAATAAAGCTGCTGCTTGTGCATTGGTGGGGGCAGCCAGCAGAAGGTAGCAATAAATAATTTTAAAGACAAGAGTGAAAGATAGGTGGCGAGAGAGTGAGAGAGATGGAGGGACATTTCGTTTGCTATATGAATAGGAAGGGTTTGGAGGGATATGGGCCGGGTGCTGGCAGGTGGGACTAGATCGGGTTGGAATACTGGTCGGCATGATGGGTTGGACCGAAGGGTCTGTTTCTGTGCTGTACATCTCTATGACTCTGTTTCAATAGATTGACTGCCAAAACAATCGAAACAAAAATGCTCAGAGATGCAGATGCAGAGATGCACACATTAATCGACTAAAGTACACACAGAGAAACAGAAAAACACAGATAAAAACACACATGCCCACAGACATATACACACAGTTTTATGCAGATACACGGCATCTCATGCCTGCCTTACCATTCACTAACACCATGGCTGATCAAATCTAGGCCCAACTTTATTTCATCTGAGAAAATAATGCAGTTCAATTGACTGAGCTGTTGGATTGAGAGCAGTTTGGGACCAGTGAGTGTAATTCTCTTCGTTTCAAAATACTTCTGGAAAATGTTAGGCCTGGTCCACGAGGTAAAATTAAAATTAGGACAAGGCTAATTTTGATGATTTCAGGCAGAAACTTCTCACAAATTATTAGGGGGAACCTGTGTACACGTAGAGGGACGCCACGAAAGTGGGAGTCTTTCAAAAGTCTGGATTAGTGGTGCTGGAACAGCACAACAGTTCAGGCAGCATCCGAGGAACAGTAAAATCGACGTTTCGGGCAAAAGCCCTTCATCAGGAATACACGTCAATTTTACTGCTCCTTGGATGCTGCCTGAACTGCTGTGCTTTTCCAGCACCACTAATCCAGAATCTGCTTTCAAGCATCTGCAGTCATTGTTTTTACCTGAAGTCTTTCAAAAGCAATAAAATGAGTTTTCAGGGACAGCATGTTCATATTAGTGTGAAGGGCCATGCATGCAGCAGTAGAAACAGCATATGACGTGGCTATGGAAGCTCTGGTCAAGGAAAAAGAAGGATCGAAACGTCATCTGTCGACAGCGGGGATCAAGTGAATCTCTTGAGCGGACGGGGTGCCAGAGTTCATTTCCAAGGGAAACCAGTAGGTAAAGAAAGGGGCATGAAATAGCTTTGGCTGATTAGGTTAAGGACTATCAAAAGAGTTTCGACAATGGTATTAAAGGCTAAAGGGAAACTGGGGAGAGAATAGAGCCTCTTAAAAATTATAGAGCCATGTGTTACGACACCGGGTAAACTCTCCTGCTTAATTTAAAACCAGCAATTCAGAAAAGATATATACCGTGCGGCAATCTGTAAAAGATTGAGTGGCCAGGAACAATATAAAATAAAAATGAACAACTTTATTTCTTAAAGTATAACAGAGAACAATCAATTGACCACTATTTACAATTTCTTTCTCTAAGCTTTCTTTTACCTTCCCTTCCATCATACTTGTCCGATTAAACTCCCAATTAAGGTTTATAAATACAAACAACTTCTTATCTCAATACCAGGTAGTTTTAGTCTCTTGTCTTTGAATCATTCTGTGTCTTCTTTCTCCTTGTTCAGAATTTCTCTGTTTCAGGTTACTGATGGAAAAGGTGAGTTTTGTTTTCAAGCAGTCTGCTATATGCGAGGACTTGGCAGTTCTCCACCCAACCCTGCTCAATTTCCCCCCAGTCCTTTTCCCCAGAGAATGGGATTGTATCCTTGGATTTTAAGATTGTCAATATACTCAATTCAAATTTGATTAGAATTCTTTTTCCAGTGTATAATTGAAATTGAACGGCCGGTTTCGAATTTGTTTTTTTTTTCTCCAGGCAACGAAATAATCGAGTTATTTGACACAGTGTTAAATTGTTGCCTTACTGAGAACACTTGTTGCGGTACCTTGTTGTTCTGCTGCTTTTCATTCTCCTAAAGGTACACCCACATCTTCAAAATTCTCTGTGTGGAACGACGGGAGATAAATTAGGTTTGTGAGGTTTATTGTCAAATCAATTATCATGAGGAGATTGAAAATTTACAAGATGACACTTGTGAAGCAATCTTACATAGAAATGTATCCCATTCCCCACCCCACCCATTGTACAGAATCTTGGTACAACGTTGAAAACCAAAGATAACAAATTCAAAATGCAAAGAATTCAGACCTTGGTGCTAAACTGGAAAAAACAAACACATAAACACTGTTGCCAGTTCAACAATACAATCTATATGTGCCTGACCACGCTGGTTTCACACACTTCCCAAAGACTTGATCTACCCGACCCCGCTGCCTTCCATCTTTCTCCTGCTCGATGGGTGAGATCCTACGCGAATATGTTGTATCATTGCTTACTGTGGAGAAAGACATGAACGCGAGGGAACTCGGGGAAACAAAATAATGTTATATTTTGAAACGAGGTCAAATTTCAGTAATGGAAATCTTTAAGGGCATAAACGTGGCTAACTACCCATGATATATTCGTGTAAACCACAACATTGCAGGAAGCTGAGGAATAAATGGTGGGGCCCCGAGCTGAGTTATTTGCATCATTGCTCAGAATTCTGATGTCGGATCACAGGATTCAAAACGTTAACTCTGATTTGTCTGCCCAGATGCTGCTGGACCTGCTGAGCTTTCCCAGCACCTTGTTTCTTTGTCTGATTTACAAAAACGGCAGTTCTTTCGTTTTTTCTATGTATCATTGAGAGCCACAGATGAGGTCCTGGAGGACTTGAAGACAACTAATATAGTAATATTATACTTAAAAAGGCTGCAAACAAACGTAAAGGATTATGGAACGGTGTGTCTGATGAAACGAGTAGGGAAGTGTTTGGAGGAGATTCTGAGAGATAGTATTTACACAGATTTGGAAAAGCAAGAAATGATAAGGGATAGTCAGCACGGCTTTGTGTGTGAGAAAACGTGTTTCACAAACTAGATTGCAATTTCTGAAGAAGTGACCACGAAGGTAAATGAAGGTAAATCAGCATACGTTGTTCACGTGCACCTTAGTGAGGTCCAACAAAAGTCCGCATGATAGGCTGGTTAATTAGGTTAGTTCACTGGGGTTCAGGGAAAAGTGGCCAATGAGATATAAAATTGGCTTGACGGTAGGAGACAGAGGGTGTTGTGAGAGATTTGTTTTTCCACTTCGAAGCCTGTGACCATGTGCCAGAGGACCATGCCACTGTTGTTCATCGTTTTTGGAAATATTTGGGATGAGAATATAGGAAACGTGGATAGTAAGTTTGTAGTTGAAACCAAATTTGGTGTTATAGTAAACAGTGCAACAGGCTTTCTAAGAGAACAGTGAGATCTTGATCAAGTGGACCAGTGGGCCGAGCAATGGCAGATGAAGCTTCATGCAGATAAATGCGAGGTGTTGCATTTTGTTAGAAAATTAGGGCGAGATTTACACAGTTAACGGGAGGGCTCTGGGCAGTGTTGTCAAACAGAGAGACCCAGGCTGCAGGTACAAATCTCCTTGAAAGTGGAGAGACTGGTAGACGGGACAGTGAAGAAGGCGTTAGATATTCTTACCTTCATCGTCAGGGCACTGAGTACATAAGTTGGGACATCACGTTGTGGCTGTTCAAGAGAATGCCGCATTTACAGTACTGCGTTCAATTCTTGTCGCCTTGCTATAGGAAGGATGTAATGAAATGGAAAGGGGAACAAACATTTTATAAATGATGCGAAAGTAATTGGAGTTTTGAGGTATATGGATAGGCTGGGATTTTGCTCCGTTTGCATAGGAGGCTGAACAATGACGTTATGGAGATTTACAAAATCATGAGGCACATGGAGCGGAGGATAGGCAAGTTCATTTCCCCAGGTTGAAGTGTCTAAAACCAGAGAGTATAGGTTTAAGGTGAGAGGGAAGAGACATAAAAGTGATCGAAGGGACAGATATTTCTTCACGAGGGTAGTGTGTTTTTGTAAGGACCTGTCAGTGCAAGTGGTCGAGACTCGTACAATTACAAAGTATAGTAGACAATTAGATCACTGCATGAACAACAAAGGTTTCGAGGGCTGTGTGACAAAAGAAGTAAAATATAACTAGTTCAACTTTGGAAAACTGGTGAACATAGACGTGTGGGCTGAATGGTCTGTTTGCATATTGTATGACTCTAAAAGTCCATGACTCTAAAACCCCTCTTTCATTACTGATTTGTCATCGCACTCAATTCATTCGTAAGTGAAATATCCACTTTAAATGCGTTCAATGATCTGGGTCGCCGAATTTCGTTAAATACAGAATTCCTGACATTGATGTGATGTTGTAGACCACAAAAGCATCAAAAGCAGAATTATATTCAAGCGCAATCTGTACCGTTTTCCTCGGGATAATTCCTCAGTTTACCATTAACATTCAGCCGCTCTGTGGTTCAGTAATGGGTGTGGGTGAACATGTCAGGGATAGAACCATGTGTACCAAATATTGGTGTAACCCCTTCAAGTTATTCCCCTTGGCTGCTTGCCTTCCAAACAGCGGTACTAACATGTGATCGAGAGGCCGAAATGATCCCAAGACAAACAGGAAAGCAGTTCTACTAAATTCAGTCATAAATGGTGATGGATAGTTAAGCAATTTTCTGGTGGAGAGGGCACCACAAATATCCCTATTTTAAATACTGGAGGACGACTTTAACATCAGTGTAAAGGACAAGAATGCAGTAATGGTACCATCCTCAGCCAGAAGTTTTGACCACCCTCGCCATTGTGTCCACAGAATCACAGATGCCAGCCTTCACTTAATTGATTCACTGGCACGTGACATTAAGAAACAGCTGAACACATTGGTTAAGGCAAAACAATGGGCTCTGACATTATTCCTTCAACAGTACTGAAGACTTGTTTTGCACAATAAGTCATGTCCCTGGGGAAGCTGTTTCATTCCAGCTCCAACTCTTACATCTACCGAGCAATATAGAAAATTACTCAACTACGTCCAGCTCCTAACGAGGAAAATAATCACAATCTGACTAATTGCCACTTCCTGAGTGTCATCCCGATAATCAAATTGGTGGAAGTTCTTCTTGATAGGGGAGTCAACCAGCATAGAATTAACCTACATAGTCTAGTTTCCGATAGATGCCGATGTGGAGGTCGTGTTGTTGTGGAAATATCACTGGATTACTAATCCAGACCAGACTACTACACTGAAAGCTGGTGGAGATCAAATAAAAGAAAACAAATACTAAAATATCGAGATCTAAAATCTGCTCTCAGCCGCAGTGACCTTGAAGCTAATGTCGATGTTAAACACCAATTTGCTTCCCTAATGTACTTTCAGAAAGAGAATCTCTTGTGCTTTACTGGTCTGCCATAAACATTACTCCAGAAAACAGAAAAAAAAGATAATCTCTTCAATTGTCTCTGAAATAGCCAAGAAAGACAGTCAATTGCACGAAACTGCTTCGAAGTCTTAACGAATTATAGCGGACACAACACCCGGCACCAGTCTCAGTATCGGAAAAAGGAATGGGAAACACACTCCAGTCGATTCTGCAGAAGCCTCCTTCCAAACATCTGAGAGCTTGACGCAACATTTACAGAGCTTTCCCGCAGACTGTACAGAAACATCGGAAAAGGAGTAGACCATTTAACACATTGACCGGTACCCATTCTAGTTCTTGGTCGGACATCTCCTCAGTGCAATTTTCCCTCCAATGTACACATCCAGTAATGTGATTGGCCTTGAGAAAATATAAAATAGGAACTGCCGGATTTCCTTTGGTCCTTCGACTTTTCCACCCAAACCAACATAATGATGGCAGATTATTTTTCCACTCTGCATACTCCAGCTCTCTCCCTCTCCCTTCAGTTTCTCGGAATCCTTATATTCAGTGCCTACTCTTCTACAGCCTTACATGGGAGAGAATTCCCAGGTTCATAATCTCTTAAATCAAACATTTATTCTCATTTGAATGCAGAGTCGACTGCCTGGACCTCATACTGTGGCTCCTTGTTTTAGACGTCCCAGCATGGGGAAGTAGCGTACATGCTTCTAATCAGTGTCACAGTCTTATATATTTCATTGCGATCTCTTCTCATTTTCCAAACCCCATGGTTTCGGGGTATAGGCTGAATTGACCCTGACTCTGCTTCCACAACAAACCTGTCGTCCCAAAAATGAGTCAACACATCATTTATTTTCGTAAGTGCTTTTCGCTCCTGCAATTTTGCTTTCAGTGACTGGTGTACAGGGGGATGCAGATCCTGTCCAATGATACAGCTACCCACTCGTGGGTTCATGTACACTAGTCAGTGTGCCAATGCCATTCCAGTATTGACTTCTAGCTTCAACGTAAACTGCCCTGCACGGACCTCCCAGGTCTGTACAGAAGAAAACAAAAATAAAAGAACACAAGTTCCTTTGAAGATCAACATTTTTAACCAATCCTTTTCCCAATTAGACTGCTATTCTGTTGTTCCACTCGAAGTGGACAATGTCACATCTATCCACTTGCTTTTCATCAGTAACATATTTTCCGATTCATTGTACTTGTCCCAATCACCCTGGAGCTTTTTTACAATCGACCTCACCCACTCACAATGCAACATTCGTTAGTGACAAGAGCAGACTGGCATATATTGAATTTGACACCCACAACCCAATTTTTGACAAATATTGGGAATAGCCGGGGCTCAAACACTATTTTCTGCGACATTTCATGAGGCTTCAAACAGATAATTTTATTTCTGTTCACTGTTTCGTGTCAGCTCTCCTATTCTAAAACTATGCCCACACTTGAGCCCCATTCCCATAACCATTGACCTTGCACACTAGGTCAGATTCTTTATCAAAAACCTTTCCGAAAATCCAAGTGCACTGCATCCATTGCTTCTCTGTAAGTATCAGTCAGTTTCTCAAATATGATTCCCATTTCATGTTGACGTGACGACTTCTTTACCCATTACATAAGAACAGAAGAACTTTGCAGCATTCTTAAACTACACGTGAATTGCCGTAGGAATGGAGAGTTGTTAATTAGATTAGATTTCAGTGTGGAAACAGGCCCTTTGGCCCAACAAATCCACACCGATCCGCCGAAGCGAAACCCACCCATACCCCTACCCCTACATTTACCCCTTACCTAACACTACAGGCAATTTAGTATGGCAAATTCACCTGACCCTGCACAACTTTGGATGGTGGGAGGAAACCGGAGCACCCGGAGGAAACCCACGCAGACACGGGGAGAACGTGCAAACTCCACACAGTCAGTCGCCTGAGGCGGGAATTGAACCCGGGTCTCTGTCGCTGTGAGGCAGCAGTGCTAACCACTGTGCCACAGTGCCACCGTGCCGCCCACGTTCTACGTAACTAAAAATCAGTGAACCTGATGCCAATGATGGGAAAGTTGCTGGAGAATGTACTTAGAAGTCGAATCTATTGACATTTGGAAATGACTGGGTTCTTAAGTGATAGGTAACATGTTTGTTTGCGGGGGAGATTGTGCCTTACCAGTTAACAAAACTTTTTGAGGCATTCACAAAGATCATCGATGAAGGAAGGGATGTAGATGTCATTTACATCGAATTTATTCATACGTTTGATAAGATTTACCATTGTAATTTAATGGAAAAAGTGAAGTTACATGGTATGGCGGGTTTTCTAGCCACGTCGATAAAGAACGTCTTGCGCAAAAGCAGACAGACAGTAGTAGTTGAAGAGAGGTTTTCGAAATGTAGAAAGGTGACCAGTTGTCTTTTACAGAGATCAGTGCTGGAGTCATTGTTGTTTGTGACACATTAATTATCTGAAAGAAGGCATGGTTGTCTGATCAGTAAGTTTGCAGAAGACACGAAGATTGGCGGAGTAGCAGAAAGCATGGGCGACAATCAAAGAATACAGGAGAGTATAGATAAACTCGACAGTTCATTGGAGAAGTGGCAGATGGCGTTCAATCCGGACAGATATGAGAGGAAGCATTTTGGGAGGTCTAATTCTCGAGCGAACTGTACTATACACAGACGAGCCTTAGGGAAATTTAATGAGCAGAGAAATCTTTCAGTTCAGATTTGTTGTAACCTGAAGATGGCTGCACAGTTGGAGAGAGTGGTCAAGTTGGCATATGGTATGCTTGCTTTCATCAGACAGGGTATTGAGTATAACAGCTAGTATTTCAATGTTACTACTGTACAGGAATTTGGTTCAGTAGCATTTAGAATATTGTGTACTTTTCTGGTCGATACATTACAAAAAGGATGAGAACGCTTTGCAGAGGGTACAGAGTCGGTTTACGAGGATGTTGTCTGGTTTGGAAGGTGCAAGCTATGAAGAGATTTTGAGTAAGTTAGGATTGTTTTCATTCGTGAAAACGTGATTGGGGGGGCTGATTGATGTCCAAAAAATCATGAAAGGTTCAGCAGGGTGAGGGATTCAATAACAAGAGGTCACGAGTTCAAGGCGAGTCGAGAATTGTTTAAGGGGGATTCGCGCGTTAAGAACTTTGCCCAGAGGTTGTTCGGTGCCTGTAACGCGTTCCCAGGAAAGGTAGTAAAAGCAGGCATGATAGATTCATTTAAGATGCGTCTGGACAAATGCATGAGTAGATGGGTTGCAGAGGGATACAGATCGTTATGAATTAGGTTTAGAGAGTAGATTTGGATTGGCACAGACTTGGAGGGCCGAAGGACCTGTTCCTGGACTGTAAATTCTCTTTGTTCTTTCTTTGTTCTTATAAGAAATAGGAGCAGGAGTCGGTCATCTGGTTCGTCAAGTCCGCTCGTTCATTCAACAAATCATGACTGATGTTTTCATGGCCTCAGCTCCACATAAACGTCCTCTCACCACAACCATAAATTCTTTTACATTTGAAAAAACAAAGTCGACCTTGGCTTCAATAACATTCTGTAACAAAGCCTCAGTTACTTCAGTGGACAGGGAATTTCACAGATTGACAACTTTCTTCGTCAAGAAGTTCCTTCTCAACTTTCCGCTATCTGCTCCCCCTAATTTTGAGGTTGTGCTCTCTTGTGTCTGTTTCATCTGCCAGTGGATACTTCGCCTATTTCTGCCTTATGTATTCCCTTCATAATTATATATGTTTCTATAAGATCGTCCCGTCATTCTTCTACTTTCGAGTCAATATATAATTCCAGTCTACTCAGTCTCTCCTCACAAGCCAAGCCCCACAACTATGGAATCAACCGAGTGAACCACCTCTGCATCTACACTCGTGCCAGTATTTCCTTTCTCAGTGAGGAGACCAAACTTTCATGCAGTAGTCCATCTGTCACCTCATCAGCATCGTATACAGCTGTAACATGACCTCCCTGCTTTTAAACTCAATCTGTTCAGCAATGTACGAGAAATTTCCATTTACCTTCTTAATTACATATTGCACCTTCAAACCAAAAGTATGTGATTCATGCACCAGGTGACCCACGTCCCTGCGCACAGAAGAATGCTCCAAGCTTTCTCTTAACATTCAAATAATGATCCTTTATACTGCTATTCCGACCAAAACGGATGATTTCATAGTAATGAATATTGTACTCCATCTATCTATGTCCCTTTGCAAAGTTTCGCAGTCCTCTGCACACTTTGCCCTACCACACACCTTAGTGTCATCCGCAGACTTTGACACACTACACATGGGCCCAACTCTGTAACAAAGATATACATTGCGAAGAATTGCGTCCCAACAGCGATCCCAGAGGGACACCACTAGTCAGTGAACACCAACCAGAGAAATACTAATTTAATCCCACTCTGCTTCCTGTTAGCTAACCAGTGCTCTATTCATGTTAATACATTACCCGTAACTCCATTCATCTTTACCTTACGCAGCAGCATTTTTGAGGCACTGTATTGACTGCCTTTTGCAAATCTAGTATAGACCACAACTACTGGTTCCGCATATTCGTAATGACTTTATAGAATTACAGTAAATCAGCTGAGCGTGACCTGCCTTTCAAGAACCGGTGCTGTGTCTGCCCAATGGGATGATTACTATTTGGATACTTTGCTGTTCCTTCTTTGATAGCAGATTTAATTATTTTCCACACGACAGAGGTTAAACTAACAGGCTTGTTAGTCCCCACAGTTTGTCCACCTCCTTTTTTAAAAAAAAAGTGGTGTGACCTTTGCTATTTTCCAAACTGCTAGAAATGCACCAGAGTCCTGTGACTTTAGAAAAAGAAAATCCACAAATCTACTTGTTATTTTTCCACCATCTCTTTGAGTACACTGGGACGCATTCCGTTTGGTTTAGGAGACGTTGCTACCTTTAGCTCCACTAGATTGTTCAACACTATCTCTTTCATGATAATGATTGTTCTCAGTTCCTCACATACCTTTGTCTCTTTGACAATAACGGATTTGTTATTGGTGCTCTGCCACTGCGAAGAGCAATACGAAATATCTGTTCAATCCCTCAGCCATTTCCTCATATCCTATTACTAAATCCCCCTTCTCAGCCTCTGAAGGTCGTTTTATATACGTTTTAAAATTATATACTGAGAGAATCCTTTGCCATTTACCTTTATATTCTGAGCTATTTTACTCTCATCATCTTTCTTACATTTCTTGTGGCTTTTTTGTGGCTTTCTATTGAATTTGTAAGTTTTCCTAATCTTCTAGTTTCCTACTGGTCTTTGCCATTAATTATGCCATTTTAAAAACATTAATAGCTTCCCTTATTTCCGAAGACATCCATGGCAGTTTACCCCTTTTCTAAAAGTCCTTCCTTTTCACTGGTACATACTTTTACTGAGCTATTTGAAAATTTGCTTTGAAGGTCACCCAATGTTCATGAACAGTCCCACCATAAAGTATTTGCTTCTAGACAACTTCAGCCAAATCCTCACTCATCCCATTGTAGTCTCCATTGAATTAAGCATAGGACGCAGGTATTGGATTTTATATTTTCACCTTCCACCCATATTCGAAATTCAACCATATTTTCATTCACAGTAATTTCTCCCAAAGCATTTGTTTAGTAACTTCATTCTTTTTCTCCCGATACTTAGGCGTCCCAGTCTTACTGGGAAGATTTGATTTGTTTGGTTTATTTTACACTGTGAAGACAGAACTGAATAAATTGCTTCATAGTTCTGCTATTTACTGCTTTCATTCTCAATTCTTCGGGTTCATACGGGAAGGTTGCTGCATTTGTCTTTTCTTACCTTTTCCAGTGTCAGTTAATTGTTACATCTCTTGTCAAGAAATTATTCTGAATCCCAACAATTCCTGTTCACACGATACAATCACAGAGGCATACACTGTGTACTATCAGAAATGCAGATCGATGTACATTCGCCCAATTTCTGACACGAGGCCGGTAGTCCGGAATGTTATAAAACTTGAAGTGCTCTCCAAGTAATTTGTAATGGTTGAGAGGTACTCGTAACTATTCCCCTCTCTGGAAGTGCATACCAGACCAGAACACACTCTTGGTGAAAAGCAATCATTAAATCCTCTTTAAATTTCAAACCCTTCACTGTAAAAGTTTGCTCCCTTGTTCTTGGCCCTTTAACTAAAAGGAACAGCTGCTGTATCCCTGCCCATGCCCTTCATAATCGCCCTTCTGAATCACGTCACACTCAGACATATCTGCTCCACAGAAAACAACTCAAGCTTATCGAGCCTCTCTTCATTCCAGATATACTCCATCCCAGGGAAAATCCCGATGAATCTCTCTGCCGCCTCATCAGTGCAATCACATCCTTTCTTTAATATAGTTTAGGGTGTAGGTTTGCTCGCTGAGCTGGAGGTTTGATATCCAAACGTTTCATTACCTGGCTAGGTAACATCATCAGTGGCGACCTCCAAGTGAAGAGAAGCTGTTGTCTCCTGCTTTCTATTTATATCTTTCTCCTGGATGGGGTTCCTGGGGTTTGTGGTAATGTCATTTCCTGTTCATTTTCTGAGGGTTTGATAGATGGCATCTAGATCTATGTGTTTGCTTGTGGCGTTGTGGTCGGAGTGCCAGGACACTAGGAGTTCTCTGGCATGTCTTTGCTTAGCCTGTCCCAGGATAGATGCGTTGGCCCAGTCGAAATTGTGTTTTTTTTTCATCCGTGTGTAGGGCTACGAGGGACAGAGGGTCGTGTCTTTTTGTGGCTAGCTGGTGTTCGTGTATCCTGGTGGTTAACGTTCTTCCTGTTTGTCCGATGTAGTGTTTGTGGCAGTCCTTGCATGGAATTTTGTCGATGACGTTGGTTTTCTCCGTGGATTGTACTGGGTGTTTTAAGTTTGTTAGTTTTTGTTTGAGAGTGTTGGTGGGTTTGTGTGCTTCTAGGATTCCAAGGGGTCTGAGTAGTCTGGCTGTCATTTCTGAAACTTCTTTGATGTACGGTAAGGTGGTTAGGGTTTCTGGCTGCGTTTGGTCTGCTTGTCGTGGTTTGTTATTGAGGAATCTGCGCACTGTATTATTTGAGTATCCATTCTTCTTGAATACGTTGTATAGGTGGTTCTCCTCTGTTTTCCGAAGTTCGTCTGTGCTGCAATGTGTGGTGGCTCGTTGGAATAATGTTCGGATACAACTTTATTTGTGTGTGTTGGGATGGTTGCTGGTGTAGCTAAGTATTTGTTCAGTGTTTGTCGGTTTTCTGTACACGCAGGTTTGTAGTTCTCCGTTGTCCTTTCTTTCGACTGAGAATTTCTAGAGGCCTGGCACTCCGACCACAACGCCATAAACAAACACGTGTCATCTAGACGCCATCTATCAACCCCTCAGAAAACGAACAGGAAATGACATCAACACAAACCCCAGGAATGCAATCCAGGAGAAAGATATAAATACAAAGCAGGAGACAACAGCTTCGCTTCACTTGGAGGTCGCCACTAATGATGTTACCTGGCCAGGTAATGAAACGTCTGGATATCAAACCTACAGCTCAGCGAGCAAACCTCCACCCTAAACCTCAGCCTACAAACCTTCACAAACCTTGCTTTAATATAGTGCCCAGAGCTGCATAAAACATTCCATGCTGGTCCAACCAAAGTTCTGAATAGCTTTTACAATCGATGTCTCGATGAGTAAAGGTTGTGCTTTCTTTCACGAATGACTTTTTACATCGTCTATTACCTGTCATATTTAAGTATGTGTGAGAAACACACTCTGTGTTTCCCAGTGTGCTGCCATTCATTGAGTACTCCTCTGTCTAGTTTCCTTTTCCAAAGTTCATCATCTCATCTCTATCAGGGTTGCATTCCAAACGCCAGTGATCTGCCCTTCTCAGCGTTCCATCTGCATCTTCCTGTAAAATATGAACTTCCTCTTCATTCATGAAGAAGGGCTTATGCCCGAAACGTCAATTCTCCTTCTCCTTTAATGCTGCCTGACCTGCTGCGCTTTTCCAGAAACACATTTTTAAGCTCTGATCTCCAGCATCTGCAGTCCTCACTTTCACCTCCTTCCTCTTCATTGCCAAAAACTTAGACAATCAATGTGTCAAATACGAAGTTACCTACCAAACGTCCCCCACTTCACTCAGCTTCCACATCTTTCTCGTTTATGAATACAACAAATAATAAGGGACACAACATTGGTCACTGTGGTACACCACGAGACACTGGTCTCCAGTCGCACAAACAGCTTCGCCCGCACCATCCTCTGTCTCCTGCCACTGAAACAATTTTAATGTAACTTACCAAGTTACAATTGATACCATGATATTTTACTTTATTGATCAGTTTCCCATATGGGTCCTTGTCATTGGCCTGGTTGCAATAACCGTGACAATGTCCTCCTCGAAAAAAATCAATAACATTCATTCAGCATGACTTCCCTCTGAGGAATTCATGCTTACGATGCCTGATCAAACATTGCCGATCTAAATGAAAATCAATATTCTCCCTCCCTGTTTTCTCTAATAGTTTACCTAAAACTGATGTGATACTCATCTATATTATCCTGGTCTATCTCCACCACTCTGTCTGTAATGGGTGTTCTCCAGTCATCTGAAACCTCCACTGTGACCAGATGCGACTTAAACATTTCGGTGGGCTTTTTCTCCCTTGCCTCCAACAGCAACCTGTGATACAACTATTCCAGACCTGGGGACTTAGACAATTTTATACCAGCCGAAACCATCAATCCCTTTTCGCATCTGACATCAATCTTCTGAAGAGCTTCCCATTCTATCTTCTAGAAATCGGAAATTGCCTCCTCTTTATCCCAAGTAAAACAGATGTGAAGCTCTAATGTCACAATCTATCAATGTTCTCCCACTTCAGGCACACGTTAACCCATGATTTCTGATAGGCCCCGGATTATTCCCTGATTATTCTGTTCTTCTTGATGTCCTTGTGGAAAATCTTGGGATTCTCGTTAATCTTGCTCACTCTTGTCAATGTCTTATGTTCGCCAGCCCCCTCTGGGTGAATAGTTTAAGATTCACTGTGATCACCTCTCATTCCATGACATTCTGGAGAACAGAAGCCGAGTTCCCTCAGCAGAAAATCTTGCCATCTTAGGAATTAATCAGGAGGAGACCCAT
The DNA here is from genome assembly GCF_037043375.1 of Chiloscyllium plagiosum. Taxonomy (NCBI): domain Eukaryota; kingdom Metazoa; phylum Chordata; class Chondrichthyes; order Orectolobiformes; family Hemiscylliidae; genus Chiloscyllium; species Chiloscyllium plagiosum. Next base: position 104,219,001 of record NW_028270167.1, on the reverse strand, counting down.
TCATTTTCAGCGATCAGTTTGTTTTACTTAGATGAGGACATCAAATCTATGCACAATTCTCCAGGTACAGTTTCACCACCACAGTACAGCAGACAGCATCTGTGGAGAGAGAGCCAGCTAACGTTTTGAATCTAATTGATGCTACATTGTCCATGTTCTGATTCCATTTAAACAATGGCAAACCTAAATTTCACCTTCCTTGTCTTGCACATGTTCCTCCCAATACCCATTGCTCCAATTTGTTTTCTGCTGAGTTACGGTATGAATTCTTTCGAAATCCTCCTGAACATGCAAGTATACCACTTGCACCAGTTCTGCATTGTTTATGTCTGCAAGAGATATCTTCAAGCAAAAAGGTTGTAAATTTGACTTCTCTTTCAGAAATCGAGAATCATTCCCTGAACGTTTGCTATTACTTTCTAAGTGTCCAATTTCGCATTCTTTCAAATAAATTGCAACGGATTCCCTTGTGTAGACTGCAAGTAACAGGGCTGTTGTTCTGCACTGTCCCTCTACTTCCGTTCCTGAGTCATTGGAATGCATATATGTCCTTCTAAATTAAATACAGAAAATACAGTGATCCCCAATACAATCAATCTTTCTGAAGCTCCTTTGTCTGAAATCCTGCCATGAAGTTTATTTCGTCCGTTGATAAGTGCACTACATCAATGCATAATTCAACCGTGCTTACAAATATTACCTCATTACTGATATGAAAGATTTTAATCTTTGGTTACATAAGTCCCACATTCACTTGCTGATTCTGGGAGATTTTCTCGATCTTCCTTCAGGAAAAGCAGACATAAAGTAACTGTAGCGATTCCTGTCATTTTCTTTTTTTCTGTTCTCTACAATAAATTATCCTGTCTACACATTCACTGTTCCACATTTGAACTTGGCTTTGTTCTCCTTTCAAATATTGATAGAGGGTCTTCCTCAGTATTTTTGTTTCTTGTTCGTTTGCATTCTTGTTTTCTTTTTGATTTACTTACTATTTGATCAGTCCTCTTTTGTTGCAATGAATCCACAAAACCTGGCATTTTCTGAGTCCAATTGCTTTGTTCGCATTGGTTAAGTCATTTTTCCCTTTTCCTGTTTGCACCTTCAAGGATATATACGATAGACCTTAGAGTTGTCCATGAATAAGATACATTGCCATTCTTTTATTAAATCTTTTTAAATGCACTTTTCAAATACATTTAAGCCAAATTATTATTCACACCTTAATGGCTTGCATGGCTCATTTATATAGGCCCAGTCAAAGAAAACAACTGCTTTGCATTCAGACGTTATGCAGTATTCAATTTATTAAGATCACTATTCGCCAAAGCTCCTTTGCAACAAATGTTTCAATTAGATCTTCTGATCACACAACACTAATTCAAAAACAGCCAGATCTCTAGGTCGGTGCATTAACGCTCATGCAATCCATTTTTCCAGCATTATCAATCAGTTAAAAATCACACAACCCCGGGTTATAGTCCAACAGGTTTAATTAGAAGCACACTAGCTTTCGGAGCGTCGCTCCTTCATCAGGTGGTGGTGGAGGGCTCAATCCTAACACACAGAATTTATAGTAAAACTTTACAGTGTGATGTGACTGAAATTACACATTGAAAAATTGATTGTCTGTTAAGCCTTTCATCCGTTAGGATACCATGACATTTTCACTTCCTTCATGTGTGAATAACAAAACTTTTTTTTAAAAGTTGCATTCTCAGATTAATACAGTTTCGTTGGAACTTGAAGCTGAACATTATCTACCGTATTTACTACATTATTTACTATAGTACCCACAAGCATCGAATTTCCTGTTTGATAACATTCCTAACATTTTTGTTGCAGCTTTCATTTTGATATCTAACTGCCATCTGTTTCTCAACTCCATTTTGCCAGATTCGATGGAAGCTCAGCGATGTGGGCACTGTGGACATCAATGGTAGATTCAGGAGAGATATTTGGGGAGGCATACCTCAACATTCATATCAGCCTGCATACTTACCTGTTCATCTCAATGTAATTATACCATTTTTACCAGATCTCCTGTTGTGCCGGTGAGTAAGGAAGGACAATGACTTTTCAGCAAATGGTGTGCACTTCCCCAGAGAGCGAAGACTGCGCACACTTGGGTGGGAATTTTATAGCAGGCTGGTGAAGTGTTACTGCTGCTGTACAGGATCTTAGTACGATCAAATCTGTAGCAGTGTGTACAGATTTAATATTCTCACTGAGGAAAGAATATAGGAATCAACTCAGAGATGGTTCCCTCAACTGAATACTGATTTTAAGGTGTTAATCATGGAATAGTTACAGTGTGGAAGCAGGACACTTGAGCCAACGACTCCAAACTGATCCTTCGAAGACCATCCCATCCAAACCCATCCTTTCCCCAATCTCTGTATACATCAATTTTTTCCATAACTAAAACGCCTCGCCTGCACATCCCTGGACATTATGTGTAATTAGCTTAGCCAAACCACTGATGCGGAAAATCGTGAGACCGTGGGAGGAAACTACTGTACTCAATGTAAATCTTGCAGACATGGGGAGAATGTGCAAACTCTACACAGACAGTGACCCGAGACTGAAATTGAACACAGATCTCTGATGCAGGGAGGCAACAGTGCTAACACTTTAGGTACCAAGTGTGGGCAAGGCAACTTTCCTGCACAATTCAGCCCTCTAAATGTGACCTAACAGCAGAAAGATTCCATAATTTCCCAAACCTGTCATTAAGCGCAGGCGTAAGACATTGAAAACTGAATTATTTTCATCAGGAACAGGAAGAGGACAGTCAAGCCATCGCGACTATAATGTAGGGACATCAGGAGGACATTCAGCCCATCAATTGTGCAAATCAGCAACAGAATGAGTCCAATCAACCGATCATAACAATTGGAGCAAATTATTTTCCATCTTTGTGCGTTTTATGCAGGGATTGAAACGGAATGCAGAGGTTATAGAAAAGGAAAGATTGAGAATGACCAACTTCACGAGGGAATGAAAAGTTGTGAGCAAACTATTGGGATTGAAGCCAAGTTGCTAGAATCTGTTGTTAAAGAATTAATAACAGGAGATATACAACGTCAAAAAGCAAACCATCGCAGTCAACAAGATTTTATGAAGGACAAATCATGTTTGAATGCATTGCCTATTTCGTTTTTAAATTGCCAAGCAAGTTTGGTAATGGGGATCCAAGAGGTGCATTAGATCTGGACTACTAGTCAGCATTGCGTAATGTGCCACACGAAAGACTAATATGTAATATAAGAGCAAATGGGGTGGAGAAATACTAATTCCTTTGGAGAGAGCATTGGCTAACCAATAAAATCCATGGTATGAAGGTGCTGGTGATGGACTGAGTTGGACAAGGGCAAAAATCACACGTCATAAGTTTATAGTCCAACAGGTTTATTTGAACAGACTAGATTTCGGACTGCTGCACCTTCATCAGATGTTATTGAAAGAGCAAGACTTTCGACACAGAATTTATGAGGAAAGGATCAAAGGGTTGCACAATTCATGTACATGACTTGAACACACCTCAAATGGCTCTTAAATCTTAAATCGGTTCGAATGGAGTTTCAGAATTCGATTAATTAATATGCAAATCGAATACTTTACTTCAATCACTGGGCTGGAGATAATTTAAGGCATTATCGATGAGGTTAAATATGAACAACGGGCAGGCGTTTGGTCATTCATCAGAGAGAGACTAAAAATCTTATAATAGACAGAGGTGGCGATGTGTTTGAGATTATTAAAGTAAACGCATTGCCAGACCCAGCAACAATACGAGTCAATCCACACAGGAATGTTGGGATTTTGCTGTGAATTCGGACACAAGCTGTGGAGTATCGACTCAGATTTGCTTCCGCAGGTTTGAATCTGGGAGTGTCAGCAGCAGATTGTTGACATCATTAAGGCTGTATTTCATCGCTCAAAGTTTAACTAGCAGATAGGATGAGCCAGCGAATTATATTCAGGAGGTGTCAGGAGTTGAAATTAGGAAAGGTAAGAGTATGTCAGGAATCAGCTCGTTGCCTAAGGGATCACAACAGTTGTGACTCCTTTATTTCAGCCTTAGATATTGATCAGCAATAGGATGCAGTCAGAGGAAGGAAATGGAGTTTGCGAACAGAATTGAAGTCAGTGACATTAATTTTCACAACATTCAAATATAAAGGGCAGTAAAACAATGATTCACAGCTAAAACTGAGTCGATCAAACTTGAGAGACACGAGTAACACTGCCAGAAGCAAGGAGGGAGACAGTAACTAATCAAGTTCACTGATGTAGATAGTAATGGTCGGTAGATTGAATATCTGGATTCCGAGTCCCTACAGAAAGAATAATGGTGGCAATAAGAGTAGACTAAATGAAAGAACAGTAATGTAGTCATAACTCTTTATTTGGAAATAATGTCTGGACAGTCAGACTTACAACGGACTCGAACAATAGGCTAGGATAAGATGATAAAAATATTGAACAATGCAAAAAGCAACACAGATCCGTGAAGATAATGATAGCGCATCATTACATGTAGAAAGAACCCCTAAATTGAATAAATTCCAGTCTAATGCTGTAACATAGCAGTTTATTGTTCTCAGATTCTGATCCACTGTTGGAACATTCCAGTCAAATTTCACAGATCCTGATCTCTCCTGTCCTTTTCTCTGCGGCTGCTTATGCCTGTTATTCTGTCGATTATGCTTCCGCTCATACGAGGGGATAACACACTGAACAGAGCCCATTTCTGATTAACAGATAGCAACCCTCCACTGGAATAATGAGAATCCACGGCGATTGGCATAATCATAGTGACTGAACAGACAGGCTTCTTTAACCCCTTCCTTATCCCATTACATATCGCAATAAAAGGGAACATTTGCTCAGTTTGGATGGAATGGATGAGAGTTACTCAGGGAGCACGACAACCATTCAATCCATCTAATCTTTTTCCAAATTATGTGTGAACGTTGCCAAATCACTGCAGGATTGTATATGTCCCACCATGTTTATAAAAGGAGACAGAGATAAAGCAAAATGACTGTTCAGGAATTTTCTGGATACCTCAAACTAACGATTGCACATCGATTTTGTGTGGGGCTACTCCTGGTTTAATGTGTCCTGTTATCAAATCTTTTCATAAACTTGAGACAGAGCATTCGATTGCTGTTCACGAACAGGGGAATCAACTTTGCTCCCATGTGCCTGTTACAGAGGGATGGGGGAGGTCATTCAGTCGACAATAGCCTATTATCACTTTAAGAGGTGGAAAGCTGCTATGTTGCAATGGGAATTATTACACAGAGAAATGCTACTTCAGCTGTACGAGAGGACACCTGACGTGCAATGTGTTTCTTGCGTTTCTGTAACAGAGAAGGGAGGGACCTCCAATAGATACTGTTTATCCGCTGCTCACCATCCACGGATTGCTGTGTCATTTTGGCTCAGGCTTGTTGTGGATATTCAACCTCTTGAGCCTGTTAGATACAGACCTGAGGAAGTCATTTACCTTTCAAATGTGTTACATAGAATCTATTTGTGTTAATATAGTTGTGGAAAGTGATAGACCTGAAGTAAACATTAAACTTCAAACTTGGAGTCAGGCCAATTTTGCAAGTGTAAGGCAAGCCCTTTGAAAAGTTGAGTGGGAGATGCTATTCATCAGTAAGTGGATAATTGCAAAGTGAAAGGCCTTCAAAATTTGGATTAAGATGACCCAGTGACCATGTTTTCCTGCTTGTTAGACGGGCAAGCATAGTAGTTGGAGGTATGCTGCATGACTCGTGATATTAATGCTGCGGTCAAGGAATAGATGGATTCATATGTCAGTTATACACAGCTGGGATAGACTTAAACCCGAGACGACTATAAGGGCAGAAGGAGAAAAGTCAAGCGGGAAATCAGGGCCATTTAAAAGGATTATGAGATGGCTTTGAGTTAACAAAACATTAAATAAATTCTACAAATTTACGAATGGGAAATCATTAATTCCGGAGATAATAGGACCCGATAAAGATGAATAAGACTGTCTTTGTGTGGAACCACAGGAGATGGATGAGATTCTGAACAAGAAGGCCGTTAATATTCACTTTGGAGAATGCTACAGGACCGATAGAACTTGGAAAAATATATAGTGATACCTCGAAAAATGTTTATTTACAAGGAGAAGTGCTGGACATCTTAAATCGCATTGCTACGACACGGGATAACCGCCTCTGCTAACTTAAACCGGCAAAACAGAAAAGGTTCACGTCGTCCTGTAACCTGTTATAATTGGAGAGGCAAAGAGTTATTCCAGAGGTCATTATTTAATGTAAAAATTAACAACGTTATTTTTAAAGTCCAAGAGAAAATATTAAAAACGAAAACTATTTACAACTCCTCTCTCTGAAATATATCTTATCCCACATTCTACAATACGAAGCCGATGACAAATCCCAGTTAAGATTTACAAAAGAAAAAAATCACATTTCAAAACGTGTCAGCTTTTCAGATTTTCGTTTCTAGATTTTCCTCTGTAGATTCTTTCCAGGTAGGTGTGTTTTGTGTGCAAGTTCATTGTAAACAGGTACCTACCAAAGAGTTCTTCAGCTAGTCGTCGACATTTGATAGTCATTGGCATTTTTGGCCCAAATGTTCAAAATATCCGGTGTTATACCACAAAAAATCAAATCGTTTCATTGCATTTTGACATTATCAAAATAATAATTTAAAATTAGTATGGAATTTGATGTCTTGGGGCATAATTTAAACTGATTGACAGAATGTGTTTATTTCTTGTTTGATGGATACCGAGCTGCTGTTATTTGTTTCGACCAAGTGTTACCTTGTTAGTTTGTTCAGGACTCCCTGTGATTTATCGATACTTGCTAGGTTTTCAACTCCTTTAAAGGTATAGTGCACCACCACACCTTCAGAACACCTTCTCCCTTAAGAAACGAATGAACCATAATAATGAAAATATGGCTTCGTTTTCTTTTCTCTAACCTCTTTCTTTGAGGTTAGTCTTGGAAATTCTTGGATGGCCCTCGTCTTTACATTCCGTGGGTTCGACCTTCTATGGCCAAAGGTTTGTCCCAAGAACATCACTGCGCTTTTGCAAATTCAGTTTTGTTTAAGTTTATTTCCAGTTTTACTTCTCGCAGTCATTCAAAAATCGCTGTCAAGTGTACCACGTGATCATTCCAGCACTTCACTACATCGTCGCAATGGACGGCATAGTTTGTTAAGCCAGCCACAACTCTCTTCACGAGTCTTTAGAATATGGCGGATGTGTACTTCATTCCTGAGGACATAATTTTGAATTGATATAGACCAATTGGGATTCCAAATACTGAAATTTCTCGCGGCTTCTCTAGTAAAGTGCCTACCAGTAACTACGCAGTATATTCAATTTGGTAATGTAACTGGCTTGTCCAACTTTCTCGAGACGGATCTCCAATCTCGGTATTGGATATGAGTTTGATTTGTTAATGGCAATGACCTTCTGATATCTCAGGCAATATTGGTGAGTCCCATGCAGTTTAGGAACTAAGACTATCGGCGATCTCCACTCTCTCTGGCTCGGTTCGATGACATCCTCATTGAGCATGGTCTCCATCTCTTTCTGGACATGTCTGGCTTTGAAAGGATAAAGCCGATAGGGGTTTTGTTTTATCCAAGTAGTATTCCATACGTTCACTTTGTGTACAATAGAAAGGGTTCTTCCTAACTGATTCTTACATACGTTGTCTTTCTGCAGTAACAAGCCTTTCAACTGCGCCTTATGCTTCGGAAAGAAATAGTTTACCCACCTATCCCACGACACAAGGATTCTTCATTTTTTACTATATTTTGAGTCACACAGAAATCTACATTACCTGAAAATGATCCCTCACTCTGCGGGGAAATAACTAACACCTGTCTCTACAGGACATTCTCTTTTCTGGTTCTCTGGAAGTGACGTACACACTCATTGTTTATCCACGTGAAAGGTTCTTCAAATGCAGGAATTAGCAGCAAGGATGCTTGTTGTATTACTGCCAGGAGTCTGCCCACCAATTGGCATTTATGACACCTACAGAAAGAGTTAAATACATCGTTGTGCATTCCAGGCCAATAAAACATTTATTTTAATTACGCCACCTGAATGTGACTTGCTACAGGTAGTTCATCTGTTCCCCATAATACTTCCTGTCTGTATGCTACCGGCACACAATCTGATGCAGTTCGTTCTATTTCTCCTATGCACTAACCAGCTGTGGTTTCTACTTCCGTCTTAGCATTCTATCTTTCAGATAATAATCCTCAGAAATCTCTTCTGCCTCCGTTTCGGAGTACACATCTTTAACTAGCACTCCACCCTGATCTTTCGCAGGGGAATGCTAAATTTCTGTCCATCTATCCCACAGGTTACTACACTATTAGGTAACAGCTCAGAAAGAATGTGAATTTCCTCATCTCTAACTATCGGAAACTGGTTTGATCCTGTCTCCCTGAAATGTATTATTTCTCGCCTTTCTCACCCAATTCTTTCTGAGAAAACTTCACCCATAGAGGCGAATTAGTTATGGAGATGATTTGCTAACATCATACCCAGCCCCTGCCTCGGCTGAGTACTCCCGTGCGGCAGCTCAGCTACTTTCCATTTCTCATGTCACTGGCTTAGCTTCTTTCACCACATGCTTTCCCACAACGCCTTTCGTTAACGACCAACACTGTAACTTTACGTGTCCCGCTTTCTGGCAGAGAAAACACTGTGTATTTGCTGTGTCCCACTTCATTAGGGAAAAAAACACCTGAGGCATTTCACCTTCTTTCCACCCTCTTGGGTTTATTTAACCTCTGGTAAATTCTTACCATTGTTCTCTTCTCTTTGTTTCGTAGTGTTGGTTCTCTCGCTCTCCCAACTACTATGCCTCGCTTGACGAAAATCCGGCCAGAAGCTTGCACGACGCTCCAACATGCGTTCATCTGCTAATTCTGCTGACCTGCTCACTTCCTGAAATTTCTGTTGCTCCACGTGAATTCTTAACATTTCTGGAAGTGAGCCTGACAACTCTTCCAGCAAAATAATTTCTCTCAGAGCCTCATTGGCCTAAACTAAATTAAAGATCGCACCCATCTTTCAAAATGATTGTTTAATTCTTTCGAACTCAGCATACGTCTGAATTGGTTCATTCCCTATATTTCAGAACCGCTGTCGACATGCTTCTGGTACCAATTCGTAAGCATTTAAGATCGCCTGTTTAACTCATCATAATCTCTTGACCCCTCATCTGACAGCGTGGCAAATACCGCACTAGCTCTGCCTACCAGTTTCGTCTGAACTATAATCGCCCATGAATCCCTAAACACTTCATCTGCATCGTCGATTTTTTAAAAGACATAAAGAAGGATCTAATATGTTTCTCAGTAAAGTGTGGCAGATGTCCAAATTATTTACGTGCATCACTACCTTCTGTTTTCATATCCATCCTGTTAGCTTGTCTTATCACATTCAAGTACTCTCTCTATTTACTCTGTTCCCTCTCTCTTTCACTCTTTTTCTCATTTCTTTCTTCTCTCTCTGTGTGGTCAGCGAAGAACATTCCCTCTCTCTTTTCCTTTCTCTCTTCGCTCTCTCTCTCTCTCTCTTTCTCTCGACCTTTGTTTATTTTCTAACGCCATTTTGCTCAATTGTAATTTAAGTTTTACAACATCTGTTGCACGTATCTGTTTCTCTGGCTCACTTTATTTTTTTCTTAATAAAAATATATGATATAAAATAAAACAAGTGAGACCTGCTCCAGGTCTCCTCGCTTTGAAATATCTCCATTGAATACTTTGTATTTTTTATAATCTATGCTGGCCAGCTGTCATTTGTATCCATGGAGTCAGGCATTTTCCCAGTAATTGGCTATTTGTTTGAATCAAGCTTATAAAGTGCTTTCATGGTGAATTTAATAGAGGTAACGTCACATCCACACCGTTTCACTGATGTCATCAATTAATAGAAGCCTAAATACTGAGGTCATTACACTGCTCTGGGTCAGAGACCTGTAATTACTCCTGGGTTTATTATGGCCAGATCTTTCAATAAACGTAGAATTATTAAAGCGGCAGAAAAGTAAAAGGAATAAAATTCTCTTTTCAGCAGAACAGCCAATACTGACTAATATGACATGCACCATCAGTGAATTTGAGCAATGGGAAATTACTATATTACATTCTGAATCAAACATTGAGTTACAAGTTCAGGGTTAAATTAGCAATAGTTTATAAAGAACTTGAGTTTCTTTTTCCAAGATAAGGAAGTGAAACTTAAATCCTTGCATTTGGGATGTTTTCCCGCCGTCTCAATACAGTGGTTCTTCGGTTGACCTCTTTACCCCCCAGCCAGCAGCTCCTGCCGTCACAGCCAAAAATCTGGATGTTGATAAGAAGTACTGAATATTAATTTTGTGATCATGCACATATTTAAAATGTTGTAACTGGTACTTTATGACCAGTTGCAGCTGTGAAGGTAGCTCACCCTGTGAAGTCGGTGGAAACCTAAGATTGTCATAAACTAAAAGAAACTAAGTGGCAAGTAAGTTTGGTCTGATATCAGATTAAACTTGCTGTGTATTTGGGATCCAATAATATGAAAGGGAACTGCTGGCAGTTCTTGTAAGATTATGTCAGGATTGCCTCAGGGAGGCATCAACCCAGGCTACAGCAATTTCAGAAAACAACTACTTGACTGGTTCTGAAATGTTCGGCTTATTTTGAGAGAGTAGACAATGTTGCATCAGCATAAAACATCCAAAGTTTTTCAATGGTCAGTTGAATGTTGCTTGTCTTTCAGTGTGAAGGTCTTGCATAGCCCACAAACGGCTATAAACAAGGGTGACATACTGAAGAAATGTTTTTCTCTTCTTTTTATTCTGTACTGTCTCTTCCACGCCCCAACCCCAGACATTGCCTCATTGTGATGTCCTGTAGACATCCTGTGGAAGTGAAAGGAACCCTATACCCACACGACCATCTTACACAGTCATTCCTGATGAAGGGCTCTTGCCTGAAACATCGATTTTCCTGCTCTTCGGATGCTGCCTGACTTGCTGTGCTTTTTCAGCACTACTCTAATCTTTACACAGTCATTGACTAACTTAAGCAAACTAGTTGACCAGATTTGAAATCCTGAATCTCAAGTCTGTGATTTTTTTTTGTGAAATTGCTTTGGACTTAATTCTGGATAAGTATACTAATGTTAAATGATTTAATTTGTGCTCTTTGATCATCTGCTATTCTGGAAATATTGTCAGTGCAAACTGTGAGGAAAATGGGAATGCAGGTTCTCCAGGATCAAGTGAAGTGTTTTCAAAGTAACTTTAGTTCCATGCATGACTAAGTTCGTCATATTTCAGAATATAGCAAACCTTTAGGAAATACCTGGAGAGCTGGCAGTTTGTACAATGTTATACAAATATCAATGGTAACAGCTCGGAAGCAATGATTTGATTATGTTTGTACCAGCTCTTAAATAGGAACTTGCCTACATTCACTCCCAAGTCTCTCTACTATGTATTACTGCAAAACGTCTCCTTCAGAAAATTGTAGCTCCCTTTCGAAGACCTCAGTTGAAGCTGTCTCCACCACTACTCTATTAAGCAGAGCATTCCAGTTCGGAACTATGTTATTTTAAACAAAAACCAACCAAACTGTTGTTTTTCTTTTGCTGATCATCTGAAATCAGTGTTCTTTTGTTCTCAAGGCTTTTTAAAATAGAAGCCCTACAGTGTGGAAATAGGCCATTTGGCTCAACAAGTCCACACCAACCCTCCAAAGAGTAACCCATCCAGATGCATTCCCCTACATTTATCCCTGATTAATGCACCTAACCTACACATCCATGAACTGTGGGCAAGTTAGCATGGCCTGCACAGCCGGAGGAAAGCCATGCAGACACGGGGAGAATGTGCAAACTCCACACAGACGGCAACCTGAGACAGGTAACAAACCCAGGGCCCTGGCACTGTGAGGCAGTCGTGCTAACCACTGAGCCACCGATTGTTTGTCTGTTCTTACCTGCTCTATCCAAATTCCTCATGATTTTGAATACATGGAAAATGTCTTCTTTGTCTTATCTTCTCCATAAAGAGCAGCCCTTGCGTCTTCAAACTTTTCACATATTTGTCCAGTTACTCATCTCAAGAATCTTTTCTTCACCCTCTCAAATCCTTTCCTGAAGCATGCTGCAAGAATAGTGGACATGAGGGAAAACCAGGACATTTTATAACCATTTATCATAACTTCCATATTTTGCATGCGAATGTCCTATATATAAAGTTCAGAATCCTTATGATTTCTTCAACCTGCACTCCCACCTTCATAATTTGCATGCACACACAATATGTGTAATATATATTAAATATGTTGTGGTTCTGTTCACCGAGCTGGGAATTTGTCTTGCAAACGTTTCGTCCCCTGTCTAGGTGACATCCTCAGTGCTTGGGAGCCTCCTGTGAACCGCTTCTGTGATGTTTCCTCCGGCATTTATAGTGGCCTGTCCCTGCCGCTTCCGGTTGTCAGTTCCAGCTGTCCGCTGCAGTGGCCGGTATATTAAGTCCAGGTCGATGTGTTTGTTGATAGAGTCTGTGGATTAGTGTCATGCTTCTAGGAATTCCCTGGCTGTTCTCTGTTTGGCTTGCCCTCTCATGGTAGTGTTGTCCCAGTCGAATTCATGTTGCTTGTCATTTGCATGTGTGGCTACTAAGGATAGCTGGTCGTGTCGTTTCGTGGCTAGTTGGTGTTCATGGATACGGATCGTTATCTGTCTTCCTGTTTGTCCTATGTGGAGTTTTGTGCAGTCCTTGCATGGGAATTTGTACACTACATTGGTTTTGCTCATGTTGGGTATCGGGTCCTTCGTTCTGGTGAGTTGTTGTCAGAGTGTGGCTGTTGGTTTGTGTGCTGTTATGAGTCCTGGACACATCGACCTGGACCCAATATACAGGCCACTGCACCGGACAGCTGGAACTGACAACGGAAGCGGCAGAGACAGGTCACTATAAATGCCGGAGGAAACATCACAGAAGCGCTTCACAGGAGGCTCCCAAGCACTGAGGATGTCACCTAGACAGGGGACGAAACGTTTGCAAGACAAATTCCCAGCTCAGCGAACAGAACCACACCAACGAGCACCCGAGCTACAAATCTTCTCCCAAAGTTTGAATATATTAAATATCCTATTGGGATCATTTAGGGAAGCATTGATCATTGTATCATTAGATTTTAGCTTGGGAATAAAATGCTCAAGGAACAATCCAGAAGAATTCTGAATTGGAGAAGGGCCCATTTCAATGCGGCAAGAGGACATTTGCAGTAAGTACATTTGAGCATAAGTTTGGGCAAAACTGCAATGAAACAACAATTTGCCTTCCAAGAGGAGATTGTTCAGCTCCAGTCTTAGTGTTTCCACATGCAGGAAATGGTGGCAAAAACAAAACTCTAATTCCCTGCACGATGTAACAAAGGATGAGGATTATTGATAACCTCAATGAGAACAGAACTAAATATAGGCAGTTCAGAGGGGAAGTGAAGAAGTAAATGAAACTGGCAACTAATATTAAACGGGAATCCAACAGTCATCGTTAGTCTTGAACAATGAAAAGGTAGCGAAAGAATGAATGGAAATGTTTTCTCTGTACCTTCTCTTATCAAAACATTTCATCATTTTAGAAACGTCAGTCTTCTTTTAAAGAGAGAACTGAATAGCATGACATTTCTTCCTTGACATACACAGCCAGAAACTTGTGTATCATTCTTAGAAATCTTCTCTTCACTCTCTCTCCTGCTACCATATCCATTCTACAGCATGCCAACTGGAACTGCAGGCAATACTCTTAATTAATGTTGACCAAATTTTTTATAGGGACCCTACTTTCAAATGTATCCTTTTATAGATAACGCTTTGAGCTTTGTTTGCGTTTTTATGGCCTGCAGAACTTGTGGTGAAATTGTTAGTGACTGATGTAATTGTCTTTTTACCACAAAGACGATCCCTTTTTGCGTCTCCCCCACTTAGATGTGCATCTTCGAATAAGTGACCTGCACATTATTCCTACCAAGATGTACCACCTGACATTTATCTGTGTGGAACTTCATTTGCTAATTATTCGACCATCCTGTAAATTAATTAATGACACCTTGCAACTTCTTGCAGTCCTCAAAGTTGACTATCTTATCACATTTCTCTTCCAATTTGATGTCATTGAATTGCTTTTTTTGTAATAATGAGAGATAATATTTAATTTGCATTTTTACTTTATTTTGAATTTTTAGTTAAGTACTTAGGGAGGTGCAGTAATCCTCATGGTAATGATGACAATTAAATGTAGGATGATGGGTAGATGAAAATTATTACAAACTCAGAAATAATTAAGAGGCTCAGTTAGCTGCAAGGTCAAAGCAGGATTTTATTTTACATGAATCATATGGTGAGGTTATCCATAGTGCAATGACTTTTTGTCCATTTCCTTTTTTGTTGTAGTTTATTTCCCCATGTCTTTCTGTGCTTCTGGTATCAAATTAAAAAGGCGCCCATTCACGATTTTAAACCAACTGCTATGAAAAAAAAAAAAACAGCATTTGGATAAAACGCAGCATGATCTGTGAAGCCATTCCTCTTGGCAGTTACATATTCACAGCCACGTACAATAATATAGGAAGAGGCTGAATAGGTTGGGGCTGATTTCCCTGGAGGCTGAGGGGTGACTTTATAAACGTTTATAAAATCATGAGGAGCTCAGATATGGTAAACAGACAAGATCTTTTCTCTGGGATGGGCGAGTCCAGAACTAGAGAGTATAGGTTTATGGTGAGAAGGGATAAAGCTGAATGGACCTAAGGGGCAACATTTCATGGAGAGGGTGGTGTGTATGGAATGAACTGCCAGAGGAAGTGGCAGAGACTGGTGCAATTACAACATTTAGAAGACATCTGGATTGGTATATGAATAGGAAGGATTTAGAGGGATATGGGCTAAGTACTGGCAAATGGGATGAGATTAGTTTAGATACCTGGTCAGCATGGACGAGTGAGACCAAAGGGTCTGTTTCCGTTTTGTACATCTCTATGACTCTATTCCTTTGCTCTTTGGATTGTCCTTTACATTATCTACCAAGGCTATCCAATACTCCTCTTCTTCCCTCCTCATTTCCCTCATTAGAATGTCCCTACACCTCTTGTACTCTTCAAGAGATTCACTTGATCTCAGTTATCTATGTCTTACATATGACTACTTCTTATTCTTAACCAGAGCCTCAATATCTTTATTCCTCCAGTGTTCCCACCTCTTTCAAGCCTTACCTTCACTTTAACGGGAACATAATGCCTCTGAACTCTTGTTTTCTTATTTCTGAAAGCTTCCCACTTGCTGGCCAACATTTTAGCTGCAAACAGTCTACTTCAATCGACCCTTGAAAGTTTATGTATTAAACTATCAACATTTTCCCAAGTCCAATTAAGAACTTTATCTTGTAAACAATGCCAATCCTTTCCATAGATACTTTACAACTAATCAAATTATTATCCCTGGCACCAAACTGTTCCACTACTGACACTTCAGTCATTTCCCCCGCCATATGTCACAAGAGTAGGTCATGTTTTGCTCCTTCTGTGGTAGTTACATCTAAAAATAATGAGGAAACTTTTCTTGAACACTTAACAAATTCGTCAGCATCCAAGCTATTAAGACATCCAAGCTATTAAGACTATCCAAGCTGTTTTATACTTGTCAACCATCTGTTCATGGGTGTTAGCCGTTTCAGAATGTTGTTTGTTTTGTTGTGTACGTTCTCGGAGTTCAGTGTTTGGAGTTCTTATTGTTTCAACCTGTGCTTTGGTGTATGAGGCAAAATGACAGAAAACTATTAACAAATTAAAATATTATGATATTGGAAGAACAGGTAAGAGCTTCAAAGTCTTACCGAGGGTTTGTAGGAAAGGACATAGAAAGCAGCAAAGTTTCCAGTACTTCGGATCACTGCCTTCCCTGATCGAAATCGACCTGTGATTTGTAATTTTTGAGGGTTGTTATTCATTAATATTGGTGTGTCAGATAGATCTCAGTCTCAGGGAGGTGTAATGTTCTTCTTTGTTTTATGATGGTGAACATAGAATAGGAAGGGTGTAAACCCAAAGGGGACAGGAGCAGAGGATCCTCCATGTATATGTGCTCTAATCAGGAAATGTGGACAGAAGAGCAAATAAACCCTACGTCATCAATAACACTGTAGAGAACAAACACAAAGCAATTATGTTAAACTGAAATAAAACAGTCGCTTGTCTCACCTGGAATATTGTATCCAGTTTCAGGCGCCACAGTTTTGAAAAAATGTAAAGCTATGAGACAGGCTGCATGACTGCTTCACAACACTGTTCCTGGGATGATGTACCTCACTGATTTTGATAAATGGACGTTTCTCCTCTTCTGATAGTTTCCAAACTCTGTGAACAGTTACTATGATTGGTCCTCAATTCCTTCTTGCATCATATAGAATCCAATGGTTGAATATTTCCAGTACTTCTGAGCTCTGCCTTGCCTGATCAACATCGACCTCTGATTTATTCTTTTTGAGGGTTGTTGTTCAGTAATATCCCTGTATCAGATATAACTCAGCCTAATTTCCTGGGACTTGACAGGTGTGCTGTATCAAATCCCAGGATTTGTGCTCCATTAGATTTATGAATGAGGAAAAACTCCAGTTCTGAGAATCCGCCCTGGGATTGTGCACGTGTTGTGCCTGAATACCTGACTGAAGGTTGTCGTTTTGCTGATGAATGTTTCGTTGGGCGCTTAAGGTGGCAATTTCTGCATTACTAACCCAGGCTCTCCCCACATTGGGAGGACTTTTCGTTTAGACAGAGCAGAGTAAACTTTCAAATTCCGTTGCCTGCCTTGTATCGGCTTCTGGTGGAGCAAAGCTCCTCATTTGTACCATTACGTGACCCAAGGCCAGTCAGTACCTTCGGTGTATAAGATGAAATGCTGACTGATCATTCTGCCTCTGTAGTGTATCAGAAGGCATACCGTGTGAAAGATACATTGACATTAGTGAGCCGCATGGTGACGCAGTATTAACCTAAATGACTGGATGAAACACAACCAAAGAGAACAAGTGAAAGTACTTGGCTGGGAAAGGAGTGGGACGTGGGAAAATGTATTATTACTGACTGGCCTTGAAGAAGGAATTAAGCAAACTCAAGTTTAGTGCACATTCATTCAAGATTTATTAACCATTTCAGAGAGCAATTTTATCCAAAAGTTTATGTTAATGTTAACAGAAGTGAATACAAAGACTGGATGGCACATTGAGATGAGATCGTGTGTGCTGTGAGCTGTGAGTTTTCTGTTCATCTGTAACAGTTAACAGAAAGGGAATACAAAGGATCATTCTAAAGGGTAGGCAACCATTCTGAATAAGGATCAAATAAAAATGAAATAAATAGCTTTCAAACAACTGGGAAGCTACAAATTCTTCCAACAACAACCATCTCAACGATATCAAAGTAAAAAGGAAAATCCATCAATCATTGTCTCAGTTACACGCTGATAAACTGAAGTGATCTCACTGTTAGAGTCAGCAACAGGACAGATTGTAGATTGGGAATTCAGAGATCTTGATAAGCAGATCAGGAAAACCGACAGGGTCCACAACTCATTCACTCTACCTGGAAAAGAGAGGGAAAGCAATGACGTAGATGTTGATGGTCAGGGGTATTCCAGTTTTAATTTTTATTCATACTTAGAGATTTCACAAAACATATTGGGCTGCTTGGCGTGTGAAAAATGTGATTATTCTCACCTTCACCAGAGTGACGGCAGCGCTGTAGAAAACATGCAGGAAGACCAGGGTAATGAATGTGGAAACAGTTGCCATTATCATCCTCATAATCTTCAATCCAGGTGCGATCTATTGAATCTACAAATATAAAACTGAGAGAACGAATTAAATTGTTTATTGATCCAGTACGATCTATCTGCATCCAAGTCATGTAATTGGAGACCATTACATCTTCATAATGCAGTCAGATGTTTTTCAAATGTGATTATCTGCATCTATTAGTGCATTATTGACTCTCAGCAAGAACTTGCAAAAACTAACTGCACATGCTCTTTCTTCATTGTGCGTGTCAGAACTTTTTTTTTCTTTTAATCTGTTATTGAAGGATATTATTATTTGAGGAATGCCTATTGGGAACGATTATTTTAATTATATCATTATATTTTAAATATAGGCTGTGACAGCAATTTAATTGAAAATTGTGGCCATCATTGGATAAAAATTCAAATGTGATTCTCATCTTTAGTTATTGGTGGCCAATTGCTTGGCAGATTATGAATATAAGTTACATCCACAGTAAGAACATTGCTTCATATATCTGTTTGTAGGATCTCTACATTTAGGAATACGTTTTTGAACATGTGTCCCTTAATGTATTTGATCGACTGCTTGATGTGTATGGTTTTCCTTTAATGTTTGTGTATGTGGTTATGAGGTACTCTGACTTCACTCTTGCCCATGTTGGAGTCTGTGCATGAATAAACATATTCATGCTCCTTTACTGCTGGTGTGCTCACATGTTTTTGCATGTAAATTTTGTTCGATTCACAATTATAAGCATCATCATGATAATATGCCACTTTGTTGATGCCTATGTTTATCTCGTAATGTCTTTGTGACTGTTCACTTGTCGTTAGTGCTATCTAAAATGTGCGTTTGTGTGTCTACTTCAGATCCTACCTACACTTGGTTATTTTCATGTTTGTTATTAATAAACGTTAGCGTGCAGCGTCATGTTTTGATGGATGTTTATATTTATGTGATGATATCTGCCTGTTTGGCAATCTATCCTAAACCATATTCTGATAAGCTTGTTTATGTTATTGTGTGTGGATAGTTGCTGATGCTTGTGCCATTATCCTTGTTTAATGAATGCCCCACTTTTTGTTGATCTGTGCACTTGTGTGTCTGAATTTCTGTGTATGTGTGACAGCGTATACATGCTGATCAAAGTGGTTTAAAAATAAATAATTAAGGTGCCTCTGTCATCATATGTTTGTGATTATGAAAATGGGAAAATACTGATATTAATGTCTATCTCTGTGCACTTATGCAGGAGGGCATGTTGTATCTGTGTTCATGCATCTATGTCTGAATGCATTGTGCTGTATGAATCCATATATATTTGTGTCCATTTGTGTGTTACAGTGTGTCTATGTTTTTCATGGTTATGTGTGAGTACCCCTGTTCATTTGTGTATTTGCTTTTCTTTCGGTGCATGTGAGTTTTTGTAAGAGCTTAGATGAATGTTCAAGTACCAGTTGCGTGTGTGGCTCTGTGCGTGTATGCGTATGTGACGTCTTATTGAATGCACATCGGTGTATGTGTGTGCGCGCGTGTGTGTACATAAATGTGTCTTTAGGTGAGATCATGTAAATGTGTCTTTACGTGTGTCATTTGTGAGCATCTCTCTGTATCTGTGTGTGTTTCCGCTCTTATACCAGACTGCAATTTTTATTATTCTAATTTTATTGTTCTAATTTTAATGGATTGCCCACAATTTGATCTGACCTTGGTGTTGTCGGGAACATTTCCCATCATTGTGAAGAGATAAGCGTTTTATGAGCGACTCTTCCGTTGCAGTGAGCGAATTTCCGTCTGAGACAAAAGTCCTGAGTTCAAATCCCCACTGCTCCAGAGATAACATTTCTCAATATGTGTATTAGAAAATAGCGACTCGTGTTCTGTATCTGAAACAATGCAACATCAGGTGTTTGAATACTCTAATTGATCCCATATGCTCCAGAAAACTGAGACAAGACTATGGAATACAAACCGGGATGATGCAAACACCAGTTTTGGATTATGAGAGTCACTGTTAATCATTTGTTAACAGAGCCAAGCATGTCCAACATGCTTCAAAGGTATTATTTTGCATGGGCATTTTACATCTTCAAGTAGTAAGCAAGAAGCTGAATGTTCCTGTTAGTAACGGGGTTACATTACAGAGGACCTCTACTGTGAAAACTCTGCACTGGGAGTAAAAGTACAGACCGTTCATCGTTCCACTCTCCTCTTCCCTGTGCTCCACAACAACCTATCTGTTGGTTCTCTTTGGTGTGAAAGTGAAGATACATTCTGTCAACTCATGCACTGGTGCAAGATCCCTGGCAGTTCCCCAGAAACAAAGGTTACATTGAAATTGCTCTGCACTCTTTACAATTGGTACCTTTTGAAGAGATTAAAAGTCTCTTAAATTTACGTTTCCAATTGGTGCAATGTGGCAGTTTAAAACTGACGTGAATTTTGTAAGAATTGGTAAAAACAAGGATTGCAGATGCTGGAAACCTGATTCTAGATTAGAGTGGTACTGGAAAAGCAGAGCAGTTCAGGCAGAATCCGAGGAGCAGGAAAATCGACGTTTCATCAAGGGCTTTTGCCCGAAACGTCGGTTTTCCTGCTCCTCGGATGCTGCCTGACCTGCTGTGCTTTTCCAGTACCACTCTAACCTAAATTTTGTAAGAATGGCCAATAGGGGAATCAGGAACACGAAACTCATCAAAACTCATGGTCTACCCTTGACATAGAATGGACATTGAGGAGAAAGTGAGGTCTGCAGATGCTGGAGATCAGAGATGGAAATGTGTTGCTGGAAAAGCGCAGCAGGTCAGGCAGCATCCAGGGAACAGGAGCATCGACGTTTCGGGCATTAGCCCTTCTTCAGGAATGAGGAAAGTTGGTCCAGCAGTCTAAGATAAAAGATAGGGAGGAGGGACTTGGGGGAGGGTCGTCGGAAATGTGATAGGTGGAAAGAGGTCAAGGTGAGGGTGATAGGTCAGACTGGGGTGGGGGCGGAGAGGTCGGGAAGAAGATTGCAGGTTAGGAAGGCGGTGCTGAATTTGATGGATTTGACTGAGACAGGCTGGGGGGAGGGGAAATGAGGAAACTGGTGAAATCCGAGTTCATCCCTTGTGGTTGGAGGGTTCCTAGCCGGAAGATGAGGCGTTCTTCCTCCAACCTTCGTTTCGCTGTGGTCTGACGATGGAGGAGTCCAAAGACCTGCATATCCTTGGTGGAGTGGGAGGGGGAATTGAAATGTTGAAATACAGGGTGGTTGGGTTGGTTGGTCCGGGTATCCCAGAGGTGTTCCCTGGAACGCTCCGCAAGTAGGCGGCCCGTCTCCCCAATATAGAGGAGGCCACATCGGGTGCAAAGGATGCAATAGATGATATGTGTGGAGGTACAGGTGAATCTGTGACGGATATGGAAGTTTCCTTTGGGGCCTTGGAGGGAGGTGAGGGGGGAGGTGTGGGCGCAAGTCTTGCACCTCCTGCGGTTGCAGGGGAAGGTGCCGGGAGTGGAGGTTGGGTTGGTGGGGGGTGTGGATCTGACGAGGGAGTCACGGAGGGAGTGGTCTTTACTGAATGCTGACAGGGGAGGGGAGGGAAATATATCCTTGGTGGTGGGGTCCGTTTGGAGGTGGCGGAAATGGCGGCGGATGATGCGCTGTACATGGAGGTTAGTGGGGTGGTAGGTGAGGACCAGTGGGGTTCTGTCCTGGTGGCGGTTGGAGGGGCGGGGGTTCAAGGGCGGAGGATCGGGAAGTGGAAGAGATGCGGTGGAGGGCATCGTCGACCACGTCGGGGGGGGAAATTGCGGTCCTTGAAGAAGGAGGCCATCTGGGATGTGCGTTTTTGGAACTGGTCCTCCTGGGAGCAGATGCGGCGGAGTCGAAGGAATTGGGAGAATGGGATGGCGTTTTTACAGGGGGCAGGATGGGAGGAGGTGTAGTCCAGGTAGCTGTGGGAGTCGGT
The DNA here is from genome assembly GCF_037043375.1 of Chiloscyllium plagiosum. NCBI lineage: Eukaryota > Metazoa > Chordata > Chondrichthyes > Orectolobiformes > Hemiscylliidae > Chiloscyllium > Chiloscyllium plagiosum. Next base: position 104,197,169 of record NW_028270167.1, on the reverse strand, counting down.
TGGTTTGTAGTAGATGTCCGTGTTGATTCGGTCGCCTGAGATAGAAATAGAAAGGTCGAGGAAGGGGAGGGAGGAATCTGAGACTGTCCAGGTGAATTTGAGGTCGGGGTGGAAGGTGTTGGTGAAGTGGATGAACTGTTCAACCTCCTCGTGGGAGCACGAGGCGGCGCCGATACAGTCATCGATGTAGCGGAGGAAAAGGTGGGGGGTGGAGCCAGTGTAGTTGCGGAAGATGGATTGTTCCACATATCCTACGAAGAGGCAGGCATAGCTGGGGCCCATGCGGGTGCCCATGGCTACTCCTTTCGTTTGGAGGAAGTGGGAGGATTGGAAAGAGAAGTTGTTCAGGGTGAGGACCAGTTCAGTCAGTCGAAGGAGGGTGTCTGTGGAAGGGTACTGATCGGTACGGCGGGAAAGAAAGAAGCGGATGGCTTTGGGTCCTTCGTGATGGGGCATGGAGGTGTACAGGGACTGGATGTCCATGGTGAAAATAAGGCGTTGGGCACCGGGGAAGCGAAAGTCATGGAGCTGGTGGAGGGCATGGGTGGTGTCCCGAACGTAGGTGGGGAGTTCTTGGACTAAGGGGGACAGGACGGTGTCAAGGTATGCGGAGATGAGTTCGGTGGGGCAGGAGCAGGCGGAGACAATGGGTCGGCCGGGGCAGTCAGGTTTGTGGATTTTGGGCAGGAGGTAGAAGCGGGAGGTGCGGGGTTGTGGGACTATGAGGTTGGAGGCGGTGGATGGGAGATCCCCCGAGGTGATGAGGTTATGGACGGTCTGGGAGATGATGGTTTGGTGGTGGGGGGTGGGGTCATGGTCAAGGGGGCAGTAGGAGGAGGTATCTGCGAGCTGGCATTTGGCCTCAGCGGTGTAGAGGTCGGTGCGCCAAACTACTACCGCGCCTCCCTTGTCTGCTGGTTTGATAGTGAGGTTGGGGTTGCAACGGAGTGAGTGGAGGGCTGCGCGTTCCGAGGGTGAGAGGTTGGAGTGGGTGAGAGGGTGACTCCTCCATCGTCAGACCACAACGAAACGACGGTTGGAGGAAGAACGCCTCATCTTCCGGCTAGGAACCCTCCAACCACAAGGGATTAACTCGGATTTCACCAGTTTCCTCATTTCCCCTCCCCCCAGTCTGTCTCAGTCAAATCCATCAAATTCAGCACCGCCTTCCTAACCTGCAATCTTCTTCCGACCTCTCCGCCCCCACCCCAGTCTGACCTATCACCCTCACCTTGACCTCTTTCCACCTATCACATTTCCGACGCCCCTCCCCCAAGTCCCTCCTCCCTATCTTTTATTTTAGCCTGCTGGACCAACTTTCCTCATTCCTGAAGAAGGGCTAATGCCCGAAACGTCGATACTCCTGTTCCCTGGATGCTGCCTGACCTGCTGCGCTTTTCCAGCAACACATTTCCATCATAGAATGGACATTGTCCGATTTCATCACAGTGGGATTTAGGTTGGCTAAGGTACTTGGTGAAATACTGCAATGAGAGAGTTTTACTCTGTTTCTCACCCAGGGTGTATCTGAGCGGGAACATTAACCGCACAAGACACACTTCCCAGACCTGTTAATAATCCAATTTAATTGTGTGGAGTTTGCACATTCGCCCCGTGTCTGCGTGGGTTTCCTCTGGGTGCTCCGGTTTCCTCCCACAGTCCAAAGATGTGCAGGTTAGGTGAATTGGCCATGCATTAGTCAGGGGGAAATGTAGGGGAATGGGTCTGGGTGGGTTGCTCTTCGGAGGCAGGTGTGGACTTGTTGGGCCGAAGGGCCTCTTTCCACACTGTAGGGAATCTAATCTAATCTCAACTGCACAAATGGAGTAGAAGAGTAGGAAACAATTAATTCAGCGGTTGTGTATTTAACTCAAATGTGGAGGAAAACACTTTATTACTTTTGTTGAATTATTAAATACAACTTTGAGATTATAATTGACATGAATTAACAGTGCAAGCGAAATGTTTACAAAACTCGGTTTACCACTGGTTTTCTTGACTGTTCTGTTGATGATCTTCAACGGAACCACTTCTTGTCCCACCACACAGGAGAAAGAAGCAAGATTGGTCATCTGCTGAAATGGATAACAGGCTGTGCATGAAGAAGGAAGTGATGTCGCTCTCCGCTATCACCTTGGTGTTCTTGTAGTTACTGGGATTTACAGGCTTGCCATTGTTTGTCCACTTGACGAAGATCTCTCGGGGGGAGAAACTGCTCACGAAACAGATGAGGGAGAGAAACCATTCAGCAGAGATTTCTTCTGTTGGTGGCAGGAGCACAGACACTGATGGCTCCAGTGGATTACTCACTGCAGAATATTTGAGACAAATATAAATCAAGTATAAAAATCCAGAATCAATATCGCGATTTCACTCAATATTAAAATATGCCATTTGTAATTTGGGATTTATTCACTTTCATTTTCTAAAAGGAGCAGAATGGTATCCATAATGTTCAGTAAAAGATGTAAAATGTTTCATTTGAAAGTCGTCTCCATGTTTCCAGCCCACAACGAGGACATTCTGGCCATTTGTCATTGCTGATAGTGACGTCACAACGCAGGCTTCTTCCCGCCTTATCTGACTTAATCAGAATACAATATCCTTTGGTCTGTCTCTTTCTTAGGAGGAGAAAGTGAGGTCTACAGATGCTGGAGATGCTTTTATCGTAGCCTGCTGGACACACTTTCCTCATTCCTGAAGAAGGGCTTATGCCCGAAACGTCGATTCTCCTGTTCCCTGGATGCTGTCTGACCTGCTGCGCTGTGCCAGCAACACATTTTCAGCTCCGACTCTTTCGAAATCAGCTACCTTGCAATCCTGCCATCAGACGCATCATTAATGCTCCCAACGGTGTTTGCTCATTACCAAGCAAAGCCTGCCATTGATGTAACTGGTTCTGGATCATACATGGGATGCTTTGTGTTTAAATCTCACCGCTCACCTTTCTCCTTGTGGATAGAGTGTCTCAGCAGAGTCGGTAGATTGTGATGGTACACCGCACATTCAAAAGTAACGCCACTCAGCCAGGCTTCATTAGAAATGTCTAATTTGCTGAACACGCTGTCGGGATTCTATCCAGATTGCTCAGCAATTTTTAATTTCAGAGGCTTATTTTCTTGTATATAGGTGACGCTGACTCCAGAAGGAAGATTGGACACAATGCAGGTTAACGTCACCATCGCCTCCACTAAGACCTGTTCTCCTGGCGGCTGGAGGATTTTAACTGTGTAATCATGGCACACAGTATCTGGCGGGAAACAGAAATCAAAATCAATGGAAAATGCCACTCTAGGATGAAAACACCTACTCTTCAGGTTATTTCCTCACAAGGTGAAGTAACCACCTTCGAAATGGCAACTTCCAACTATTGCTGAAACCATGCTTACTATTGTTTATGTATTTTGATCTGTGAAAGCATTCGTGATTACCTATAACATGCTCTGTGTAATTATTCCTAAAGAACACTGGCTTTGTAACAAGTGAAACCTGTGAAAAAAGTAAAATCATCGAAGATACCATAATGTAATCCATGAAGTTATCTTTCTTTCAGAGTTGGTCTCTTACTTGAGACCATCTATTGATACTTGGGACAAGAGTAATCAATTGATACTTGGGACAAGAGTATATAATGAGTTCATTTCTATGTCCATGAACGTTATGTGCAAATGCTGCTGGTCACGCTGAGTGCCAAATCAGATCCCGAATTTTGGACAAATTGTAATTAATCCTAATTATTGTCTATGTCTTCATGCATTTGCAGAGGTTCTAAAGTGTTACAGGAGCAGTGAATGGCCATGGAAATTCTGTTCATTATATTTAATGTAATCAAAAATACTTGGCATTATTGGTGTGAGATCATTCTCTAATTTATGACATTATTCCTCGTGGGCTGAATTAGGGGTAGATCTGAAAACAAGACACTGAGTGCAGCAATGGACATCATGAAGGACACCCATCCCCTCAAGTCTTTCCCTCCATTCAATGAGGCCATGACTGGTCTGTTCATTCAATTTCTTTACCAAGCTGCATTTTTTCATTTCTTCACTGAACAAAAAAAATATAAGCAGAAGCATCTTAAATTAATCTACAAACTCGATGGAAATTTGCACAGGTTTTATTCAGATGTCGACTACTCACTGTGTAAACATCTCCATCCCAAATCAAGCTGAATCAGCATGTCTCGAATTCCTAGTTCATTTATCCTAATTGTACCATTCCCACCAGAATTTATTCTCCTGGCTCACTCACTAATTACAGAGAGCGTCTTAAAGTAGCTCAGAATCCAAGGGTCGGCCATTTTTCAAACAACTCACGGTGATTGACTTTGGATGGGAATCGATGATTGAACAGACGACCGTTGCAAACTTGCTGCTTGCGATTTCTTCACTGGAGCTCACAGTTAGGAGAAGAGTTGGAGGGAGAACATCTGGACCTTTAGGAAACACACATATAAATTACCTGACGAATTTTGTAACAAGTTCTTATATATCAAGGTCTCTTGTGGTTAATGGATACTGACCACAATATTACCAGAATCATAATTGTGCAGAGGGCTAGAGAAGCTGGGATCCACACAGAAAGTTCAGCAGGACAACATGAAGGTCTAAAATTAGAGGACACAGCATGGGAGTCAAGGAGGCATAGAAATGTTAGGCTAGTTAAATCAGAAGGGAGATAGCAACATTGGATGGTATTGGTTTTAATGAAAGAGTTTGATGAACAAGGCAGAGGAATTAACGGCGTAAATGAGGGAATGGTGTAGTTGCTATCATGGAGACATGTTGAGAGAGGGGCAGGAGTGACTATTCAATATCCAGGATTTAGTATCTTCAGGCGAGACAGGGAAAAATGGAAAAAGGATGGGGGTAGGGGGTGTGTGGTCGAGAATGTCAGTTCTGTCGTAATTCTGACAAGAGTATTTTCAGCTGGAAAGAGAAATGAAATGATGGATGCCTCCTCGAACAAAGGCAAATGGACAGTACTTCAAAACCAAAATACAGCAAACATAACTACTGGGAGAGTACGACAGACCTTACTGTAGGTCCAAAAGGCTGAGAAGTGCAGATACATGGGCAAATGTCAAAGAAACGTAAATTAAATAGGGGAATGAGAAAAGAGGATTTTAACTTCCTCAGCATAGGCTTAGATGCTCATTTTGTCAAAACATTAGAGGGAACAGAAATCTGAAAATTCCCTAGGAGAGTATTTTAACAAAGTTTGTGTTTAATACAGAAAATGTTAATCCAGACCTTGCAAGAGGGGGGTGAACCTGAACTTAACTTTAGGGGATGAAGTCGACCCAGTGGGTAAAACACCAATGGTGAGTACTTGGCAGACAGTGATCATGAATCTGTTGGATTCCAGATTGTTCTGGAAAGGGATAGAAATGGGCCCAAAGTTCTGAAAGGGGAAGGACAATGTTAATAAGGTCAGGTAATGAATTGACCAGAATTGACTGGAAGCTAACACTTGGTGGTAAGTCTAAGTCAGAGCAGTGGGACACATTTAAGAACAAAAACATGAAAAGCACAGGGAGGACATTTCCCATGAAGCCACAGCGTGGAACCAAGAATGCATCGAGCCCTGAACATAAAAGGGCATGGAGGGTGAGATAAAGAAAAACAAGGGAGGCTTCCGGTCTAGACTGAAATCTCAAAACAATAGAAACTGGAATGAAGTACAGATCGTGCAAGGGAGTGTTTGCAAGAAAGAGGAATTAGGAAAGCAAAAGGAACCATAAGAACATAATAGCAGTCAAAATAAAGGAAATATTTTTAAAAGTTATAGGCTCATTCATAAACGAATAATTCGGGAAACAGTAATGCCCCTAAGTGTTATTATTGGTGTGGATCCAGAGGATTAGGTTGCGGTCGAAACAAATGTGTTGTGTCAGTGTTCACTAGTCAGAGGGACAATGTGGGGACAGAAATCATGGAGGGGTGTTGTGATGTACTTGCAGAAATTAGGATAGATGATGTGATGTTCTGTGCTGGATGAAAAGTGGTTATATTTCCAGGGCAGATGAAATGTATAACAAGCTGTTGAGCGATTCAAAGGATGAAACAGTTGGGTCGCTGACAATAATTTAGAATTCCTGTCTGGCCACAGGAGTTTTGCCAAGTGAGTGTAGATCAGCCAACGTTGCACTGTTATGCAGGACGAAGGAAGGGATAAACAATGAAACCACAGATCTGTCAAGCTCGTCTCAGTGGTAGAAATACTATTGGAACTATTGAGGAGCGGAATTAGCCTTCCTTTGGAAGATCAATCAACAACTTTCAGCATGGTTTGATTGAGATGTGGTCATGTCTTAACAATTTGATGTAATTTTCAGAGATAACTCAATGTCCAGATGATAGCAATAATCAGAGCCAATAGGATCTGTGTTCATTTGACAAATTGGATCCAGAATTGGCTGAGTGGTGGGGAGCAGGGGATAATGGTCATAGGGTGTCTGCATGAATGGAAATTTATGTCTCGTGGCGTTCTGCAGGGATCAGTGTTGATTTCGTTGCTATTTCTCTAATATATCAATGATTGAGGCGAGAATGTAGGAGGGTTAACCAGTAAGTTCACAGATGAAAGGAAAATTGTCATGTTGGTAAATCATGAGCATGATCGCTTTAGATTACAGGAGGATATACTCGGGTTAGTTGCAAATGGAAATCATTCTGGATAAGTGTAAGGAGATGTAATTCGGCACAAGAAATTGCGAGGTATTACATTTTGAATCGCGGAACCCTGGAAAGGATTAGATTAGATTACTTACGGTCCAACAAGTCCACAGTGATCCTCCAAAGAGCAAGCCACCCAGACCCATTCCCCTACATTTTCTCCTTCACCTAACACTACGGGCAATTTAGCTTGGCCAATTCACCTAATCTGCACATTTTTGGACTGTGGGAGAAAACCCACGCAGACGGGGAGAATGTGCAAACTCCGCACAGACAGTTGCTCAAGGCAGGAATGGAACCCAGATCTCTGGCGCTGTGAGGCAGCAGTCCTAACCACTGTGCCACCGTGCTGCCCATGGTGGCTGGTATTTATAGGGGTGGACTGGATGAACCAAAGGGCATTTTCCTGTGCTCTATCAAGTGATTCTGTGAAAACTGTTCTAAATAATGCCTAATTCATGTTAATCACAGATGCTGTTTATCTCAGTTCCCACAACACGTACCTGGACATGACATTTCTTTGCTCTTGTGTGACCCGCTGTGTTGAACCTCACAGTAGATTTTGCTGGGGCAATCTACCGCTGACCCGGGCAGGGTTAACTGGCTGCTCGGGGTGTAGGTTCCCTTCTTGTTTCTCACTGATGGGTAAGTCTTTAATCCAGTCGTCATTAGCTCCCCACCTTTCTTCCAGGTTACCTTGGTGACGTCAGGGGAATAGTCCATCGCCAAACAACCAAAGATCACAGAACCGGGGTTGTGCTCCTGACAGGAGGAGATCAGGCCATAAAGTGTGGGGGGAGACGATGTCTCTAGGATAGAATGACCAATTGAGCACATTAGTTTCTTTTAATTTGACCTTATCAGTTACTCAAATGTATCCTCAGCTGTAAACGTTTGGCAGTATGCTCCTGCTGAAGTCTACAGTATAACTGGGGTTTATTTTTGTTTCTTACCGGTTGCTGATCATGATCTATTGGTTCCCTCTTCAGAAACATTCCCTCTACCTTGGCCATTACCATATAATTTGGGAAGAAGAACATCTGGATCCCACCACCTGTAAATGTTTGAAAATCTCATTAACTGACACTTTCACTGGATTGCAATTGAAGAGCAGAGAGGTTTCACAAAATACAAACCAAGGAAATGGGGATTCATTGAAATTCTACAGTGTGTGCAAACAGGCCATTTGGCCCAACAAATCCACACCCACCCTCTGAAAAGTAACCCATCCAGACCCATTACCCTACCCTATTACTCTACATTTAACCCTGACTAATGGACCTTACCTCCCAATCCCTGAACACAACATGGCAAATTCACCCAGATTGCATATCTTTGGACTTTGGGAGGAAACCCACACAGACATGAGAAGAATGTGCAAACTTGATACAGTCACCCGAGGCTGGAATTGAACCAAAGTCCCTAGCGCTGTGAGGCAGCAATGCTAACCATGGAACCGGCGTGCTGCCCCACTCGGCACCATGCTGCTGGAAATCAGAAACAAAAACAGAAATTGCTGGAAAAACCCAACAGCTGGCAGTATCTCTGGACAGAAATCAGAGTGAACAGTTCAGGTCCAGTGAGCCTTCCTCACTTCTCAATGCAAGGCAGAATGTTCTCTCTGGGAGGAAGGTCACTGCAGCAGCAGCACAGGCAGGAGCTGAGCACTGGGACGAGGAGGATGGCTGTCACGGCTGAACTCATGCCAATTGGCTGGAAGCTGAAATTTCTAATTTATAATTATCTTAATTTTGGAGGCCTCTGAAAAATGGAGGACCATTAAGGTTCAGAGACTTCGAAGCATTCCAGCTAACTGAGCTGACTATTTACGTCAATATGATTTGAGAAATTAACAATTACTCTTTAACTTTAATAACTATCAAACTGACACGCAGTTCACCACCAAAACTCTGATCTCTCAGACTAACCACTCCCTCTTTGACTAGACCTAAATTCCCACCCACATTGACAAACCCTACCCTGTTACTCACCCATTCATGCCCGGAATACACCATCCCTATCACAAGAAACATATCCAAGGCAATCCATATTGTTAGTGCAGATGAGCAGAGAGATCCTGGTGTCCATGTACATAGATCCCGAAAATTTGCCAGTCAGGTTGATTGGGTTGTTAAGAAGGCATAGTTTGAGTTGGCTTTCATTGGTAAAATGACTGAATTTCAAAACCATGAGGTCATGCTGCAGCTGTACAAAACTCTGGTGTGGCCACAGTGGAGGTCTTGAGTACACTTCTGGTCCCACATTATAGGAAGAATGTGGAAGCTTTGGAAAGAGTCGGAGGAGGTTTACCAGGACGTTGCCTGGTATGGCGGGAAGGTTTTATGAGGAAACAATGAGGGACTTGAGGCTGTTTTTGTTTGAGAGAAGAAGGTTGAGAGGTGACTTAATTGAGACATATAAGATAATCAGAGGGATAGATGGGATGGACAGTGAGGCTCCTTTTCCTTGGATGGTGATGGCCAGCAGGAGAGGACGTAACGTTAAATTGAGGACTGATAGATAAATGTCAGAGATGGTTTCTTTACTCAGAGTAGTAGGGACGTGGAATGCATTGCCTGCAACAATAGTATCCTCGCCAACTTTAAGGGCATTTAAAATGTCATTGGATAAACATATGGATGAAAATGGAATAGTGAAGGATCGATAGGCTTCAGATTGGTTCCACAGGTCGGCACTACATCGAGGGCCGAAGGACCTATACTGCACTGTAACATTCTTTGTTATATAATCCAGGTGGACATAAAATCTCAATTTCTTTCACGCAATTCCACTCCTGCCACCCTGCACCTGGTTCTTGTTGCATTTGGCCCTTACTGGACCTGGCATTCTCATTTTCACAACTTCTGACAGAACCCCACTCCACCAGACATGACCTCAGCCCTTGGTCACTGACATCGCAACTTACAAAAGTCAACCTGTGCACTTTGCATCCTAGCTCCTTTCACATCTGTCCTTTACCACCTGCCATTTTGCCAGACTCTGAGCTTTGCATTTTGAAATCACGTCCACCTGCTACTTCATAACAGTGACCTTCTACCTCCTGAAACAGCCTAGCTCCCTGCCCGCCTCTCCACTAACCAGCCTCGCACCCTGCCAATCTCTCCACTAACCAGCCTCGCACCCTGCTAATCTCACCACGAACCAGCCTGGCACCCTGCCAATCTCACCACTAACAAGCTTTGCAAAGACAGACCGCCTACATTTCAGCTCAAGTATCCCTCACCTACCAAGCACAATTCGACCAAATTATCCTTGTGACCGTTACCATTTGCTTTGATGCCACCCTGCCAGACAGGTTGCATACAAGCTTACCCAGCAGTCACCCAACACCTCACAACCTACCAGCCCAAACCCTCCCACATTCCCAATCTATCCCTTCACTAGCTCACCAGCTTCCAACTTTGAGCCTACTCCACCATAAAGTCAGGAGTCATAAAGTCATATAGCACAGAAACAGTTCCGTTGGTCCAGCCCATTCATGCTGACCAGAGTTCCCAAATTAAACTAATTCCATTTGTCTCCCTTTGGCCCATATCCATCCAAACCTATCCAGCTCCTGTACCTGTCCAAATGTCTTCGACTTTTTGTACCTACCTCTGCATTTACTACTTCTTCAGACAGTTCATTCCAATGTCTGGGACAGTTACAACATGAAGCCCTAACCGCTGCACTCAATGCTCTGACCAATGAAGGCATATGTGCCAAACAACTTCAATACACTAGCTACTTCAAACAAACTTTCATGAATCTATGAGTCTGATCCTCCACTTCCCTCTGTTCAACATCACTACCCAGTGCACACCATTAACTCTGTAAGAATCTGTGTATCTGAACCCCCAAGGTCTCACTGTTCGACAAAACTACCCAGCGCCCTACCATTAATTCTGTAAGTTGTGACCTGATTTATCTTCTCAAAAAGCAACAAGTCGTATTCATTTAATTTAAACTCCATCTGCCACTCCTCAACCCACTGGCCCAGCAGATCAAGATCTCGTTGTACTTTTAGATAACTTTGACTGCCAATTATACCACCAATTTTGGTGTCATGAGCAAACTTCCAAATCATGCCCCATTCAATGTTTTCAAGACTTTTAACCAATATTGTACCCTGCTTGTCTTTTTCCCCACATACCTGTAACTTTTATTTAAGGATTGAAGGAAACTATCTCCTTCTTGAAATCATTTAATGTTTTGGCCTCAATCAATTTCTGTGGCGGAGAACTCCAAAGGTTCACCATTCTTTCGTTGAACAATCGTCTTCAATTTTTATCAGGTGTTGGAAAGAGTGATGAGCAGCAAGATTTATGATGGTCCCATGAATGGAATAGCATTCTGGAGGGACTGAGGTGCCGTCTTCAGCTTTCATTTTGCATGCTGACATGTCCCTTCGGCAGCTTGTTCCAAAACTGTTATCTTTGAAGGTAAGGGCGTGCATGCATGTAAATGCTTCACCTGAGACCTTTCCTCCAAATTTGACTCCATCTTGACTTGCAACTATTTCCCTTCCCCTTTGCTCTTCCTTGCTCACAGCCATGGGACTCACTTTCTAACAGCGCTGCGAATGTCCTCATACCACACAAACCTCAGCAATTCAAGTCGGCTGATGACGACTCCTTTCTCAAGGAGATACAAAAAGTCCCACCTGTCGAGAGATGCAGATAATCACTGGAAAAATTGAAAATTATTTGAGGGATTTGTGAATGGTTTCCTTCTGTGTCGTTTGACTGTGTTTTCACTGAACAAACAGTGCTACTTGATTAGACGACTTACAGTGTGGAAACAGGCCCTTCGGCCCAACAAGTCCACACCAATCCGCCAAAGTGCAACCCACCCAGACCCATTACCCGAAATTCACCCGTTCACCTAACACTACGGGCAATTTCCCATGGCCAATTCACGTAACCTGCACATTTTTGGACTGTGGGAGGAAACCAGAGCACCCAGAGGAAACCCACGCAGACACGGGGAGAATGTGCAAACTCCAACAGAGAGTCGCCTGAGGCGGGAATTTTTAATCATATAATGGGAATGAAGCTTCCCTCATTTTTAGCACGGCAACCACAAATTATATTTCTTTATTCCAGGCAGGCATAATGTTAAATTAATGGAATATGATGACTGAGATGTTTACATTGAAAATTATCAGAAATTTAAAGCTTAATTTCATGACCAATTAATTTCAGCCTCATTGTGTCACTTCAACTTTTCACAGAAATGTCTTTCAAAAACGGTGTTTTCCTTTTGTTATGGGCAGTCGAATCATTAAATCTGGGATAGTTTTTGCTTGTTGATCAAAGGTGGTGAAGAGTTTTAGCCAAAGGGAGGCCTGTGGAGTTAGCGCGCAGATGCACCATGATCTCAGTAAGTGGTGGAACAGCTCAAGGGACTGAGTGCCCTACTCCTACCCCTTCCTATCATTGTGTCATTCGTTAGGCTAGCACTGGCGGTGAACACTTTTTATTAAAATATTTTCACAAATTAATTGTTTCACACATTCTTTAAAAATCTTCTGTTGATTACAGGTATTTGGAATGGGAGTATTGACATTCTCTACTTGAGTGATCATAATAACTCCCACCCACTTACAGCAGCCATTGCACTCTGGAGTGTGTTGTTACTTCATGCTAGTTTCTTGTAAAACTAAAGCTTGAGATCTGTGCGCTCACATTCAATGATTCTCTGATATTAAATAGCTCTGAACATTCTCAATTTGTTCAAATGAATTTTCTCTCTGAACAACTTATTTCATTGAACAGAACAATGAAACAATAACCTTTGAATGCTAGAAAACTGAAAATAAAGATAGAAATTTCTGAAGAAACTCAGCATGTCTTGCGGCTCCGGTGGAGAGAAAGCAAGGTTAACGTTTCACATCCAGAGACCCCCCTTCAGCAAATTGTTTTCATGTTTTTGGCACAAGGACTCACACCTGTTGAGTTAGACAGCGATTGCGTTTGCTTGACTCCTGTTGGAAAAGGATTCTTAGCAGAGGTACTAGATGATCTGAGATAGCGATTCCAGACCATTTGAAAAGCTATCACCATCTGCTGCAAGTGTTGGATTCAGTGGAAACCCCACCGTACTAAATAATCAAAATCAGCCACAGCATGGTGGCACAGTGGTTAGCACTGCTGCCTCACAGCGCCAGAGACCCGGGTTCAATACCCGCCACAGACTAACTTTGTGGAGTTTGCACGTTCTCCCCGTGTCTGCGTGGGTTTCCTCCGGGTGCTCCGGTTTCCTCCCACAGTCCAAAGATGTGCAGGTCAGGTGAATTGGCCATGCTAAATTGCCCGTAGTGTTAGGTAAAGGGGTAAATGTAGGGGTATGGGTGGGTTGCGCTTCGGCAGGGCGGTGTGGACTTGTTGGGCCGAAGGGCCTGTTTCCACATTGTAAGTAATCTAATCTAAAAAAAATAGATTAAAATGTTTTGAAGTGTATCATGACCATTGCCAGTGACATTAAAAGCTCACGTAGGTTTTCAAATAATAAGATGCAAAATAATTTCTGATTCTACACTGTGCCACTAAACACATCCCAGGCACAAAGAAAATGAGCAACATATTTCCCTCTGCCTCGCTCAATCACATGGGAACAACTTAGGGCTCTCAATTCTGAGGCACCTAATCAAATATTGCATTTCTGGCAGATAAAAGTGGTTTTGAAGCAGGAGATGAAATTGAACTGCCTGAGATTCAGGTATCCGAACTGGACAATGTGAAAATGGTCAGGACCGGTTGACAAGTTAGTCGCAGATAGCACTGAAACAAACTGTACAACAGTCTAGATCCTAGCAGATACATCTGCTCAATTCCTCACGTCAAATATATTCACTGTAATTTAACATTCATCATAGGAACTAACCAGAGGATAGTCATTAATGTGAACGAGAATGTGTTCACAATGAACATAGATAACCATCGATTTAATAAACTTAATAAGTCACTGTAATTAACAAAATTATTGTGGCGGGACATACTGCGAATTTAAGCACAACTCTGGAGGAAATGGATTATTCGCTAAATTATCTTTGCATATTCTTAAAACATGTCTTGAACTTTGGAGATTTTGCATGCACTGCATAAAGCCAATACTGCATTCCAGTGTGGAAATGCATTTCTGTGGAAGAAATTAGGACAAGTATTTACTGTCAGGTTTGCTTTACAATGGCAAGTTCATTTTCTTGTTAGCTGCTTTGTAATGAACGAAAATGTTAGTAAAGGTATGAATTGAAAACATGTTTCTGTCCAGTGGTACCCTCTTTAACTGATGTCTAAATCAATGTGGGTGGCACGGGGCAGCTCAGTAGTTAGTACTGCTGCCTCACAGCACCATAAACCCAGGTTTGATTCCAGCCTCGGGGACGACAGTCTGTGTGTGTTTCTTCCGGGTACTCTGGTGTCCTCCCACGACCCAAAGATGTGCAGGTTAGGTGAATTGGTCATGCTGAATTGTCCATAATGTTAGGTGCATTACTCAGGGGTAAATATAGGGTAGGGAAATGGGTTTGGGTGGGTTACTCTTCAGAGGATTGGTGTGAAATTGTTCGGCCGAATGGCCCGTTTCCATAGTGCAGGAAATCGCATCTAAATGATTGTCATACTTAACTAATGCAAACAGTCTCCTTCAGATCGGTACATTGCAATAATCAGGCAAGTATATTAATTAAAATAAATATTACTCCATTTTCCGTTTGAATAAACAATGTGCTCTGTTATCCTCTGGTCCATGTCTTCTGCAAATTTGTGAACTCTGTATAAGTCTGAACACATCGATGTAAAATACATTTCTCTGCAGTAAAGTATGCCTATAGTTTTAGAGTAGATTTCCAACAGTATGGAAGCAGGCCATTTGGCTCAACAATTCCACACCGACCCTCTGAACAGTACGTAACCCACCCAGAGCTATTCCCCCTACCCTATACTTACCCCTGACTAATTCACCTTAACCTACCCATCCTTGACCAGTGTTCACTTTAGCACAGCCAATTCACCGAACCCGCACAGTGGAAGAAAACTGGAGCACCCAGAGGAAATCCACACAGACCCAGAGAGAATGTGCAATCTGCACACAGACAGTCACCTGAGGGGGAACCGAACCAAATTCCCTGACGCTGTGAGGCAGCAATGCTAACCACTGAGCCACCGCGCTGCCCTGTGAGTTAATGAGTGGATTATTTTATTTAATTCGGAATTTGGCCTTCGTCACATAGTCACGCTAGCAATTATTTCTGAAAGAATGATTCTTCAGTTGATATTTTGTTGTAAAATGTAAGTTTCTATTTAAAACGCACGGATTGGGAATACCTAAAGCACTGTGCAGATTAAATTATTCAGTTAACCTTTATTCTTTTTCCCTGCAAATCCAGCTTTATCAGCGATATAACAATTTATTATCTCAAGTTACTTGTGAAACTGATCAAAGCAGTGAAACTGATCTGTTCTTCACTGAAATATTTTGAGCAGAATTTCCAAATGGTCTTTGCTAATGATCTTTTCCAGCCAGAAAGCTTGGGTGTAGTGTACCGTGGAATTGAAATATGTTTCTTGGTTAATTATAGCATAGTCATAGAGCAAGACCTATTAGAACATTATACTTTTGAAATTCTATTTATTTTTCCTCTATGACTTGAAAACTATTTGAAGACAGGCCTTGTGATTGAGGTAGACAGTTAGATTAGATTCCCTACAGTGTGGAAACAGACCCTTCAGCCCAACAGGTCCACACCGACCCTCTGAAGAGTAACCCACCTTGACTCATTTCCCTACGTTTACCCCTGAGTAATGCACCTAACATAATGGGCAATTTAGCATTGCCAATTCACCTAACCTGCACATCTTATTGATTGTGGGAGGTAACCGGAACACGCAGAGGAAACCCACACAGACACAGGGAGAATGTGCAAACTCCACACAGACAGTCACCCGAGGCTGGAATCAAACAGAGTTCCCTGGTTCTGTGAGGCAGCAATGCTAACCACTGGGCCACTGTGCCGCCCCGACTTGAGCTCTGAATTTGGAATGGAAAGAGTGGATTAGATTAATCCTTAATTATTGATTCTAAGTAAAAATCACACCCTAAGGTATCTGTTTTCCCTCCATTTCCAAAACCTTTGCAATATGCTTTTAACTTAACATTAAGCTTTATGAAATTTCAACTCACATGCTGATTGCATTGAATAAGGAAACTGGAGCGGTTGATTTGTCACCAACCATGTAAACAGTGTGATAACAAAGTAGAAACCAGAAACCGTTTCCCAAATATAACAAAGTTAATGTTACTCAAGCACATTCCCTCCTCAACAGAACAAAGATCACCAAACCACAACACTGAGGAACACCGATGTGTTTGCAGCAGAACTGGCTCTGCAAACATTTTCAACAGAACCAAGGACATGATGTAACCTCACAAAAAAAATTTCACATTGAACTCTAACAAAACCGCTCAGTATCAAGCAAACTAATGATTAAATTGAATAGAAATAAGAAGTCATAACAGCAGCCTTGCTTGTGATGGAACTTACATAACAACACGTAAAACTTTAATGTTTCCAGCAACAGCTCAATTTATTTCCAACCTGCACAACTTTTCTGACCATGACAATCTTGTGCAGTGCACAGTAGAGCAGTTGAAGGCATATATTGATTAATCACTTTAAGGTCAAAACAAAATTAGTTCAATGGGCAAACATTACCACATTATAGTTGTGTGTTATAGTAAGTTTAGTTTCAATTTACGTAATCTGATCAATTCTGCAGTTTCAGATTTGAGTCCCAAATTTTATTTTGAATGAGGCTACTGAAAACAAACTTTTACTTAGTTTACAATCAGAACTGAGATTTTTATTTAAAAAACCGTCAATGCACTAAAATGTTTTTTTTTCATTTCTCACACTTCCGTGTGTCTGCCTAAAGTTGGTTTTCAGTTACAAAAGGATGTAATGTTTTCAATCAAGCAGAGAAAAAAATTGCCATACGAGTTTAACAAATGCAGAAACTATTCAGGAAAAACAAAGAGCTTCACAAATATTGGTATTTAAAAGTAATCCAGAAAGACCACATCCTCATCAGAAAGATACTGAAAGCATGAAAACGCAGATCAATTCCACAAACTGAATAAGAATCCAATCAACTCAATGCAACAGAATCAACAGCTACTCCAGACCTTGTTCGGGAACCTGTCACACCCAGTGCATGGAGCTGCTGCCAAGATTGAAGCTGCTGGTTTTACAGGTCAGTCTCAGGCTGCCTCCGGGACTGCCAATCTCTGCGTCTGGCTGAGTCAAAACAACCACCGACTGGACACCTTTAAAAAGAAAACAAATAAACCTTGAGCATTAACGCTGATGTAATGGTGGCTGAGTCTTTCAGATTCCTGGGATAGACTAACATTGAGACAGTAACAAGGGAGACTGGAACAAAAAACACTCACATGATAAGAAAGTCAGTAACGACCTGAGAAAGATTGTCGACATAATGATTCGGATAAGTTGTGGGAAACGGTTCTATCAAGATCTTTCTAAACAAAGCTGATCCAGGAGTGTTGAATTACGGTCCAGTGCCCAGGATTTATATGACCATCGGAAGGAGCAGGTTTATACCTTCCGCCTGTTGGTGTCCTTCTGGAGGCTGAGACCGGATCTTGGTATCAGCTTGCACAGCCCGAACACATGGGCTCATGAGGTTATGCTTAAACACAGGCATATACACATCTTGGGATATTTGTTTTGCTGCATTGCTTCTTTGGAAGCTATTTTTGAATAGTGGAAGTAAAATTGAGTAGCTTCAAGTCTGTTTCAGGTGATGGTTGCAAGTGCTTTGTTTAAAAAAAAAACCAAACAAATTCAATGGGAAGTGTAAGGCATAGGGTTAAAATTGTGCAGAATAAGGGAACAGGTGTTGCTTCTTCAAAAGTTTACATTATACAATTAGGCTGCGCATGTAAACAGTGAGAAGTGAAAACAGGTAGAATTATCTATGACTAATAGGGCAGAGTGACCGTGTAGCAGGTTGTACCAGGCATAGGAAAACAGAAGAAGCGAAAACAGGTAGAATTATCTATGACTAATAGGGCAGAATGACTATGTACCGGGATGTACCAGTAACAGGAGAATAGTGTGTCAGTCTCAGGAGGGGAGTGGCTAACAGATGGAATTTAGTTTGGCAGGATGATCACACCAAGACAGCAAACTATGCCAGGATAGTCACGTATAAGGAATGAGATAAATAAGAGTAAGAGACTACAGGCTTAGAGTAATGGGAGAAGTAGACAGAGGAGGAGAGAAGCTAGACAAAGGCAAAGTGAAGCTCGAGATTGTGATAGGCTACGTGCTACAGCAAAAGTAACCAATGGGGTGAAAGGGGAGGATCGAAAGACACAGCTGAACGACATAAATCATAATGTTACCCTCAGATCGGGGTGCTTACTCGTTAGGCAACTATTCTTGCAAGTACGTATCAATAAAATTCACTGCTTCAGAATTTGACTCGGACTGAAATTTTTTAATATGGGAGTTTTGTTTCTCACATTTTGGGGGCTCGTCTGGGTTGTCCATCATGACCAGTGGGGTAGGCACCATCGATGGCTGGGCAGAAGTTTCTAGTTTCTTTTAGAATGGTCCTGTGCTCCTCGGCAGTGGGTTTCCCCTTCTGGTTGACTAATTGAGATCTGATGAGAGTCTATCTGAACCAGGCAAAAGGTTGTAAGTAGGGACAGGGAGCCAGGCAACTCCGTGCATGTACCAAGCAAAAGAGATTTTTAAGTACTGCTTTAGTGGCTGGGATTGAGTTCTAGTAGTTAATAAGTGTCTAATGAAGGAACTCAAATGGGCTGTGCCGAGGGAAAGGAAAACGCCTCCGGATAAATGGAAATGGAGGTGAGGTCCCTGACAACATACCTCCAGAAAGTTCGTTGGGCGGGATGTGTGAAATTGGAAAAATAATACTTGTACAAGGGAAAAAGATAGGATAAATATGATTAAACATTATTGCTTTGTATGGACTAAGGAATCCATTCTTCATCCCGCCGTCTTCTGGCCAAAATATGTGTCGAACGAAGACTGTGTTTGTAAATATTTGAATTTATATGTCAACAGAAAAGAGCCAGGAGGGATCAGATTAAGCTTTGTGTTGGAAGGGCTAGTAGCTGAAGGGCTACTGAGGATACACTTCGTAACTAAATCGTGGCCAGACATCCAGAAAAGAAAATTCAGAAAATAGATGGGTGGAGTGAGAAATTGCTTGATGAATTGTTAAGGGAGGCACAGAAAGTGTTTGTAAAGAGAGATGATGAGAAGTCTCTAGAGTTGTTGTTGCGGAAAGCCCAGAAAGTGGCTGTGAGATACGGTGTGTGTGTGTGTGTTTGTGTGTGTTTGTGTGTGTGTGTGTGTGAGAGAGAGAGAGAGAGAGAGAAGAGGGGTGGGGGGGGGGGGGGGGGAGAGCTGCACAGCTAATAGAAAGTTTAATCCTTTGTGAGTCGGTCTGAATGCACATTTGTTTGTTGGTGATGGAATATTTGTACTTTGTTCCCTGGAACTTGAGATCCGGGACTGTTTTGAATCTGATTTCTATTATGGAAATTTAACATGATTTCTATTAAGGTTAAGGATTTTACAGTGATTATGAAATAAAATGTTAACTCCTTTTCTTTTTATAGGCCACGAATGCCTTACTATCAGTTTCTAACTAATCTTTTTTATCCTTACATAAAAGCGATTTCATATCAGCTTAATACAGAGGAAAACAACATGATCACCTTTTTTTCTGTTTCAGACTCATTTGTTTTCACTTAATTTTAAGCCGTAGCTTTTTTCAGAAAGTTCCTTCCCTCATTGACAGTTGAAGTTTCAGTTCAATATTAGATTGTAATAAATCAATCCTATGGTTAATATCTGCGACCTTGGATTTGGCCTTTATTCATGCTTTAGAAGTTTTTTTTAAACTTGAATAGACAAATCATTTTAAGACAGCTCCAGTTATTTCACGACCTATAGCATTGTAATTGAGCAATGACTGGTGAGGACTACTTAAGAAATCTAATTTTGGATTTAAATTAAGGGACTAAAACCGGGCAATAATAGTGGATTTCAAATTTAGGAACTGTATGCATTTTACATTTTAAATATTAAATACTGAATAAATGAATTTATAATATATAAATATATATTTAAAAGTAAGATGGCAAAATATATAGTTAGAAACAGGCTTTAAAGTTATACAAGCATAAATTGATAAATTTGTATTTGAAGCTATAGGGAGCAAGAATTATTGCAATATTTCTTTAAAAAAATCAAGATCTAAACAAAACATTGTGTGATGAAGAATGGTCATAAGGTGGCCCTAAAGCTGTTCAATGGTTAAATCGGCTCAGCAATTAATCTAGCGATATAACATGGGAGCGGGAACGAAAGAATTAATTGGACTATGGCGACAGTTTTGTGATGAGAGGCACGAAGAATCAGTTTTGTGCTCATGACAAGATACTGCCACCAAATTGGGGATTGAATTCACTGCAAATAGTGCTATGGAATCTGTTGAGGTTTTTAAAAATGAATGTGCTCAAGCAAAACAATTACAGAAACAGAATGAGAAGTGACTGGTAAGCAAACAGAACTGCGCAATTACAGTTTTTAAAATGTTTTAGTCACTTGTAGCGTTTCCATCCTGAATTACAGATAATGATTATTTTATTTATATAATATATATAATTAATAATTAATATTTATAATAAATCAATTGTATTAGCCTGACTCAATATTAATTGGCAGGATTCCTTCACATATTCTCAGTGACCTGTCATATTGATTTAAAACATGACAGCATTAATTCATTGTTAATTAAAGAATAGAAAGCTACATTACTGGCCAGTGTGTACAGGCAGTGGCAGCAACAGCCTTATTGGTAGAGGAGAGTCGGAACCTTACTTTTAGGGGAAGCCTTAATAGTCAGCATCTCACATCAGGCATGGACCATATTAAATCAGAAAGCAGGGCGGTGACTTACAGACTCTAGAATTCTAAAATATGAAGCAATTCTAATAGAGACGGACGATCTTAATTTGATCACAGACATTTGTCTGAATCCAGCTACCTATCTCTGGAAAGGGGAGGATTAAGCTCCCTCAGACCCAGAACAAGACTGCCTTATCATTATAGAATATCAGACTAAAGTAAGAATGGATCTTAGCGATATCCCTCTACATGCAGGGGCCAGACTGTTCATTGACGGGTCCTCCAGACTGATTGAAGGTAAAAGACACAATGGAGATGCAGTAGTGGATGGAATAGAAGGGAGTGTTATTGATGCTAGTAGACTACCCAATGATTGGTCGGCTCAGAGTTGCAAACTTCATTGACTTAAGACCTTGGAAGGCAAAGAAGGAACTGTATCCCCAGATTGTAAGTCTGCCGTCGGGGTGGCACACACATTTGGGAAGGTATGGCAGGAGAGGGGACTGATAAACAACAGGGGGAAAGAACTAGTTCATGAGGAATTGATAAAGCAAGTGTTGGAATCCCTTTTGTTGCCAAAGGAAATAGCAATAGTCCACATCAATGGACATCAGCAGAGGGCAAAGGGAAATAGATTGGCGAATGAAGTCGCTAAGGAGGCAGCTCTGAACCCTCAGCCCACTACGATATATATATTTTGGTCCCTATGGTGCAGGAACCTGGGGGGAAACAGATATTTAGCGCTAAGGAAGAGGGAGAGTTAGAAGAACTTGGAGCTACGCAGACAGTAGAGAGGCGCTGGATGCTACCTGATGGCTGGGAGATGCTAAATAAGATGATGATGCGAGAAATTATGGCTGTCTTACACCAGGGGAGTCACTGGGAGTGCAAGCAATGTGTGATTTGGCCTTAAGGAAATATGGATGCACAGGGATCTATACACTAGCTAAACAGATATGTGAGGGATGTATAACACACAAGAAAGTAAACAAGAAGGTAGTGAGGAAACAAGTCCCAGGAGGGAGAGAACCTGGGCTAAGACCATTTCAGAGCATTCAGGTAGATTATACCAAATTACTCCGAGTGGGAAGACTGAGGTATATGCTGGTAATGGTTGATCACCGATCTGGATGGGTGGAGGCGTACCCTTTGGCCACTGCCACTGCAAGTGGGGTGTCCAAGATAATACTTGAACACATAATTCCCAGATACGGGATAGTGGAATGTATAGATTCGGATCAGGGAACTCATTTTACTTTCAGGGTACTCCAGGGAGTGATGAAGGGGCTAGGAGTCCCCTGGGAGTTCGACACTCCTTGGCACCTACCTTCATCAGGAAAGGTTGACAGAATGAACCAGACACTCAAGAAGCAGTTACCTAAATTAGTAGTAGGAACCAGACTCCCTTGGACTAAGTGTTTACCTATAGCCCTTTTGCGGGTGTGAATGGCCCCAAGGAAAGATTTGGGGCTGTCCCATTATGAGATATTGTTTGGCCTGCCCTATCTGGCAAAGAAAGGGGAACTGCCAACCCTGGAGACTAGCGATCTGTTCTTAAAGAAGTATATACTGGGCTTGTCCTCCTCTTTGTCTTCTCTTAGCAGACACAGATTACTGGCACAGACTCCGCCCCCTGAATTCGCCGTTCATTCCATCCGGCCGGGAAATTGGGTCCTAATTAAGTCATGGACAGAAACTAAATTGCAACCGGATTGGGAGGGACCGTACCAGGCTCTTTTGCCTACTGAAACAGCGATACACACGGCGGGGAAAGGCTGGTCTCACTACACCAGGATTAAAGGACCGGTGGAATCCCCGATTAAGAAAGAAGCCTGGACGGCCGGATCAACGGGAGAAACACTGAAACTCAGACTCAAAAAACTTTAAGTAACTGATTTTTATGCGGACGCGGGATAGTTTCTTTTTGATGTCTATATATTGTATTGCATGTTAAATCTCTCGGTCATTCAATACTATTGTAGGACGCTTAGGGTTACCATATTAGCCTTCTTAGGATTGGGATTTTGTCAAACGATGCTGTCATCTCCATATTTGTTATTAACGGTCCCTGAGTCTGAATATCCACAAGTAATAGAGGTCGATGCTTGCAGCCGATTAAAATGGGCAGATGGAAAGTATCAGAGGGAGTATATTTCCTCCGAAATCCTTCTTAGGACCCGACCGGACACAGGGTATGGTTCGCAAAAACCACGACCTGGCATCACTATCCATAGAGACCCCTTTCACACAGCCCTAGACTGTCCTTACAGAAAGTGCCACCCGATATATCTCACCATTAAAAATACCTCCTCTGAAGATTCCTTTCCCCGTAAAAACGGGTCTCGACTCCTTAGTAACAATTTAAAGATAGTAATGGCTGCCACTGGGAAGTGTTTTTCGGGCTGCTGTTTCCGTATAGTTGGAGGAAATGGAAAACGAGCCTAACAACTTGATAGTAAGATACATCCTTTTGCCCCTCCCAACAACCCAAAGGTGGTAAAAATTATAGAGGCCAAGGACTTGAAGCAAACCACTGAAATGGAAACTGGATACAGGGATGCAAATGCCTGCGTTGAATGGGTAAAGTACACTGTTAAAACTCTGAATAAAAGCAATTGCTATGCATGTGCCTCCGGTAGACCAGTTGCCCACATAGTCCCCTTTCCGCTCGGGTGGAACCGAAATAGGAAAGGCATGGAATGTATGATAGCCCTATCTCAGGATAAGACTGCATGGAATGATAGGAATTGTATATCCCTATCTCTAATGTTCCCTCCCTTGGAGAAGACAGATTTTAAAGCTCCCCCCTATTTTTGACCACGGTCGGGAATCACACATTGTGTATAAGCCGACAGGGTACAAATCGGTCTAGAAACTTGGGGGAGCTGAGGTTATGTATGGAAACTCAGAATGACACCGAAACAGACAAAGGGGGGAACTACTCAGCACTCTGGGTTCCCCGGGCGACTCTCTGGTGGTACTGTGGAGGCAGAGTATTGCAATCTACCCTACCTCCTGACTGGAGAGGGATATGTGCATTTGTACAATTGGCAATCCCATTCACCTTGGCATTTGAGAAGGAGAAGGTGGTAGTAACAAAGAATGAGAGGAGTAAAAGGTCGTTATTAGAGACCTCCTTTGATGATAGGATTTATCTCGACTCTATAGGAGTTCCGAGAGGGCTCCCGATGAGTTCAAGGCCCGCAACCAGATTGCAGCAGGTTTCCAATCGGCCCTATTTTGGTGGGTTACAGTCAACAAGAATGTGGATTGGATAAACGATATTTTTTTTGCAGCCAGCAAAGATTCATCAATTATACTACAGATGCTGTCAAGGGTATTTCCAGGCAACTTGATGCAACCAGCAGAATGGCTTGGGAAAACACACTGGCCTTAGATATGATCCGAGCCAAAAAAAGAGGGTTTATTAGATTAGATTACATTACAATGTGGAAACTGGCCCTTCGGCCCAACAAGTCCACACCGAAGCGCAACCCACCCATACCTCTGCATTTACCACTTACCTAACACTACGGGCAATTTAGCATGGCCGATTCACCTGACTTGCACATCTTTGGACTGTGGGAGGAAACCGGAGCACCCGGAGGACACCCACGCAGACAAGGGGAGAACGTGCAAACTCCACACAATCAGTCGCCTGAGGCGGGAATTCGGGTCTCCGGCGCTGTGAGGCAACAGTGCTAACCACTGTGCCACCGTGCCGCCCATGTGTGATGTCAGGAGGGAGCTGCTGTATCTTTATTCCTAATAATACAGCACCTGATGGGTCAATCTCTCGTGCCTTGTGAGGATTGGCCACTTTGGCGGAAGAATTGGCTGAGAATTCAGGAGTGGACACATCACTCACGAGATGGCTGGAATCATGGTTGGGAAGTGGAAAGGTGTGGTAGTCTCCATCCTCACCTCCCTGATAGTGGTAGCAGGGGTACTGACAGCAATTGGCTGTTGTATCATACCTTGTGTAAGGGGGTTAAACAAGCTGCTAATTGAGACGAACTTGACCTCTTGAACAATGAGGGGACCTTAAGGACTATAAATGAAGTCTCAGGGATGATGCTAGCGAACTGGAAGGCAACATATGAGACAAATGCAAAAGACACCACTTAGTAGCCAAGAAGGAAAGGGGGTGGGGGGGGGGGGGGCGGGATTGTAACGTATCGGGTTAAAACTGTGCAGAATAAGGGAACAGGTGTTGCTTCTGAAAAAGCTTACATTATACAATTAGGCTGCGCCGGGAAATACTAAACAGTGAGAAGCGAAAACAGGTAGAGGTATCTATGACTACTAGGGCAGAGTGACCGTGTAGCAGGATGTACCAGTAACAGGAGAATAGTGTGCCAGTCTCAGAAGGGATGTGGCCAATGGATGGAATTTAGTTTGGCAGGATGATCGCACGAAGACAGCAAACTATGCCAGGATAGTCACATATAAGGAATGAGATAAATAAGAGTAAGGGGGGCGACAGGCTTAGAGTAATGGGAGAAGTAAACAGAGGCGGAGAGAAGCTAGACAAAGGCAAAGTGAAGCTCGAGCTAGTGATCGGCTATGCGCTACAGTAAAAGTAACCAATGGGGTGAAAGGGAAGGACCGAGAGACGCAGCTGAACAGCATAAATCAGAATGTAACCCTCAGACCGGGGTGCTTACTCGTTAGGCACCCGTTCTTGCAAGTACATATCAATAAAGTTCACTGCTTCAGAATTTGACTCGGACTGAAATTTATTAATATGTGAGTTTTATTTCTCACACAAAGGGACAATTAAAAAATAAAAGTAGTAACCTTACCAAATTGGTGTGCATAATCTTTTTTTGGTTCGAGGAGGAGGATGGTTATTACCTTAACTACATTGATGAGGAATTAGGATTTTTTGGGAAAGCAAGCCAGGATAAAGAAAGAAATCTGGATCGAGCAAATGTTTGGAGTTTATAATCTGCTCGCAGATTGATATGGCACTGGATATGAGGGTCCCGAGGTCACAATGGAATGAATGACTGATTTTCCAATTATGAACTGAGGTAGGGATGGGTGTAGGTGCCATTTCACAGATGGAAGCAATGACCCTTGGTGGCGAATTGATCTCGGGCTCCATTATGAAGCCACAAGCAAACATTGTTCATCCAGAGGCAATTCTCATTGAGCCCAATGGAGTCACTGAGAGCCACAAAACATTTCCATGGAAGCACTGAGGATGTTGGCTCATCAACGATATCCGGCGCCATTCCCGAGCATGAGGTCACATCTGTTACTGTGTTCTCTGATTGGAGCTGTGTTGTTCTCCCGAACAACACAGCAGCTGATTCGTGGAAAGAAATGAATCTCAAAAGGAAGTGATATCAGCATCAGGCTGGGGTAACTGAATGGAAACACAAGTATTGCTGAAAATACGCTTATAATCAAAAAACACAGATTTCTTTCACAGTATATTATTTAATCTTTATAACAGGAAACTTCTTGCGTTCTTAAATTCCATCCACAAGTGTGCATCAGAGAATTCCATGAGCAGGAGTTTACAGGAACCTATCATTGCTGTTCCCACATTGGCATGCAGTGAATGATGCTACTTTCCTTCAGATCTTTTTGTTTTGGTATTGGTTCACTGTCTGAGAAGTGATTATTTGGAATGAATTTCTCTTTCGGTTATGCTTTTTTTGTTCAACTTTCGATGAACAGTTGCTCATTGCTAACAGCACTTTACTTTGCACCTGCAGTTATTTTCTTATTGCTCCTTATGGGCATTCCTTGCCCAATTGAAAAGGAATGTTATCATGATGCCAATCCTCCACCTCTTTTCGGTCCCTTCCTCACATGGACTCCTTGTTCCATTATCTGCTGCGCCTAGTGTTGGCTCTTATTTATTTGGATTCATTCAGCAATTGAATTATTTTTATCACTGGATATTTCATGGCATACGTTAACGAAACTCTGAATGCTTTCTGCATCATCACATATATACATGCATTTGTGCAGCAACTTAGGTTCTGCAGCATATATGCAAATTGTTCAAAGAGATAAAAATCATCCCAATTCAAGGAAAAACCAGCATTAAATGCATATGTAATATACACCGACCAGAGAAGGATAAAACTGGTGGATATAGCAAAGAGCAAAAACACAGAATTGCGTCTGTTGTCTACCTCTGGTTCATTCTCTGTTTTGCTTTGACCCCTCAGTTCCACACGTACCTTAATGGCCTCAAGGATATGTCTGACAGTCAGAATGTTAATAAAAAGAATAAAAGTGAATGGGAATAATGGAGCTAAAAAACATTCAAAGTATTTAAAACTTGCATACCGAGGGCCATTATAATAACTGTAGCTGGAATAACAATACCATGGAACATTGTTGATGAATATTAGAGGTTCATATCGAAAGTATTTGGGAATGTTCTTTAAAGAAAAGAAAATGCACATTGTTGCTAGAACTCTCGTTGCAATTTTCTCTGTGCAATACGTAGTTTTCATCTGATGAAAACAAATGGCGACAAATCGATCAAAAGAAAAAGCGACAGTGAACCAGACAGCACAATCCGTTGCTAAGATGTTCAGGACATACGTAACACGGCAAACAGAAACGATGTCCAGGAAACATTGTGGATAAAAGTAGTAGTAAAGTCAACGAATTATGATTTCAAAGAAAATGAACAGTAGCTCAGACGCTGCCATGGCTACCAGATAGCAAGTGTTGCATGTAGAAAGACCACACTTGTCCCGACAGTGGAATATAATCGCCACTAGACTAACTCTTAAGGACATAAAGGAAACAATAGGGAGTTACTGATTAAATATTCTTTGGTTAAGTACAGATGGTAAGGAATGGTTTTCACACAATGGTAATTGTTGCTCCATGCCACATCAAGATAAAGAATTATAACCACAACATCAAAGATTAGATTGGATTACATTATAGTGTGGAAACAGACCCTTTGGCCCAACAAGTCCACACCGATCCGCCGAAGCGCAACCCACGCATACCCCTACCCCTACATTTACATTTACCCCTTACCTAACACTACAGACAATTTAGTATGGCCAATTCACCTGACCTGCACATCTTTGGACTGTGGGAGGAAACCGGAGCACCCAGAGGAAACCCACGCAGACACGGGGAGAACGTGCAAACTCCACACAGTCAGTCGCCTGAGGCGGGAATTGAACCCGGGTCTCTGGCGCTGTGAGGCAGCAGTGCTAACCACTGTTCCACCGTGCCGATCACAAAGCTTCTGAAAATGAATCAAATGCACTTACAAAAGAGACAGGGAAGAACATTTACAACAATAAAATTTGGAATGAAGGATTCCCGATATAAGGAAATATTAGAGACTTTGGGTTTGCTTCTTCTTGCAGAGAAAATTAAGAAGTGACCTTACTGAGAAATTCAAAATTATGAACACTTTTATCAGGGTAAAGAATGATATTTTAATCATTGATGTGTCAATAAGTAGGGATCACATCTTCAGCATTGTCAGCAAGAGAGGTGGGAGTAAGATTAGGAGAAAGTTCTTTACTCAGAGTTGTTAGGATTTGGAATGTCCTGCCTGGGAGGGTGATGGAAGTGGATTCTATAGGAACTGTCAAAAGGGAGCTGGATATACTTTTCAAAGTGATGAAATGAGAGTCCTGCATCGATGCGGATAGATCGCAGGACAAGCAGGGGAGCTCATTTGGGGGCCAGTACAGACAAGGTGGGTAAAATGGCCTCCTACAATTCTATGATTCTTTACCATGAGCAGCGGATCAATCCCAGAAACACGGTCATGTACTGGAGGTTTTATTGGAATCAGCAGTGGCTGATTTCATCCACTGTGAGGGGACTCAAAATGGCTGGAGATTTCATTTACACCACCATCCACACAAAAACACTTGGATCTATAACATAAAGAAGGGGTGACACCTCATGCAGATATTGACTGCGAAATTTCTGCATTCAGATTTGGAGTCTCCACAGCTCAGATTCCCTCTGGAATTGTACATCTTCAATGTAGAATCTAAAAGTATGGGGCATTGAAACACTCCACAGTGCCCAGAAATGGATGGCTTCCACAATATGAAGAAACAAATGATGAGACATTGAGTTCATCCCTCAGAATATCCTGACAATCTGAACTATAAGTATTCAGCAGTGAATTCATTCACCATACCCCAGATTGGATACCCACCACAATCAGAAGAACTTCAATATTTGATATGGCCTTCTCTGACCCACAGCCACCCTTCCCTGCACATGTCCAAGATTGTATGTCACAGCCCCAATTCAAATAAAATCTGAATCCGTGCAGCATTGGTTATTGAAACTTCCCAGTTGAGAAATCACATTCTATATCTGAGATTAAGCAAAGCTTTCTGACTGATGTCCAGGCTCACGCACCGAAGCTCTTCTGTTAGGCCCCGCCTTGTGAATAGCGCTCCCCCTCCCAGATTTTGAGCCCATAACGGGGCTAGGAACCACCATGTTTTAACCAGCATTGTCCATGGAAATCACAAGAATTGGACCACAGCTTGTTCCAGGAAACCCCATTGTATCATTGCTTGGCATCAGGATCTCCTTTCTTGGATTCAGGCCAATGCTGAAGATTAGGGGAAACATTGATTGAATGGGCTTATCAAGAGACGATAAATTCACAGACTTGGATAATGTCCCAATGACAAATGACAGAAATTGAATTGATAAAAATATGACACCCATTAAACTGGTTCAGAGATATCTTTGTGCATGTGTAGAAATAGTGATTATTTTTAAAATGTGATCGCATCATGCTTTATTGTCTGGCTAAATATTCATTGCCCAGCTCTATTCGCCTTTCTGTGTGTGCTGGAGATCTGCCTCTTTAAACGTCTGCTTTATATCGTGGGGTGCAGGAAACCCCACAGTGTTCTTGGACAGCGTTGCAGAATTTCTACCCAAAATGTTTTGGGTGGTGGACATCGATTGGAGAGACAGGTAGAGAGCTTATTGCCATGATAATTAGAGTGTCTAACATACTCTGTTACCATAACTTTTGTATGGCTGGACCAGGCCATCTTCTTATCAATGGTTGACCCAGGAAGTTGGTTAACATGCATTCAGAGATGGTTAGCCAATGGGAGATTGGCAGATCCTCACTGTTTTGAGACAATCATTGCCTACCACTTGTGGGATGCGAATGTTACTTTTCAATTATCAGATGTTATCTCACTGTGTATGAACAAATTCAAAAGTCAAACAGCACCGGGTTACAGTACAACAACGTTATTTGAAATCACAAGTGTTCAGAGCACTACTCCTTCATCAGATAAAGGGGAGGAGCTTTCCTCCACTTTACTTGAAAAGAAGAACTCTCCAAATTGTTGTGATTTCAAATAAACCTGTTGAACCATAATCTGATATCGTGGGATTTTCGTTTGTCCACCCTAACCCAACACCGGCACCTTCACACCACTGTATATGGACACAGACCTCTTCATTATCTAATTAAGTAAATAGTGCTGAACATTGTGTAATTATGATCAAACATCTCCACTTTGGAAACGACAATGGGGGAGGGGCACTGCTGAGGCAGCTGCAGATTTTGGGGCCTAGGACATGACCCTGAAGAATTCCGATGGAGATGTACAATAGCTGAGGAGATGGCACTCTCACAGACTGAACCATCTTCATTTGGAGTCAGTATGAAACCAAAGAGAGTTGTAATCTCATTGACTCTTTTCTGAGGGCTCCTTATTGTGAATATGTGGATATAATATATCTGTAAAAGCTGAATATTTCTTTTCAGTCATTAAAATGTAACTGTAAAAGTAGGTGAAACTGGTTGAGGAACACATCATCAATGTTTCTGTGAATCAATCAAACAATCCTGAGATTGGGGCAAGACAGAGTTAACATGTCCGAATGTTGGAAAGTCAGAGGCTCTAGTACAATAAAAACAGCAATGCGTGACAGAGTACGGACCTCTGGGTCGGGAAGAGAATGTTTGTCATTCCCATACTAAAATAAGAAAACTGCTCACAATTCTGGAAATGAGAATTGTGAGCTGAGTTGGAGAATGCAGGTTGCAGGCTGAATCGAATATTTATGATGAAGATAAAATAACTCCTTCACAATTTTCTGTGTTTAAATTGCCACATCCAAAAAGTGCGTGTGTGTATACATTATATATATATATATATATATGCACACATACACACGCACACACACATACATATATCTCGAATTTCGCTGAGAGATATTTGAATAGTGTGCTAAAGTTGGGTATGAAATGTCAAAGTATTTTCGGATGCAAAACATGGAAATGGTACTTCCATTAATGAGAGAGACCATACTGGAGCCATTAATATGGAATGCTCATTCAGGATTCAAAAACATGACAATAGAAGAGGCTTGTATAATATATTAATATATAAAACGTTTGGTATTCTGGACTGTTAATGCTATGTAATGCTCTCCAACTCAATTATTAATCATAGTCATAATATTATAGGTACTGAAGTTAGTTAGTTGATGAAACATTTTTATTTGTATTACCATTAGTATTTTTATTTTTATAGATTGCCTTTATAGATTGGCGCACATTTTTCATTGAAACGTCTTCCTCCCATGAAGGATATATATCACGAAACAAAGAGCAGAACTCACTGAAACATTAGTTGTGGAAACATCATAAATTATCAATTGACCAACTGTTTATCAAAACCTAATTAGGTACAGACTTGAGAGAGTGTGACCATGTCCAACTCAAATCCATCCTTATTAATGTCAAGACAATAAATTAGAGTAATCATGTCCCACAGCTTGCCCTAACCTTGCTGGAAGATTAATCAGTCTGAATTATTTGGACAAACATACAATGTCTATGGGGCATTTGACTGAATTAACATTGCTGCTCTGCCATTTTCCCTTTCTGAAAATCATCACATCAGTTTATCTCCATTTTGGAAACTTATACCAAACATAGGTGAAAACTTTCCCAATTGTACTCCACGATGTTTCTGTGTTCTGGACAAGACAAACATTCCTCAAAAACATATCAGGAAATAGCCTGGACTCTAATTGTTATCTTATTTAAAGGCAAGCGTAAGGCACTGTATTCCAGATGTGATTTGATTTGTCAAACACTCAGCTTTAAGAAAAACACAAATTATTCTTCCACCATAGTGAAAGTACAAATCAATAATGAAGAATTGACATAACTTTAACTCTGTCGAAATTCATAATAAATTATTATATGATTTAATTATGACTCATCAACTGCACCAATACAGCAGCATTCCCATAAGCATATTTGGTGAAGGTAAATCCATCAAAATAGATTTCCCTCATTTGTTGTCTCTTCCAATCTCAGAAGGAATGCTGACAGAATGAATCCAGCAGCAGAGAGAGAGACCTCAAGCTGTTTGCAGCAGCGGAGAGAGAACTGTATCCAGCAGTTTCAATCCAAAGCTCACACTTCATTAACTGCCAGCCCTGGGTCTGTATGAGACTGACTCTACCAGCTCATTTTTCGTTTGTCTACTTAAAAAAAAAACCTGCATCTA
Source organism: Chiloscyllium plagiosum (assembly GCF_037043375.1). Classification (NCBI taxonomy): domain Eukaryota; kingdom Metazoa; phylum Chordata; class Chondrichthyes; order Orectolobiformes; family Hemiscylliidae; genus Chiloscyllium; species Chiloscyllium plagiosum. Next base: position 104,164,995 of record NW_028270167.1, on the reverse strand, counting down.
TCTACTCTGTTTTCCGTGGAGCCTTGGCACCAAATTTCCAAACCCCTCTTCAAAAGAAACAGGACAGAACAAATTCCTCTTAAAGGCAGATATCATCACAGTTGTCAGCTCCATCAGTGGACAGAACAGAATTATCAGTTGGACAACATATAACGATAACAGCATCAAAGGGCAAAGTGTGAAACATCCTGTTTGACAAAGATGTTTGATTCTCTATGGGACAGCTACTGAAACAGCACTCCAGATCTCAGTGTTAGGCTTTTGAAGTCTGAACCACAGTACTGTGCACTTTTGACAAATAGCACAGCTTACATGACTTTTTGACAATCAAATAATTTCAACAATTTAGAATGAACTGTTCTCACAAATATCATGCCTCCACACATCTACTCACTGCTGATAACCTGCATGATCATTGAAGCCAGCTGTGCTGATCCTCACCTATCACATCATAAGCTGCTGAACCCACCCATTCCCCTGTTGTATCTGGGCTCCTGCTTGGAGCAAACTGCCTGAGCAAGATCCACCAACACAATGCCTTTCCATAAAGGAATGGGAAACACCAGGTGTCACTGAGAGGTGGACTGTTACAAAACCCACCTGACCGATAGCAGGCTGTGAGCTACCACAGAGAGAGCGTGTGGATTCACTAAACACTTTCTTGAGCAGTCAGGGCTGAGGCTCAGACAAACTCCATCAATGTGGCCTCAATGCAAACCCATTCTGCACAGTACAGAGAAACAAACAATGCTGCAATTTGCTGAGGAGCCTCCTAATTAGCAAACTATTCACTTTAAACTCCGAGAACGAAGGCAATATTGTCTGTCATTGAGATTTGCTTCGCTAAATGGAAATAAAATAATTAGCAATCGTACAGTGGAAATCAGCATGGTTTAGTCCAGTGATTCATACAATTGAAGTTGTTACAGGACTTACCAGGAATGCCAACAATGGCAAGGATGGTGTAGTATATTTTTGCAATTACTTGTCTTGCAAGATACATTTTGTTCTTAGTTAAGCAGCCTTTCAAAGCCCTTCCTGCTGTTGGCAAACTGTTGGAATCAGAGAATTACCGAGGAATTGGACTTTATATTTTGTGGTCTCTCCAAAGGGGAAACCTTGAATACACCTGATTACGACAATAGGTTTATTTTAATGATATGATATTGAGATTTATGTCTGTGGTTGAGTACTCCAAAGACTGGATAAATCTGATCCTATGAGGTCTAAAATGTTATTTGCAATTTGTCTTCAAACAACAATACTTGCATTGTTTCATGAGCTATCAGCTCAATCTATATATAATTGATTTGACATTCTTTTGAATGATGAACTTCATTTTGCTGAGGCTATTTAGTCATTCAATACGCCATGTTGGAGAGCTCCATGTAAATTGCACTGTTATACCATTGTTTTCCTCGTTAATTCAGTTTTACAACTCATTTGAGAAATCCTATATGTGATTGAGCACTCTGGTGCAGAGCCTGAATCTGATACTGACCACACCAATGACTGCAATGAACACTGGGTCATATTTTCTCAAAACATAGACAAAAAAGAATTCAGAACATTAATTTCAGAATCATAGAACGATTGCATCATAGAGGACAGAGGTGGCCCATAGATCCACTGAGTTTGTAAAATTACACAAAATACTACAAGTCTCTCTTCCCAACATTTAGAGCCTCTTCTTGAATTTTTATGAGATTTCAGTGCTCATCCAAGTGCTTCTTTAAGGTTTTGAGGATTCCCACCTGATTTACTGTTATGCTGGTGTCACTTCATAAAGTTAATTCTGTCCCTGTTTAGTTTTTTTGAAGAGAGAGTTCATAAAGGCAGACGTTCTGAAGAGATTTAACAATAGAAGGGGAGCAGCCAGTTCTCTCAGTTCAGGTTTTGTCCATTTTTAACTTAACTGTAGCAATCCCAGGATGTGTGTATGCAGGAGAGTGGCATGCTTCAGTGTGGAGCCACAGGAGGTGGCGGAGATATGAAATCATTATTTTGCATCAGTGTTTGATGTGGAAAAGGGCATGGAAGATATAGAATGTTAGGAAATAGATGGTGGCATCTTGGAACATGTCCATATCACAGAAGAGGAGGTGCTGGATGTCTTGAAACATATAATAGTAGATAAGTCCCCCAAACCTGAACAGGTGTACCCGAGAACTCTATGGGAAGCTAGGGAAGTGATTGCTGGGTCACTTGCTGAGATATTTGTATCATCGATAATCACAGGTGAGGTACCGGAAGACTTGAGGTTGGCTAACATGGTGCCACTATTTAAGAAAGGTGGTATGGAAAAGGGAGGGAACGATAGACTGGTGAGTCTGACATCGGTGTTGGGCAGGTTATTGGATGGAACCCTGAGGGACAGGATTTACATGTATTTGGAAAGGCAAGGACGGATTAGGGATAGTCAACACGGTTTTGTGCATGGGAGGTCATGTCTCATGAACTTGATTGAGTTTTTTGAAGAAGTAACAAAGAGGATTGATGAGGGCAGAGCAGCAGACATAACTAAATGGACGTCAGTAAGGCTTTCAACAAGGTTACTCATGAGAGATTGGTTAGCAAGATTAGATCTCATGGAAGGTAAAAACTAGGACTGCAGATGCTGGAACCCAGATTCTCGATTAGTGGTGCTGGAAAAGCACAGCAGTTCAGGCAGCATCCGTGGAGTTGTGGCCCTCAGCTGAGGCAGGACTGACTGTAGAGAGGTTAGGTGCCGGTGCATTGCTGCGAGTGTGGAGCGGAGGATTCTGAAGGAGAACCGTTCCTGGTATTTTTGAATCTGTAGTCTATACTGTTTGTCCAGTTCAGATCCGAACTCTGCTAGTTTAAAGGTGTTCCGAAGTCCATGTGGGATGAGTTGGTTACGGAGGCAGGCACTGAGGAAGCAAATGTGGCTGTGGCAGCGAGTCTGTTTCAGGACATGGTTGAAGAGCTTCAGGGCAAAGGAAATTACTTGAGAGTTACAGTGGGAGAGGGACTCCCTGAGATTCTTGTAGCGAGAGGAGGAAAACTTCTTCAAGGCAGGCATCCTTGCAAGAGGATTCGCAGTAGGGTTAAGATAAACTCGGTAAAAACAAGGACTGCAGATGCTGGAAACCAGATTCTGGATTAGTGATGCTGTTAAAGCACAGCAGTTCAGGAAGCATCCGAGGAGCATCATGGAGTACAGAGGGAACTGGCCATGTGGATACAGAACTGGCTCGAAAACAGAAGGCAGAGAATGGTGGTGGAGGGCTGCTTCTCAGACTGGAGTTCTGTGACCAGTGGTTTACCAAAAGGATCGGTGGTGGGTCCACTCCTTGTTGTCATTTATATGAATGATTTGGATGTGAACATGGGGAAAAGGTAAGTAAGATTGCAGATTGCACCAAAATTGGAGAAGTGTTGGAGGGTGAAGACGTTTACCTCAGATTACAACAGGATCTTGATTAGATGAGCCTAAGGGCTGAGAAGTGGCAGATGGAGTTTAATTTAGATAAATGTGAGATGCTACATTTTGGAAAGGCTAATCAGAGCAAGATATATACACTTAATGGTGAGATGCGAGGGAGTGTTGCTGAACAAAGAGACATTGGAGTGCAGGTTCATAGCTCCTTGAATGTAGAGTCACAAGTAGAGAGGATAGTGAAGAAGGCATTTAGTATTCTTTCCTTCATTGGTCAGAGCATTGAGTATAGTAGCAGGGAGGTTATTTTGCAGCTGTACAGGACATTGGTTGGGCTATTTTTGGAATATTGCGTGCAATTCTGGTCTCCTTCCTATCGGAAGGATGCCATGAAATTTGAATAGCTTCAGAAAAGATTCAGAAGCATGTTGCCAGGTTTGAAGGATTTGAGCTATCGGAAGAGGTTGAACATGGTGGGGCTGTTTCCCCTGGAGAGTCAGAGTCTGAGGGGTGTGCTTATAAATGTTTATAAAATCGTGAGGGACATGGATAGGATAAACGAACAAGGTCTTTTTCCTGGGGTGGGTGAGTCCAGAACTAGAGGGCATAGGTTCAGAGTGAGAGGGGTCAAATATTAAAGGTCCTAAGGGGCAACTTTTTTCATGCAGAGTTTGATGTGTGATTACAATGAGCTGCCAGAGGAAATGATGGAGGCTACTACAACTGCAGCATTTAAGAGGCATCTGGATGGGTATATGAAGAGAATGAGTTTAGAGGGATATGGGCCAAGTGCTGGCAAATGGGACTTGGTTGGGTTCGCCTATCATCTCGTCATTGATGAGTTGGACCAAAGGGTCTGTTTCTGTACTGTACATCTCTATGACTCTATAACACCCAAAGACACTCAACCCTCTGAGAGAAGAAGTTCCTCCTTGTCTAAGTCTTCACTTGGCATCCCTTTATTCTGAGATGATGCCCTTTGGTCTTGACTCTCCCATGAGGGGAAATACAGTTTCAATATTTTCCCTGGCAAGCCCCTTAACAATCCTGTATGTTTCAATTAAATCATTACTCATTCTTCTAAACTGCTTAGTCTTTGCTCATAAAATAATTCCTTCATTCTCGGGTTCTTCTGAGTGAACCTTCGCCGAACTGCCTCTAATAGAATAATATTCCACCTATAACAAGGGGATTAAATCTGCTCACTGTGTCCCAGATGTTGCATCACCAAAAGCTCATACAGTTTCAGTAAGACTTCCTGACCTACTTGTATTTCAACCCGTTAAAATAAGAATCAACATTCTATTAACCTTTCTGATTACCTGCGGCACCTCTGCTGTTCACTTTGAAGTCTCTCTGTGTTACAGCTTTTCTCCATTTCCTCTAATCTCCTGATCTCCCTTCTTAAATGAATATCTTCTCATTTTTGCACATTATACTACATTTGCGAACTTTTTGCCCACTTACTTAACCTGTGAGCTGTTTGTGCTCCTCTCACTAGTAGCCTTTCCACCTATTCTTGTGTTGTCTGCCAATTTGATTAAACTTAATTCGCTCTCTTCCTCCACGTTATTGACACATATTGTAAACAATTGCAAGTGCAGCATTGATCCATGTGAACCCCACTATTTACAATTGCTGACCTGTAAAAGAACTCCTCACTCTCACTCTCTATTTCTTGCCCATTAGTCAATTCTCTATCCATGCCAATATACTACCTCCAACACCTTGCTCCATATTCTCCTTGACTATTTCCCCAGATTCATTTTCTAAAGAGCCTATGTTCACTTTGACCTTTCTCTTCCTCTTTATATATTTAAAGAAGCTCTTATTATCAGTTTTTATATTCCTTGTAGTTGAATAGAAGTTTTCCCATCTGAATTATTTTCTCTCTCTGTCGTTTTCGTCCTTCTTTGCTGGATTCTGAATTTATCTCAGTCTTTGCGGCTGTCACTAACTTTTGCTTTTGCCTAAATGCTTTTTCTCTCAACTTTATATTCTCCTTAACTTCCATGTTAGCCATGATTGGTTCTCTTAGAACCTTTTCTCCTTACTAGGATATAATTTTGTTGAGAGCCATGATTTCCTCCCGAAACATCTGTCATTGTTTGCTCACTGCTCTTTCCTGCTAAACTATCCGCCATTGTAATTCTCTGTAACTGAAACCCTTGTTTCCCACCCAAAATTTTCACTTTCAGACTAAATATTTTTTCATGTTCCGAATATTATTTTCGAAAGGATCTTTTACTCTGAGGTTATTTACTATACTTACTAAATCATTCCCCATTCCCAGGATCAAGATATCCCTGCTCGTAGGCTTGATGTGTCTCCTGTCCTTGTCTTTCTCCACAGTAGATACCATGAATTTTAGAAGGTGCTGTTGAAAGAACTCTGGGGAATTTCTGCAATGCACCTTGTAGAATGTATGCGTTCTTGCCACTGTGCGTCGGTTTTAGAGAGAGTGAACAAAAATGTGGATGAATGGAGAACTGATCAAGTGGCATGCTTTGCCTTGAATTTTGTTGACCACTTTTGGTTGTTGATGAAGCCAAACTCATCATAGCCAGTCATGGATATTTGATCACACTCCTTTCACGTGTCTGTTATGTGGGCAGGCTTTTGAAGTCAGTAAGTGAGAAATGAAGAAATATCAACTCACTTGAGAGTTCCTATTGCCCTGCCATTGTTAACCAAACTATGAACAAGTTGAGTTTCCATTTAATAGGAATAACCAGGATGTTATTCAGGGATTGCATGCTCAGGGGAGTTAGTTAGAGGTAGTCTAACTGGATCTTAATTCAACTATTAATTGTCATTTAACAGTCCAAGCCTGTTGCTTCCTGTACTCCAGCTTGGGCGGCCTCAATTTTTAAAACTTTCATGCATGGATGTGGATCTCTCTGTCTAGGCCAGCACTTATTGCACATTCTTTACTGCAGTTACTCGTCAACCACATTGCTGTGATCTGGAATCAGACTTGGGAGAACTGCAATTTTCTTCCTAAAGTACATCACTGAAACCTTGATGATTGGCTTTTCTTTACACTCGTTTCAAGGTCTTTGAATTCAAATTCCACCATCAACTCAAAGTCTGTTTTTTCTTCATCACAGTCTGTTTATCAACAAGAAAAGAGTCATTTTTTTGTGTCTTCCATTTCCTGCTCTCAAACGTCTCTCCAATGTGGGACACATTCTTAGTAAATTGGGTAATCTGGCTTCATCCTTTACATCTTTACTGTGAGGTATAATACTCCTCAATCGTTTCTTGTTGTCCAGGATATGGGGGACAATTGGTTATCTGTAACTGCGTCTCAAATCGGTTGTGATTCCATTTAATCTTACTGTGTTTTAGGGAGATGTTTGGTAATGTAGTTCACAGGAGTGTTAAACAGTGTGTTACAAGAAGAATTAGAACAGCCTAGATATAAACTTGATGATATGTTTTGTTTTGTCTGTTTCTGTTCTTGGATTCGAACTCTACAACCGTTAAGTTCCTGTTGAAGTGCAATGATTATTAACTGTTTTAGTTGACAAGATTCCACCAAGACAGACTTGAACAAGCAATTGAAGAAGGAATAGAAGACCTTGGACCCGTGTTAACAGTTGCTGAACAACTCACCAAACAAGAACATCATGTAAGTGGAAGGCAGTGATGAAATCCACACCTTCGATCAGCCAGGAAATTTCAACTACTGGAGTGACCAATTAAAAACAAAGTTGCCCCTGTAACTGAAATGAAACAAAACAGAGAGAAAGCTTTTCCAATCGCAGACTGGTTTTCTTATATGTTGATTACTGGTTCACGAGTGGAACATATAATCCTGTTGTAAAGAGTAAGAGTTGTCCATTTGGTGCATTCTCCCTACTGTAACATTCAATTCGACCATGGTTGAATATCACCTTAAGTCAGATCTACAGTATATAAAAAAAGGCACTTCAGCACACTAGTCAGAAACTGGTTTTAATCCGATTTTTCAGAACTTGGCCCTTAGCCTTGTGAGTCATGGCATTGCAAGTGCACATTGAAATACTTCTTTAATATTCTGAGGGTTTCTGCCTCTACCAACGTTACAGGCAGTAAGTTCCAGAGACCACTGCCCTCTGGATGGAAAAGCTTTACCTCACATCCCCTCTAAACCGTCTGCTCCTCACTTTAAATCTATGACCGCTGGTCCTGGATCCCTTCACCAAATGAACATGTTTCTTACTGTCTATGCCCATCATAATTTCATGTACCCCCTCAATCTTCTCTGCTCTGACAAACGTAGGATGACTAACGGAAGCTCTCCATTGCAGACAATTTCCTCTGTTAACATGAATCTGACTCTCATTCAACAGCTGACCTTTCTAAAGAAGTGTACATGTAATGTGATAATTGTAATGCAAGCCTTCTGTGTGTCTTTGTGTGATTGTGTGTGTCCGATGAGTGTCTGTCTCTGACTGTCTTGCGTTATGTGCGAGTTTGCTGGTCTGTCTTGGTGTTTCTATGTCTGTGTGCTCCAGAGTCTGCTCCTGTTTGTGCATTTATCTGCACTTTGTGTGAGGCTATGTGTGAGTGCAGACAAGTGTTTGTGTGTTCATTTGCATGCTGGCTTGTTTCTCAGTCTGTTTGAGGTGTATGAGTGTTGATTTGTGTGTCAGTGATATTTACAGACCCAGAAGATTGAGGTTAAGCAGTGTCTGTTGATGTGTGTGAGTGTGCATTTGTGAGTGAGTGATTGTTTTGAATCAGGATAGAATAATAGAGTGGAGAAGAATGTATGGTTCCCTTTAAGACAGAAAGTACTTTTCTAAACTTAAGGTACAGCAAAGGCAGCCTTATACAGGCTGTTCCAAGATAGACACATGTAACTGCTCACTGGATACCTGATTTGGGGTTGCTGTTTTGACAATAATTCAAATCTGATCGGTTCATTTAAACCAAACACTCTGCCCTTCAAAGCCAATCAAATTTAAAATCTGATGATGTTGACAACCTGAACCCAATCCAGCTATAAGAATTTCAGGTATAATAATATGAGTCCGGCTCACACAGGAAAGCAGCAGTAGAAAACGATCCAGTTAAGGAAAGAGACCATTGGTGATGGAGGGTCGTGCAGCAACTGTGAAAGGAAAGGGTTAAGGCAGTCACGCAAAAGACTTTTTGAACATGTCCATTCACAGCTAGAAATAGCAAGATGGGATGGGGCTCCCGAGAGGTTTTGATAAATGTCCCATGCAACATGGAGTCGTTAGAGTCAGGGATCTCTCGAGTGTGGTCCTGGCGGAGTGGGGGGCGGGGGGGTGGGGGGGGGGCGGTGTATGCCATGAAGGGAAGCATTCAATTTGTATAGGGATTGCCAGAGAAGAAGGACAACCAGACAGGATGAGCAGATTATAGCTGTGTCAGGAACTGTTAATGGGCCGACACTGATAGGTACAGGATCAGAAAAATGTTCAACCATGGGTACTCCAGAGACGAATAGTATTGGAGCTGAGAGAAAGTGCCGCTGAGGGAGGTGCTCCAGAGTTCCCCAAAACCGAGATGCTATGATCCCCCATTTTAACATTCATCACTGGGTTCTCTGATGGGGGATGGGAGAGTTGGATCGAGACGGCCTGCAAAATCTCTCTCATGCGGCACCCCAAGACATTAGGGATGTGTGGAAATGGATCATTAATAGTATAACTGGCCTGTTGAGGTCGCGGTTGTGGAAGGAGTTGGTATTGTTCTTGTTTTTGTTGTAGCAATGGTTTAGGGTTTCGTGATCGGCATTCTCGTGCCCACATCTCCTGCACTTTTCTTTGGTTTTATTCCCGTGTAGCTGTCTCTGTCATTTGATTTGTCTCTGATTACATGACTGTGTTAACATAGGATATGCCTCCTTTTCCTTTTGGTAATTAAAAAGAACTTGTCAGTCCAGATTTAAAAGGCTGTGATATTTGCTTCTGGATTAGTGGTGCTGGAAGAGCACAGCAGTTCAGGCAGCATCCCAGGAGCAGTAAAATCGACATTTCGGGCAAAAGCCCTTTATCAGGAATAAAGGCAGAGAGCCTGAAGGGTGGAGAGATAAGCTAGAAGAGGGTGGGAGTGGGGAGAAAGTAGCATAGAGTATAATAGGTGAGTGGGGGAGGGGATGAAGGTGATAGACAAAGGAGGAGGGTGGAGTGGACAGGTGGAAAAGAAGATAGGCAGGTAGGACAAGTCATGGGGACAGTGCTGAGCTAGAAGTTTGGAACTAGGGTGAGGTGGGGGAAGGGGAAATGAGGAAACTGTTGAAGTCCACATTGATGCCCTGGGGTTGAAGCGTTCCGAGGAGGAAGATGAGGTGTTCTTCCTCCAGTCGTCTGGTGGTGAGGGAGTGGTAGTGAAGGAGGGCCATGACCTCCTGTCCTCGGCAGAGTGGGAGGGGGAGTTGAAATGTTGGGCCACAGGACGGTGTGGTTGATTGGTGTAGGTGTCCCGGAGATGTTCCCTAAAGCGCTCTGCTAGGAGGTGTCTAGTCTCCCCAATGTAGAGGAGACCGCATCGGGAGCAACGGATACAAAAAATGATATTGGTGAATGTGCAGGTAAAACTTTGATGGATGTGGAAGGCTCCTTCAGGGCCTTGGATGGAGGTGAGGAAGGAAGTGTGGGCGCAGGTTTTGCAATTCAGGGTGGCAGGGAGAGGTGCCAGGATGGGAGGGTGGGTTGTAGGGGGGCGTGGACCTGACCAGGTAGTCACGGAGGGAACGGTCTTTGTGGAGGATGGAAAGGGGTGGGGAGGGAAATATATTCGAAGTCTGTGAGAAGATTTGTAGCACTGTCCGCTGCAGTGGTCGGTATAATGGGTCCAGGTCGATGTGCTTATTGATTGAATCTGTGGATGAGTGCCATTCCTCTCGGACAGAGAACAGAGAACGGCCAGGGAATTCCTAGAGGAATTCCAACCACTACAAATGCCGGAGGAAAGATTACAGAAGCGCTTCACAGGAGGCTCCCAAGCACTGAGGATGTCACCTAGACAGGGGACGAAACGTCTGCAATACAAATTCTCAGCTCGGCGAACAGAACCACAACAGGGAAATATATCCCTGGTGGTGATATTTGCTTCCTTGTTGATTGTTTGCCAGATAATGATATGCAATTTAAAAGCATGGGCATGCTGAGGTTGCATACAATTAACAATTAACACTTCCTTAAATTCCTTTCGGCATTTGATCACATAAATCTTATCTCATGAGGGGTCACCATATCTACCCTCTATATTTGTTCTCCAATATCTGTTTTTTTCCAATTAAAAAAACGTCTATATGCCAATTACCACGTAACCACCCACATAAAATTGCTAATTTATCATTTGCCAAAGCGGGATGCCAGCAGAGGATTCCCAAACCTCTTTAAAGGGGGCAATGGATTCTGGCACGGGTTCATTAACATTTTGTAGACAACTGGTGACTTCTCCAAAGCTTGCTTGCCACTGTGCTACTGTCATGATGACAATCTTAACAGTAATTTCAAACCAAGATATTATTCCCTCCACATTAACCCATGGCCTCGGGGGAAATACAATGGAATTTTTAATGGTTGTCCAATGCGTCCTGTATGCTAAGGTCATTAAAGTTTTGGCATCCTGATGCAAGCAGTTATAATAACTACAGATTTGTAATAACCAATTAAAAGACGATGTTGGGCACTTGAGTGGGTTGTGGGTGTGCTGAACCAGGCTGTGAACTTCAAAGTGAGTCCAGGGCTTATCAAATGGAGTTTCACCTTTCATTATCCTTGGGAAAACAAATTCTTTGTTGCTAATTTTCTGTGAATTGTGAGACCTGGTGCCTTGTGCAGGACGAGAAAAAACTGGATGTGGATGAAAGAGCAGACTCTGAAACAGGGGTTGAATCAAGTCTGCTCGGACCTGCTTCAGTGGTTTCCTGAACACCTTCCGTCCAGGTGCTAGGACCCTGTTGAGAACTTGCACCAGTATTTTGTGGTTGAGTAATGAGAGCTGTATCATCGTTTCTGACAGCCTTTTGTCCCTGGTCAGATTCCCTGCTTGGTCAGGAAGCAACAAAAGCAGCAATCTCATCTATTTGAGGATCGGAGTCAGGGGCAGAGGCAGTAAATTTAGGATACTGAGGGGATTGGGCGGCAGTGCATTGGGAAGGTTTTCTGGCGAGATCTCTGGAGATTGACTGCGATTTTTATTCTTTGGAGGTTGATGGCCTTTACACACTTCCTTAAATTCCTCTCGGCATTTGATCATATAAATCTTATCTCATGAGGGGTCACCATATCTACCCTCTATATTTGTTCTCCAAAATCTGCTTTTTTCCAATTAAAAAAACCTCTATATGCCAATTACCACATGACCACCCATATGAATCTGAAGTAAAATGAATATTATTTTTGCTATCACAAGTTTCTTTCCAAACAATATCAGCCGGTGATCCTGGAGGAACCAAGGGGTCTTCTACCTTACTCTCGACTCAAACATATATACCATGTCACCTCTCTATAGTTTTCGAGAGTAAACAGATGTGGGCTGCCCTTCTCAGCGGAACAAGGTTCATTTGTCCCCGAGGGCAGCCTTTCCCTGGTATGTATCGAGTTCAGTGAACCCTTCGACTTGTAAACGAATGAACAAACAAAACAAATAGGCAAAAGACAGAGTACAAACTAAAAACTAAAACAGACAAGAGCCGTCTAGGCAAAACAAACACCAGCACTGTAGTCAAATTCTCAAAGTGCGCTATAATTTTCAATATATACCAACATTATTCTTTGCAAACTACGATATACTTTTTTGAATTTTTGCAGTCCGGGGCCAGCCTCATGGCTCAGTTTGGATCACGCAGACAGCCAGTTTCAGAATCGTATCATAAATCAATTTTATAATTTTAAATATTACATTTATTAAAAATTGCAATAAACAAGGGATCCTGTCGACTATGCCAAACTGTTGAGGAAAATTTCGGAAACAGACCCTGAGTAGTGACCAACTTTATTAGTCATGATATATCATGGGAGCACTTGAAAATCAAATGCTCGCAATACAATACATCTTTATATAGTATTTTTAGTAGTAATGAATCTTTATGTAGTATTTTAATTGACAAATTACAAGTCTGGACATAGTACGATAAAATAGCCACTAGATGGCCAACTTGCACTTTCAATAATAGACTGGAAGTTTTGCCAAAATGTATACCAGAGACGAATTGTCTACGTTGTGCGTGTCAACACTTTGCACTTGCATTACTGGAGTAAGAACTAAACAGATGTTTATAATAGTTTACTAACGCGCAGTCTGATAGTTAGCAATGTAAAGAGTCACCTTCCCAATACAGTGTTGCAGAGATGCATAATAGAACATAGAACATAGAAGAATACAGCGCAGTACAGGCCCTTTGGCCCTCGATGTTGCGCCGATCCAAGCCCACCTAACCTATACTAACCCACTATCCTCCATATACCTATCCAATGCCCGCTTAAATGCCCATAAAGAGGGAGAGTCCACCACTGCTACTGGCAGGGCATTCCATGAACTTACGACTCGCTGAGTGAAGAACCTACCCCTAACTTCAGTCCTATATCTACCCCCCCTTAATTTAAAGCTATGCCCCCTTGTAATACCCGATTCCATACGTGGGAAAAGGTTCACACTGTCAACCCTATCTAACCCCCTAATCATCTTGTACACCTCAATCAAGTCACCCCTAAACCTTCTTTTCTCTAATGAAAACAGCCCCAAGTGTCTCAGTCTTTCCTCATACGATCTTCCTTCCATACCAGGCAACATCCTGGTAAACCTCCTCTGCACCCGTTCCAGTGCCTCCACATCCTTCCTATAGTATGGCGACCAAAACTGCACACAATATTCCAGATGCGGCCGCACCAGAGTCTTATACAACTGCATCATGACCTCAGGACTCCGGAACTCAATTCCTCTACCAATAAAAGCCAGTACGCCATATGCCTTCCTCACCGCACTATTTACCTGGGTGGCAACTTTCAGAGATCTGTGTACATGGACACCAAGATCCCTCTGCTCATCCACACTACCAAGTATCCGACCATTAGCCCAGTACCCCATCTTTTTGTTGTTCTTCCCAAAGTGAATCACCTCACACTTAGCTACATTGAATTCCATTTGCCACCTTTCTGCCCAGCTCTGCAGCTTCTCTATATCCTGCTGTAACCTGCCACATCCTTCCTCACTGTCAACAACTCCTCCGACTTTCGTATCATCCGCAAACTTGCTCACCTAACCTTCTAACCCCTCTTCCAGGTCATTTATAAAAATGACAAACAGCAATGGTCCCAAAACAGATCCTTGCGGAACACCGCTAGTGACGGCACTCCATGAAGAAACCTTGCCATCAACTACTACCCTCTGTCTTCTTCCATCCAGCCAATTCCTAATCCAAACCTCCAACTCACCCTCAATGCCACATCTCCGTATTTTCTGCAGTAGCCTACCATGGGGAACCTTATCAAACGCCTTACTAAAATCCATATATTCCACATCTACCACTTTCCCCTCATCAACCTCCTTCGTCACCTTTTCAAAGAATTCAATAAGGTTTGTGAGGCACGACCTGCCCTTCACAAAACCATGCTGACTATCCTTGATCACATTATTCCTATCCAGATGTGCATAAATCCTATCCCTTACAATTCTCTCTAAGACTTTGCCCACAACAGAAGTGAGACTCACCGGCCTATAGTTACTAGGGTTATCCCTACTCCCCTTTTTGAACAAGGGAACCACATTTGCTATCCTCCAGTCTTCTGGCACTACTCCAGTAGACAAAGAGGACATAAAAATCAAGGCCAATGGCTCTGCAATCTCCTCCCTTGCTTCCCAGAGAATCCTAGGATAAATGCCATCAGGCCCAGGGGACTTATCTATTTTCACCTTTTCCAGGATTTCCAACACCTCTTCTCTACATACCTCAAAGCCATCCATTATACTTATTTGTGACTCAGTATTCACATCGACGACAATGCCCTGTTCCTGAGTAAATACTGAAGAAAAGTATTCATTCAGTGTCTCCCCAATCTCTTCCGCCTCCACACGCAACTTCCCACTACTATCCTTGACTGGACCTATTCCTACCCTAGTCATTCTTTTATTCCTAATATACCTATAGAAAGCCTTAGGGTTTTCCCTAATCCTACCGACTAAGGACCTTTCATGTCCCCTCCTTGCTGCTCTTAGCTCTCTCTTCAGGTCCTTCCTGGCTACCCTATAACTCTCAATCGCCCCAATTGAACCTTCACGTCTCATCTTGAGATAGGCCGCCCTCTTCCATTTAACAAGGGATTCCAATTCTTTATTAAACCACGGCTCCCTCGCACGACCCTTTCCTCCCTGCCTGACAGGTACATAATTATCAAGGACACTCAATAGTTGCTCCTTGAACAAGCTCCACATATCATTTACACTCTTGCCTTGGAGTCTACTTTTCCAAGCCACACATCCTAAGTCATGCCTCACCGCATCATAATTTCCCTGACCCCAGCTATAACTCTTGCCCTGTAGTACACACTTATCCCTCTCCATCACGAGAGTAAAAATCACCGAATTATGGTCACTATCCCCAAAGTGCTCACCTACCTCTAATTCTAACACCTGGCCTGGTTCGTTACCCAGAACCAAATCCAGTATGGCCTCACCTCTTGTTGGCCTGTCTACATATTGTGTCAGGAAACTCTCCTGCACACATTGAACAAACACTGACCCATCTAACGAACTTGAGCTATAGCTTTCCCAATCAATATCAGGAAAGTTAAAGTCCCCCATAACAACCACCCTATTACTGTCACTCATCTCCTGAATCACCTTCCCTATCCTTTCTTCAATGATTCTAGGACTATTAGGAGGCCTGTAAAAGACTCCTAACAGGGTGACCTCACCTTTCCTATTCCTAACCTCAGCCCAAACTACCTCAGATGGCAAGTCCTCATCCATCGTCCTTTCCACCACTGTAATACTATCTTTGACAAGCAATGCCACACCTCCCCCTCTTTTACCCCCACCTCTGACCCTACTAAAACATTTAAATCCTGGAACCTGCAACAGCCAATCCTGTCCCTGTTCTAGCCATGTCTCCGTATTCGCCACAACATCGAAGTCCCAGGTACCAACCCACGCTGCAAGTTCACTACCTTATTTCGTATAATAAAGAGAATTATTGTTCGTTTCAATAATGCTTGCATTCAATGTGGATAAAATTATTCTTTCTTCCTTGTAAAGTTAGGCCAGTCAAAATGTTAGGTAAACATTTTCCTGAGTAATCAATTTTTAGCCAAGCTAGATGTAAAACCTAAAAGTAATTTTAGGTTACAAAAAAATTCTTCCACACAGAGGAATAAAAACAAGTGTTTCTGAAAATCCAGGGGAGAGCTTCTGCCACCCAAAGAGTTCCAACAGCCCTAACCAGCTCTGAAAGAAATCTCAGAAAGCACCCTCCCTTAAAGGAAACAAGGAATGTTATATAAAAATACTCACATGTTAAAAAAAGACATTGAAGACAGCTCAGGGAGAAAAGGACAGAATGAGAAGGATGGATGGGAACAATAGATTTGCAAGACCAGAAGGAAGGTGGCATAAGAGACTGCATGGAATTTGAGAAATTAAGTTAATTTAATGTTTAGCAATTGTTTTACTGGAATAACATTTTAACAGAGTTGGGGTCAGTCAGTGATTAGGTAAGGAAAAGGGGACTCACATTTATTAATAGTTTTTGTTTGGAAGACACTGTTAAAATGAGGAAACTAAATTGTTTTTTTTAAAAAATGGAAATCAGGGGTTTTCTTTCACTCATGCATATTTTTAACAGTTTACGAGGTGAGGCGAGTTTTTCTGGGTGCTTTAGTTTCAATTATCAGAGGGGTTCGACCTCTGCATCATAACATTAGTGAGACATGATTTCCCACACACAAATGCATGTTGACTATCCCGAATGAGCTGAAAATGTGTTTCTGGAAAAGCGCAGCAGGTCAGGCAGCATCCAAGGAACAGGAGAATCGACGTTTCGGGCATAAGCCCTTCTTCAGGAATGGGGAAAGTGTGTCCAGCAGGCTACAGGTGGAAATGCGACAGGTGGAAGGAGGTCAAGGTGAGGGTGATAGGCCAGAGTGGGGTGGGGGCGGAGAGGTCAGGAAGAAGATTGCAGGTTAGGAAGGCGGTGCTGAGTTCGAGGGATTTGACTGAGACAAGGTGGGGGGAGGGGACATGAGGAAACTGGAGAAATCTGAGTTCATCAGATTCACGGGGTGGTTGGGTTGGTTTGTCCAGGTGTCCCAGAGGTGTTCTCTGAAACGTTCCGCAAGTAGGCGGAAACGAACCCAACCACCCCGTGGCTCAACATTTCAACTCCCCTTCCACTCCACCAAGGACATGCAGGTCCTTGGACTCCTCCATCGCAGACCATAGCAACACGACAGTTGGAGGAAGAGCACCTCATCTGCCGCCTAGCAACCCTCCAACCACAAGGGATGAACTCAGATTTCTCCAGTTTCCTCATTTCCCCTCCCCCCACCTTGTCTCAGTCAAATCCCTCAAACTCAGCACCGCCTTCCTAACCTGCAATCATCTTCCTGACCTCTCCGTCCCCACCCCACTCCGGCCTATTACCCTCACCTTGACCTTTTCCACCTATCGCATTTCCAACGCCTCTCCCCCAAATCCCTCCCCCCTACCTTTTATCTTAGCCTGTTGAACACACTTTCCTCATTCCTGAAGAAGGGCTTATGCCCGAAACGTCGATTCTCCTGTTCCTTGGATGCTGCTTGACCTGCTGCGCTTTTCCAGCAACACATTTTCAGCTCTGATCTCCAGCATCTGCAGTCCTCACTTTCTATCCCGAATGAGCCCTTGCCTTTCCAAATACATGTAAATCCTGCCCCCTCAGGATTCCTTCCAATAATTTAATCACTACCAATGTTGAGCTCACTGGTCTTTCATTCCCTGGCTTTTCCTTATCAACTTTCTTAACTAATAGCACAATGTTAGCTAACGTCCAATTTTCCGGCACCTCACCTGTGGATATTGATGTTACAAATATCTCAGCAATACCCCCAACAATCTCTTCCCTCACTACTTACTACTTACAATGTTCGAGGGTACACCTGATAATGTCCCAGAGATTTATCCACCTTTGTGTGTTTTAAGATGTCCAGCACCTCCTCCTCTGTCATATGGACATTTTTCAAGATGTCACTATTTATTTTCCCACATACTCTATCTTTCATATCCTTCTTCACAGTAAACACTAATACAAAATACTCATTTGGCATCTCTCCAAATCTTCATACCTGCAGTTCCACATAAATGTGGCCTTGCTGATCTTTGAGGAGTCCTACTCTCTCTTTCGTTACCCTTTTGTCCTTAAGGTATTTGTAGAATCTCTTTGGATTCTCCTTAATCCTATTTGTCAAATCTATCTCATACCCCCTTTTTGCCCTCCTGATTTCCATCTTAAGTGCATTCCCACAGCCTTTATACTCATTTAAGGATTCACTCTATCTTTGCTGTCTGTACCTGAAACATGCTTCCGTCTTTTTCTTGACCAAAACCTCAATTTCATTCGTCATCCAGCATTCCCTGCACCTAGCAACATTGCCCTTTATCCTAACTGGAAAACATTGTCTCTGGACTCTAATTATCTCATTTCTGAATGTTTTGTATTTTCCAGCTGTCCCTTTACCTGCGAATACCTGCACCCCACTCCCATCAACTTATGAAGCTTCTTGCTTAATACCATCAAAATGGGTTTTTCTCATAATGAGAACATTTGACTTTTAGATCGTCTATCCTTTTCCATCACTATTTTAAAACTAATAGAATTATAGTCACTGGCGTCAAAGTGTTCCCTCACTGACACCTCGGACACATGCCTTGCTTTATTTCCCAAGAATAGCTCAGGTTTTATACCTTCCCTAAGAGGCACATCACATACTGAATCAGAACATTTTCTTGTACAGACTTAACAAATTCCTCTCCATCTAAAATCTGAACACAATTGCAGTCTCAATCAATGTTTAGAAAATTAAAATCCCCTACCATAACGAACCTGGAGGCAGGTGAGCAGAGGTGGTGGGGTTGCCTTATTAGGTAAGAAATTAAGTTAAACCATTAGTAAGTAACAAAGTATGGTCAGATGGTGTAAAATCTGTGTGGGTCGAATGGAGGATACGGAAATGTAAAAAAAATACCATAGTTGGAGTCACAGGCCTCCAAACAGTTGTTAGGAGCTGGCGTGCAGGACACACCAAGAGATCGAAAGGATGTGTGGGAAAGGCAAATATACAGTGATCATGGGGGATTTAAATATGTAGGTGGACTGGGAAATCAGATTGGTTGTGGATCGCAAGAAATTCGTGGAATGTCAATGAGATTGCTTTTTGGAGCAGCTTGTGGTGGAGCCCACTAGGGAACAGGCAATACTGGACTTAGTCTTGTGAAATGAGGCAGGCCTGATAAGGGAGCTTAAAGTGAAGGAACCCTTAGGAGGTGGTGATCATGATCAAATGTACTCTGAAATTTGAGAGGGAGAAGATAGAATCAAAGGTAAGTGTATTACAGCTGAATAGATAAATAAATAAATACAGGAGTTTCTGAAAGTAACTCAGGAGACACAGCAGAGATTCACTCTGCGGAAAAAGAATCATTGTTCAGGGAGGATGAGACAACCGCGGCTGACAAGGGAACTCACAAATAGCGTAAAAGAAAAAGATAAAAGCATATATGAAGCACATGGCAGTGGGAAACCAAATCATTGGGAAGCTTACAAAGACCAACAGAGGGCACTAAAAAAAGAAATAAGGAGGGAGAAGCTTCAAAATGAGGGTAAGCTAGCCAGTAATATAAAGGAAAATTTAAGTGCTTCTTCAGATATATAAAGGGCAAAAGGGAGGCAAAAGTGGACTTTGGGCTATTGAAAAATAACAGTGGATAGATAGTTGTGGGCAACAAGGAAATGGCAGATTAACTGAATAATTATTTTGCATCAGTCTTCACGGTGGAAGACACGAGTACTGTCCCAAAAGTTCAAGGGGGTGAAGGGGCAGAGCTGAGTATGGTGGCTATCACCAAGGAGAAGGGGCCAGAAAAACTGAATGTCCTGAAGGTGGATAAATTGCCTGGACCAGATGCACTACACCCCAGAGTTCTAAGGGATATAGCTGATTAAATAGTGAAGGCATTGATGGTGAACTTTTGGGAATCGCTAGAATCAGGGAGGGGTCCCAGAGGACTGGAAAATCCCTGTGACACCCCTGTTTAAAAAGGGAGAAAGGCAGAAGATGGAAAATTACAAGCTGATTAGCCAAACCTTGGTCATAGGTAAGATACTGAAATCCGTTGTGAAGGATGAGATTACTGAATACTTGGAAGTGCATGGTGAAATAGGGCAACGTCAGCATGGTTTCATCAAGGGGACGCCATGTCTGACAAACCTCCTGGAATTCTTTGAGTAATTAAGTACTGAGCATGTTAGACCAAGGAGAACCAATGGATGTCAAGAAAGCCTTTGGCAAAGTGCTGCACAGGAGCCTGCTGAGCAAGATAAGGAGTCATGGTGTTAGAGGGAAGGTGCTAGCATGGATAGGAGCTGGAAAGCAGAATGGGGATAAAAGGGTCTTTCTCAACCGATGATGGCAGCCGATAAATGACAAGTAGAGTTCTGGCTTAGAGTTGGGAAAACAACTTTTCACTTTATACGTTAACGATCTAGATGAAGGAACTGAGGACATTCTGGCTCAGTTTGCAGATGACCCAAAGATAGGTAGAGGGACAGGTAGCATTGCGAAGGCAGGGAGGCTACAGAAGGATTTGGACAAGTTAGGAGAGTGGGCAAAGAAATGGCAAATGGAGTACAATGTGGGAAAGGGTGAGGTCATGCAGTAAGAATGGAGGTATGGAATGTTTTTGAACTGGGGAGATAAATCCAATGTCTGAAGTGCAAAGAGACCTGGGAGTTCTAGTCCAGGGTGTTCAGAGAAGATTCGCAAGAATGATCGCAGAAATGAAAAGCTTACCATATGAGGAACGTTTGAGGACTGTGGGTTTGTACTCGATTGAGTTCACAACGATGAGGGAGGATTGAATTGAAATTTACAGAATATTGAATAGCCTGGACAGAGTATGTTGGGAAAATGTTTCCATTGTTAAGAGAGACTCGAACCCAAATGAATAGCTTTAGAATAAGGAAAGAATGGATATAAAGAGAAACCTCTTCAGCCAGAGAGCGGTGATTCTATGGAATTCATTGCAACTGAAGGCTGTGGAGGCCAGGTCATTGAGTATACTTAAGACTGAGATAGATAGGTTCTTGATTGTCAAGGGGATCAAACATTACATGGAAAAAGTGGAATAAGGAATTTGAGCAACTTATCAACCAGAATTGAATGTGGAGAAGAGTCGATTGGCTGAATGGCTTAACTTCTGCTCCTGTACCTTATAGCTTATTATTCTAATAGATAAATGAGACCTCCTTACAAATGTGCTTCTCAATTTTGCACTGACTATTGGTGGTTTTATTTACAATCCCGATAAGGTGATCATCCCTTTCTTATTTCTGAGTTTCACACTAATAAATTCCCTGACTGTATTCCAGGAATTTATTCCTTAAGTACCATTGTAGTGTGATCCTTATTCGAAAACACCACTCGCCCTCTGTCTTGCCCCCCTTTCTATCCTTCCTATAACATCTATACCCTGAATCATTAACCTGACAGTCCTGTCCCTCCCTGAGCCATGTCTCTGTAATTGCTATGATATCCCAGTCCCAAGTTCCCAACAATGTCCTGGGTTTGTCCACCTGACCTGAGAATTATGGTGCAATTACTCCTTCTAATACAGGTGACTTCTACCTCCGAAACGGTGAGCACAGTTGCCTCACAGTGCCAGGGACCCAGGTTCAATTCCCACCTCAGGTGACGATCTGTGTGGAGTTTCCACATGCTCCCTGTGTCTGCGTGGGTTTTCTCTGGGTGCTCCAGTTTCTTCCCACAACCCAAAATGTGCAGATTGGGTGAAATGGCCAAGCTAAATTGCCCATACTGTTTAAGTATGTGTAGGTTAGGTGCCTTAATCAGGGGTAAATGTAGGGGAATCGGTCTGGATGGCTTATTCTTCAGAGAGTCGGTGTGGACTTGTGTTGAAGGGCCTGTTTCTACACTGTAGGGTTTCTGTGATTCTAAAATGCCATTGTTTTGATCTTTCTACCACAAAGTTCCAAAACAATGCAATAGCTTATGAAACGGTAATTACTGCTGCGAGAATTTGGGGAAAACAGTGTCAACACTGAAAGTACCTCAAACAAAGAGCAGCTCTTATAGCCACACTTTTTCCGTGAGAGAGTAAGATCGCGAGGGAGAAAATGTAGAAAGTGAGAGAGAGTGAGAGACACAGACAAAGAGAGAGACAGAGAGAGAGAGAAAAGAGGAAACATCAGACAGATACAAACAGGAGTTAAGGAAAGACATGGTGAGATTAGAGAGGTGATATTCATCAGTCTGGGGGATCACACCTCTCTCGATGATCTCTCCTTCTCCCTCTCTCCCATTACGGACAGTCCATGACCCTGGGCTTGCTTTAGCAAAGCTAGTTCAGGGAGGGGTCGTGAGGTTAAAGAATGATAACTGCCAATCAAAGTTAAGTACTGCCCACATTTACTCGCAGAGTTGGACAGAAACACACTGATACTCACCCTGTGTTCACTACACACTGCATAAAGGATATTGGCTATCAGAACCTGGTTGAAATATGTCACTCAAAGACCACCCTTCGACTCCAGTCCAAGTTCATTCCAGTCAGTTCCCAAATCCCTCTAACTGTAGTACACCTCTCCCAGAGATCGAGCACACCAGAGTCAGCTTTATGAGATTGGAGGGGGAGAGAGGAGGTGTGAGAGAAAATAGCAAGGAAATAGTTTAGTTCAGACTTCCCTTGGACTAATTCTGTTTTGCATTTGACTGTCTTGGAATGAAAGTGACATGTATTTTCAAACTGATCAAATTCCTTTTAGCTTTGAGTTTTCCTTTTGATTGATGTAAAATAGGTAATTGTCAGGAATCTAACCCAGGTCGCTTGTTTGGAAGGCAGTTACATTCACCAGGATACCACCTTCGCTGCACACTTTAACACAACATAATCCTCAAACTGTGGAGAAGGATTAAAAGCTAGAGAGATTGGAGAAATGTATAGTGATATCTTGTGAATAGTGACCATATTCCAGAGAGGAGGTGCTAGACATCCTAAAATGTATAAGGGTGGATAAATCCACAGCGCCTGATCAGGTATATCGGAGAACGTTGCAGGAAGTTCAGGAATTGCTGGGCCTCTTACTGAGATATTTACATCATCAATGACTACGGCTTAGGTACCGTAAGGCTAGAGGGTGGCTAATGTTGTGCAATTATTTAAGAAAGCTGGTTAGGAAAATGCAGGGAACTATAGACCAGTGAACCTGACATCTGTGGTGGGTAAGTTGTCGGAGCGGATTCGGACAGACAGGCTATACACATATTTGGAAAGACAGGGATTGATTAGGGATAGTCAATATGGGTTTGTGCATAGGAAATCAGTGTCACTAACTTGATTGAGTTTTTTGAAGAAATCACGAAGAAGATTTATAAAGGAAGATCATTTTACGTTGCCTATATGGAGTTCAGCAAAGTTCTGGACGCAGATTTGCTAGCTGAGCTGGAAGGTTCATTTTCAGACATTTTGTTACCGTACTAGGCAACATCTTCAGTGGGCCTTCAGGTGAAGCACCATTCATGATTCCTGCTTTTTATTTATATATTTGGGTTTATTTGGATTAGTGATGTCATTTCCAGGGGTGTTGTCATTTCCTGTTCTTTTTCTCAAGGTGTGGTAGATGGGGTCTAACTCGATGTATATGTTGATAGAGATCCATTTGGAATGCCATGCTTCTAGGAGTTCTCGAGCATGTCTCTGGTTGACTTGTCCTCAGATTGCTGTGTTGTCCCAGTTGAAGTGGTTTCCTTCCCTATCTGTATGTAAGGATACTAGTGAGAGAGTGTCATGTCATTTTGTGGCTAGTTTTGTGTTCATGGTCTTTCAAAGTGGATTTGCTGTTAGACAAGGGACTGAAGAAGACGTTTGCTATGCTTGCCTTTATTGGTCAGTGCACTGAATATGGAGTTGGGATGTCATGTTCGGGCTGAAAAGGACATTGGTGAAGCCACTTTTGGAATACTTTCTTTTCAATTCATTTTGTGGTATGTGGGCATCACTGGTTGGCCAGCATCTATTGCCTGTCCCTTGTTGCCCCTCGACAAGATGGTGATGAGCTGCCTCCTTGAATCACTTCCATTCCCCTGTTGTGGCTTAACCCACAACGCCATTAAGGAGGGAATTCCAGGATGTTGACCCAGCGACAGTGAAGGAACACCAACAAATTTCCAAGGTAGGCTTGTGAGTGGCTTCATGTTCCTGTTTTCGGCTACTCTTGTCCTTCCAGGTGGAAGTGGTCATGGGTTTGGAAGGTGCTATCTGAGGATTCTGGCTTAATTTCTGCAGTGCACCTTGTGGATAACACACACTGCTGCTGACCATCAGTGACTGTTAGAGTTTAGATTACATTAGACTAGTTACAGTGTGGAAACAGGCCCTTCGGCCCAACAAGTCCACACCGACCCGCCGAAGCGCAACCCACCCAGACCGCTTTCTCCTACATTACCTACGGGCAATTTAGCATGGCCAATTTACCTAACCTGCACATTGTTGGATTGTGGGAGGAAACCGGAGCACCCGGAGGAAACCCACACAGACACAGGGAGAATGTGCAAACTCCACACAGTCAGTAGCCTGAGGCAGGAATTGAACCCAGGTCTCTGGTGCTGTGAGGCAGCAGTGCTAACCACTGTACCACCGTGCCGCCCATTGTTGCACAGATGAGTTGCACCTATCCAGGCACGTGGAGAATATTCAATTACTCTCCTGACGAATGCTTTGTGGATGGTGGATAGGCTTTTGGGAACTAGGAGGTGAGTTACGCCACTTGCAGCCACTGCATTTATGTGTTGTGTCCAGTTGAGTTTCCGACCAATGATAACTCTCAGGCTGTTGGGAGTGGGCGACTCAGTATTGGCAACACCACTGAATGTAAAGGAATTGTGCTTAGTTTGTCTCTTACTGATTATGGTCATAGCCTGACATTTGTGTAGCTTGAATATTACTTGCCACTTGTCAGCCCAAGCCTGGATAGTTTCCAGATCTTGTTGAATTTGAACATCGAACAATAGAGCGCATACAGGCCCTTTAGGCCTCAATGTTGCATCGACCTGTGAAACTGCTCTGAAGCCACCACTCCATTATCATCTATATATTTATCCAATGACTATGTAGATGCCCTTAAAGGTGATGAGTCGACTACTGTCGTCGGCAGGACATTCCATGACCCTACTACTCTAGCTTTGTGCCCCCGTGCTAGCCATCACCATCAAATGAAAATCAAATCTCACTGTCTACACTATCTAATCCTCTGATCATCTTGAATGCCTGTTAAATCACCTCTTAACCTTCTTCTCTCTAATGAAAACTGCTTCAGATTCCTCCCCCTTTCCTTTTAAGATCTTCCATCAAAACCAGGCAACATTCTGGTAAATCTCCTCTGCACCCTTTCCAAAGCTTTCACATCCTTCCTGTAATGCAGTGACCAGAACTGTATGCAATACTCCAAGTGTGGCCACACAGCGTTTGCTGCAACATGACATCTTGGCTCCGAAACACAATGCCTCTCCCAATGAAGCTTTCTTAACAATCCTATCAACCTGGGTGGCAAATTTCAAGGATCTATATAAATGGACACTGAATCTTTTTGATAATCCACACTACCAAGAATCTTACAATTAGCTCAATACACTATATATCTGTTACTCCTTCCAAAGTGAATTAACCTACACTTTTCCACATTAAACTACAAATGCCATCTCTCAACCCAGCTCTGCAGCTTATCTATGTCCCTCTGTAACCTGAAACATCTTTCCACACTGTCCGCAATGCCACTGACCTTGGTGTAATCTGCAAATTTACTAACCCATCCTTCTATGCCCTCATCCAGATCATTTATAAAAATGGCAAACAGCAGTAACCTCAAAACAGATCCTTTCAGTTCACCACTAGCAACTGAAGCTCAGGGTGAACATTTCCCATAAACCACCACTCTGTCTTCTCAGAGTTAGCCAATTTCTGATTCAAACTGCTTAATCACTCTCAATCCCATGCCTCCGTAATTTCAGCAATAGCCTACCATGGGGAACCTTGTCAAACACATTACTGAAACCCATACACACCACATTGATCAATCTACCCTCATCCATGGACCTCGTTACAATCTCAAATAACTCAATAAGATTCGTGAGGCATGATCTACACTTCACAAAACCGTGTTGGTTATCCCTAATCAAATTATTAATTTCTAGATAATTAAAAAGCCTAACTCCTACAATTCTTACCAACAGCCGAAGTGAGGCTCAGTGGTCTATAATTACCAGGGTTGTCTCTATTCCCTTTATGGAACAAGGGGACAACATTTGCTATCCTCCAGTCTTCTGGCATATTCCTGCAGACAATGGCAACATAAAGATCAAAGCCAAAGGCCCTGCAATCTCCTTTCTAGCTTCCCAGAGAATCGTAGGATAAACCCCATCCAGCCCAGGGGGCTTATCTGTTTTCACAATTTCCAGAATTCCTAATACTTCCTAGATATAAACCTCAATACCATCTCCTCTAAGAGCCTGTAACTCAATATTCTGCTCGACAACATTGTCTTTTTCCTGAGTGAATACTGGCGAAAATGATTAACTTAGAGCCTCTCTTACCTCTTCGGACTCCAAACACAAATTCCCACTGTTGTCCTTGACAGGCTTGAGTCTTACTCTAGTCATTCTTTTATTCCTGATATACTGAGAGAAAGCTTTAGGGTTTTCCTTGATCCTACCTACCAAAGACTTCTCATGTCCCCACCTGGCTCTTCTTCGCTCTCACTTTAGATCCTTCATGGCTAAATTGTAACTCTCAAGTGCCCTAACTGAGCTTATATGTCTCATCTTTACATAAGCCTTCTTCTTCCCCTTGACAAGAGATTTGAATTCTTTCATAAACTACGATTGCCTCGCTTGACCACTTCCTCTCTGCCTGACAGGTACCTACTTATCAAGGACGCACAGTAGCTTTCACTTGAATAAGCTCCACATTTCAGTTGTGCTCATCCCCTCAGTTTCCTTTCCGGTTCTATGCATTCTAAGTCTTGCCTAATAATTGCCTTTGCCCCAGTTGTAGCTCTTGCTCTGTGGTGTATGCCTGTCATTTTCGATCGCTAAAGTAAACATAACCAAATTGTGGTCACTATCACCTCAGTGCTCACCTACCTCCAAATCTAACACCTGGCCGGGTTCATTACCAGTACCAAATCCAATGTGGTCACTATCACCTCAGTGCTCACCTACCTCCAAATCTAACACCTGGCCGGGTTCATTACCAGTACCAAATCCAATGTGGTATCACCCCTTGTTGGCTGATCTACGTACTGTGTCAGGAATCCCTCCTGCACACATTGGACAAAAACTGACCTATCTAAGGTTCTTGAACAATAGCATTTTGAAACAATATTTGGAAAGTTAAAATTCCCCATAACAACTCCCCCATTACTTTCTCTCCTATCCAGAAACATCTTTGAAATCCTTTCTCTCCATCTCTGGAACTTTTCAGAGGCCTTTCGAAAACACCCAACTGGGTGACCTCTCCTTCCCTGTGTCTAACCTCTGCCAATATTTCCTCAGTAGACGAGTCCTTATTAAGTGTCCTTTTTGCCACTGTAATACTGTCCTTGAGTAAAAATGTCACGCATCCCCCTCTTTGACGATCTTCTCTGTTCTTACTGAATCATCTAAATCCTAGAACCTGTAACAAACGCTCCTGTCCCTGCTCCATCCATGTCTCCAAAATGGCTACAACATCGAAGTCCCAGGTACTAACCCATACTGCAAGTTCACCCACCTTATTCTGGATGTTCCTGTTCTTGAAGTAGATACTCTTCAAATCATCTTTCTGCCTGCCGCTACATTCTTACAACCTGATCTCACTGCTCTCAATCTCCTGGACACTGAAGCTACAATTCCAGTTCCCATCCCCCTGCTGAATTAATTGAAATCCTCCCAAACAGCATTAACAAACCACCAAACCCATGCCCCATAGCAGCGCCCTGTTTTTGTTACCTCTCTGGTTCAGGTGAAAACCATCCCATTTGTAGAGATTCAACCAACACAATTATTCAGATATTTGACTCCCTCCCTCCCGCACCATCCCTGAAGCCACATGTTCATCTCTCTCTTCCTATTCCTCACCTTGCTTGCACATGGCATGGGTAACAAACCAGTGATAACAACTCTGCTTATTCTTGCTCCAAGCTTTCATGCTAGCTTCTTAAATTTCTGCCTGACATCCCCTTCCCTTTTTCTACACATGCCGTTGGTGCCTCTGTGACTATGACTTGGAGCTGACCCCCCTCCCCCTTTAGGATCCCAAGAACATGATCCGAGACATCACGAACTCTGGCACTTGGGAGGCAACATACCAACCATGAGTCTCTCTCGTTCCCACAAAACCTCCTGTCTCTCCCCCAAAATATGGAGTCCCCGATGACTAATGCTTTGCTCCTCTTCCCTCTTCCCTTCTGAGCAACAGGGACAGAGTCTGTTTGACAGAATTGTGCCCTATGGCTTATCCGGTGTAAGTTGAAACCCCCAGTAGTAATCAAAATGGTATAATTATTATTGAGAGGAAACGGCCACAGGAGATTTCTGCACTGTCTGCTTGTTCCCTTTCCAGCCCCTGACTGTAATTCATTTGCCGTTTTCCTGTATCTGAGGTGTGACTACTTCCCTGTAACTCCTATCAATAACCGCCTCAACCTCCCGAATGATCCGAAGTTCATCCAGCTCCAGCTCCCGTTCTCTAACACGGTTTCTGAGCAGCTGGAGTTGGGTGCACTTCCAACAGATGAAGTCAGCAGGGACACTAATGGTGAGCATTGCCTCCCACATGCTACAGGACGAACATTCAACTGCCCTTACCTCCATTCCCACTGTTCTGAATTCCCAAAGAGACTACTGAAAATAAAACTAGTAACCTTACCAAATCGGTGCACATAACATTGTTTTGTTCGAGGAGGAGGATGGGTGGGAGACACTGCCTAAGTCGTGTTTTGGGTCAAGCAACCACCCAAATATATAACCTCACTTACTCAGCCGTTCGCTCCTGGACAGTGTATTCTCCGTCTGTTCATGAGGTAAGCTTTTTATAGGATTTATTTAATGTCCCAACAGCCCCCGGTTTTCACTCTCTCTGCACATGCTGAAAAATTGAGGCTGCAGATTCATAAGGTAAGCTTTTTTACCGACACAGACAGCTTCAGTGTCTGAGGAGTCGTGAATGGTGCTAAACATTGTACAATCATATCGAACATGCCCATTTCTCACCTTATGATGTAGAAGGTCATTGATGAAGCAGCAAAAGGTGGTTGGGTATAGAAACTCCAGCAGAAATAGCCTGGATCTGAATTGACTGACCTCCAACAAGCACGGCCATTTTTCCGATGTGTCAGACATAACACTGACCACTGAGGAGTTTGATCCCTGATACCCATTAATTCCAGTTTTGCTCGGGCTCCTTGATGCTACACTTGGCCGGAAATAGCCTTGGTGTCACCTCCGGAATTGCTATTCTTGTTGTCCGTATTTGAAGCAAGGCTGTAATGGGTTCAGGAGCTCAATTACTCTGGTGGAACCCAAACAGAATGTTATTGCTTATTGCGAAACAGATGCTGCTTGATAGCACAGTTGATGACAAACATGTTCAACTCTGATCTCCCTGCTATAGAAAAGATGTTGTGTGACTTGAAAGTGTTCAGAAAATATTGATGAGGAATTTGTTAAGTTTGGATGGTTTGAGCGACAGGGAAAGTCTGACTCGGCTGGGCTGATTTTCCCAGAAGTGTCAGAAGCTGAGTTGTGACTGTATGGAAGTTTATAAGATCATGAGGGACATGGATTGGGTGAATAGTGAAGGTCTTCAACCAGGGTAGGGGGGTCTAAAACTAGAGGACATAAGTTTAAGGTGAGGAGAAAAATATTTAAAAGGGAACAAAGGGACAAACTTTCACACAGATGGTGGTGCAAGTTTGTAATGAAATGCCAGAGCACATAGTGGGGTTGGTGCAATTACTATAATTAAAAAGCATCCAGAAAGGTATAAAACAGGCCAGGTTTAGTGGGCTAAGTGCAAATGATGGGATATGGGACTAGATTAATATAAGATATCTGATTGGCATGGATGGGTCACACTGAAGGGGATATTTCCATTCTGTACAACTCTATCACTGCATAAACATACTTAAAAAGACCTTTATCAGGCCAAATTAAATCAAGTTATTGTTGATCCATCGCAGGTGATATCAGGTAAGATGTCAATAACTTCTGCAGTCGGGAGATTTTAAGGAGCATTTAAAACAGGAGAAGGAGCTCTTTAATCGGAAGGATTTAGAGATGGAGTCAAGAAATTGAGACCGTTCAGTAACACAGGATTGTTCACAATTTTCAAACTTACTTTTGATTCTGGAATTCTTACCTACCATTTCATTTGACTTAATTCAATGAAATCGATAATTTCGTATAACATTTCACCAGCTGGTAACATTTATATCACAGCAGAACATCTAATACTTTCAGATTGAGTTTACACCACAAGAGTCGCACCAATCTGTTTTTTTTTTCGGTTTTCAGCGGCAGCAGCTATTTGAAGGGCAGGAGCTGACACCAGGGGCCTGCCGGGAGCGGTGAGTCCCTGATTGGTGCTTTTAAATTTGAAGTCAGAGAGCAGAGGTTTCTGGGAAAGGAGGGACTTCTTATTTTTATTTCCGTCCTGCTATATAAGTCAGTGTTTTCTCAACCCGAGACCCTAGCTTTGTAGGGCCTCCCACCCAACCACCTCCTCTAACCATAAAGACCAGGGACATATTAGCTAAGCATCTCTTTTTTACTTTGTGACTAGTGGACTAGCAGGGATGGCAGTGCAGGGAGAGCAATGTTCCTCCTGCATGATGTTTGAGGTCAGGGACACCATTAGTGTCCCATCCAAGTACATCTGCAGGAAGTGCACCCAACCCTCGCTCCTCCAAGACCATGTTAGGGAACTGGAGCGGGAGATGGATGAACTTCGGATCATTCGGGAGGCAATGATGGATAGGAGTTACAGGGAAGTGGTTACTCCTCGGCAAGAAGAAAGCTGGGTGACTCTTCGAAAGGGGGAAAACGAGTCAGTGGAGGGATCCTGTGTGGCCATTCCCCTGAGAAACATGTATACCGTTTTGGATGCTGTTGAGGGGGACGACTTACCAGGGGCAAGCAGTGGGGCCCAGTTCTCTGGAACAGAGCATGTCCCTGTTGCACAGAAGGGAAGGAGGGAAAGGAGAGTGTTAGTCATTGGGGCGTCAATAGTTTGAGGCTCAGATAGAAGGTTTGTTGGGAACGAACGAGATTCACGGTTGGTGAGTTGCCTCCCAGGTACCAGGGCCCGTGATGTCTCGGATCGTATCTTTGGGGTCCTGAAGGGAGAGGGTGACCAGCCTCAAGTCGTTGTCTATGTAAATACCAACAACATAGATAGAAAGAGGGATAGGGATGTAAGGCAGGATTTCAGGGAGCTCGGGTGGAAGCTGAGAGCGAGAACAAACAGAGTTGTTATCTCTGGTTTGTTACCCGTGCCACGTGATAGCAAGGCAAGGAATAGGGAGAGATATCAGCTGAACACGTGGCTTTAAGCTTGGTGCAGAAAGAAGGGTTTCAGGATTTTGAATAATTCGGGCTCTTTCTGGGGAAGATAGGACTTGTACAAACAGGACGGTCTTCACTTGAACCAGAGGGATACTAATATCCTGGGTGGGGAATTTGCTGGTGCTATTTGGGTGGGTTTAAACTCGCTCAGCAGGGGGAATGGGAACCGAAGGTGTAGTTGCAGTGCACAGGAGGATGAGAGTAGGAAGGACAGGGACAGGATTTCAGGGTCACAGGTAGGTGAGATTGCAGCATGGATAGGTACCTGGGACTTCGATGTTGTGGCCAGTTCGGAGACATGGATCGAGGCGGGTGAGAAATGGATGTTGCAGGTTCCAGGGTTCAGATTAGATTACTTACAGTGTGGAAAGAGGCCCTTCGGCCCAACAAGTCAACACCGACCCGCCGAAGCGCAACCCACCCAGACCCATTCCCCTACATTTACCCCTGCACCTAACACTACGGGCAATTTAGCGTGGCCAATACACCTGACCTGCACATTTTTGGAGGAAACCGGAACACCTGGAGGAAACCCACGCAGACACGGGGAGAATGTGCAAACACCACACAGTCAGTCACCCGAGGCAGGAATTGAATCCGGGTCTCTGGCGCTGTGAGGCAGCAGTGCTATCCACTGTGCCACCGTGCCGCCCACTTCCATTAAAAACAGGCAAGGCGATAAAAGAGGAGGAGGCGTGGCCTTGTTTGTCAAAGATAGTATAACGGTGGCTGAGAGAATTTTTGATGAGGTCTCATCTACTGAGGTAGTGTGGGCTGAGGTTAGAAACAGGAGCGGAGAGGTCACACTGCTTGGAATTTTTTTATAGGCCTCCGCAGAGTTCCAGGGAGGTGGAAGAGAGGATTGACAAAATTATTCTGAGTAGGACTGAAAGGAACAGGTGGTCATTATGGGGGACTTTAAATTCCCCAACATTGACTGGAAATGCTATAACTCTAGTAAGTCAGATGATCAGTTTTTGTCCAATGTGTACAGGAGGGTTTCCTGACATAGTATGTCGAAGGGCCAACAAGAGGTGAGGCCACACTGGATCTGGTGCTTGGTCATGAACCAGACCAGGAGTTTGATTTAGTTGTAGGGGAGCACTTTGGAGAGAGTGACCATTAATCAGTTACGTTTAGTTTAGTGATGGAAAGGGATAGGTACTTGCCACAGGTCAAGAGTTATCGATGGGGCAAGGGCAATTTTAATGCGATTAGGTAAGAATTAGGATGCATAGAATGGGGTAGAAAAGTGCAGGGGATGCAGACAATGGAAATGTGGAACTGGTTTAAGGAACAGATTATTGCTTGTCCTTGATAGGTATGTCCCTGTCAGGCAGGGAGGAAGTGATAAGGTCAGGGAACCGTGGTTTACTGCAGAAATTGCATCTCTTGTTGAGAAGAAGAAGGAGGCTTTTGTGTTGATGAGACAAGATGGTACAGATGAGGCGATGGAGAGTTACAGATTAGCTAGGCAGGATTTAAAGAGAGAGTTAAGAAGAGCCAAGAGAGGACATGAGCAATCTAGCAAATAGAACAAAGGAGGACTCTAAAGCTTTATGTAGGTTTGTGAGGAATAAAAGGATGATTAGGGTAGGCATAGGGCCAGTTAAAGACAGACGTGGGAAGTTGAGTGTGGACCCTGTAGAAATCGGAGCGATGTTAAATGAACATTTCTCATCAGTGTTCACTCAGGAAAAGGAGAATATTGTAGAGGAGAAGAATGAGATACAAGATATTAGATAGAAAGGATCGAGGTTAGTTATGCACAGGTGTTATCAATTCAAGAAGGTGTGAAAGTAGGCAAGTCCCCTGGGCCAGATGGGATTTATCTGAGGATTCTCTGGGAAGCTAGGGAGGAGATAACAGAGCCTTTAGCTTTGATATTTGAGTCATTATTGTCTACAGGCTTGGTACCAGAGCACTGGAGGATTGCCCTTGTTCAAGAAGGGCAGTAGCGATGACCCAGGAAATTATAAATCAGCGAGCCTTACTTCTGTTGGAGGAAAGGTTTGGAAAGGATTATAAGAGATAAGATTTATAATCATCTAACAAGCAACAATTTGATTTCAGATAGTCAACATGGTTTCGTCAAGGGCAGGTCGTGTCTCACGAACCTCATTGAGATTTTTGAGAAAGTGACCAAACATGTAGATGAGGGTAGGGCAGTTGACGTGGTATACATGGACTTCAATAAAGCCTTTGATAAGGTTCTACATTGTAGGCTAGTGGAAAAAACGCAGAGGCATGGAATTGAGGATGATTGAGCAGTTTGGATTAGAAACTGGCTTTCTGAAAGAAGGCAACGAGTGTTGGTTGATGGAAAATATTCAGTCTGGAGTACAGCTATTAGTGGTGCGCCACAAGGATCTGTTTTGGGACCACTGCTGTTTGTCATTTTTATAAATGACTTAGACGCAGGCATAGGTGGATGGATTAGTAAATTTGCAGACGACACTAAAATCGGTGGAGTAGTGGACAGTTTGGAAGAATGTTACAGGTTGCAGGGGGGCTTGAATAAACTGCAGATTTGGGCTGAGAGGTGGCAAATGGAGTTCAATGCAGCTAAATTTGAGGTGATGCACTTTGGGAAGAATAACAGGAAGACAGAGTACTGGGCCAATGGAAAGATTCTTGGTAGTGTGGATGTGCAAAGGAATCTTGGAGTCCATGTGCATAGATCTCTGAAAGTTGTCACCGAGGTGGATAGTGCTAGTAAGAAGGCATACGGTGTGTTAGGTTTCATTGGTAGAGGGATTGAGTTCAGGAACTGCAATATCATGCTGCAACTATACAAAATGCTAGCATGGCCACACTTGGAATATTGTGTACAGTTCTGGTCGCCCCATTACACAAAGGATGTGGAAGCATTGGAATACGTGCAGAGGAGATCTACCAGGATGTTGCCTGTTCTGGATGGAAGGTCTTATGAGGAAAGGCTGAGACACTTGGGTCTGTTCTCATTGGAAAGAAGAAGGCTCAGAGGGGATTTGATAGAGTCATACAAGATGATCAGAGGATTAGTTAGGGTAGACAGTGAAAGTCTTATTCCTCGGATGATGACATCTGTGTGTTCGAGGGGTATAACTACAAATTGAGGGGTGATAGATTTAAGACAGTAGTCAGAGGAAGTTTCTTTATGCAGAGAGTGGTAAGGGTTTGAAATACCTTACATGCCAATGTAGTCAGCTCAACCACATTAGGGAGATTTAAACAATCCTTAGATTAGTACATGGATGATGATGGGATAGTGTAGGCGGACGAGCTGAGAATAGTCACAGGTCGGCGCAACATCGAGGGTCGAAGGGCCTGTTCTGCGCTGTATTGTTTTATATACTATATTCTAATCCAAGACAGATGCGAATTCAAAATCGAGAATTTGGAGGACAATATGCATGTGTCAATTATTACGTTAACTGGATGATGAGGAAATGGAATTTGTTGGGAAGCCAAACAAGGTAAAGGAAGAAATCTGGATAAAGCAAATGTGTGGAGTTCATAATTTGCTCTTAGACTGATATGGCACTGGATATGAGGGTCACGAGCTCACAATAGGATGAATGACTGATTTGCTAATTATGAACTGAGGCAGGGATGGATGTAGGAGCCATTTTACAGATGGAAACAATGACTGTTGGTGATGATGAGGACTTGTTTTTGAATTGATCTAAGGCTCCATGATGAAGCCACAAGCAAACATAGTTCATCTAGGGGCAGTTCTCATTGAGCTCGATGGAGTCACTGAGAGTCACAAAACATTTCCATGAAAGCACTGAGGATATTGGTTCATCTGCCATATCCGGCGCCATTCCCGAGCATGGGATCTCATCTGTAACTGAGCTCTCTGGTTGGAGTTTGTATTCTCCACATCAACACAGCAGCTGATTTGTGGAAAGAAATGAATGACAAAGGAAGTGATATCAGCATCAGGCTGGGGGGAAATGAATGGAAACACAAGTATTGCTGAAAATACACTAAAAATCAAAAGACACAGATTTCTTTCACAGTATATTATTTAATCTTCTCGTATACGAGAAGGAAACTTCTTATATTTTTAAATTCTATCCACAAGTGTGCATCAGAGAATTCCGTGAGCAGGAGTTTACAGGAGCCTATCATTGCTGTTCCCACATTGGCATGCAGTGAATTATGCTACTTTCCTTCAGATCTTTTTGTTTTGGTATTTGTTCACTGTCTGATAAGTGATTATTTGGATTGAATTTCTTTTTTCAGGCCAATCTAATTGCCCTTTCAGTTAAGCCTTTCTTGTTCAACTTTCGATGAACTGTTGCTTATTGCTAACAGCACTTTGCTTTGCACCTGCAGTCAAAGAGTCATAGAGATGGACAGCATAGAAGCAGACTCTTCGGTCCAACCGGTCCATGCTGACCAAATATCAGAACCCAATGTAATCCCACCTGCCAGTGCCCAGCCCATATCCCTCCAAACCCCTCCTATTCATATACCCATTCAAATGCCTCTTAAATGTTGAAATTGTACCAGCCTCCACCACATCCTCTGGCAGCTCATTCCATACACGTACCACCCTCTGCGTGAAAAAGTTGCCCCTTAGGTCTCTTTTATATCTTTCCCCTCTCACCCTAGACCTATGCCCTCTAGTTCTGGACTTCCCGACCCCAGGGACAAGACTTTGCCTATTTATCCTATTGATGCCCCTCATAATTTTGTAAACCTCTATAAGGTCACACTGCAGCCTCTGACGCTCCAGAGAAAACAACCCCAGCCTGTTCAGCCTCTCCCTGTAGCTCAGATCCTCCAACCCTGGCAATATCCTTGTAATTGTTTTCTGAACCCTTTCAAGTTTCACAACATCTTTCCAATAGGAAGGAGACCAGAATTGCGCGCAATATTCCAACAGTAGCCTCAACAATGTTCTCTAAAGCCACAACATGACCTCCCAACTCCTGTACTCAATACTCTGACCAATAAAGGAAAGCATACCAAATGCTTCTTCACTATCCTATCGACCTGCGACTCCACTTTCAAGGAGCTATGAACCTGCACTCCAAGGTCTCTTTGTTCAGCAACACTCCCTAGGACCTTACCATTAAGAGTATAAGTCCTGCTAAGATTTGCTTTCCCAAAATGCAGCACCTCGCATTTTTCTGCATTGAACTCCATTTGCGACGTGTTAGCCCATTGGCCCATCTGGTCCAGATCCTGTTGTAATCTGAGGTAACCCTCTTTGCTGTTCACTACACCTCCAATTTTGTGGGCATCTGCAAATCTACTAACTGTACCTCTTATACTCGTATCCAAATCATTTATGTAAATGACAAAACGTAGAGGGCCCAGAACCGATCCTTGTGGCACTCCACTGGTCACAGGCCTCCAGTCTGAAAAACAACCCTCCACCACCACCCTCTGTCTTCTACCTTTGAGCCAGTTCTGTATCCAAATGGCTTGTTCTCCCTGTATTCCATGAGATCTAACCTTGCAAATCAGTCTCCCATGGGGAATCTTGTTGAACGCCTTACTGAAGTCCATATCGATCACATCTACTGCTCTGCGCTCATCAATCTTCTTTGTTACTTCTTCAAAAAACTCAATCAAGTTTATGAGACATGATTTTCCACGTACAAAGCCATGTTGACTATACCGAATCAGTCCTTGCCTTTCCAAATAAATGTACATCCTGTCCCTCAGGATTCCCTCCAACAACTTGCCCACCACTGAGGTCAGGCTCACTGCTCTATAGTTCCCTGGCTTGTCTTTCCCACCCTTCTTAAACAGTGGCACCACGTTTATCAACCTCCAGTCTTCTGGCACTTCACCTGTGACTATCGATGATCCAACTATCTGTTTTTTTTTTCCAGGACTGTGTTTGTGGGATGTTCCTGTATTGGAACATGTAATTAGTAATAATTACTGTATCAGGTCACTTAAACTTTCCAATAGTTACGTTATTCGAAATTCTGCTTTCATTTGTTCGTGTTTCAGCTGCAGTGCTTAAATACATTCTGTTTTGCTTAAAGCCAAATAATTTTTTCCTGTTCCATCACACCTGGA
Organism: Chiloscyllium plagiosum; assembly: GCF_037043375.1. Taxonomy (NCBI): domain Eukaryota; kingdom Metazoa; phylum Chordata; class Chondrichthyes; order Orectolobiformes; family Hemiscylliidae; genus Chiloscyllium; species Chiloscyllium plagiosum. Next base: position 104,127,732 of record NW_028270167.1, on the reverse strand, counting down.
AGACCCACTTCACACCTGGAAGACCCACTTCACATCTGCCTTTAAAATTAAAACAAAAGTTAGCCTCTCGGCTACCTTTTAAAAATATTTTGAGGGGGTCTGGCCTGGTCAATAACAGTTACACTCACAGGCAAAATAGTGCTGACCCCTACCATCCTCTGGGTGTTATGTCCCCTCTAAACGTCCTGCCTTTCATATTACAAGTTATGCCCGCTTGCTCTTGTTCCTTTGGCTGAGGGAAATAACTGTATTCTGTTCACCCTGTCCATGCCCCTCATAATCTGATAAATCCCGATGTCTTCTCTAAACAAAGTAACTCAAGCTGATCCAACCTCCCTCTTCACAGCTAAATCACTGCAGCGCAAGCAACATTCTACTGAATGACGTTTGCACCCCTTCCAATGCAATCACATCCTATGGTGCAGTGACGAGAACTGCGCACAATACTCCAACTGTGGGCTAAACAATGTTCCGACTGCTTGAGTTTTTGCAGTAGTGAACAAGAACATAGATAAGGGTAATGTGGTAGACGCCTTAGCTAAGCCTTTGACAATATATCACATGGTAGGTGGTTGAGTAAGGTTGAATCTCGTGGAATCCAGGGACAGCTTGCCAATAGGATACAACATTGGAGTGACAGAAGAAGATAGGGGGCGTTGGTAGCGTGTTGTCTTTCAGACTGGAAGCCTGTAATGAGGAGTGTGCCACAGGGATCAGTGCTGAGTTAATTGTTATTCTTTACCTATATAAATGATTTGTATGAGAATTTAGGAAGTACGTTTAGGAAGTTTGCACATGACACCAAGATTTGTGGTAAGGTGAAGAAGATTATCTGAGAATTCTGCAAGATTTTAATGAACCTATTATACATAACTCGACTGGTAAAGGCATGCGTCCTGAACATCTTCTTAAACGTCCTAAGAACCTGTCCTGTTGCTTCAGGGATCTGTTCAAAATCACCTCAAGCTCATTCTCTTCCTCGAAGCATCCTAGTGAATTACCATTCGTTGACCATTACCTTGTCTTGTAACTTCTTTCAAAGTGCATCACCTCACATTTATCAGGGTTACATTTTATCTGATCTGCCCCTCTGATAAACCTGTCAATATCTATCTTTAACTTAAAACTATTTTCCTCACTGCCATCCATCCGGTCAATATTTGTGTCATTTGTAAACCTACTTGTCATTCAAAACCAAGCCCTGCACGCTCTCATTCCCCCACCCACAACACATAGACACACACACACACACACAGATGTGGGCACACGTGTGCACATCCACATGCACATATACACACACCATAAATACCTCACGCATCTGTAAATTATCCTTTGACTTTCTACTCAAGACCTGCCTTTGCATAGGAAAACAACTCACTCTGCACATCCGTATTTACTTCAAACATCCAACTGCGCAAATACACTAACCTATTTTGAACGGGGACGAAATGAATGGTCTCACAATTATTCACAATGGATTGAAGTGAATGCAGTTCACAAACACCATTTAATCGGTCTGCATTCTTGATTTCTAACCAGGGCAAATTAACATGACACTCAGTAATCAATAACAAAACGTAAATATGTAGCTTGAAATTGAAACAGAAATATCAAGTTGTGGGTTCTGAATCAGAGCTAAAAATGTGTTGCTGGAAAAACGCAGCAGGTCAGGCAGCATCCAAGGAGCAGGAGAATCGACATTTTGGGCATGAGCCCTTCTTCAGGAATCATCAGCCCTGAAGAAGGGCTCATGCCCGAAACGTCGATTCTCCTGCTCCTTGGATGCTGCCTGACCTGCTGCGCATTTCCAGCAACACATTTTCAGCTCTGATCTCCAACATCTGCAGTCCTCACTTTCTCCTTGTGGGTTCTGAATCAACTTGGAAGCCAGTCATTGAATTTGGTCACATTCAGATACTTCAGAACTATTATCATGGACCTGGATCAAATCCCATCATGAAAGTTGCCAGAAATTCAATTAAAGAAATATATGGAATTATTACTGTAATGTTGACCATAAAACTAGTGTCAATTGCAGCAAAGGCCCATCTGGGAGAACACAAAGGCATTTTACACTTATGTGAGGAATAAAAGAATGGTCAAAGAAAGAGTAGGGCTGATCAGGGATAGCATAGGGAACTTGTGTGTGGAGTCTGAGTCGGTAAGGGAAGCCCTAAGTGAGTTTTTTGCTTCTGTCTTAGCAAAAGAAACGAACTTTGTAGTGAATTAAAGCTTTGAAGAGCAGGTGTGCATGCTGGAATGGATAGAGATAGAGGAAGCTGATGTGCTGAAAATTTTGTCAAATATTAAGATTGACAAGTCGCCAGGGCCAGACCAGATTTGTCCTCGGCTGCTTTGGGAAGCGAGAAATGCGATTGCTTCGCCACTTTCGAAGCTCTTTGCATCCTCGCTCTCCACTGGAGTCGTACCTGAGGACTGGAGAGAGGCAAATGTAATTCTTCTCTTCAAGAAAGGAAATAGGGAAATCTCCGGCAATTACAGACCAGTAAGTCTCACATCTGTCGTCTGCAAGGTGTTAGAAAGGATTCTGAGGGATAGGATTTATGAACATCTGGAAGAGCATGGTTTGACTAAATGCAGTCAACACGGCTTTGTGAGGGGCAGGTCATGCCTCACAAACCTTATCGAGTTATTTAAGGATGTGACTAGAAAGGTTGATGAGGGTCGAGCTGTGGATGTGGTGTACATGGACTTCAGCAAGGCATTTGATAAAGTTCCCCATGGTAGGCTCATTCAGAAGGTCAGGCGGAATGGGATACAGGGGACCTTAGCTGTCTGGATACAGAATTGGCTGGCCAACAGAAGACAGCGAGTGGCAGTAGAAGGAAAATATTCTGCCTGGTAGTCAGTGGTGAGTGGTGTTCCACAGGGCTCTGTACTTGGGCCTCTACTGTTTGTAATTTTTATTAATGACTTGGATGAGGGGATTGAAGGATGGGTTAGCAAGTTTGCAGACAACACAAAGGTTTGAGGTGTCGTTGACAGTATAGAGGGCTGTTATAGGCTGCAGTGGGATATTGACATGATGCAGAGATGGGCTGAGAGGTGGCAGATGGAGTTCAACCTGGATAAATGCGAGGAGATGCATTTTGAAAGGTCGAATTTGAAAGCTGAGTACAGAATTAAGGATAGGATTCTTGGCAGTGTGGAGGAACAGAGGGATCTTGGTGTGCAGGTCCGTAGATCCCTTAAAATGGCCACCCAAGTGGACTGGGTCGTTAAGAAAACATACAGTGTTTTGGCTTTCGTTAACGGGGGATTGAGTTGAAGAGTCGTGAGATCTTGTTGCAGCTCTATAAAATTTTGGTGAGACCGCACTTGGAATACTGCATCCAGTTCTGGTCGTCCTATTATACGAAAGATGTGGATGCTTTGGAGAGGGTTCAGAGGACGTTTACCAGAATGCTGCCTAGACCGAAGGGCTTATCTTATGAAGAGAGGTTGACTGAGCTCAGACTTTTTTCATTGGAGAAAAGTAGGAGGAGAGGGGACCTAATTGAGGTATACAAGATAATGAGAGGCATAGACAGAATCGATAGCCAGAGACTTTTTCCCAGGGCTGAAATGCCTAACACGCGGTCATAGTTTTAAGCTGGGTGGAGGAAAGTATGGAGGGGATGTCAGAGGCGGGTTCTTTACACAGAGAGTTGTGAGAGCATGGAATGTGTTGCCAGTAGCAGTTGTGGAAGCAAGGTCATTGGGGACATTTAAGAGACTGCTGGAATGCATATGGTCACAGAAATTTGAGGGTGCATACATGAGGATCAATGGTCGACACAACATCGTGGGCTGAAGGGCCTGTTCTGTGCTGTACTGTTCTATGTTCTTTTCTAATGGCCTTTCGAGAGCGAAAATCTCTGTCCTTACCTAGTCTGAACTACATGTCACTCCAGACCCACAGAAATTGGTGTGGTTAGTAGATGTGAGCCATCTAAGCTCCAGGACTTCACGGCAGGAGTTCTACAATATTGTGCCCTCGGCATAACTATCCTCAGTGACTGTATAACTGACATTCCACCATCATTGAGTCATAATTCAGAGTGTTCACTAATAATTGTACAATGTACTATTAAAGCACACAGTGTCTATCTGCAGCAAGATCCCAGCAACGTCCAGGCCTGGGATGACAAATGGGAATTAACATTTGCTCCACACAAATGCAAAGCAATTAGTGCCTCCAATAAGAGATTGCCTACATGATGCCTCTTGACAGTCAAAGGCTTCGCCATTGCTGAATCCCCTACGATCAACAACCTGAGCTGAAATTGAACTGGATTCACAATTTAAGTTTTGTGGATACAAGAGCAAGCCAGAAGTCAAGAATACATCACAGATTCTGAAAGTGTCTCCCCTATTTGCATGGCACACATCAGACCAGCGATGGAACACAACCTCAAGAAAATGGACAGCACCCTGAAACAGGCGGAATATAAGTGGACATTTGAAAGCAGAAATTGCTGGAGAAATTCAGCAAGCCTGCCAGCACCTGGGGAGAGAAATCCCTTTTGTGTCCAGTATAACTCTTCTTTAAAACAGTTTCAAGGAGGAAAGTCAACTTTCTATTTAGAGACAAAGTAGGCTGTTTGATTGGAACCATACCTGCAAACATGTAGGCCATCCACCACTGCTGTTCAGTAGCAGTATTATGTATCAATGACAGTACACACTGCAGAAATTCACCAATGCTTACACAGCATCTCCCAAATCCAAGACCACCACCATCCTAAAGACAAAAGCATTAAATGCTGAGGAACACCACCACTTCCAAGTTCCCTTGCAAGCCACTCACCATCCCTGAATTGCATTATAACATTGTGCCATGGTCCCAGTGGGCTACAGAGCTACTCTCTCATTCACGAGACGGCTGATCGTGAGTTTAACCTGAGGGTCAACATACCTCAGAGGAGAGGCAAGGTTGAGAAGGTGGGACTTTCTTAGTAACCCCAGGCAGAATGGGAACTGAATCTACGCTACTGGTGTCATTTGACAAGACAAATCAGCCATCCAGCCACCACTGCTGCAGGGAGTCAGTAACACAATTGGCTGGATGTTTGGTGTGAGATGTGGAGAGGTGAGGTGATCCTTAGGTTAAACTTACCACCGTTGTCTCTCGATATGAGAGAACAACTCTCTGGAACAAGGGTGATTCTTTTGGTGTTCTTCTGTCAAAATCCTGGAAAATCCCTCTGCAAAACCCCTCCCATTCATACAACTAACTAATTCTTCTCACATCATCAGGACAACAGTAACACAAGAATGTAGCTACCACATCATTTCTCAAAGGAAATAAAATCTGGCCCATCCACCAAAGTTCAAGTCCCTTTAATTAATTGATGAATCACATCTGAATAAAATATTTTCACAACCAAGATTAAGAATGCCAGAAATTTCAGAAAAGAATATAAATAAAATTATTGGGTGTGCACACCTTTGTTGGATATCTCCAATGGATGCAGTGTGTGTTTGGACGGGAAGGGGTGTGATCATTGCCACTAAGGAATTAGGAAAATCTCCCAATGCTCAGTTGAATCACAATTCCACAATGATAAGCAGGGAGCAATGCTGGCTGAATTTTCTTTGAGGATTTTCGGAACAGTGAAGCATTTTCAGATAGCACGACTGGTTAGTCCATGTGGCAGATCATAAAATCTCTGCTACTAAAAGCAGGAATAACTTCTCATAGTTCTGAATAATAATCTGTTAGTTGGTCATTCCTTGTGTATCCGACATGCATATACATCTCATGATCCAAGACTGGTAAGTGTTTGTGTTGAAGAGGAATAAAACAAAGTACTCGTGCCAACAGTGCTGCAAATTGGTTACTATCGTTGCAACGAGAATGTATTTATTTGTTAAATAAATGGAAATTATGGACCTATTCTGTTAATCAAATTGACTCCCTCGAGGCTTAATTTTGGAATTAGAATTAGATTTTATTGTCACGTGTACTCAAGTATAGGATTACATCAGGAAAGTGAAAAGTGTACAGAGTTGCCATTCTGTGCCGCCATCTTGATATTGATTCAAAGTGTCTGCAAAGTATCTGCCATCCACCTGTCAGAACCTTTCAGCTCCTAAAGAAATTGCCCACTTGGATGGGGAATGGGAAACCAGTATCCAGCGAGAGACAGAGCTTTCGTATTCGATTCTTGAAACTGTTGCTCTTCCTGGTGATTCACGGTTCAGCCCAGTGTATTCGAAGATAGCAGGTGGAAGTTTCACATTAAAAAGAGAGACAGAAAGCGGAAGCATAGGCTCGTTAGCTCAACATGTCACAGGGAAACTGTTGAAAGATATTATTCAACCAGATACAGCAGGACACATTGATCAGTTCAAGTTAATTTGGGAGAGTCCACATTGTTTTCAATTGTATAAAATTTCTTTGAGGATGTAACAAGTGCGATTGATAACGGGGACTGCACTGGAGCTTAGTTTTATCTTATCAATAAAGTGATACAGAAACAGTCATGGCAGGAAGGAAAGGCTTCAGGCGGAGGGGGAATGAGTACATGGGAGCAATGTGGAAAGCAATTGGAAGCAACACCGATATTCACAATTTTTCTGGGGCTTTAAGTTAGTTGCAAAATTACTATTTTTTTTCCTTTGTCACCACCTGTCTCCTCTTCACAGTGGATGTACCATCCCTCTGCATATCCATCTGTCATCAGGATGAGTGGTCTGGAGTTTCTCTGCTTCTTCCTCAGAGACCTGAACAGTCACCATCCAGCAATATCCACTTACTCGAGGCTGAGCTGAATTGTAACTTTTTTCTTTAACTTATCTCACTTTCTCCAAGTCAAAGATGTACTTCTGGCTATCTGTACAAGTCATAGTTATATCTGCCTTTTTTGGGGGGATATGTGGAATATTCCTTCGTCCAATCCTGTTTGGGAGATTAACCCACAGCTCTTTCTCCAATATATTCCTGCTCTTGCCAGAATTAGAAAAAAAACTACATTAATTTTCTTCCAACCTCCAACTTTCCCTCATAGCCACCTGATCCTTTTCTGAGACTTCCCTTCATTACCTCTCTGTTTCCAGTTCTGGAGATCGATTGCACACCAATTATCCATCAGTCCCAATGACTACCACAGTTACCTCGAATACATTTGCTCACATCCTGCTTCCTGTATGGGGGCCACTCCATTCTTCCTGCTATTCCAACTTCGTCTGATCTGATGATGTCACCTTCCACCCCCATGTATCCAACATGAGCTTCTTTGTTCTCAATGGAAGGTCTCCATTTCAACTCTCGTGAAGAGGGGTCCTCACTGATATACTCAATGAATCAATAAAACAGCTGACAGATGTTCAACTGAGAAGTTTTAAAAAGGTGACCGTCACACTGCTAGTAGTTTACTGTTAATGACCAAATCCTCTGAGGAAAAGAGAAGAGCAGTTTGCAAGACATTTCTGAAGGTTAAAACAATAAAGCAGTAATAGTTGGTGATTTCATCTCTCAAATATTGACTGGGATATGAACAGAATGGAAGGGACCGAGAGCACAAAATTCTTAATTATATTTAATCAACGTCTTTAGCAGACAATAGCACAATGAGAAGGTCAGCAATTCTTGATTTAAGCTTCTGAAATGAAGCTGGGCTCGTGAATACATTGCAAGAGTTGGACCGTTTTTGAGCAAGTGACATTAATACATTTACATTTAGGGTAAATATTTCACAAGACAAAGATAACAAAGGTAAAACTTTCATGTTTGGTTTCGACAAATGTTCTAAATCTGAGAGATTATCTGGCAATATTGGACTGAATTTGGATATTCAGAAACAAAGTGACAAATCAGTGGTGGGATTTCAAAAGTGAGATTCTCGAGACATGGCCGAATAAAATAAACCATTATCCTTCCAGATCTAGAGTCCCCAAGCTGGCCCCAAGCATACAGGGTGAGATAGAGCAGTAAAAGAAAGATGCTGACCATGACAAAAAATCCTAAGATTATACAAGGATTATAGGAAATCTAAATGGGTGATGTTGCATATTTTAAAAATCTCTGAAATTCCAAGGGAGCAGAGGAAAATTATTAACGGTAAAATCGACAAAAAGGTATTACCAACAGATTAAGAGCAAAACGTAAGTATAAAAATTATCGGGCTGTCAAAGTAACACAAGATGTTTTATGTAAGTCTTTGCACATTTGCACACGAATACACACACACAAATCTTGATAGTCCAATGCAGTACTTACAGGGTCATGCAGTCATTGAGATGGACAGCACGGAAACAGACCCTTCGGTCCAACTCGCCCATGCCAATCAAATATTCTAACTTAATCTCATCTCATTTGCCAGAACTTGGTCCATGTCCCTCAAAAACATTCCATATGCGCTCCATCCTTTCTTGTGAAAAAGTTGCCCCTTAAGTCCCTTTCAAATCTTTCCCCTCTCACCTTAAATCTTTGCCATTTAGTTCTAGACTCCCTCACCTCACGGAAAAGACCTTGTCTATTTACTCAATCCATGCCATCCTGATTTTATACAACTCTATTAGTTTATTGTTGTAACACTTTAATCACTATGAATCATGTAATTGTGTTTGTGATTTATTCCATATTGGTGAATATATACCTGTTGTGGCGAAGATTTGTATAAGATTTGTCTCAAGGAGCATTTCATGAATTGGCAATGGAGTAGAAATTATCCTTGATCAAAGACCAACATAATGGGAAGATAGATCAGAACTTCAACACTGTGTTGGAGAACTGTGCCCTATGGTTTCATGACCATTAAGATCAGGTATTTGAAAGTACCACCCCAGACAGCTGCCCATATTCCTTCAACCATAACCTTGAAGAGAGGAGCAGGGAGATGACATCACAGTTAATTTCAAACAGGGCAATGAAACCAATTAAATAGGCTGATACTAGGAATTTCCTAATATGACAGTAATAGCTAAAGAAACAGGATGAAAGGGTTACTTGGAATATGACTTGGTGCTGAATCTGGATAGAGAATTTGCTGGAGAACTTCAGCTGGTCTCGTAACATCTGTGGAGAGAAACAGATAACGTTTCAAGTCCAGTGACCCATTATCAGAAGTAGTTCAAAATGGTGCTCCAAAATCAAGCCGAATGGCCTGTTTGTAGGAAAGATGGAAAGGGAGGCAAGAGAGGAGAGGGAGTGCTACTTTTAATTAGGGAAAACATCGCAGCGGTACTTAGAGAGGATATTCCTGAGAGATTATCCAGTGAAACGATATGGGTGAAACTGAGAAAAAAAGGATTGATGGGATTTTACAGTAGACCCGCACCCACCACTCCCCCAATAGTCAACAGGAAATTGAGGAGAAAATTTGTAGGGGGATTTGCAGATAGCTTTAAGAAACATAGACTTGCAGTAGAATGGGATTTAAATTTCCAAACATTGAGTGGTAATGGAAGGGAGAAATTTATTAAATGTATTCAAGAACCTTCCTCAATCAAATGTAAATGGTCCTCCGGGAGACTTCCTCCTGGGAAATAAGGTAGGGCAAGTGAATGAAGTATAAGTGGGGGTACACTTATTGTTATTCTATTAGTTTTTAAAATAGTTATGGAATAGGATCGGCTATTCGACTAGTTACAGTTTTGGTGTTGACGGTGCTGTTCATTCACTATCTTAATGTTCCTGCCTTTAATTGTGATTTGGTGTATAGTTTATTTCTATGGTTTCATGAGAGTGAGAGTCACTCTGCATCCGGTCTCTGTACTTCTTTGCAAGTCTGATGGATTATGTTCATATATTTAATGCTCACCTCAATATTTGTGTTTGGAATTGTATATTTAATGTTGCAATGTACAAGTAGATGTCTATGTGTTATTTCAATTATAAATGACCTGAATGTTTTTTTTTGTGAATGCCTGTTTTAATTAAATAACTTGTGTCCTTTCTGAACATGGAGCAAACCTACATGATGTAAAACCCAAAGTGATGCAAATACGCAGCAGTAAGGCAGCATCCTTTAGAGAGTAAAACAAAATGAGCGTTTCTGGTCGATGAACTTTCATCAGAGGAAATGACTCTGTTTTTATATAATGCTAGCCATGTCTGGAGTTTACAGCTTTTCAAATTACAAATCTCCACAATGTTTCATTGAATTTGTTGCTGTGGGTTACTACTGAGTGATTAACACAGATCTTAATGTCGATGTGATTTGGAGGCTGGAATTTCTTTACAGACAAACTTGTGGGAAATGTAAATGATTCCTTTCGCTCTTGCTCTGTTTGCATGTTAGAATGAAAATATGTCACTCGAAGATGGGATCAGAGTGGGACTGAACACTGTCTCTGTCTTAGCCTGTGGGATTGATGACCCTTCTGTGTCTCTGTATCTCTGTGAATGATAACATATCGACTGTGTGTGTGTGTGAAGAAACTGCCAGAAATATGCCTGTACATCAGCTGGGGGGTAGACAGAAGAGCAGAAGGGAATGTTTGCGATGGGGTGGAGGCCAGAAAACTTAAATGACAAAGTGACAACAATAACCAAAATGGTGCAAGGACTGGGGTGGGCGTGAGATGGGAGAAGTTGCAAAAAAATGGGGCGGCATGGTGGCTCAGTGGTTAGCACTGCTGCCTCACAGCACCAGGGTTCCAGGTTCAATTCTAGCCTCGGGTGACTGTCTGTGTGGAGTTTGTACATTCTCCCCGTCTGCATCGATTTTCTCATGGTGCTCTGGTTTCCTCCCACAGTCCAGCAATGTGCAGGTCAGGTGAATTGGCCATGCTAAATTGCCCGTAATGTTAGGTGCATTAGTCAAAGGGAAATGGGTCTGGGTGGGTTACTCTTCGGAGAGTCGGTGTGGACGGGTTGGGTCGAAGGGCCTGTGTACACACTGTAGGGAATCTAATCTAATCAAAAAATGACAGGATCCTCAATAAATGTCATCCAAAAACAATCAAAACTAAAGAAAATTGTGACAGAGTTAGCAAAGTGAAGCACCTTTGGTGTCCCAGTCCCAGTTTACAGGATGCACGTATGCTGTCAGTTTCTGAATGAATGCTGTGTGGTTTCTCATCTTTAATTGGAGTATGGCCAGTTACTGTCAGTTTTAAAGTATATAGCATAAGGAAATTGACCTGTTTTCAAGCGACCCATTTGTTAATTTTACAGAAATGCTGATCCAGCCCAGTTTTTGTGGGAAGACACGGGGAAATGCCCTGTCGTTAATGGTGTGTTGGGCCCTTCCTCACAGGGGACTGCTCTGAACCGGGGCCTCTGCATTCAACAAAAACTCACTGTGTCCGTGACTGATTAACAATCTTTGTGGACATGACTGAATCTCTGACCCATCAACTGGACATTACAGATATAGTTTGTCATGGAGCGGCTTGAAGAAGATACAGAGTTCAGGAGGAGTGTAAGTGCTGTATGAGATGCCAGCAGTAGGAGATATTGGCAAGAGAGTTGGAGCTGCAGGAGATTACAGCGAGAAGATTTGAGATGCTGGAGGAGGTTACATAGATAAAGAGGTTTGTCGGTGCTGGAGGAGGTTACACAGATATGGAGGGTTGTCAATCCTGGAGAAAGTTTCAGAGGTAGGTGGTGCCAGTGCTGAAGAAGTCACCATGATAGGGACGGGTATCAGCGCAGGACAAGGTCATGTTAGGAGGGGTGTTGGTGCTAGAAGAGGTTATACAGATAGGGAGGGATGTCAGTGCTGAGGAGGTTACATCAAAAGAGAGAGTGTCGGTGATGGAGAAAGTTACATAAACAGGGAGGGGTATCAGTATTTGAGCAAGCTACAGAGATAAGGAGAAGTAGTGGTACTTGAGGATGTTACAGAGATAGGGAGGGGTGTCAGTGCTGGAGGATATTACAGAGGTAGGGAGGGGTGTCAGTGCTTGAGGACCTTACAGAGGTAGGGAGTGGTGTCAGTGCTGCAGGACATAATAAAAGGTAGGGAAAAGCGTCAGTGCTGGAGGATATTACAGAGGTAGTGAGGGGTGTCAGTGCTGGAGAATGTCACAGAGATAGGCAGGGGTGTAAGGCCTGTAGGAGGTTAGAGAGATGAGGAGGGGTGCCTGATAGTCGAGAATAGAAGAGAGCATAAACAGAGTGGGAAAGGTCTTGAATTATGTTGTTGTATGATCAAAGGATTGAGAAGTTGTCTGTTATTTGGACTCGTTATTGCAGTTTGTATTTTCTCATTTGTATATCCGTAAAGGATAAAATGAAATGCCTGAGATGTTACACTGACTCCAGAAAAGCAATTCTTGGAATTCTGAAATAAAATGGAAACCATGTGGAAAGTCCCTCATGACAACAAGATTCATTGGAAATTTAAGTAGCAACCATTGAGGATCTATGGCGCACAGAAGGGGATGAAGATGTGTCTGTGAAGGTTTTATTCAATTGTATAGGAAACCTGTGTTAATTGCTGTATTAATCTTGTACATAAATTGTATTTATAGCTATGTTCAGTTGTGCCATAAACATATTGTAGTCTGTGTAATAAGTTTGTGCTCAAGTGTGTAATTTTTTTTTCAAAGAAAACAATTGGAGGATTCCCAACATGAGAGCTCAGTGACACTTCAGGTTGTGCTTGACCAACCTCTGACCCAGGTTAGTGCTGGAACCATTCCCCTGTGGTTATGATAGGATCTGCAATATTGTCAAATCTGTCAGGACTGGCTTGTAGTGTGATACCAAATATCATCTGCGCAATGCGTGCCGGTCCCACTCACATCAATTATAACAGAGATTGTGACACTAATGCAGAGCCTCTCACGAACAGAATACCGTGTCACTCACAGAGACCCCATGAAAAACGGAGAGTCTGTCACTAACAGAGACCCTGATATGAACAGAAGACTGTCACAGTCATGGAGACAAAGAGGCAAATATGGACAGATTATCACTAATGGAAGACTATGACACTGACGGAGACCGTGACACTAACGGAGACCATGTTAACAATGGAGACCCCAACACTAATGGAGAGACTGTCACTAGCAGAGAGCCTGACGCTAATGGAAGACGATCACACCAAGGGAGACTGTGGAACTAACAAAGGCCACTAACAGAGTCCCTGCTTAACAAAAGTCTGAAAGAAAGAACACTTGCAAAGGAGCATTAATTAAGTAATCCCAATCCCAGCCCCAAATGGACAGTTCTTTCTTTAATGCTCCCACTTCATTGACAGTGATTCCACTTTGAACATCTCTGGCCCCTGTATCATATAGGGTGGCCGGGCAGGACTCGAATTGTCAGGATCCAATGGAGAGATTAAAAGGCCTTTCCATGTCTTTGCTATCTTCCAAGAAACATGAGTTTGTTGAGTTAAGGAAGGGAAAGGCAGGTGTGTAATCTATGCATTTCAGTCAGACATTTTCATGTTGTAATTTCTCACTCAGCTTCCTCCTGGATGGGGCACATTGCCCAGAGTGAAGATAAATTGTTGATGAGTGATAAAGAATCAGAGGTAACAACTCAGAAGAGAACGCTGAGAACCTTTTCATTTCTATATGAAAAAAAATCAAATTCATGGAAATGTATTTATTTTGCACCACATGGAAATAATAGGATTCTAGAACTGAAAGTAAAATGTTGTGAATCTGTTATTCTTAGTCATATATTAATGAATTTTGATTGGGCAACTGAATAATAACATTTACAGTGAAAGTCCCAGCCACAGAACAGTAGATTGCTCTTGGGTGTTCGAGAGAGAGTGAAGGAGACAGGAAAAGAGCGTGATACGGAGAATGAGAAAATATAAAGTCGAAGACAGAACAACAGGGAGAGAGAGAAAATCAAACAGTGAGAGACATGTAGACAGACAAACAGAGAGGGTGCAGAGACAGAGATAGAAAAACACAGAGAGATGTAGACAGACTGACAAAGAGGGATAGAAAGAAAAACAGAGAGAGAGAGAGCGAGGTAAACCTATAAGAGGAGCAGAGGCAAGAGAGAAAAACAGAGAGAGTGAGGGAGGCTGATTGACAGAGAGGCATTGGGAAAGAAAGAAACAGAGAGAGAGAGAGAAAGACAGTGGCAGAGATGGAAACAGAAAGTGATGTCAATAGACTTCTAGAAAGGAAGAGAACAAGAGAGAGACAGTGACAGGTAGACACAACAACAGACAGGGAGAAAATCTTGACCTCATGCAATTTAATGACTGAATTGTCACAACAAAAGGATGAACATTTACTAGTAAAATTTGCTGTGTTGTTTTCGAACAAACCATTAGATTAAACAGAATCAACATCGGCAGGATAAATCTCCCAAATTATATTGGCCAATTAACATAAATGGAATTGTCCTGTGGAGTTTAAGCCTAAAATAATTTTAAGCCCAAAAGGGAATTGACTCACTATCATCAAGTGTTTGTTCAATACAGAGTAAGACTAAGACTGATAATGATGTAAACTGAATATGATCACACAAGTTTTAAAAGAAAGAATCTGTGAATTCATCATCTCAGAGAACAAAAACAAGACATTGGTGACAAACTGGAAATGTTACAATAGGTGAGGGACAGAAAACTCCACAATTCCCCAAAATCTGCTGAATTCATCTTGGACAGACAAACACCAGCTATTCGACTATGGATGTGATCACAGCCACAGAATCATGCTTCAATTTTGCAACACATTTATCTAATAAGGAGAGACTTGCAGAAGGAAATAATTTAAATAGACTGATCTTACACTTATAGGTTCACCCTAAACTCAAACCTTCACAGTACAGAATTAGGTCTTTCAACCATTCGGAGATGTGATTCTGTCCCCTTGGTTCTGTAAGAAAAATACAGTGGGGTCAGTCTGTTCTTTCCAGAATCAGAGGCAGAGACACAATGTGATCGCTCTGCTCTCCCCGGGTCAGTGACAGAGACACAGTGGGGTCAATGGCAGGGACACTGTGGTCAGTCTGCTCTGCCCTGGGTCACTAATAGAGACACAGTGGGTTCAGTTTGGTCTGCCTTGGTTCAGTGACAGAGACACATTGGAATCACACTGTTCTTCCTGCAAATCTGGTCCCACTCCTCTTTAACACTGCTCTCAAAATCTACTGATTTGATGTTTTTGACATGATAATTATTTGCACTTCAAAACATATTTTATTTGCAATCATCAGTCTTTTGATGAATATTTTGCTGCAGAACACCGCACATGTAGAATTACACAGAGGGATGAATGTATAGTCTTGTGTATAATTGCTTTTTCCAAGCAGTTGGCCGGGATTCGTTTCGTACTTACTGCAAATTGCAATTGTTGCAAATCTGTCCAAATTTAAACCCTGTTACTGCTGAATTGTTCTGCTCCTGAGGTACAAGTTAACCTTGCCTTCCCCTTAAAATGTAACTATGTTTTTAATATTCTGCTTGTTGCTAATAATGTTAATTGTCCGTGGTATCTAGTGAGGAGATGGGACAGATTCTCCGAAACTTTCCATTTCATGGTTTCCCATTTCTGATATTAACATTTATTCACAACCCCATCATTCAATATCACTTATCTTTCAAATTCAAACACGTATTGCAAACCTCATGATTATTTTATTCTTCCATTTGCTGCTCGGTTTGAAACGGCTTGAGATTGAAACAATTGAGTCAAATTTTGGAAAACATAATTAATGTATTCAGAGCTATGTTGATTCATTTAAAAAATTAACAGAATATGTCAACTGCAAACACTAAAATCATGTTGAAATTGTATTTTCATTGTGTAAGTCCGTAATATCGGCGAATGAGAATGAAAGCAACTTGGCTTACTTCAGAAAAACAAGATGTAATCGCCAAATGGATCAGAACCCAAACTCAGATGTCTTACCCATTAGGTCATGGAACCACCAGAGCAGCAGCAATGCGTCCAAGTTTCCATTAATAGCCATTCATCTTGTTACAATACACTAACAAATTTAACAAGCTCACCATCTGCATCTGTCAGATTAATGATCAGAACAGTTTCCAAGTGAAATTCAAGTGCAGAACAAAATCCATTCAATTATTTTGTGAGTTATTGATGCGCCTCTTTAAAGTATTATTTGCACTGCCCAAATCCTTTGACAGTTTTGTGAACTGACACACAACATTCCTAAACAGTTCGTTTTGAACGAGCTCTCAGAGAGGAAGCAACAACTTCACAACGAGTGGTGAGAGGGCAGCAGTTTATTTCAGTGAAGATTACAGTAAGTTTTAAAAGAGTGCGGAGAGTATCAAAATCCTTTCTTCCTCCCATTGGACCCAGGCTTGCAACACAGATACAAAGTTGCAGTTTCAAATCTTTAATGGACAGAGCACACATTATTAAACAAAAGAATATAAGCTTTTGCACAAATGAACGCAAATACTGGTGAAACTAAAATTAACAAGTAAATTCTGAAATTTTACATGAATGAGCTTGAAATTCTTGCGAATGAACATAAACTCAATTATACAATTGAACATTGTTTATTAAACAATTTAACATAAGCTTATTGTGCAAATGTATCTGTATTGTATAAATTAAAATAAACCTATTTTACAATTGAGTGTAACTGTGCTCTAAAGTACAGTTTTAAAATAAGATAATTTTAAAAATGTAATTATTTCTTTACGATGAGCAAAACAACATCACATAGTTGTTTCACTTTTTCATCAACAGTTCACTTCTGAATGATTAACATAGATTATTTGAACGATTTTTAAACTCATGGCTGTAGTCATATCAATGTATGATTAGCCTTTCTTATTCATAGGAGGTAGTGAGAACTGCAGATACTGGAGATCAGAGTCGAAGAGTCCGATGCTGGAAATGCACAGCCAGTCAGGCAGCATCCGAGAAACAGGAGAATCAATGTTTCGCCCATAAGCCTGATGAAGGGCTTATGCCGTAACGTCAATTCTCCTATGTTGCCTGACCGGCTGCGCTTTTCTAGTGCCACACTCTTCGTTTCTTATTCATAGTTGGTATTGGCCTTAGTAACATTCTTTCTGAAAAAATATTTACATATGGATATCATTCATATCATAAGTTATTAAAATTTGCTATCTTCTTTAAATGTAAAAAAATCATTTTCACACGCAAGTCTAATTTTAACGTGTTACTAAAGCTGCTTGTAGACACAAACGAATTGGTCTCATTTATCTAGTCTTAACAAAAACATTGCCAACGGATTCAATTGTTACCGAATTACTGACATTTCGTGTTCAGGGGCATTTCAGTCGACGATAGAGCAATGACTGCATGTCTACCCATAATGCCCTGCATTCATGAATATTCTCAAACAATGAAACAGGGCCACGTTGGACCCTGGGAGAAGTGGAGATGCAATGGCTGCGCAGTGACATTACCATAACGTGGTCGCCAGCCATGAGGGTGCACTGTCAAAAAGGGAGAGGCAAGAGATGATGCAGATCAGCGAAGGGTTCCCGGGTACAGTCAGAGTGGCTCTTTGCTTCAAACTGTTGAAGATGATTGATTGAGAGTAGGGCAGTAAATGTCGTCTACATGAAGTTTACTAAAGCATTTCACCAGGTGTCTTGTGGAAAGCTGGTTGAAAAGATTCAGTCACTTGGGATCTGTGGTGAGTTGGTAAGTTGCACACAAAGTTTACTTGATTATAGAAGATGGAAGGTAATTATGGAGGAGTGTTCTTCTGAGTGGAGGCCTGCGGCTTTCTGTGAAGACCAGTGCTGGGAACTTGATTGTTTGCTCCCTCTCCCTCTAAATATGATTTGGCGGTGTGATTAATAAGTTTGCAGATGCCACAATAATTGAAGAATCATGGATAGTGAGGAGTTGATAAAATGTGGAGCTGGGAAAAAGCACAGCATGTCAAGCAGCATCAGAGGAGCAGGAGAGTTGACGTTACGGACAGGATCATTCATCATGAGTCCTGATGAGAAGTTCTGCCCCAAACATCGACTACCCTGCTCTTCTGATGCTGCTTGATCTGCTGTGCTATTTCCAGCTCTGTATTTTATCAATTCTGACTTTCCAGCATCTGCAGTCCTCACTTTCCGCGAGTGAATAGTGAGGAGGGTTGTCAGAGTAGACAGCAGAATATAATTCACCTGGAATGTTGGGTGGAGCAACAGCAGATGGAGTTTAATCTGGACAAGTATGAAGTGATGCATTTTAGGAGGTCAAATGCAAGATGAAAGTATACAATAAATTGCAGGACCCTTAGGAACATTGACATACAGGGGTATCTTGGGGTGCAAGTCTGTAGTTCTCTGTGAAGTGGCAACAGAAGTAAATAAGGTGGGGAAAAAGGCATACAGCATTCTTGCTTTCACTATTTGCAGTATAAAAGTTAGCAAGTCATGTTATAGTTGTTTAAAACTTTTTTAGTTAGAACATATTTCTAGTACTGTGTGTTATTATGGTCACCAAACTACAAGCAAGATGCGATGTTTTTGGAGTGGGTGCAAAAGAGATTTACCAGGATATTGCTGAGACTGGAGTGTATTAGATGAATGGCACTGGTGGTCAAACTTGGGTCGTTTTCATTCCAATGTTGGTGGCTGTGGGGTGATGTATAAAAGTAAATGAAATGATAAAATGGTGGATGTTTGGAGTCTTTTTCCAAGGATGGAAGTGTAAAAGACTAGGAGACATCAGATCAAGGTGAGAGGGGAACGTTTAAAGGAGATGTGAGGTTAGCTTTTTATGCCGAGGTAGTAGGTCCATGGAACATGCTAACGGGGAAGTACTGGAAGCAGATACGATAGCAACATTTGAGCAGACACATGAACAAGCAGTGAATTGATTACTTTGGATTAACATTTAATAGCATCATAGTCAGTACAGATATGGTGTGCGGAAGTGCCTGTTCCTGTGCTATACTCTGTGTTCTTTGTTCAGTGCCTGGCAGACTTTGCAAACTACAAACAAGCACAGCCATTTGAATTAAAGATAGCACAGCATCTGGGCATGTTACTTACACTAGTCAGAATCTGTTATTAGATCTTAGAACATAAACACATTTCCAACAATGACTGTTTATTCCAGCAAAATAAAGCTGACTCCACAAATGAAATTTTCACTGGATACATGTCAGACTGTTTAAATGTAAAATGCATTAACAGAATTCAATATGCCTTGTAAACGAGACCAGTCACATTGTAATTCTAAATATAACAGCGACCTTCTTATTTTCAGCTGGTTGTAATGAACTACAAACAGAGATTGATTACACAAGGAGATTGTACTGGTTGCAGTTATTAAAACATGCGGCAATAATTTTATACATGCAGATTATATATTAAAGATACAGTAAATGACAAATAATTCATGTATCTATAATGAGACACAGAAAAGAGTAACATTACTCAACTGATGATGAGAATAGAGAGTTAACATGAGACCTGAAGTTTGAGGACATGTTTGGGTGACGACAAATGTTTTTGTAGTTCGATTCAATAATTTCAGAGTTTTATTCTTTTTAAAACTGTCTTCATATTTTACACAGTTCACTTGGAAGGCTTGTTTCTTAGCCAATGCCCTTTAAATTTTTACGTAAGGAACATTAGCAATATCAGATCCATAGGCACAAGTAGGCCTACAATTGTTCAAAACCTCTTTGCCATTTAAAAAAAAGACGGATCCTAGTCTGATCATGAACTGTTTTCTGTCACCTCCCCATAAACTTGAACATAAAAGCCGAAGAATCTGTAATAGTCACCTTGAACATGTATACTGCTATAATGTATTCTCTGGACTTCACTGGAATATATCATGCATGTGATGGAGATGTCTCTGAAAGAATATCTTCCCGACTGCTCTGTCTATCGATTGAAGCTCATTACAAAAATGATTGCTCTGATAGGAGCTTCTACCACTTGAAAAATCTTAAGTTGAACATTTAAAGCTTTCCGAGAAAGTCACATGTCCAATGCTTGTTTGTTGAAAACTCCATGTTGAGAGGCTCAAGGTGTCAACGTTTTCCATTGAACGTCCTTTCTGCTATGGTGTGATCTGAAGGATACTTCCTTGTATCAAAATTGGAGAGATGCTGTGTTATTCTTTTGGATAAGTTCCTGTGGTGTTTGAATACTTTGGCTGAACTTAAACCAGAGTTTTAAGGGATTAAGATGTGAGGACTTGATCTTTATTTGTGGACATGTAATGTTGGCACTGTTCAGAGAGAGAGCATGGAAGAGAGTGTGTGAAAGAGAGAGGGAGAGAGACAAATAATCTGAAAAGTGGGAACCATTACAAAATCATCTCAGATACGAACACATGAATTCTATGTCCCTGCCAGAATGGGCATCCTAATGGTGAGGATCTTGTCGAGCCGGACCCTACTCCCACAAGCGATTTAGGACTTTTTCGTGCAAAGCAACACCAAGCAATTTCAGATAATGACTGTGAGTGAAGGAGTGGTGTGAGAGTAAGAAGGGGGAAAGGAGTTAGCGAGGAAGGCATGGGAGGAGGAGTGTGGATCGAGGGATAAGGAGTGTTAGTAGAGGGTGGATTGCATGTGGATTGGACTGGATGGCGGTCAGTTACTAGAGGCTCGAGGTGTACGGGCTGTGTATGTGGGCAGCTACTCCAGCCATTGGGCTGCACGGTGACCTCTGCAAAGCCAACTCCCTTTGGGAGAATTGGTTGGAGGGAGGGGAGTGAGTTGGCAGCGGGGAACCCTCACCGCTCATTCATGGCCTCCATTCTACCGTGCCACCTTAAATGTAAATAAACTTGGATGTTCTGCGGAATAGTTTATCTAATTGGAGTATTACCTTCATACTGAAAATGGTGGACTGACAGTAATGCAGATATTGCAGCTGCTCCTGAGATTCAGTTTTATTTGTAGAGTTACTTCTAGATTTCATAAAATTATTGCATTTCAGCATAGAGATAGGTTGGTTAACTAGGCGCTCACACACTTGCCTTCATTGCTTGGAATGTAGGAGTTGGGATGCCGTGTTGAGATGGTGCAGGACATTGGTGGGGCTCTTCTGTGCGGTCTGCGTCCAGTTATTGTGTCCAGTTCTGGTCGCTCAGTTATAGGAAGAATAATATCAAGCTGGAGAGGGCTCAAAAGAAATTTACAAGCATTTCATTGGAAATGGAAGGTCTGAGTTATAAGGAGAGGCTAGATAGACCAAAACGTTTTCCCTAGAGCATAGGAGGTTTCTGTGTGACCTTCCTAAAGTTTATACAAAATCATGAGGAGTATAGATAAGGAGAATGGCGGGTGTCCTTTCCCTAGAATGGGGGAATTTCAAGGATAGGGGGCATATTTTTATGGTGAAAGGAGGAAGATTTTAAAAAGGCATGAAGGCCACTGTTTGTACAGATCGAGTGGTTCGTGTGTGGATTGAACTTCCAGAGGAAGTGGTGGATGCACGTATAGTTAGAACATATAGAAGACATTTAACCAGGTACATGAATAATATTTGGAGGGATATGGGTCAAAGTGCAGGCAGGTGGGATTGTTTAGTTTGAGGTTATGGTTGGAATGGACTCATTGGACTGAAGGGTGTGGTTCCATTGTATGACGCTTGTTACAACATGGTGGTGAACACTTTTGTTCATTAAACCCAATACCCAGAAAAGCTCACGTCTGAGTGATAGAGAATTCCCAAATTTCACTATTTCAAGAAAATAATATCAATTTATTTTTTAACTCTAAATGTGAAGATTCAACAACAACTACGCACAACTCTAAGCAGCCCCCCCCCCCCCCCTTAACTGCTTATTATCTGCCTCCATCTCTACAACAATGTGTTATTCTAATAAGACACATATTAAAATTACATCAACTTAATTTCAAAATCACACAGCGGCTGTCATCTTCGATGCCTGTCTTCTTTCAGCTGATGATCTCCAATAGTCATCGTCTTTCTTTTTATTGTGAGTATGTTTCATATGAAAAGGTACCTTTGATAGTGAGTGTTACCAAATTTCTTGGGTCTCTCTCGAGGGCAGTTGCTCTTTCTGCAATGTTCAAAATATCCGCATTTTTGTGTGCCAAATATCAGATCGCCTCATTGTTCCAATGTTGGCAAAACAATAAATTCAAATCGATTAGGTTTTTGCATTCTGGGGCATAATTGAAACTGATTGGTTAAGTTTGAATTGTTGTCAAAACAGCAACTAAAACTCAGTTATATATTTCACAGCCAAATTAGCAAGGATCTGTTTTAGGGCCACTGCTGTTTGTCTTTTTTATAAATGATCTGGATGAGGGTGTAGAAGGATGGATTAGCAAATTTGTGGATGACTCTAACGTCGGTGGTGTTGTAGATAGTGATGAAAGATGTTGCAGGTTACAAAGAGACATAGATAAGCCGCAGAGCTGGGTTGAGAGATGGCAAATGGAGTTTAATATGGAAAAATGTGAGATGATTCCCTTTGGAATGAGCAACAGGAATGCGGAGTTCTTGGTGAATGGTAAGATTCTTGATAGTATAGATAAGCAGAGAGATCTCATTGTCCATGTACACAGATCCTTGAAAGTTGCCACCCACTTTGAAAGGGTTGTTAAGAAGGAATACAGTATGCTAGCTGTTATCGATAGAGGGATTGAGTTTCAAAGCTATGAGGTAACTCTGCATTTATACAAAACTCTGGTGCGGCCACACTTAGAATATTGTGTACAATTCTGGTCACCACATTTTAAGAAGGATGTGTAAGCGTTGGAAAGCGTTCAGAAGACATTTCCGAGGATGCTGCCTGGTATGGAAGGAAGGTCTTGAGGAAAGGTCTTTGTACAAGACATTGGTTCGGCTGCATTTAAAATACTGTGTAGAGTTCTGGGCGCCACATTACCAAAGGATGTGGACGCTTTGGAGAGGGTGCAGAGAACGTTTACAAGGATGTTGCGTGGTGTGGAAGGTGATAGCGATGAAGAGAGGTTCAGTAAGTTAGGTTTAGTTTCAAGAGAAAAAATGAGATTGAGGGGGGAACCTGATTTGAGGTTTACAAAATCATGAAGGCTATAGGCAGGGTGCATAGAGACAAATTTTTTCCCAGGATGAAGAATTCAATAACAAGAGGTCATGCGTTAAAAGTGAGAGGTGGAAAGTCTAAGGGTATAACTTCACACAGAGGGTGATGGGTGTTTGAAACGTGTTGCCAGCAGAGGTGGTAGAGGCAGGCACGGTAGATTCAGTTAAGATGTGACAGATACATGAGTAGGTGGGGAGCAGAAGGATATAGATACTTAGGAATTGACCGACAGGTTTAGACAGTACATTTGGATCTTCTCAGGCTTGGAGGGCCGAAGGGCCTGTTCTTGGGCTGTAAATTTTCTTAGTTCCTTGAAAGGCTGAACGACTTAGAGAGAAGAATGTTGAGAGGTGACTTAATTGAGACATATAAGATAATCAGAGGGTTAGATCATTGGACTGTGACAGCCTTTTTCCTTTGATGTTGATGGCTAGCACGGGGGACATAGCTTTCAATTGAGGGCTGATAGATGTAGGACAGATGTTAAAGGTAGTTTCTTTACTCAGAGAGTAGTAGGGGCATGCAACACCCAGCCTGCAACAGTATTAGACTGACCAGCTTTAAGGGCATTTAAATAGTCATTGGATAGACATATGGAATGAAAGAGACATGTATTTTCAAACTGATCAAATTCATTTTCGCTTTAAGTTTTCCGTTTGGTCAATGTAAAACTCTCAATAGGCAATTGGCAGAAATCCAACACAGGCCACCTGCGTAGAAGGCAGCTACACTCACTAGGATACCAGCATCACTGCACACTTTAACACAACATCATTCCAAACTGTGGAGAAGGATATAAAAGCTAGAGAGCTTGGAGAAGTGTATAGAGATATCTTGAAAAAATGTTTCCATATTCCAGAGAGGAGGTGCTGGGCATCTTAAAATGTATAAGGATGGATAAATCCGCGGGGCCTGATCAGGTATATCGCAGAACTTTGCAGGAAGTTAGGGAATTGCTGGGCCTATTACTGAGATATTTATATCATCAATAACCACGGGTCAGGTACCGAAGACTAGAGGGTGGCTAATGTTGTGCAATTATTTAAGGAAGATGGTAACGAAAATGTAGGGGACTATTGACCAATGAGCCTGACATCTGTGGTAGATAAGTTGTCAGAGGGGTTTCTGCCAGACAGGATTTATACATATTTGGAAAGACAAGGATTGATTAGGGATAGTCAATATGGTTTTGTGCATAGGAAGTCATGTCTCAGTAACTTGATTGAGTCTTTTGAAGAAGTCACAAAGAAGATTTATAAAGGAATAGAAGTTTAAATTGTACATATTGGCATTCTGCAAAGTGTTCGACATGGTCACCTGGAAAGCTCGGTTAGTTTATATGAAATACAAGAGGAGCTAGCCATTTGGATTCTTAGTTGTTTTGAAGATAGGAGACAGAAGGTTGAGGATTTTTCTTTGGAGTGAAGGCCTGTGACTAGCAGTGTGCCACAAGGATAAATGCTGGGTCATTGCTTTTTGTCATTTATTGAAATGATTTGGATGTGAATTTAGGAGTATGGTCAGTGAGTTTGCAGATGACACCAAGTAAGTAGTGCATGGATAGTGAACAAGGTTATCTCAGTCCAATTGGACATTGATCAGATGGGCCATGGAGTGGAAGATGGGAGCTTAATGAAGATAAATGTGGGCTTTACATTTTTGCAAGGTAAATCAGGGCAAACATGACACATAATGATACGATCCTGGAAAGCATTGCCAAACAAAGAGACCTTTGAGTACATATTCATAGCTCCCTGAAAGTGGAGTTGCAGGTAGACAAGGAACTCAAGAAGGTGTTTGGTGTGCTTGCCTTTTTTGGTCAGTGCATTGAAGATAGGAGTTGGGATGTCATGTTCAGGACATTGGAGAGGCCACTTTTGGAATACTTCCTTATCAATTCATTTTGTGATATGTGGGCAACACTGGCTGGCCAGCATTTTTTGTCTGTCTCTAGTTGCTCCTTGAGAAGGTGGTGATGAGCTGCCATCTTGAACCGCTTCAATTCTCCTGCTGTGTGTTAGCCCACAATGCTATTAAGGAGGGAATTCTAGGATTTTCACTCAGCGTGTAAAATTACAGCAATATATTTCCAAGTTAGGATTGTGAGTGGCTTCATGTTCCCATTATCTGCTGCCCTTGTCCTTCCAGATGGAAGTGGTCATGGGTTTGGAAAGCACTCTCTGCAGAACTTGGCTTAATTCCTGCAGTTCATCTTGTGGATAGTACATACTGCTGTTACTGAGCGTCTGGTGGCGGAGGGAGTGAGTGTACGTGGATGTGGTGCCAATCAAGGAGGCTGCTTTGGCAAGGATGGTGTCAAGCTGCTTGACTGTTGGAGCTGCATCCATCTGTGTAAGTAGAGAATATTCCATTACACTCCTGACTAGTGCTTTGTGGATGGTGGATAGGTTTTTGGGAGCCAGGAGGTGAGTTACTCGCCTTGCCTTTGCCCTGCTATTGCAACCACTGCATTTATGTGATGAGTCCAGTTGAGTTTCTGATCAATGCTAACCCTCAGGCTATTGGGAGTGGACGACTCTGTGTTAGTAACACCATTGAATGTCAAGGAATGGTTCTTCGTCTGTCTCTTATTCTGGATGATCATAGCCTGGTATTTGTGTAGTATGATTGTTACTTGCCACTTGTCAGCCCAAGCCTGGATATTGCCCAGCTCTTGTTGAATTTGGAGACAGAGAGCATAGAACAATAGAGTACATACAGGCCCTTCGGGCCTTGCTGTTTTATCGATCTTTGAAATTGATCTGACGCCACGACTCTATTATCATCTGTATATTTATCCAATGATCACTGAAATGCCCTCAAAGTTGATGAATCTACTACTCTTCCAAGCAGGGCATTCCACACCCTGACTACTGTCTGAGTAAATAACCGACCCCTGACATTTGTCCTTTATCTATCACCTCTCTGTTTAAAGCTATGTACTCTCGTGCTTGCCATCACCAAAGGAAAAAGGCTCTCACTCTGCACCCTATCGAATCCTCTGATCATCTTGTTTGCATCTGTTAATTCACCTTTTAACCTACTTCTCTCGAGCCTCAAGTCTCTCATTCTTTTCTCATAACACCTACCCTCCATACCAGGCAACATCCCAGTAAATCTCTGTACCCTTACCAAAGCTTCCACATTCTTCTTGTAATGCGATGACCAGAACTGTACGCAATCTCCAAGTGCGTTAAACCAATGTTTTGTACAGCTGCAACATGACCTCATGGCTCCAAAACTCAATCCCTCTACCAATGAAAGCAACTACACCGTATGCATTCTTAACAATCCTACCAACCTGGGTGGCAACTTTCAGGGATCTGTATACATGGACACCGAGATCTCTCTGTTCATCCATACTACCAAGAATCTTATAATTAGCTCAGTGCTCTGTATTTCTTTTGCTCCTTCCAAAGTGAATCACCTCAAACTTTTCCACATTAAACTCCATTTGCCACCTCTCAGCCCAGCTCTGCAGCTTAACTTTTTCTCACTGTAACCTGCAACATCTTTCCGCAATGTCCACGACTCCACTACCTTTGTGTCATCCACAAATTTAGGAACCCATCTTTCTATGCCCTCATCCATGTCATTTATAAATATGACAAACAGCAGTGACCTCAAAACAGATCCTTGTGATACACCACTAGCAATTGAATCCCAGGATGAACATTTAGCATCAAACACAACCCTCTGTCTTCTTACAGCTAGCCAATTTCTGATCTAAACCGCTTTCTCATCCTCAATCCCAGGCCTAAGTACTTTCTGGAGTAGCCTACCATGGGGAACTTTATCAAATACTTCACTGAAATCCATACACACTTCAACCGCTTTACCCTCATCCACACACGTCGTCACCTTTTCAATGAACTCAATAAGATTTCTGAGGCACACTCTACCCTTCACAAAACTGTGTTGGTGATCTTCAATCAAATTCTTCCTTTCTAGATGATTATATATGTTATCTCTTATAATCCTTACCCACAACCAAAGTAAGGCTCATTGGTCTAGAACTCTCAGGGTTGACTCTACTCCCCTTATTGAACAAGGGGACAACATTTGCTATCATCCAGTCTTCTGGATCTATTCCTGCTGAGAATTGTGACAAAAGGTTCAAAGCCAAAGGCTCTGAAATCTTCTGCATAGCTTCCCAGAGAATCCCATCTGGCCCAGGGGACTTACCTATTTTCACAATTTCCAGAATCCCTAACACCACCTTCTGAACCTCAATCCAATCTCGTCTAAGAGCCTGTATCTCAGTATTCTCCTTGACGACATGCCTTTTTCCTGGGTGAATACTGATGAAAATTATTAATTTCGTGCCTCTCCTGTCTCTTTGGACCCCACACTCAACTTCCCAGTGTTGGCCTTGAACCCTGGTCTCTGGCGCTATGAGGCAGCAGTGCTAACTGCTGTGCCACCGTGATCCTACCGACCAAAGACTTCTCATTTCCCCACCTGGTTCTTCTGAGCTCTCACTTTAGGTTCTTCCTGGCTAACTTGTAACTCTCAATCACCCGAACAGAGCTTTCACGTCTCTTCTTTTCATAAGCCTCCTCCTTCCCTTGAAAACAGATTCAACTTCTTTAGTAAACCACAGTTGCCTCGCTTGACAACCTCCTCCCTGCCTGACAGGTACATACTTATCAAGGACACGCAGTAGAACTCCCTTGAACAAGCTCGACTTTCAATTGTGCTCATCCCCTTAATTTCCTTTCCCATCCTATGGATTCTAACTGTTGCCTAATCGCAACATAAAAACCTTTGCCCCAGTTGTAACTCTTTCCCCGTGGTGTATACCTGCCCCTATCTATTGCTAAAGTAAACATAACCAAATTGCGGTCACTATTACCAAAGTGCTCACCTACCTCCAAAGCTAACACCTGGCTTGGTTCATTACCCAGTACCAAATCCAATGTGGCATCGCCTCTTTGTTGGCCTGTTTACATACTGTGTCAGGAAACCCTCCTGCACACATTGGACAAAACTGATCCATCGACGTTTCTCAAACTACAGCATTTTGAAGTGATATTCGGAATGTTAAAGCCCCCTTAACAAATACCCTGTGATTTTCACTCCTAACCAGAATCATCTTTGCAATCCTTTCCTCTACATCTCTGTAAATATTTGGAGGCATACAGAAAACACCCAACAGGATGACTTCTTCTTCCCTGTAACTAACCTCAGTCCATACTACCTTAGTAGATGAGTCCTCATCAAACGTCCTTTCTGCCACTGTAACACTGCCCTTGACTAAAAATGCCACGCCTCCCTCTCGTTTATAACCTTCCCTGTTCTTACTGAAATATCTAAACCCCGAAATCTGCAACAACCATTTCTGTCCCTACTCCATCCATGTCTCCAAAATAGCCACAAAATCAAAGTCCCAGGTACCAATCCATGTTGCAAGTTCACCCACCTCTTTCTGGATGATCCTGGTGTTGAGGTAGACACATTTCAAAGCACCTTCCTGCCTGCCGCTACACTCCTGAAACCTTATTTATGACCTCACTACTCTCAATCTCCTGGACACTGGAGCTACAATTCTAGTTCCAATTCCCCTGATGAATTAGTTTAAATCCTGCCAAAGCGCATTAATAAAAAAACCCTCGGATATTGTTACTGTCCTGGTTCAGGTGTAGACCATTCTGTTTGTAGAGGTCCCACCTACCGCAGAATGAGCCCCAATTATTCAGATATTTGAATCCCTCCC
This sequence comes from Chiloscyllium plagiosum, assembly GCF_037043375.1. Lineage (NCBI taxonomy): Eukaryota > Metazoa > Chordata > Chondrichthyes > Orectolobiformes > Hemiscylliidae > Chiloscyllium > Chiloscyllium plagiosum. Next base: position 104,099,123 of record NW_028270167.1, on the reverse strand, counting down.
TCCTGCACCATCCCTGTCGCCATGTGTTCAACTCCTCTCTCTCTCGCCTTGCGAACATGCGGCACGAGTAACAAAGGTTTAATGACCCCGCACGGACTCCGGACTACGTTCAGTTACTGACCTCGCATGGACTCCGGACTACGTTCAGACCCTCAGGTCATCTCCTCTGCCCAGAAGCTCTTTAGCCACGTTCTCAAACAGACTCGCTACCACAGCCATATCTCCTTCCTCAGCACCTGCCTACGGAACCGACTGGCCCCGCAGGGACTCTGGACTACGTTCAGACCATCCCATATTCCCAATTCCTTCGTCTCCACTGCATCTGCTCCCAGGAGGACCACTTCCAATACCGAACAACCCAGATGGCCTCCTTCTTCAAAGACTGCAATTTCCCCCCAGACGTGATCGACTTTGCTCTCCACTGCATATCCTCCGCCCTTGAGCCCCGCCCCTCCAATCGCCACCAGGACAGAACCCCACTGGTCCTCACCTACCACCCCACCAATCTCCATGTACATCATATCATCCGTCGTCATTTCCGCCACCTCCAAACGGACCCGACCACCAGGGATACATTTCCCTCCCCTCCCCTATCAGCGTTTCAAGAAGACCACACCCTCCATGACTCCCTCATCAGATCCACACCCCCCACCAACCCAACCTTCCCTCCCGGGACCTTACCCTGCAACCGCAAGAAATGCAAAATCTGCGACCACACCTCCCCCCTTACTTCCCTCCAAGGCCCCAAGGGATGCTTCCATATCCGCCACAAATTCACCTGCACCTCCACACACATCAGTTACTGCATCCGCTGCACCCAATGTGGCCTCCTCTATATTGGGGAGACAGGCCGCCTACTTGCGGAACGTTTCAGAGAACACCTCTGGGACACCCGGACCAACCAACCAAACCTCCCTGTGGCTCAACACTTCAACTCCCCCTCCCACTCCACCAAGGACATGCAAGTCCTTGCAATCCTCCATCGCCAGACCATAGCAACACAACGGTTGGAGGAAGAGCGCCACACCGTCCACCTCGGAACCCTCCAACCACAAGGGATGAACTCAGAATTCTCCCGTTTCCTCATTTCCCCTCCCCCCATCTTGTCTCAGTCCCAACCCTCGAACTCAGCACCACCTTCCTAACGTGCAATCTTCTTCCTGACCTCTCCGCCCCCACCCCCACTTCGGTCTATCACACTCACCTTAACCTCCTTCCACCTATTGCATTTCCAACGCCCTTCCCCCAAGTCCCTCCTCCCTACCTTTTATCCTAGCCTGCTGGACACACGTTCCTCATTCCTGAATGAGGCTCATGCCCGAAACGTCAATTCTCCTGCTTCTTGGATGCTGCCTGACCTGCTGCACTTTTCCAGCAATACATTTTCAGCACGAGTAACAAACCAGAGAAAACAACTCTGTTTGTTCTAGCTCTCAGATTCCACACTAACTTCTTGAATTTCTACCTTATATCCCCATTCTGTTTCTCACTAATGTTGTTGGTGCCTACATGTGCCACGACTTGGAGCTGCTCCACATCCACCCCCCTGTTTAGGATCCCAAAACCATGATACTGTACATCACAAATACTGGCACCTGGGAGGCATCACATCAAACATGAGTCTCTCTCGTTCCCACAGAACATCCTATCTGTTCCCCCTAATGATGGAGTCTACAATGATTGGTGTTCTGCTCCTCTTCCCCCTTCATTTCTGAGCAACAGGGACAGACTCTGTGCCAGAGACCTGTGCCCCATGGCTTACACGTGCAAATTCATTCCTCCTCAACAGTATCTAAAACAGTATACTTGTTATTGAAGGAACCAGCCACAGGGGATCACTTCACTGTCTACCTTTTCCCTTTACATCCACTGTCTGTAACCCATCTACCTTTTTCCTGTATCTGAGATGTGACTACCTCCCCTGTAACTCCTCTCAATAACCCCCTCAGCCTCCCAAATGATGTGAATTTCATCTAGCTCAAGCTTCAGTTCCCTAACGGGGCGGCACAGTGGCACAGTTGTTTCGTCCCACAGTCCAAAGATGTGCAGGTCAGGTGAATTGGCAGTCGTGTTAGGTGAAGTGGTAAATGTCGTGGTATGGATGGGTTGTGAATTGGTGTGGACTTGTTGGGCCGAAGGGCCTGTTTCCACACTGTTAGCAATCTAATCTGAGATACTTCACACATAGTAAAATGATTCTAAATATTAATCGGTAAAAGCCACGTTATCATGCAAATATCATGGTCAGGTTCTGTAGGTGGCACGGTGGCACAGTGGTTAGCACTGCCTGCCTCACAGTGCCAGAGACCCGGGTTCAATTCCTGCCTCAGGTGACTGACTATGTGGAGTTTGCACATTCTCCTCCGTGGTTTTCCTCCGGGTGCTCCGGTTTCCTCCCACAGTCCAAAAATGTGCAGGTGAGGTGAATTGGCCATGCTAAATTGCCTGTAGTATTAGATGAAGGGTAATGGGTCGGTGTGGACTTGTTGGGCTGAAGGGCCTGTTTCCACACTGTATGTCATCTAATCTAGCGCGGTTTCCGAAAAGCTGGAGTTGGGTGCACTTCCTGTTGATGCAGTCAGCAGGCATACTCATGGTGACCCTTATCGCTCACATTCTGGAGGGGGAGCATTCAGCTGCCTGGACCTCCATTCCCACCATTTTAATTTCCCAAAGAAACTATTGAAAAATAAAACTAATAACCTTACCAAATCGGTGCACAATACCTTTTCTGTTTTGAGGAGGAGGGGGAGGATTGGAGTCAAGTACTGGAGTTGAGAGGTCATGTTGCAGCTGTCCAGGACATTTGTTTGGCCACTGTTGGAATATTGCGTGCAATTCTGGTTTCTTTCCTATTGGAAAGATGTTGCGAAACTTGAAAGAGTTCAGAAAAGATTTACAAGGATGGTGCCAGGGTTGGAGGATTTGAGCTATAGTGAGAGGCTGAACAAGCTGGAGATGTTTTCTCTGGAGTGTCGGAGGCTGAGGGGAGACCATGTAGCGCTTTACAAAATTATGAGGGGCACGGATAGGGTAAATAGGCAAAGTCTTTTCCCTGGGGCCGGGGAGTCCAGAACTAGAGGGCATAGTTTTAGAGTGAGAGGGGAAAAGATATAAAAGAGACCTAAGTGACAACGTTTTTGCACAGGTAGTGGTACGTGTATGGAATGAGCTGCCAGAGGAAGTGGTGGAGGCTGGTACAATTGCAACATTTAAGAGGCATTTGGATGCTTATATGAATAGGAAGGGTTTGGAGGGACATGGGCCGGGTGCTGGCCGGTGGGACGAGATTGGATCGGGATATCTGGTCTGCATGGACGAGTTGGACCGAAGGGTCTGTTTCCATGCTGTCCATCTCTATGACTATGACTCTATGTTTCTAGTTAAGCAACCACCCAAGTGTATAATCTCACTTATTGAGCCATCCCATTTTCCTCCTGTTCAGCATAAACTCTACCTGTTCATGAGGTAAGTTTTTACAGAATTTATGTAATGCCCATGTTTGAACCAAGGCTGTAATGAGTTCATGATCTCAATGGCTCCAGCAGCACCCAAACAGAATGTCACTGAGCAGGTTATTGATAAGCAGGTGCTGCTTGATAGTTAATGACAAATGTATTCAATTCTGGTCTCCCTGCTATGGAAAAGATGCGTGACTTGAAAGTGTTCAGAAAATATTGATAAGGAATTTCCACGTTTGGATAGTTTGAGCTATAGGGAGAAGCTGAATGGGCTGGGCTAATTTTTGCTGGAATGTCTGAGTTGTGACTGTATGGAGGTTTATAAGATCATGTGGGACATGGATTTGGTAAATCCTGTAGACCTTCGTCCAGCGCAGGGGATTCTAAAACAAGAGGACATAAGTTTAAGGTGAGGGAGACAATATTTAAAAGGGAACAAAGGGCAACTTTTGCACCCTGAGGGCGATGCAAGTTTGGAATGAAATGCCAGAGCAAGTGATGGAGTAGGTGCAATTACAATATTTATAAAGCAGCCAGAAAGGTACATAATCAGGACAATTTCAGAGTGATAAGTGCCAAATGCTGGCATATGGGACTAGGGTTAATAGAATATATCTGATTGACATGGATGAGTCATACTGTAAGGGCTATTTCCATTCTCTACAACTCTACCACCTCATAAACATACTTAAAAGGACCTTTAATCATGCCAAATTCAATAGAGTTAATGTTGATCCATTGGTGAGAGGGAAAGGTAGAAAAGAGACCTGGGGGCAACTTTTTCACACAGTGTATGGAATGAGCTGCCAGAGGAAGTGATGGAGGATGGTACAATTGCAACATTAAAGAGGCATTTGGATGGATATATGAATAGGAAGTGTTTGGAAGGATATGGGCTGGGTGCTGGCATGTGGGACGAGATTGGGTTGGGATATCTGGACGGCATGGATGGGTTGGACAAGCGGTCTGTTCTCATGCTATACATCTATGTCTCCATGACTCTAATTCTGGTCTCTCTGCTATAGAAATGATGTTGTGTGACTTGAAAATGTTCAGAAAATTTGGATGAAGAATTTGCCACAGTTCGACAGTTTGAGCTATAGGGAGAGGCTGAATAGGCTGAGCTGATTTTGCCTGGAGTGTTGGAAGCTGAGTTGTGACTGCATGGAGGTTTATAAGATCATGAGGGACATGGACAGGGTGAAGGGTGAACATTTTCACCCAGGGTAGGAGAGTCTTAAACTAGAGGACATAAAGTGAAGGGCAAAATATTTAAAAGAGAACAAAGGGGCAGCTTTTTTCACACACAGAATGGTGCAAGTTTGGAATTAAATGTCAGAGCAAGTGGTGGAGTTGGTGCAATTACAATATTTAAAAAGCTTCCGGAAAGGTGCATAAACAGGACAATTTTAGAGGGATAAGTGCCAAATGCTGGCATATGGGACTAGATTAATGATAGATATCTGATTGGCGTAGATGAGTCACACTGAAGGGGCTATTTCCATTCTGGATCACTGGTGCTGGAAGAGCACAGCAAATCAGGCAGCATCCGACGAGCAGCAAAATCGACGTTTCCGGCAAAAGCCCTTTACAACTCTATCACTGCATAAACATATTTAAAAGACCTTTTTATCATGCCAAACTAAATAGAGTTAATGTTGATCCATAGCAGGTGATCGTCGGTCAGATGACAATTGCTTGTGCAGAAGGAAGATATTAAGGAGCATTTTAAAAAGAAGGAGCTCTATAATCGGAAGGAGTAGAGATGGAGTCCAGACGTTGAGACAGTTCAGTAACACAGGATTGTTCCTAATTGTCAAATGTACTTTTGTTTCTGGAATGCTTACCTTCCATTTCATATGACTTAATTCGATGAAATCGGTAATTTCGTCTAACATTTCACCAGCTGGTAACATTTATATCACAGCTGAATATCTAACACTTTCAGATCGAGTTTATAACACTAGTCACACCAATCCAAGCAAGACAGAAGAGAATTCAACATTGATAATTTGGAGGACAATATGCCTGCGTCGGTTATTACGTTAACTGGATGATGAGGAAATAGAATTTGTTGTGAAAGCAAATCAGAATAGAGGAAGAAATCTGGATAAAGCAAATGTGTGGAGTTAATAATCTGCTTTCAGAGCGAAATGGTGCTGGATATGAGGGTCCCGAGGTCACAAATGGAATGAATGACTGATTTGCCAAATAAGAGCTGAGGCAAGGATAGATGTAGGAGCCATTTCACAAATGGAAACAATGACTCGTGGTGACGATGCGGACATGTGTTGCATTGATCTCAGGCTCAATTCAGAAGCCACATGCAAACACAAATCAGAGAAGTTCTCATTGACTCCATCGAGCTCACTGAGAGCCACAAAACATTTCCATGGAAGCACTAAGGATGTTGGCTCGTCCACGATATACGAGCCCATTCCTGAGCAAGGGATCTCATCTGTCACTACGCTTTCTGATTGGAGCTTGTATTCTCCCGATCAACACAGCAGCTGATTCGTGGAAATAAATGAATGACAAAAGGAAGTGATATCAGCATCAGGCTGGGTGGAACTGAATGGAAACACACAGTATTGCTGAAATAACGCTTATAACCAAAGTACACAGATTTCTTTCACAGTATGTTATTTAATATTTAAAATAGGAAACTTCTCAATTTTAAATTGTGTCCAGATGTGTGTATCGGAGAATTCCATGAGCAGGAGTTCACAGGAGCTTATCGTTGCTGTTCCCACGTTGCATGCAGTGAATGATTGGACTTTCCTTCAGATTTTTCTTTGGTATTGCTTCACTGTCTGAGAAGAAATTATTTGGAATGAATTTCTTTTCTCAGGCTCATCAAATTTCTCTTTCGGTTGTTTTTTTTTTGTTCAACTTTCTTCGAACTGTTGCTCATTGCTAACAGCACTTTACTTTGACTCAGTCTTTTTCATGTTGCATCTTAGGGTCATTCCTTGCCCACTCAAAAAGGAGTATTATCATGTTGCCTATCCTTTTCCTCTTTTCGGTCCCTTCCTCACGTTGACTCCTTGTTCCATTATCGGCTCTCAGTTACTTGGATTCATTCATCAATTGAATTATTTTTATCACTGGATAATTCATGACATACTTTAATTGCTCTCTGAAGTTTTTCTGCGTCATCACATAAATACATGCATTTGTGCAGCAGCTTAAGCTCCGCAGCATATATGCAAATTGTTCAAAGAGATAAAAATCATCCCAATTCAAGGAAAAACCAGCATTAAATGCATATGTAACATTCACTGACCAGAGAAGGATAAAACTGGCGGATATAGCAAAGAGTAAAAAGACAGAATTGCGTCTGTTGTCTCCCTCTGGTTCATTCTCTGTTTTTCTTTGACCCCTCAGTTCCTTACGTACTTTAATGGCCTCAAGGATATGTCTGACAGTCAGAATGTTAATAAAAAGAATAAAAGTGAATGGGAACAATGGTGTTAAAAAATATTCAAAATATTTAAAACTTGCCCACCGAGGGTCGTGATAATAACTATAGCTGGAATAACAATACCATGGAACATTGTTGATGATTGTTAGAGGTTCATATCGAAAATAGTTGGGAATGTTCTTCAAAGAAAAGAAAATGCACATTGTTGCTAGAACTCTCGTTGCAGTTTTCTCTGTGCAATACGTAGTTTTCATCTGATGAAAACAAATGGCGACAAATCGATCAAAAGAAAAAGCGACAGTGAACCAGACAGAACAATCAGTTGCTATGAAGTTCAGGACATAGGTAACACGGCAAACAGGAACGATGTCCAGGAAACATTGTGGATAATAATAGTAGCGAAACCAACGAATTATGATTTCAAAGAAAATGAACAGTAGGTCAGACGCTGCCATGGCTACCAGATAGCAAGTGCTGCATTTAGAAAGACCACACTTGTCCCGACACAGGAATATAATCACCACTAGACTAACTGTTAGGGAGATAAAGGAAACAATAGAGACTTGAAGTTACTGATCAAATATTATTTGGTTGAGTACAGACTGTAAGGAATGGTTTTCACACAATGATAATTGTTGTTCCATGCCACATCAAGATAAAGAATTATAACCACAACATCAAAGCTTCTGAAAATGAATCAAATGCACTTACAAAATAGATAGGGAAGAACATTTACAACAATAAACCTCTGAATGACGGATTTCAGATAAAAGGAAAATTGAGAGAGATTACGTTTATCCTTTGTGTGAGAGAAGATTAAGAGATGACCTTACACAGGAGTTCATAATTCTGAACAATTTTGACAGGGTAAACAATGATATTTCAATCATTGGTGTGTAAATAACTATGGGTTACATCTTCAGGATTATCAGCAAGAGAGATGGTAGTAAGATTAGGAGAAAGTTCTTTACCCAAACAGTTGATAGGAATTGGAATGTCCTTACTGGGAGAGTGACGGAGGTGGATTCCATTGGAGCTTTCAAACAGGAGCAGAATATATTTGTGAAAGTGATGAAATTGGATTGCTACAGAGAAACAGATGGATAATGGGACGTGCAGGTGAGCTCATTAGGTAGTCAGTACAGGCAAGGTGGGTAAAGTGGCCTCCTACAATTCTATGCTTCTTTACCATGAGCAGCGGATCAATCCCAGAAACACGGTCATGTACTGGAGGTTTTATTGGAATCAGCAGTGGCTGATTTCATCCACTATGAGGTGACTCAGAATGGCAGGAGATTCCCTTTACACCACCATCCACACAAAAACACTTGGATCTGTAAAATAAAGAAGGGGTGACACCTTATGCAGATATTTACTGCGAAATTTCTGCATTCAGTTTTGGAGCCTCCACAGCTCAGATTGCCTCCAGAATTGTACACCTGCACTGTAGGAACTAAAAGCATGGGCCATTGAAACACACTGCAGTGTCCAGAAATGCATGGCCTCTGCAATACGAAGAAACAAATGACGAGACATTGAGTTCTTCCTTCAGAATATCCTGACATTCTGAACTACAAGTATTCAACAGTGAATACCATCATCATAGCCCAGATTGGATACCCAGCACAATGAGAAGAGCTTCAATATTTGCTATGGCCTTCCCTCGACACCCCCCACCCCTCCCATATGTTGAAGACTGTACACCGTAGCCCTCGTTCAAATAAAATATGATTTTATGTAGTATTGGTCATTGTAAATTCCCAGTCTAGAAATCACATTCTATGTCTGAGATTAAGCAAAGCTTTTTCGCTGATGTCCAATCTCACACGCCAAAGCTCCTCTGCTCGGCGTCACCTTGTGAATGGACATCCCCCTCCCAGATTTAGAGCACATGACAGGGCTAAGAACCAAAAGTTTTAACCAGCATTTTTAATGGAAATCACCAGAAGTGGACCATAGCTTTTTCCAAGAAACTCCATTGTATCATTGCTTGGTATCAGGATCTCCTTACATGGATTCAGGCCAATTCTGCAAATTAGGGGAAACCGTGATTGACTGGTCTTATCAAGAGACTATAAATTCAGAGATCTAATGTCCCAATGACAAATGGTGTAAATTGAATTGATAAAAATATGGACTTGAGAGTCTAAAGTCACCTGTTAAACCGGTTTAGAGATACCCTTGTGTAGATATGAAAATAGTGATTATTTATAAAATGTGATCACATCATGGCCTATAATCTGGCCAAATGTTCATTATCCAGCTCTATTTGCCTTTCTGTGGGTGCTCGAGATCTGCCTTTTTGAACGTCTGCATTACATCCTTGGTGCAGGACAACCCACAGTGTTCTTGGAGGGAGTTGCAGAATTTTTGCCCAGCAAAGGTGATGGAACAACGATATGTTCTGAATTCAGAATGAAAGCTAACTGGCATGCGATGGCGGTTCTATGCTACACTTGTTTGACTAGGTACTGGAGATTATACATTTGTGAGTTGAGACTTAAAATCTAAATATTTTGAATTTTGTAGGTGGTACTCATTGTTGGCCATGGTGTCATTGGTGAAGACAGTGACTACTGAATGTGGTGATTGACATGCCAATGAATCGACTGTTTGTCCTACACAGGGTGGTACTTTTCGTGAATGTTGCACCCATTGTTACAATTGAGCTGCTGTCTGCCAGATACATGGACAGCATTCCATTCCACCACTGAGCTACGCATTCTGGGTGGCAGATATGGATTGGAGAGACAGGTAGGGAGCTTATCGCCATTGTAATTAGAGTATCTAACTTACTTCTGTTACCACAGCTCTTGTATTGGTCATCATGCATTCAGAGATAGTAATCCAATTGGAGATTGGTAGATTCTCACTGTTTGGAGACAATCATTGCCTACCGCTTGTGGGATGCGATTGTTACTGTCTATTATCAGATCTTATCTCACTGTATATGAACAAATTCAAACGTCAAACAACATCGGGTTATAGTACAACAGGCTGTCACACGTTTTCAGAGCACTACTCCATCATCACATGAAGCGGAGTAGCTTTCCTCCACTTCACCTGAAATAGGAGCAACTCTCGAAATTCTTGGGATTGCAAATAAACCAGTTGAACAATAACCTTGTATTGTGGGACTTGAGTTTGTCCATCCCAGTCCAACATCAGCACCTTCACAACACTGTATATGGACAGAGACCTCTTCATTATCTAAGAAAGTAAATGATGCTGAGCATTGTGCAATTATGAGCAAACATCTCCACTTTGGAAATGACAATGCGGGGAAGGGCACTGGTGAGGCATCTGCAGATTTTGGGGCCTAGGACATGACCCTGAAGAATTCCGATGGAGATGTACAATGGCTGAGGTCATGGGACTCTAACAGACTGAACCATCTTCATTTCCAGTCCATACGAAAACAATGAAATCTCATTGACTCGTTTTGAGGGTTCATAATTGTGAATGTGTACATTTTAAGAGCTGAGTATTTTTCCAGTCATTAAAATGTAATTGTAAAAGTAGGTGCATCTGGTTGAGAAACGGATCAATGTTTCTGTGAATGCAATCAAACAATCCTGAGATTGGGGCACGACAGAGTTAACATGCCATTATGTTGGAAAGTCAGAGGCTCCAGTACAATAAAAATAGCAACGAGAGACAGAATATTGATTTCTTTGGAGAGAAGAGAATGTTTGTCATTATCACAAAGAGAACTGGTCACAATTCTGGAAATGAACATTGTGAGCTGAGTTATTGACATAGAGAATACAGATTGCAGGCTGAATCGAATATTTATGATGAAGGTAAAATAATTCATTCACGATTTTCTATATTTTGTTTGCCACATTCAAAAGGTGTGTGAGAGTATAAACATACACACACATCTCGAATTTTGCTGAGAGAAATTTGAATACTGTACTAAAGTTGGGTATGAAATGTCAAAGGAGTTTCGGATGCAAAACATGGAAATGTTACTTCCATGAATGAGAGAGACCATACTGGCGCCATTAATATGGAATGCTCATTCAGGATTCAAAAATGTGGCAATAGAAGAGGCTTGGTTGATAGATTAATATTTAAAACTTTCAGAATTCTGGACTGTTAATCCTATGTAATGCTCTCCAACTCAATTATTAATCATAGTCATAAGATTACAGGAACTGAAGTTAGGTATTTGTTGAAACAATTTTATTTGACTTATTATTAGTATTTTCATTTTGATACATTGCCTTAAAACTGTTTGGCGCACATTTCTCATTGAAACATCTTCCTCCAATGAAGGATATATATCACAAAACAAAGAGCAGAACTCACAGAAATTTTAGGGGTGGAAAGATTGTGAATTATCGATTGAGAAACTGTTTATCAAAACCTAATTAGGATCAGACTTGAAATAGTGTGAACACGTCCAGCTCTACATCCATCCTTACTAATGTCAAGCCAATAAATTAGAGATATTAGGTCCCACAGCTTGCCCTAATCTTGCTTGAAGAGTAATCAGTCCCAACTATTTGGACAATAGTTAACATGTCTATGGGACATTTCACTGAATTAACATTGCTGCTCTGCCATTTTCCCTTTCTGAAATTAATCACATCAGTTTATCTCCATTTTGGAAACTTTTATGAAACATAGGGGAAGAATTTCCCATTTGTACTCCACGATGTTTCTGTGTTCTGGACCAGACCACAATTTCTCAAACCATATCAGGAAATAACCGAGACTCTAATTTTTATCTCTTTTAAAGGCACGTATAAGGCATTGTATTCCAGATGTGACTTGATTGGTAAAACACTCGGCTTTAAGCAAAAGCTCAATTTATTCTTCCACCATAGTTAAAGTAGAAACCAAAAATAGAATTATTGATACAACTTTAACTGTCGAAATTCTTAACAAATTGTTATGTTATTTAATTATGACTCTTCGATTGTACCACAACAGCAGCATTCCCACAAACATAGTTGGTGAAGGCAAATTCATCAAAATAGATTTCCCTCATTTCCTATCTCCTCCAATCTCAGAAGCAATGCTAACGGAATGAATCTAGCAGCAGAGAGAGTGACTGCAAGCTTTTTGCAGCAATAGCGGAGTGAAAGTTGTGCCCAGCAGTTTCAATCCAAAGCTCAAACTTCAATAATTGTCAGCCCTGGGTTTGTGAGAGTCCGATTCCACCCACTCATTCTTCTTTTGCCTACTTGAAAAAAAAAACATTCATTTACTGTTTTCCATGGAGCAGTCACTTTGGCACCAAATTTCCGAACACTTCTTCAAAAGAAAACGGACAGAACAAATATCTATTAAAGGCAGATGTCATGACAATTGTCAGCTCCATCAGTGGACACAACAGAATTATCAGTTGGACAACATAAAAGGACAACAGCATCAAAGGGCAAAGTGAGAAACATTCTGTTTGTGAAAGTTATTTGATTCTCTTTGGGACAGCTACTGACACAGCGCTCCAGATCTCAGCGTTTGTACTTTTAAAGTCTGCACCATAGTATTGTGCATTTTTTGACAAATGGTGCAGTTTACATGATTTTTTGACAATCATATAATTTCCAAAAAACACATCACAGCTGGAACTCTGCACTCAGTACCCCTCTGAGTGAACTGTTCTTACAAATATCACACCTCCTCACATCTACTGACTGCTGCAAACACACAAAATCATTGAAACCATCCGTGCTGATCCTCGCTTATTACTCCATAACTTGCTGAACCCTGTTGTATCTGAGCTCCTACTTGGAGCGAGCTGCCTGAGCAAGATCCACCAACACAATCCCTTTCCATCAAGGAATGGGAAACACCAGGTGTCACTAGGAAGTGGGTTGTCACAAAACCATCTGACCGATAACAGGCATTAAACTAACACAGAGAGCGCGAGGTCTTGCTAAACACTTTCTCGAGCAGTCAGGACTGAAGCTCAGCAAAGCTCTATCAATGTGGCATCAATATAAACCCATTCTGCTCAGTACAGAGAAACACACAACACGGCACATTACTGAGGAGCCTCCTAAACAGCAAATGTTCACTTTAAACTCCGTGAGCGAAGGAAATATCATCTGTCATTGAGATTTGCCTTGCTAAATGGAAATAAAATAATTATCAATCGTACAGTGGAAATCAGCATGGTTTAATCCAGTGATTCATACAATTGAAGTTGTTCCAGGACTTACCAGGAATGCCAACAATGGCAAGAATGGTATAGTATATTTTTTCAATTACTTGTCTAACAGGATACATTTTGTACTTTGTGAAACAACCTTCCTCTCCCGCTGCTGGCAAACTGTTGGAATCAGAAATTTATTGAGCAAGTGGACTTTATATTGCGTGGTACCTCCGAAGGGAAACTTTGAGTACACCTGGTTATGAGAACAGGTTTATTTTAATGACATGATGTCATTGAGATTTTTGTCTGTGATTGAATACTCCAAAGACTGGATCCTATGAGGTCTAAAACATTAATTGCAATTTGTCTTCAAACGACAATACTTGCATCATTTCATGTGCTATCAGCTCAATGAATATCTAATTTATTTGATATTCTTTTCAATGATGACCTTCATTTTGCTGAGGCTATTCAGCCACTCAACACCTCATGGTGTAGAACTCCTTGAGAATTGTTGTACTGTTATAGCATTGCTTTCCTCGTTAATTCAGTTTTACATCTCATTTGCGAAATTCTATGTGTGAATAAGTACTCTCATACAGAGCCTGAAGCTGATACTGACCACACCAATAACTGGAGTGAACACCGGGCCACATTTCCTCAAAACGAAGATAAAAAAAATTCAGAAGTTTAATCTCAGAATCATAGAATGATTGTATCATACAGAACACAGGTGGCCCATAGATCCACTCAGTTTGTAAAATTACACAAAAAAGCTACAACAAATCTCACTTCCCAACATTTTGTCTTGAATTTTCAGTGTTCATCCAAGTGCGTCTTAAAGGTTTTGAGTTTTCCCACCTTAGTTAGTTACTGTTATGACGCTGTCACCTTTTTTGAGAAGAGAGGTCATAAAGGCAGAGGTTCTGAAGAGATTTAGTTTAACAATGGAAGGGGAGTGGCCAGTTCTCTCAGTTCAGTAATTTTCTAGTTTTAAATTAACTGTAGCAGTCACAAGATGTGTGATTCCAGGAGAGTGGCATGTTTCAGTAAAACAATCTTCTGATTTACCCTGAAACCACTTTCTGGATGGTATTCCCTCCTTCCTGTTCGTATCTGTGTTTTAATTAACCTTTATGTCCTCCGGAGTGTATTTACGTGATGTTCCTGTATTGGAACAGGTAATTAGTAATAGTTACTGTATCAGGCCACTTAAGCTTTCCAATAGTTATGTTTCCGAAATTCTGCTTTCATTTGTTCGTGTCTCAGCTGTAGTGTTTAAATACATTCTGTTTTGCTAAAGCCAAATAATTTGACCAATGAGATCACACCTGGAGCACCCACTTCACATCTGCCTTTAAAATTCAAACAAAACTTAGGTTCTAGGCTACCTTCTCAAGATATTTTGAAGAGGTCTGGCATGGTCCGTAACAGTTACCCTTCCAGGCAAAATAGTGCTGATCCCTACCATCCTCTGGGTGTTATGTCCCCTCGAAACTTCCAGCCTTTGATATTACAATTTATGCCTGCTTGCTCTTGGCCCTTTGACTAAGGAAAATAACTGGTTTCTGTTCACCCTGTCCATGCTTCTCATAATTTGATATATCCTGGTGTCTGCTCTGAACAAAGTAACTCAAGCTGATCCAGACTCTTGTGCACAGCTAAATCACTGTAGTCCAAGCGACATTCTGGTGAATGTCCTTTACACTCCTTCCAATGCAATCACATCCTATGGCACAATGACCAGAACTGCTCACAGTACTCCAACTGTGGGCTAAACAATATCCTAATTGATTGAGTTTTTGAAGTAGCGAACAAGAGCGTAAATAAGGGCAGTGTGGTATACGCCATCCACAGCAAAGCCTTTGACAATGTATCACGTGGTAGGTTGTTGCGTATGGACATATCTCATGAAATCCAGGAGCAGCTAGCCAATTGGATATAATATTGGCCTGACGGTAGAACATAGAGGGTGCTAGTAGTGTATTGTCTTTCAGACTGGAGGCTTGTAACGAGCTGTGTGCCACAGGGATCAGTGCTGGGTTCATGATTATTCGTTACTTGTATAAATGATTTGCACGAGAATTTAGGAAGTATGGTGAAGAAGTTTGCACATGACACCAAGATTTGTGGCATGGTGAAGAATGTTATCTGAGAATCCTGCAAGATCTTAACCAACTGGGAATGGATTTTAATTTGATAAAAGCAAAGTGTTGTATTTTGGTGGGCCAAACCAGCGTAGAATTTAGACAGTCAATTGTAGGGTACTGGGGAGCATTGCAGAATAGAGAGATCTGCACTTTCTTTCATTGGTCAGAGCATTGAGTCTAGGAGTTGGGATAACTCTCTGCAGCTTTTCAAGACGATGGTGAAGATACAATTGGCTACTACACGCAGTTCTGATCACCATGCGAGAGAAAGGATATTAGAAAACTAGAAAAAATGCAGGAATGATTTATGAAGATGCTACTGGACTGGGAGGTTTGAGTTATGGGGAGAAGATGAACATGCTGGGACTTAATTCGGGAGCAAAGGAGACTGAGAGGTCGCCTTTACAAAGGTCCATAAAATTATGAGAGTCTAGACAAAGTAAATAGCCAACAGATATTCCCCCACAGTGGGTGAATCAAAAACAAGAGGGTATAGGTTCAAGGGAAGAGATACAAAGCGGCTATTATTTTTCACACAAGAGGATGGTGAATGTCTGGAATGGGAAGCCAGAGGTAGTGGTGGAAGCAAATAAAATTTTGACAGGTACATGGATATGGTGGACGTCGAAGTATATGGACCAAACACAGGCAAGTGGGAGTAGTTTTATTGTTAAAACGGGGTTACATGGGCAAGTTGGACCAAAGGGCCTATTTCCATGCCATAGACCTTTATGACTCGATGACTCCTGTACAGCTCCAATAGGACCTTCTTGCTCATGTATAACATAACTCGACTGGTAAAGGCATGTATCCTGAATGTCTTCATAAATGTCCTAAAAACCTGTCCTGCCTGTTGTCTTCAGGTATCTCTTAAAAATCACCTCGAGATCCAAGATGGCGGCGACTCAGCACGTCCGAGTCTATAGTGCTCCACCAAAGACCTATGCAAAGTGGGTCACCCTCCCCACCACACTCACCAAGTCAAATAAAAATACTTTTTAATTAATGCAATTGGTGGTTTCGTACTAAATTTATATAGTTCAGTCTCCTGTAAAGATGACTAGGGGGAAAGGAGCCCGCAGTTCTCAGCGGGCAGGAGCCCCTCCCACACCCTCCCCAGCTGCAGCAGAGGCGACCGCAGCCGCACCGGGGGACTTCCTACGGTGGCGAGCCTTGCGGAAATAATCTCCAAACTCGATGCAAAGATCGATACGTTCATAGAAGAGTCCTGAAGTCGGTGGAATTCACTCTCGGCCGTGCTACAAATGTACGGCCGAGACATCGAAGAAATTGAATGCCGAGTTGGAGGGCGGAGCTAAAGACTACGACCTCCGAGGCCTTTGCAGAATCAGCCGTGGATCGGGTCCGGACTCTCGAGCAGCGAATCCGGACCTTAGGGAATCACATTGACGACCTCAAGAATCGAGGTCGTCGAAAAAATATTCATTTGCTGGCCCTTCCTGAACGGGAAGTAGGCGACCAGCTTACAGGGTTCGTTGAACAGTGGCTTCCGCAGTTGTTGAATCTGGAGGCTGGATCAGGCCAGGTTCGGGTAGAATGGGCCTACAGGGTTGCAATACGTGGGCCCGGCTCGAACCAGCGCCCCCGCCCGGTCCTGTTCCAGCTGCAGAGCTATAAGATGAGGCAGATGCTCTTGGAAGCCTCCAGAAATCTTGGGAAAGATCCCAAGCCATGACTTATAAAGGATCCAAGATTATGTTATTTCAGGACTTTTCCCCAGTTTGGTCCGAAAGAGGAAGGTGTTTGATGAAGCAAAGAAGCGTTTAAGGGATTTAAACATTCAATACTCCTTGCGCAAGCCAGCTATACTACGCTTTAGCCATGAAGGGTCCACGTATAACTTCGGATCACCGGAGTAGGCCAAGGAACTTTTGGACTCTCTGAGACAAATTATAAGAGTTAATTGATGTTGTATTGCCCTATCCCCCACCCCGGTTTACACACCCTTTATTTTTTCCTTTCATTATCTTACTGTTAACATTATCTCTGGGGGGGTGGGAAGAGGGATTTATTTATTCATCCTTTACTTAGCGATTTCCTTTCCCCCCTTTTATATATATATATATATATATATGCCAGGGGGTCTAGTTAATTTTATTTTACCTTTGTCCTTGGGAGTGGGGTTGTTTTCCCTTGTTATTTTGTATTAATATATTTAATTATTATTTGCTGAGACTGTAATTTTAGTCAGATGTTCATATATGGTATTAACATTACCTAATATATCCAGGTGTTGGTGTGGGTCGGGGGTGTGGGGGATAGGGTACTCACTAGTTCAGTAGTATACTTGAATTTTCTTTATCCTATCGTGGGGTGCCTGGGTCAAGGGTGGGGCACTGGTTGGGAGAGGTCATGATGGTTTTTTGGAAAGGAAGTGATGCCCCCTGGGAATAAGGGGGACGATCTCCATTTCAATACGTTTTACACTTTTTTTCCTATTTAAAAATATATTCTTTTATTATATTGATCCGAATGTACTAAAGAGCTTTTTTATTTTTATGAATTTTATATGCTCTATGCTCGGGATGTTTTGGATAAATACGAGTTTTGTTGTGATCTGATGTTAACACATTCCGAGCATGTATATCACTGCTCAATTTGTGTTATCCGTTGGATTTTTTTCTTTCTCTTGAATAATGTAAGAATTTTAATGATACACTCTGGTTAGTTGTAAATTAGATTAGATTACTTACAGTGTGGAAACAGGCCCTTCGGCCCAACAAGTCCACACTGCCCCGCCGAAGCGCAACCCACCCATACCCCAACATTTACCCCTTAACTAACACTACGGGCAATTTAGCATGGCCAATTCACCTGACCTGCACATCTTGGGACTGTGGGAGGAAACCGGAGCACCCGGAGGAAACACGCAGACAACGTGCAAACTCCACACAGTCAGTCGCCTGAGGCAGGAATTGAACCCAGGTCTCTGGCGCTGTGAGTCAGCAGTGCTAACCACTGTGCCACCGTGCCGCCTTAGATGAGTAGTTAGTTGAGTTTTGTCTTTTTTTTCTCTTGGTATTTCATTTTTCTTGTTTGATAGACTTTGGTTAAGATTTAACTGTATATCAATGTTTATACTTGGGACTTTTTTTTTAGTTTTCTTTTGCAAATTTGTGAAAACATGTTAAAATTTTCAATAAAAATAAAAATCACCTCAAGCTTTTTGTTCCTCGAAGCATCCTAGTGTATTACCATTCATTGACCATTACCTTGTCTTGTAATTTCTTTCAAAGTGCATCACCTCACATTTATCAGGGTTACATTTTATCTGCCACTGACCTGCCCTTCCGAGAAACCTGTCAATATCTATGTTTAAACTAAAACTATTTTCCTCACTGCCATCCACCCAATCAACATTTGTGTCATTCACCTACTTGTCTTTTAAAATCAACCAATACACCCTGCCATAACTTACCCACAACACACAAACACACACACAAAGATGTGTGTACACACACACACATACACACACACACACACACACACCATAAACACTTCATGCATATGGAAATTATTCTTCTACTTTCTACTCAGTACCTTTCTTTGCATAGGAAAACAATTCAGTCTGCTCATCCATAATTTATTTCAAACATCTAACTTAGCAAATAAATGCACCTAACCACAGTGCCACCGTGCTAACCACTGTGCCACCGTGCTGCCCAATTATGACTCCAGACCCACAGAAATTGGTGCGGTTTTTAGAGGTGAGCCATCTAAACTTCAGGACTTTACAGTAGGAGTTCTTCAATATTGTGCCCAAGGAATAACTATCCTAAGTGACTGTTTAACTGGCAGTACCTCGTCACAGGCGACTGACTGTGTGGAGTTTGCACATTCTCCCCGTGTCTGCGTGGTACTCCGGTTTCCTCCCACAGTCCAAAAATGTGCAGGTCAGGTAATTTGCCATGCTAAATTGCCCGTAGTGTTAGGTGCAGGGGTAAATGTCGGGGAATGGGTTGGGTGAGATGCGCTTCGGCGGGTCGGTGTGGACTTGTTGGGCCGAAGGGCCTGTTTCCACACTGTAAGTAATCTAATCTAATCTAATCTAATCTAATTGTGTCATAAATCAGAGTATTCACTAATAATTGTACAAGGTTTAGCAGCATTCTTAACTCTTGAGACACTAAAACACACCGTGTCGATCTGCAGCAAGATCCCAGCAACATCCAGGCCTGAGATGACAAATGGGAATTAACTTTCGCTCCATACAAATGCAAAGCAATTAGTGCCTCCAATAAGAGACTGCCTAAATGATACCTCTTGGCCATCTACGGCTTCACCATTGCTGAATCCCCTATGATTAATAACCTGAGCTAGAAATGAGTTGGATTCACAATAAAAGTACTATGGATACAAGAGCAGGTCAGAGGACAAGAATACATCACAGACTTTGAAAACCTCTCCACTATTTGCAAGGCACACATCAGTACTGTGATAGAACACAAACTCGAGGAAATGGATAGCACCTTGAAAAAGCAGGAATGCAAAAGTACAATGCTGCAAACATTTGAAATCAGAGATGAAAGCAGAAAGTGCTGGAGAAATTCAGCAAGCCTGGCAGCATCTGTGGAGAGAAATCCCTTTTGCATTCAGTATAACTCTTCTACAAAATAGTTCAGAAGAGTAACATTAACTTTCTATTTAATGGCAAAGTAGCCTGTTTGATTGGAACCATACCTACAAATATGCAGTACATCCAACACTGCTGTTCAGTAGCAGCATTATGTATCACTGACAGTACGCACTGCAGAAATTTGCCTTTGCATCTTCCAAATCCAAGACCATCACCATCCTAAAGGCAAAAACAGTAGATGTTTCGGAACACCACCACTTGCATGTTCCCTTCTAAGCCACTCACCATCCTGAATTGCATTATGACACTGTGCCATAGTCCCAGTGGACCATAAAGCCGCTCTCTCATTAGCGAGACATGGATGGTTTGGAGTTTAACCTGAGGGTCAACTTGCCTCAGTGGAAGGGCAAGGTTGCAAAGGTGGGACCCTCTTGGTAATCTCAGGCAGTATGGGAACTGATTTCCAGCATCCATAGTTCATTCGGTTTTTGTTTTGTCTCATAATGTTAATTCTGTTTCTTGCTCTCCAGATGGTGCCAGATCTGATGAATATCTGCAGCAATTTCTACTTTGGTTTCTGAGATCTCCTTGTGCTGGGAGTTGATATTTTTGCGATGACTAATGGAGTCCCTCGCTTCTATTTTCAGAACTGGGACTTTGTGCAGCACTCAACATCCTCAGTACCAGACATTCATTGAGCACCTCGTGTAATATTATGTATAACTTCATGAACAACAAACTCTCAGATCTAAGCAGTGAAAAGAAGATTGATTACCACTAAAAAGGGTGTATCATAACTCCATATAAATTAGAACACACCTTACGACTGGAGATTGAACACAATAAACCTGCTGTCAGATTTTTACTTACCATAAAAACATTACAATCTACTTCTGTGAAATGCTGAAGAGAACGATGAAACATATCACACTGTGCCAACTGTTTGAAAATATTTCAAATTGTAACACTTTTTCACTTTGCCACTAATTAAACAACAAACCACAATGAACATTGAGAAAAGATTCCTTATATACTCGAACCAACAATTTCAATGAAGAATTTTCTCCGCCCTCTCTTAGTGAGAGAAAGTATAGTTCTGCAGTGACAGCTCGTTTCAGTACTGCATGTTCTTCAAAAACGTGCCAATACTGTACTGCGCTGTGAAGCAACACGTTACTCCTTAGCTTGATCTTAGCTTGATATTTTGGCTTACAAAAAGGATCATATTTTCAACTGAGTCAATAAAACAAACGCTCTCAAAGATGGAATTCTGGAAATTTCACTCAACCTGAGCAAGTGTTCACCATAGAGTAAATTTTTTTTATCAATTTAAATCAAGACTTTTACGAACAACTCAGTGTTGCGTACCTGAAACACCTACCATAGGGAGAATCGTATAGATTATTTTTAGGATATGCTGAATTGGTCGATGTACTTTGTCAGTGAATTACTGTTCCCCTTTGTGCTGTTAGCTCTCTTTCTGCAAAAAAAATTGGACTGTTTCATTGTCAGAGCCTTTAAGTTATCCAATGCAGGATTCCACAGTGTGATTCAGTTTGAAACATTTGGTAAACATGGTATTTTAGGTAATTGACAAACTGGTTGCAAAAGCCCAATTCGTACTTGTTGAGGTATTGCATTTACTTCTGAGGTTGAACTGAGCAACCCAAAGCAGTGAACAATTCTCCTTGCAGTAAGCAACTAATGCTTTCTGAATCTGAATGCTTATGATCCATTATATATCACTAGACTTTCAATTAGGTAGAGTCATAGAGTCAGAGAGATGTACAGCATGGAAAAAGACCCTTTGGTTCAACCCGAACATGCCGACCAGATATCCCAACCCAATAGAGTCCCAGCTGCCAGCAACCGGCCCATATCCCTCAAACCCTTCCTATTCGTATACCCATCCAAATGCCTCTTAAATGTTGCAATTGTACCAGCCTCCACCACTTCCTCTGGCAGCTCATTCCATACACGTACCACCCTCTGTGTGAAAATGTTGCCCCTTTGGTCTCATTTATATCTTTCCCCTTTCACCCTAAACCTATGCCCTCTAGTTCTGGACTCCCCGAAACCAGGGGAAAAAAAAACTTTGTCTATTTATCCTATCCACGCCCGTCATAAATTTTGTAAACCTGTATAAGGTCACCTCTCAGCCTCCATCGCTCCAGGGAAAACATCCTCAGACTGATCAGCCTCTCCCTTGGCAACATCCTTGTAATTTTTTTTCTGAATCCTTGAAGTTTCACAACATCTTTCCAATAGGAAGTAGACCAAAATTGCGCACAATATTCCAACAGTGGCCTAACCAATGTCCTGTACAGCCACAACATAACCTCCCAACTTTTAGACTCAATACTCTGACCAAAAAAAGAAAGCATATAAAACGCCTTCTCAATTAACCTATCTATATATCCTATTCAGATATCTCAGCAAGAGGCCCAGCAATTACTTCCCTTACTTCTCAGAGAGTTCTAGGGTATACTTGACCAGGTCCTGGGGATTTATCCATCTTTATGCGTTTTAAGACATCCAGCTTCTCTTCCTCTGTAATATGGACATTTTTTAAGATATCGAAGTTTATTTTCCTACATTCAATATGTTCCATGTCCTTCTGTACAGTAAACACTGATGCAACATAGTCCTTCAACATTTGCCCTCATCGCCTGCAGGTCCACACAAAGGTTGCTTTTGTGATCGTTGAGGGGCCCTATTTTCTCCCTGGTTACTCTTTTGTCCTTGAAGCATCTGTAGAATTTATTTGGATTCTCGCTAACCCTATTTGCCAGAGCCTTCTCACGTTCCCTTGTTGCCCTCCTGATTTCCCTTTTAGGTATATTTGCGAATCTGAAACACAAGGATAGAACATCAGAGGTAGGGGCAGATTATTTGGGACAGATGAGCAGACAGCACTTCATTCTAATGTCAGTGAGACTTTAATATTGTCAATCCCTGAGGATACTCATCTGAATCCACTTCTCCGGTATCCTCACATAATCCAAAGATGTGCACATTAGGTACCTTGGCCATATTAAATTACCCATAATATTCAGGGATGTGAAGGTAAAATGGATCATACATGGGAAATGCAAAATTACAGGGTAAGGGAGTGAATCTAGGCGGGATGCTGTTCGAAGAATCAGTGTGGACTTGTTGGGCGGAATCAAGTTTCCACATCAATTCTCTGCTGCTTCACCTCTGCCTCGGAGGTAGACTATCACCTGACCCAGTATCCCCTTCAATGGGTCATAGAGCCAGAGAGATGTACAGCAGTGAAACAGACCTTCGGTCACTCGTCCATGCCTACCAGACATCCTAAGTTAATTAGCCAGCAGTTTGGCCAATATCCTTTTAAATCCTCCCAATACATTTACCTATCCAGATGCCTTTTAAATGTTGCAATTGTACCAGCCTCCACCACTTCCTCTGGCAGCTCATTTCATAAACACACCACCCTCTGAATGAAAAGGTTGCCGATAAGTTCCCTTTTAAACTTTTTCCCTCTTTTCTTAACCCTATAACCTCTAGTTCTGAATCCCCCAATCCAAGAAAAATATTCCCCCTATTAATGCCCTTCACGATTTTATAAACTTCTAAAGTCACCCCTCAGTCCCAACCTATTAAGCTTCTCCATATGGCTCAAACCTGCCAACCCTGGCAACATCCTGGTAAATCTTTTCTGAAACTTTTCAAGTTTACAGTATCCTTTTGACAGGGAGACTGGAATTGCACACAATATTCAAAAAGTGGCCTCACCAATGTCCTGCACAGCTGCAACATGTTTTGCAACTCCTATACTCAATGCATTATCAGGTCTATTTGAAGGAAAGAACTGTCCATACTGGAGATTTCAAAACTAATACAGAAAATGTTGGTGAAATTCGGCAGCTCTGGCATCTGTGGGGAGAAAGCAGAGTCAAACTTTTGGGTGTAATGATTCTTTTTCAGAACTGAAGATTTCTGATGCTAATGATGGCTGGCCTGTTGAGTTTCGCCAGAAATTTGTGTTTTTATTTTCGTCACGTTCAATTACTTATGATCACGGTCTTGTTAAATGCGTTTGAGAATTTAGAGCCATTCAGTCGCACAGCGTTGGTGGTATAGTGGGAAGTATAGCTCCCTTCCAAGCAGTTAACGCGCGTTTGATTCCCAGACATCACAGGGTTGTGCTTTCAAAGCCATTTTGGACAGAAGAACTTGAAGATGAACTGGCATTGTCACCTTATTTTCTCTGAAATTACATGAATGTTTTATTCTGTGAGAAAACAAACCATCCAGATTGCTCCTCGCTTGTCATGACGATGATTTCTATGAATTGCAACGTGGAAGTGGGCAACAAAACTCAGCAGCTCTGAAGTTTACCCCTCTGCAGCTTCTTATTGAAATGTTCATTGCAGCACAGCATTTTCTTTTCGAAAAGTGAGACACTGCTCCTGTTGGGAACCTCAAATAATCACACAAGCTGCTGGAAACATTGAACAGTTCCAACAGCGTCTATTGAGAAGGGGAGGAAGGATTAATGTGCCAGATCTATTCAAGGTTAAAATAAACTCAAACCTCAAATCAGAGATCCTGAATTTTACCTTTTTACATAAATTAACACTTTCTTTATTCCAACCCTTTCACACTATTGCTTTTCTTTACGAAGAAATCAATGCATTCGTTAAGAATCCCGTCCAATTAAAATACAACCTCTGGGCTGCGTGAGAGAGGAAAATATAAAATAAAATCAGGAACGGCCGCCCGACCCCGCTTACCGGCAAGATGACATGTTCAGGGAAAGGAGTGGGGCCAAAGCGGAATCTCTTTATATCTCCTATTGTTACTTTCCCTTTTATAATACAAGTCCAATAAAACCTCCGATTAAGATTTATCAAAATCCAAATTTCAAAACCAGGCAGCTGTCGAATCTTCCATTTGTATCTTCCTCTGTCGATTTTCTTCTTCTTAGAATTTCTCTTTCACAGGTCCTTGATAGATAAATGTACCTTTAAGAGACCTATTGTGTGGGCAGTCTGCATTTATTGCTGGCTTGGCAGTTCTCTCTCAACTGTTCATGTTTTCCTGGTTTTATATCCCCAAGCACCAGATTTTGTCATCGGCTTTTAATATTGTCGATATACTAGATTCAAACTTGATTGGAGTTGTTTTTTTTTGGTGTATAATTTAAACTGATTGGCCTAATTCACATTCGTTTTTTGTCTCCAACATACTATTCTAGCTGCTGGACTAAAAGGTTTCATTGTATCTTGTTCAGAACACTTGGTGCTGTCAAATACTTTCCTAAAGATACAGTACACTTTAACACCTTCATAACAAAGGCACAGCTCTTCATTTGAAATTATGCACACATTTCCAGTAAACTCTCACATTCCAAAAAATTTACTGATTTCTCATTTAGTTTTTGGAATGAGGAATTTTATTAGTGGCTTCACTGTTGCTGTCCTTGACAATATCTGAGACTGAATGTGTATGCCTGTGTGTGTTTGTTTCTGTATGTACATGTCTGTGTGTCTGCAAGTATGTGTGTGTTTCTGTGTCAGTCTGTGTGGGTTTCTACCTCTGTGTCTGTGTGTGTGCCTGTGCATCTGTGTGAATGACTGTGTGTGTCTGAAGGTATATGTGTGTGTGTTCGTGTATGTATTACAGTACTTTTTGATTACGTGGATCTGTGTCTGTCTTTGTACCTATCTATGTGTTTGTGTCTAGTGTGTGTTCATGTTACTGCAGGAATCTATGTTTATGTGTATCTCTGCAATCGGGTCTCTGTTGTTTTTGGGATGAAGCCATTAAAATGGGATCAAACACCTCTCTCTCTCTCTGTCCCTTTTGTATTTAAGATATTACAATGTTGATGATAATGTTGACATGAGTGTGTGTATGTGTCTGTCCGTCTCTGCCTGCAATGGTACTCACTTTGTCCTGATGGAATTTTGGATGAATGAATTAAAATATGGTGAATCAAAGGCTCGAGTCTCTGTCTTTCTCTCTGTCTGCCCATCTTGTGTCTAAAGTGATACAATGCCACCCTCTAGTGAACTTTCCACAAGAATCAGATTTATTTTTGGGGAAAACATTTAAGTCTGTGAATCTCTCATATTGCGCATTTGTTTTGTTCTTCAAAGAATACCTTTGGAGACACAGAACAGTTTTGCTGGATGACTTGTGATACTGTCCTTGAAATATGAGGAGAAGGAGATGAACATGCCCAATGCTGGTCTCACTGCTACCATTTTTGAATCCTTTCTCACTTAGAATTTGTGAGAGTACTTCAGAAAACACTGTAAGCAGCAGAAAGTATAATAAAATTCACACTGTCTCCTCACAAATAGGTTCACATGGAGTTGCCTGGATATAATTGCACTAGAAATACTGTGTTTTGAATAATGTCAGGAATACTACTCAAAGATAAATCATTTCCACATTGCAGGGGGTGCACAACATTTCTCCACATGAGCATCTTCACCGAGGGACCTCAGTCCAATTGCAACAATTTCCACACCGCAATGGTGTGCATTTGTATGTATGCGTGTGTGTGTGTATATCTGTGCATCTGTGTATGTGTATCTGTGCATGTGTTTGTGTGTGCTGTCAGTTTGGATGGTGCTGTGAGCTGTTGCCCTCCCTCTCTAACCCTTGACTGAATCCTTGAGGTTTTTCAGCCTCCACACCTGTATGATGCCGAAAAATCGGGATCCCAGAAATTTGTTCGGTGGGTGGGAACTGATAATGTCATATAATACCTGCCACACTTTCTTGCATCGAAACAGCTCATAGCTGGCTGTTTTTGCCATTAGTATGGGGTCTGTTGAATGGTCAAACATTTTCTGAAGAATTATTCTATGAAATTGTATCAGACGGCTGCCCCTCTGTTTGCCGTCACTTCCTCTGCTGCTCCCGCTCTTTTTGTGAAGAGAAAAAAAAAATAAATATACAGCTTTGGAAACTGTTGGGGGGGACAGCGTTGCAGGTGTAAGCTGCAGTGAAGGGGTCTGTGGCTCTGAGACTCAGAAGGGAAAGGGGGAGAGGAGGAGAGCGCTAGTTATAGGGGACTCTCTAGTTAGAGGGACGGACAGGCGGTTCTGTGGACATGGGCGAGACTCACGGATGGTTTGTTGCCTCCCGGGTGCTAGGGTCCGAGACGTCTCAGACCGTGCCTTCAGAATCCTTAAGGGGGAGGGTGTGCAGCCAGAAGTCGTGGTGCACATTGGCACCAACGACATAGGTAGGAAGAGGGGTGGGGAGGTCATTCAAGAGCTCAAGGAGTTAGGCTGGAAGCTAAAAGCTAGGACAGACAGAGTCGTCATCTCTGGGTTGTTGCCGGTGCCACGTGACAGTGAGGCAAAGAATAGGGAGAGAGTGCAGTTGAACGCGTGGCTGCAAGGATGGTGTAGGAGGGAGGGCTTCAGATATTTGGACAATTGGACTGCATTCTGGGGAAGGTGGGACCTGTACAAACAAGACGGGTTGCACCTGAACCAGAAGGGCACCAATATCCTGGGGGGTAGGTTTGCTAGCACTCTTCGGGGGGGTTTAAACTAATTTGGCAGGGGGATGGGATCCGGACTTGTAGTCCAGCAAGTAGGTTAGCTGTTTGTCAGGATGCCCAAGACTGTAGGGAGGCTGTGGAGAAGGTAGCACTGACAGGGACTACTTGCGGACACAGAGACGGGCTCAAGTGCGTATACTTCAACGCAAGGAGTATCAGAAATAAGGTGGGTGAACTTAAGGCGTGGATCGGTACCTGGGACTACGATGTTGTGGCCATCACGGAAACGTGGATAGATGTGGGACAGGAATGGCTGTTGGAGGTTCCTGGTTACAGGTGTTTCAGTAAGATTAGGGAGGGTGGGAAAAAAGGAGGGGGGGTGGCATTGCTAATTAGAAATGGTATAACGGCTGCAGAAAGGAAGTTTGAGGGGGATCTGCCTCTGGAGGTAGTATGGGCTGAAGTCAGAAATAGGAAAGGTGCAGTCACCTTGTTGGGTGTTTACTATAGGCCCCCCAATAGCAGCAGAGATGTGGAGAAACAGATTGGGAAACAGATTTTGGAAAGGTGCAGAAGCCACAGGGTCGTAGTCATGGGCGACTTCAACTTCCCAAATATTGATTGGAAGCTCTTTAGATCAAGTAGATTGGATGGGGCGGTGTTTGTGCAGTGTGTCCAGGAAGCTTTTCTAACGCAGTATGTAGATTGTCCAACCAGAGGGGAGGCCATATTGGATTTGGTACTCGGTAATGAACCGGGACAAGTGGTGGACTTGTTAGTGGGTGAACATTTTGGTGATGGTGACCACAATTCTGTGACTTTCACCTTGGTTATGGAGAGAGATAGGTGCGCTCAACAAGGTAGATTTTATAATTGGGGGAAGGGAAATTACGATGCTGTAAGGCAGGATTTGAGGAGCATACGTTGGGAGCTTAGGCTGTCAGGGAAGGATGTGGTGGAAATGTGGAACTTTTTCAAAGAGCAGATACGACGTGTCCATGATATGTATGTACCTATCAGGCAGGAAAGAAATGGTCGTGTGAGGGAGCCTTGGTTGACGAGAGAGGTTGAATGTCTGGTAAAGAGGAAGAAGGAGGCTTACATAAGGTTGAGGAAACAGGATTCAGACAGAGCAGTGGAGGGATACAGGGTAGCCAGAAGGGACCTGAAGAAAGGGATTAGGAGAGCTAAGAGAGGGCATGAAAAATCGTTGGTGGATAGGATCAAGGATAACCCCAAGGCATTTTATGCGTATGTGAGAAACCTGAGAATGACGAGAACGAGGGTAGGTCCGATCAAGGACAGTAGTGGGAGACTGTGTATTGAGTCGGAAGAGATAGGAGAGGTCTTGAACAAGTACTTCTCTTCAGTATTTACGAACGAGAGGGACCGTATTGTAGAAGAGGAGAGTGTGAAATGGAATGGTAAGCTAGAAGAGATACCTGTTAGGAAGGAAGATGTGTTGGACATTTTGAACAACTTGAGGATAGACAAGTCCCCCGGGCCTGACGGGATATATCCTAGGATTATGTGGGAAGCAAGAGAGGAAATTGCAGTACCGTTGGCAATGATCTTCTCGTCTTCACTGGCAACGGGGGTGGTACCAGGGGACTGGAGAGTAGCGAATGTTGTGCCCCTGTTCAAAAAAGGGAATAGGGATAACCCCGGGAATTACAGGCCTGTTAGTCTTACTTCTGTGGTAGGCAAAGTAATGGAAAGGGTACTGAGGGATAGGATTTATGAGTATCTGGAAAGACACTGCTTGATTAGGGACAGCCAGCACGGATTTGTGAAGGGTAGGTCTTGCCTTACAAGTCTTATTGAATTCTTCGAGGAGGTGACCAAGCATGTGGATGAGGGAAGAGCAGTGGATGTAGTGTACATGGATTTTAGTAAGGCATTTGATAAGGTTCCCCATGGTAGGCTTATGCGGAAAGTCAGGAGGCATGGGATAGAGGGAAATTTGGCCAATTGGATAGAAAACTGGCTAACCGGTCGAAGGCAGAGAGTGGTGGTAGATGGTAAATATTCAGCCTGGAGCCCAGTTACAAGTGGAGTTCCGCAGGGATCAGTTCTGGGTCCTCTGCTGTTTGTAATTTTTATTAATGACTTAGATGAGGGAGTCGAAGGGTGGGTCAGTAAATTTGCAGATGATACGAAGATAGGTGGAGTTGTGGACAGTGAGGAGGGATGTTGTCGGCTGCAGAGGGACTTAGATATGATGCAGAGCTGGGCTGAGGAGTGGCAGATGGAGTTCAACCCTGCCAAGTGTGAGGTTGTCCATTTTGGAAGAACAAATAAGAATGCGGAATACAGGGTTAATGATAGGGTTCTTAGTCAGGTGGAGGAACAGAGGGATCTTGGGGTCTATGTACATAGATCTTTGAAGGTTGCCACTCAGGTGGATAGAGTTTGTAAGAAGGCCTATGGAGTATTATCGTTCATTAGCAGAGGGATTGAATTCAAGAGTCGTGAAGTGATGTTGCAGCTGTACAGGACTTTGGTTAGGCCACAGTTGGAGTACTGTGTGCAGTTCTGGTCGCCTCACTATAGGAAAGATGTGGAAGCTTTGGAGAGGGTGCAGAGAAGATTTACCAGGATGTTGCCTGGAATGGAGAGGAAGTCGTACGAGGATAGGTTGAGAGTTCTCGGCCTTTTCTCGTAGGAACGGCGAAGGATGAGGGGTGACTTGATAGAGGTTTATAAGATGATCAGAGGAATAGATAGAGTAGACAGTCAGAAACTTTTTCCCCGGGTACAACAGAGTGTTACAAGGGGACATAAATTTAAGGTGAAGGGTGGAAGGTATAGGGGAGATGTCAGGGGTGGGTTCTTTACCCAGAGAGTGGTGGGGGCATGGAATGCGCTGCCTGTGGGTGTGGTAGAGTCGGAATCACTGGCGACCTTTAAGCGGCATTTGGATAGGTACATGGATGGGTACTTAATCTAGGTTAGAAGTTCGGCACAACATCGTGGGCCGAAGGGCCTGTTCTGTGCTGTATTGTTCTATGTTCTATGTTCTATGTTCTATGTTCTATGTTCTATCTATGTTCTAGAACCCTCTGAAGTATTTGAATTTGATGGAGATGAATAGATGATTCCAAGCTGATAGGAATTACCCAATAGGAAATTCCATTTGGAATTACCCAATAGGAAATTTAACTTTCTCAGACAATTCCTTTGGATTATGCAATGATGAGGAATCCGCAGGTTTGCAGCTCGACTCTCTTCCTGCACTGGGATAAGGATTCTTGTCAGGGTGTCATAGAATACTCCCCACTTGTCTGGATGGGTGTTGCTCCAACAAACACTCAAGAAGCTTGACACCATCCAGGACAAAACAGTCCGCTTGATTGGTACCACATCCACAAATATTCACTCTTCCCTCCACCGATGCTCAGTAGGCCAGTGTGTAGCATCTAAAAGATGCACTGCAGAAATTCACAGCCCTGTACAATTCCTTCCAAACCCACAACCACTTCAACCTGGATGGAGAAGGTCAGCAGATACATGGGAACACCAGCACCTCCAAGTTTACCTTTAAGCTACTCATCATCCTGATTTGGAAATATGTCACCGCTCCTTCAGTATTGCTGCATTAAAATCCAAGAACTCCTTCCCTAACAACATTGTAGGTGAACCAAAGCACATGGACTGCAGCGATTCAAAAAGGAAGGAGACCACCACCTTTTCAAAGGACAACTAGGGACAGGGATTAAATGCTGACCCAGCCAATGATGTCCATGTTGCACAAATTAATGAAACAAAAATCATTCAAGCCCAGGAACAACAAGTCCCTACTATGTGCTTCACTGAGGAGTTTTATTTATTTATAACACAAAGAATTCATGTAACCAGGTATTTTGCTGTGTTACTGAACTTTGCTCTGAACCGAGAAAAAGTTGCTGCATAAATAAATGTGTTTGTGCAACAACTTAGAGTCCGCAGCATATAACCAACCTTATTGAGGTGAAGTTGAAAAGGCGGGTATTCGTCAATATTCATTCCTTGAATGACATAATACAAGAAATCCACAACATTGATTAACCACAGGAGGATGAAGCTCCCCGATATGGAGAAGAGTAAAATCACAGACTTCCTTCTGCTCTCCATCTCTGGGTCTCTTCAGTTCTCTCCTTTGCTCTCACCCTTCAGCCTCTTTCGGACTTGACTGGTCACTAAAATGTGTCTGACTGTCAGAGCATTGAGCAACAGAATTAAAGCGAATGGCAGTAAAGGGGTTAAAACCGTACCAAGCCAATCCAATGCCACCCACCAAGTCTCAGTGTAGTAACTTGATTTTATTTTACAGTAGAATGGCACATTGTTGATCATCGTCCAAGATTCATATTGAAAATAGAAAGGGATGTTTTTCAGACAGAACAGGATGCAGGTTGTTGCTAGAACCATTGTCGCAGTTTTCTCAGTGCAATATTTTGTTCTCAGCTTCTGACAACAAACCGGTCAAAGGAGAAAGTGACGGTGAACCAGACAGAGCAGTCCATGGCTGCACGAAACAGAGCCCCAATAACACAACACACAGGGGTGATGTCCAGAAAAGACTGTGGGTAATAAAAATAGGGAATTCTCCTCAGCATAACATCAGTGAAAATAAAATCAGATCGGCAGCTGCCATAACCACCAGGAAACGAGTCAAGCAAGAGGAAACACCACACTTATGCTGGGAAAGAATGCAAATTGCCAGCAAATTAACTGTGGAAAGCAAATGGGAAAAGAAATAGCGAATTACTGAACAGAAGCTCCCCCTGCCTGTTTCAGAGAGCAACAATAAGATTTTACCACCAATGACCTGCCCATTGTGTCTGTAGAATTGCTTTGGATTGAGTGAGTTTGAATTTTAAGATTGTCCTCCAGCCCATTCACTCCAGAGATTATGGAGCTAGGATGGAATCTGAGTACATAGTCCTCCTCAGGGAGCAGAAAGAAATCTCTGATTTTTTTTGGTTACAAGATAACTATTTGAATAACTGTAAAAGATTCTTAAAGGTATCAGCTCCAACTCTGCTGGAGGCAGAACCCCATTGGAAACCTTGCTCCTAACCCAGTAATAGGACTGGAGATTGGACTGTCAATAAAGCAAATTCTCCTCTTTCCCTTGGGTCAGGTTTTCCCTAGCTCTTGGCATTGGACAAAATCCTGATTGGAGCCACTACAGGACCAGAAAACAGGTCATCAGAACTTATGTAAGATTTCAACCAAGCTACTCCATGTATCTTGCACTTACAGAGAATGCAAGGCTCCCTTAGTGACAATGTGTGAGTGTTGGAACTGCTGTGATATTCACACTGTAATTCTACACATCTGTGCATGACAAATGCCTTGACGTGCAGGGATCAGGAGGGCAATCTGTTAATATTTGAATTTCCTGACCAGAGGCAGTGGGGAGGAGAGAATTTCCAAAAAGGATGATAGATTAAGCTTTACAAATCAAAACAGCTGCATTATCCTTAAATTCTTTGCTTAACAAACCAAAGAACTATCTCAGATTTAAAGTTAACAAATCATCCAGTATCCACTGATGTGTGTGGAAGAGATTTCTAATCCTCTCCCACCCTTTTTCTGTGGAAGTGCTTCCGAACATCCCTCCTGAACGCACTGGAATTTAATAGATTACCTACAGTGTGGAAACAGGCACAATAAGTCCACCCCAACCCTCCGAAGAGTAACCTACCCAGACCCATTTCCCTCTGACTAATGCATCTAACACGACAGGCAATTTAACGTGGCACATCTTTGGAGAAAATCCAGGCAAAATGTGCAGACTCCACACAGATAGTCACCCAAGGCTGGAATTGAACCTGGGACTCTGGTGCTGTGAGGCAGCAGGGCTAACCACTGTGCCACCATGCCACCCAGATTATGCTCCCTCATCGAACATAGAACATAGAACAATAGAACATAGAACATAGAACAAGAGAGCACAGAACAGGCCCTTCGGCCCATGATGTTGTGCCGAACATTTGTCCTAGCTTAAGCACCTATCCATGTACCTATCCAATTGCCGCTTAAAGGTCACCAATGATTCTGACTCTGCCACTCCCACAGGCAGCGCATTCCATGCCCCCAGCATTCTCTGGGTAAAGAACCTATCCCTGACATCCCCCCTATACCTTCTACCCTTCACCTTAAATTTATGTCCCCTTGTAACACTCTGTTGTACCTGGGGAAAAAGTCTATGACTGTCTATCTATTCCCCTGATCATCTTATAAACCTCTATCAAGTCACCCCTCATCCTTCGCCGTTCCAATGAGAAAAGGCCTAGCACTCTCAACCTATCCTTGTACGACCTATTCTCCATTCTAGGCAACATCCTGGTAAATCTCCTCTGCATCCTCTCCAAAGCTTCCACAAATTTCCTAAAATGAGGCGATCAGAACTGCACACAGTATTCCAAATGTGGCCTTACCAAGGTCCTATACAGCTGCAACATCACCTTACGACTCTTGAATTCAATCCTTCTGCTAATGAACACTAATACACCATAGGCCTTCTTACAAGCTCTATCCACCTGAGTGTCAACTTTCAAAGGTCTATGAACATAGACCCCAAGATCCCTCTGCTCCTCCATCTTACTAAGAACCCTACCGTTAACCCTATATTCTGCATTCTTATTTGTCCTTCCAAAATGGACAACCTCACACTTGACAGGATTGAACTCCATTAGCCACTCCTCAGCCCATCTCTGCATCATATCTAAGTCCCTTTGCAGCCGACAACAGTCCTCCTCACTATCCACAACTCCACCAATCTTCGTATCGTCTGCACATTTACTGACCCACCGTTCGATTCCCTCTTCCAAGTCATTTATAAAAATTACAAACAGCAGAAGACCCAGAACTGATCCCTGCGGAACTCCACTTGTAACTGGGCTCCAGGCTGAATATTTACCATCTTCCACCACTCTCTGACTTCGAACGGTTAGCCAATTCTCTATCCAACTGGCCAAACTTCCCACTATCCCATGCCTCCTGATTTTCCGCATAAGCCTACCATGGGGAACCTTATCAAATGCCTTACTAAAATCCATGTACACTACATCCACTGCTCTACCCTCATCCACATGCTTGATCACCTCCTCAAAGAATTCAATAAGACTTGTAAGGCAAGACCTACTCCTCACAAATCCGTGCTTGCTGTCCCTAATCAAGCAGTGTCTTTCCAGATACTCATAAATCCTATCCCTCAGTACCCTTTCCAGTACTTTGCCTACCACCGAAGTAAGACTAACTGGCCTGTAATTCCCGGGGTTATCCCTATTCCCTTTTTTGAACAGGGGCACAACATTCGCCACTCTCCAGTCCCCTGGCACCACCCCCATTGACAGTGAAGACGAAAAGATCATTGCCAACGGTTCAGCAATTTCCTCTCTTGCTTCCCACATAATCCTAGGATATATCCTGTCAGGCCCGGGGGACTTGTCTATCCTCAAGTTTTTCAAAATCTCAACACATTTTCCTTCCCAACAAGTATCTCCTCTAGCTTACCAGTCCGTTTCATACTCTCCTCTTCAAAAATATGGTCCCTCTCATTTGTAAATACTGAAGAAAAGTACTCATTCAAGACCTCTCCTATCTCTTCCGACTCAATACACAGTCTCCCACTACTGTCCTTGATTGGACCTACCCTCGTTCTCGTCATTCTCATGTTTCTCACATACGCATAAAAGGCATTGGGGTTATCCTTGATCCTACCCGCCAAAGATTTTTCATGCCCTCTCTTAGCTCTCCTAATCCCTTTCTTCAGCTCCCTCCTGGCTATCCTGTATCCCTCCAATGCTCTGTCTGAACCTTGTTTCCTCAACCTTACGTAAGCCTCCTTCTTCCTCCTTACAAGACATTCAACCTCCCTCATCAACCAAGGTTCCCTCACACGACCATCTCTTTCCTGCCTGACAGGTACATACATATCAAGGACACATCGTATCTGTTCCTTGAAAAAGTTCCACATTTCAACAACATCCTTCCCTGACAGCCTGTGCTCCCAATTTATGCTCCTCAGATCCTGTCTTGCAGCATCGTATTTACCGTTCCCCCAATTGTAAAACCTGCCCTGTTGCACGCACCTATCTCTCTCCATAACCAAGGTGAAAGTCACAAAATTGTGGTTACCATCACCGACATGCTCACCCACTAACAAGCCCATCACTTGTTTTCAAGTACCAAATCCAATATGGCCTCCCCTCTGGTCAGACAATCTACATACTGAGTTAGAAAAGCTTCCTGGACACACTGCACAAACACCGCCCCATCCAATCTACTTGATCTAAAGAGCTTCCAATCAATATTTGGGAAGTTGAAATCGCCCATGACTACTACCCTGTGGCTTCTGCACCTTTCCAAAATCTGTTTCCCAATCTGTTTTTCTGCATCTCTGCTGCTATTGGGGGGGCCTTTAGTAAACACCCAACAAGGTGACTGCTCCTTTCCTATTTCTGACTTCAGCCCATACTACCTCTAAAGGCAGATCCCCTTCGAACTGCCTTTCTGCAGCTGTTATACCATTTCTAATTAGTAACGCCACCCCCCCTCCTTTTTTACAACCCCCCCCCGCCCCGCCCAATCTTACTGAAGCATCTGTAACCAGGAACCTCCAACAACTATTCCTGTCCCTCTTCTATCCACATTTCCGTGATGGCCACAACATCGTAGTCCCAAGTACTGATCCATGCCTTAAGTTCACCCACCTTATTTCTGATACTCCTTGCGTTGAAGTATACATACTTGAGCCCTTCTCTGTGTCTGCAAGTAGTCTGTGTCAGTGCTACCTTCTCCACAGCCTCCCTACATTCTTGGACATCCAGAAAAACAGTTAACCTACTTGCTGGACGACAAGTCCGGATCCCATCCCCCTGCCAAATTAGTTTAAACCCCCCCCCCCCCGAAGAGTGCTAGCAAACCTACCTCCCAGGATATTGGTGCCCTTCTGGTTCAGGTGCAACCCATCCTGCTTGTACAGGTCCCAACTTCCCCAGAATGCAGTCCAATTGTCCAAATACCTGAAGCCCTCCCTCCTACACCATCCTTGCAGCCACGTGTTCAACTACACTCTCTCCCTATTCCTTGCCTCACTGTCACGCGGCATCGGCAACAACCCAGAGATGACGACTCTGTCCGTCCTAGCTTTTAGCTTCCAGGCTAACTCCCTGAGCTCCTGAATGACCTCCCCACCCCTCTTCCTACCTATGTCGTTGGTGCCAATGTGCACCACGACTTCTGGCTGCACACCCTCCCCCTCAGGGATTCTGAAGACACAGTCCGAGATGTCTCGGACCCTGGCACCCGGGAGGCAACAAACCATTCGAGAGTCTCGCCCATGCCCACAGAACCGCCTGTCTGTCCCTCTAACTATAGAGTTTCCTATAACTAGCGCTCTCCTCCTCTCGCCCTTTCCCTTCTGGGCCTCGGAGCCGGACCTCGTGCCAGAGACCCAATCACTGCAGCTTACCACTGCTAGGCCGGTCTCCCCCCCCCCCCCCCAACAGTATCCAAAGCTTATCGAAATACTTATTGTTGCGGGGAATGATCACAGGGGATCCCTGCACTGCCTGCTTCCTCCCCTTCCCACCTCTAACTGTTACCCAGCTACCTCTGTTCTCTGGCATAACTATGTCCCTGTAGCTTCTATCTATCACCCTCTCAACTTCTCGAATAATCCTCAGTTCATCCAGCTCCAGTTCCCTAACGCGGTCTGTGAGGAGCTGGAGCTGGCTGCACTTCCTGCAGGTGAAGTCGGCAGGAGCATCAGCGGTCACCCCTACCTCAAACATCCTGCAGGAGGAACATTCCACTGCCTGCGCTGCCATAACTCTACACTTAGTCTCCAAAACAAGAACACTAAGTAGCTTAGCTGTTCACCGGATCTAGAATCCTCAATCTATAATCGCCATCCAATGTGAATAGTTTGTCTTTCCCTGTTAATGTCTTTGGGACTTTGCTCAGTTCAGCCCCTAACTTTATAAATTTTAGCGAAAACAGGCCTCATTTATAAAACAGAAACAAATTTCTCAGCAGTGACAGAATATGTGGGAGAGAAAGCAGAATTAACATTTCAGGTCTACTCCTTCAGAACTAACTTACACGATCTCTCCTCCTACCTTCAAACCGTATGAAACCGAAACAGATGGCAGAACACAGAATTCAGAAAATGCTGCAGCTCCAGTGAAGTTGGGAGTCTCTGTCATAGAGGAATTGACTGAGAATTCAGCTCAGTGAATTATTATCACTTCCCTTTTTTGGGTAAGGTTTACCAGTCAGTCACCTGGAGACATTGTTCAAAAGATAAATCCAGAGAGCAGATTAAAACAAGTTCAATTGTCATAATGCCATACCAGGGATGCCAGTAAAAGCAAGGATGGTGTAGAACGCCTTTTGCACCTGATTATTTGGAAGATGCATTTTTCCCGGTGAGGTAATCTGTCCTTCAGTCAGCTGACAAGCTTCTTGTTTGAAATTGAGTTCATGCATTCCTGAGACCTTTCCTTATACTGTGTGGAAACTCCTTAGGGAGATCGAGATTACAGCATTGCTGAGCTTTGTTTTTTTTTAAGAGCAGTCCGCTTTAAACAAGAACATTGCACTTACTGATTGAAATGTAATTCTCCTCACACCGATGTGTGTCCATTGTTGCCGAGGTCAACAATTATTTCCCATCCCCCATTTCCCAGGACCAAGTGAGCAGAATTATACAGCATTTCCTGAGGGAAGGGGGCTTAGTGAGCAAGATATGCTTCCACCAATGGATACATCACTGACCTCACTCTTACTGTCCCTTTCTATCCTTCTCAAGGGGTAACTAAGGATGGGCAATAAATGCTGACTTGCTCATGATGCCCACATCCCGTAAATGAATAGGAATAAAGTGATAACCATGGGAGTTTGATCCAACTTATACCACTTGTGTGTGTGTCCAGGCATTATTCATTGTGAGCATTAAGATCTACGACCCCTCAAGAGGGCCCTCTTGGTTCGAGATTGGTCAAAACAATCAACAAATGCGGTCTGTTCAAAAAGCAAGGGTCACTAGTTTAATGAATTAAGGTACCTTGATGCAATTCTATCCAGCAACACAGAGATTGAAGCTTCTGTGTTCTGTAGTGAAGTTGCGCAATTACATTTGAAATTACACATTATTTATATATTTTTTAGTAATAGTACAAAAAATACCAATCACATATAATAAGGTGACATGATTTGCAGCAAGTTAATCCAATGATATTTCCTGGGAAAGGGTTCTTAATTACAAAAAACGTCCAATCAACTGTAATATGGTGATACGATTGAAGACAGGTTAATCCAATGGTATTTTCTTGAAGAAGGATATCTTATTTACGTAAATTGTCACGCCATGTATCAGGTCAAGGTTAGTTCAAATGGTCAATTAACGTGTCAGTATTCATCTTTTGAAAACTCTATTGTCCTCTTATCTTTGAACTGCAACTTAATTTTGCAAATCAGCAGTATGTTTAGCAGTATGGTTCACATGCCATTTTATATATTATTTTAAATCGAGAAACCATTTTGTTATAATAAAAATCTATTTTTGTTGCCTAAATTCGAATTTTAGATCCTCATTCCCTCCTTTGGTCATTCTATGACCATACCATAAAGGCATCGATCAAATTAATCGAATTCAGTGGCAGCACTGGAGTTCAACCTGGATAAATACAAGGTGATGCATTTTGGAAGGTCGAATTTGAAAGCTGAGTACAGGATTAAGGGTAGGATTCTTGGTAGTGTGGAGGAACAGAGGGATCTTGGGGTGCAGGTACGTAGATCCCTTAAAATGGCCACCCAAGTGGACAGGGTTATTAAGAAAGCATATGGTGTTTTGGCTTTCATTAACAGGGGTATTGAGTTTAAGAGTCGTGAGATCTTGTTATAGCTCTATAAAACTTTGGTTAGACCGCACTTGGAATACTGCGTCCAGTTCTGGTTGCCCTATTATAAGAAAGATGTGGATGCTTTGGAGAGGGTTCAGAGGAGGTTTACCAGGATGCTGCCTCAACTGGAGGGCTTATCTTATAAGGAGAGGTTGACTGAGCTCGGACTTTTTTCATTGAGAAAAGGAGGAGAAGAGGGGACCTAATTGAGGTATACAAGATAATGAGAGGCATAGATAGAGTCGGTAGCCAGAGACTATTTCCCAGGGCAGAAATGACTAACATGAGGGGTCATAGTTTTAAGCTGGTTGGAGGAAAGTATAGATGGGATGTCAGAGGCGAGTTCTTTACACAGAGAGTTGTGAGAGCATGGAATGCATTGCCAGCAGCAGTTGTGGAGGCAGGGTCATTGGGGACATTTAAGAGACTCCTCGACATACATATGGTCACAGAAATTTGAGGGTGCATACATGAGGATCAGTGGTCGGCACAACATCGTGGGCTGAAGGGCCTGTTCTGTGCTGTACTGTTCTATGTTCTATTCTATGTTCTAAAAGACTGCCATACTTCCTCTTCTGCCGAAGGGGAATCAAGGGCAGCCAATGATGTTTTCTCATCATGATTTAAGTAAAGAAGAAGCAATCGCAGGTAGATAGGATAGTTAAGAAGGCGTTTGGTATGCTTTCCTTTATTGGTCAGAGTATTGAGTAGAGGAGTTGGGAGGTCATGTTGCGGACATTCTGGTCTCCTTCCTATCGGAAGGATGTTGTGAAACTTGAAAGGGTTCAGAAAAGATTTACAAGGATGTTGCCAGGGTTGGAGGATTTGAGCTATAGGGAGAGGCTGAAGAGTCTGGGGCTGTTTTCGCTGGAGCATCGGAGGCTGAGGGGTGACCTTATAGAGGTTTACAAAATTATGAGTGGCATGGAGAGGGTAAATAGGCAAAGTCTTTTCCCTGGGATCTGGGAGTCCAGAACTAGAGGGCATAGGTTTAAAGTGAGAGGGAAAAGATATAAAAGAGACCAGGGGACAGCTTTTTCATGCAGAGGGCGGTATGGGTATGGAATGAGCTGCCAGAGGAAGTGGTGAAGGTTGGTACAATTGCAATATTTAAGAGGCATTTGAATGGGTATATGAATAGGAAGGGTTTGGAAGGATATGGGCCGGGTGCTGGCAGGTGGGATAGATGAGGTTGGGATATCTGGTCAGCATGGACGGGTTGGACCAGAGGGTCTGTTTCCATGCTGTACATCTCTATGACTGTAAGTTAATATTTATCAATAATACGCTTAAGTATCATAATACCAACAAAAAGACCAATTAAAACAATAGCACCATACAAAGACATATTAACTAATCGGTTTTACCATGAGCCAAAACTCCAATCTTCGCATCCCGCACCTTCATTCATTTGGTTGACAGAAGTGTGAATATTATCAATATGTCTAGTAACGTTTTCAAAAATGTCAGTGACCCTCATAATGCATTTTCCTTTAACTATTGTGCAAAATCCACATGATTTTGCAAGTATGTAATTGGTTTCGATGGGCAAATTGGCGGAATTCTGAAAGCATGTCCCGAATTTCTATTAAGGCAGCAGTTGTCTCATTTTTTAAAATTGTGAGTCCACAAGTGAGATAATTATGGTTTTGATGACTAATAATACTTAAGGACTTTCATAATGAAAGAACACTAAGAGCTGCATATGCCAATGAGTGTGTTTTACTTCTTGATATGGTCTTTGGATTCATCCATTCTGCACAGAAGTCAGGCGAAACTGTATGTTTAAAAGGGGAATTATGATTTCATTGCCAGGTAATTGGACAGGGAACAGGAGTTGGAAATAGTGTTCCAACAGCTCCGGCATGTGGACTACTTGCTCTATTCAGGACAAGATAGTTAGCTGCCTTATTATAACTGAAAAAAAATCAGGTTTAGCATAGACAATATAGGGACCTTCCCAGTAAGACGCAGGCCTATCTTTGTGACTTCCTGGGGTCTGTGGATAATCCATGATTACATAATTTGGCCCTGGGTGCTGAGTTTGAAAATCATCCAGTACTAATGAGGTGAGTTTCTAGATAAGAAACATGGCCAAAATGGTACTTCCCCTCCAATAACTGGGAAAATATTAGTGCCGTTAGGGGCATCATCATGAAGGTGGGTATTGTTACCCTCTCCACATAGAGTTGAAATTCCAGTGATAATAGGGATACATTTTTCTTTAAGGCATACACATGAGATGCATGGTCCTTCAGAAAAGCAGTGGTGACTAATACGTTTAATCATAGAAAAAAAAAGTGGGCACTCTTACATAAGCGCACCCCCATTCCTGACCTTTGTAGTAACTTGGATAGGTTATTGCGGATTTATTGGAGGAAGTCCATAAAGATGTAGCAGGTGGGAATAGGTAATAACTAAAATGATATTACATCCTGTAAATATTTAGTACTATTCCTGAAGAAGGGCTCATGCCTGAAATGTCGATTCTCCTGCTCCTTGGATGCTGCCTGACCTGCTGCGCTTTTCCAGCAACACATTTTCAGTACTATTCCATAGCCCCATGTTAGGATTTGGAAGGATAGAAAGGGGTCAGGGAGCCTCTTACTGAAGTAAGGATGTAACAAATTACTTCATCCTCTCCAAAAATTTTATTATAGGTTTCTAGAAACACCCTCCTTTGTCTCTTTTACTACGTGATGTATCTGAAAGGGGATTAGGCTCATCAGGGATGCTCATAGCACAAATGTAATCAAACTGGCACACAACACCTTTACATGGTAAAGGCCATTTAGACTTGTTCTGTAAATGAACTGTTAATTTTTTATGCAGCTGACCACTGCAAAAGTCATTCTTGGCAACATTCAGTCTTTCGGCACACAAGGACATCGTTCTGGCGTAGTTGGTACACAGTCTCTGTTTGCTCAAGATCGCACAGGTAAACTGTCCCTTCTTGTGCACCAATGCTGGCAATGCAAATCCACACAGCAGGTCAAGTTCGATCTTTATCATCTCCCCCCTTGCAAGGTTGGGACCGCAAAGTGTCCATTGTAATTAAGTATAAACCATTTCCTCCTTGTATTTAAGTATATACAGGAGAAAGTGAGGACTGCAGATGCTGGAGATCAGAGCTGAAAATGTGTTGCTGGAAAAGCGCAGCAGGTCAGGCAGCATCCAAGGAACAGGAGAATCGACATTTCGGGCATATGCCCTTCTTCAGGAATGAGGAAAGTGTGTCCAGCAGGCTAAGATAAAAGGTAGGGAGGAGGGACTTGGGGGAGGGGCGTTGGAAATGCGAAAGGTGGAAGGAGGTCAAGGTGAGGGTGATAGGCCGGAGTGGGGTGGGGACGGAGAGTTCAGGAAGAAGATTGCAGGTTAGGAAGGCGGTGCTGAGTTTGAGGGATTTGACTGAGACAAGGTGGGGGGAGGGGAGATGAGGAAACTGGAGAAATCTGAGTTCATCCCTTGTGGTTGGAGGGTTCCTAGGCGGAAGATGAGGTGCTCTTCCTCCAACCGTC
Organism: Chiloscyllium plagiosum; assembly: GCF_037043375.1. Lineage (NCBI taxonomy): Eukaryota > Metazoa > Chordata > Chondrichthyes > Orectolobiformes > Hemiscylliidae > Chiloscyllium > Chiloscyllium plagiosum. Next base: position 104,056,472 of record NW_028270167.1, on the reverse strand, counting down.
GTGTTGCTATGGTCTGGCGATGGAGGAGTCCAAGGACCTGCATGTCCTTGGTGGAGTGGGAGGGGGAGTTGAAGTGTTGAGCCACGGGGTGGTTGGGTTGGTTTGTCTGGGTGTCCCAGAGGTGTTCTCTTAAACGTTCCGCAAATAGGTGGCCTGTCTGCCCAATATAGAGGAGGCCATATCGGTTGCAGTGGATGCAATAAATGATGTGTGTGGAGGTGCAGGTGAATTTGTGGCGGATATGGAAGTATCCCTTAGGGCCTTGGAGGGAAGTAAGGGGGGAGGTGTGGGCGCAAGTTTTACATTTCTTGCGGTTGCAGGGGAAGGTGCCGGGATTGGAGGTTGGGTTGGTGGTGGGGTGTGGACCTAACGAGGGGGTCACGGAGGGAGTGGTCACGGCGGGCCTAACCCCGATCTCCATCACCACACCCAACTCCGCCCCCACACCGATCTCCGTCCCCGCCGCCACGCCCAACCTCGCCCCCACTCCCAGCTCCAGCCCCATACCAGGTCCTAGCTCCCAGCCCTGCCGTGTTTTCACCATCCCTCCAGAAGTACCCCTCTCTGAGGATGAAAGATCAGTCCTCAGCAGAGGCCTCACCTTCATTCCCCTACGCTCTCGGATTAACGAGTTCAACACGCGGCGTGACGTCGAACAATTCTTCCGCCGCGTTCGCCTCCGTGCCTACTTCTTCAACCAAAATTCTCACCCACCCTCTGACGATCCCTTCTCCTGTTTCCAACACACCCCATCCACCTGGACACCCCGTGCTGGCTTCTTACCCACCCCCGATCTCTTCATAGCCAACTGCCGCCGCGACATTATCCGCCTCAACTTCTCCACCCTTCTCACCCACTCCAACCTCTCACCATCGGAACGTGCAGCCCTACACTCCCTCCGTTCCAACCCTAACCTCACTATCAAACCGGCAGACAAGGGAGGCGCGGTAGTAGTTTGGTGCACCGACCTTTACACCGCTGAGGCTCAACGCCAGCTCGCAGACACCTCCTCCTACTGCCCCCTTGATCATGACCCCACCTCCCACCACCAAACCATCATCTCCCAGACCATCCATAACCTCATCACCTCAGGGGATCTCCCATCCACCGCCTCCAACTTTATAGTCCCTGAAACCCCGCACTGTCCGTTTCTACCTCCTGCCCAAAATCCACAAACCTGACTGCCCCGGCCGACCCATTGTCTCAGCCCGCTCCTGCCCCACCGAACTCATCTCTGCATACCTCGACACGGTCCTGTCCCCCTTAGTCCAAGAACTCCCCACCTACGTTCGGGACACCACCCATGCCCTCCACCTCCGCCATGATTTTCGCATCCCCGGTCCCCAACGCCTTATCTTCACCATGGACATCCAGTCCCTGTACACCTCCATCCCTCATCACAAAGGACTCAAAGCCCTCCGCTTCTTCCTTTCCCGCCGTACCAACCAATACCCTTCCACTGACACCCTCCTTCGACTGACTGAACTGGTCCTCACCCTGAACAACTTCTCTTTCCAATCCTCTCACTTCCTCCAAACCAAAGGAGTAGCCATGGCACCCACATGGGCCCCAGCTATGCCTGCCTCTTCGTAGGATATGTGGAACAGTACATCTTCCGCAGCTACACTGGCACCACCCCCCACCTTTTCCTCCGCTACATCGATGACTGTATCGGCGGTGCCTCGTGCACCCACGAGGAGGTTGAGCAGTTCCTCCACTTTACCAACACCTTCCACCCCGACCTCAAATTTACGTGGACCGTCTCAGACTCCTCCCTCCCCTTCCCAGACCTTTTCATTTCTATCCCGGGCGACCGAATCAACACGGACATTTACTATAAACCGACCGATTCCCACAGCTACTTAGACTACACCTCCTCCCACCCTGCCCCCTGTAAAAACGTCATCCCATATTCCCAATTCCTTCATCTCCTCCGCATCTGCTCCCAGGAGGACCAGTTCCAAAACCGTACAATCCAAATGGCCTTTTCTTCAAAGACCGCAATTTTCCCCCAGACGTGGTCGACGATGCCCTCCACCGCATCTCCTCCACTTCCCGCTCCTCCGTCCTTGAGCCCCGCCCCTCTAACCGCCACCAGGACAGAACCTCACTGGTCCTCACCTACCACCCCACCAACCTCCATATACAGCGTATCATCCGCCGTCATTTCCGCCAGCTCCAAACGGACCCCACCACCAACGATACATTTCCCTCCCCTCCCCTATCAGCGTTCTGAAAAGACCACTCCCTCCGTAACTCCTTCGTCAGGTCGACACCCCCCACCAACCCAACCTCCAATCCCGGCACCTTCCCCTGCAACCGCAAGAAATGTAAAACTTGCGCCCACACCTCCCCCCTTACTTCCCTCCAAGGCCCCAAAGGATACTTCCATATCCACCACAAATTCACCTGCACCTCCACACACATCATTTATTGCATCCACTGCACCCGATGTGGCCTTCTCTATATTGGGGAGACAGGCCGCCTACTTGCGGAATGTTTCAGAGAACACCTCTGGGAAACCCGGACAAACCAACCCAACCACCCATGGCTCAACACTTCAACTCCCCCTCCCACTCCACCAAGGACATGCAGGTCCTTGGACTCCTCCATCGCCAGGCCATAGCAACACGACAGTTGGAGGAGGAGCGCCAAACCTTCCGCCTAGGAACCCTCCAACCACAAGGGATGAACTCAGATTTCTCCAGTTTCCTCATCTCCCCTCCCCCCACCTTGTCTCAGTCAAATCCCTCAAACTCAGCACCGCCTTCCTAACCTGTAATCTTCTTCCTGACCTCTCCGCCCCCACCCCACTCCGGCCTATCACCCTCACCTTGACCTCCTTCCACCTATCGCATTTCCAACACGCATACCCCAAGTCCCTCCTCCCTACCTTTTATCTTAGCCTGCTGGACACACTTTCCTCATTCCTGAAGAAGGGCATATGCCCGAAACGTCGATTCTCCTGTTCCTTGGATGCTGCCTGATCTGCTGCGCTTTTCCAGCAACACATTTTCAGCTATAAGTATATGCAGTATATATATATTCAATTAAAATAGGCATCAGCAAAGAAGTAGCACAAACTAATCTGATGGAGGTTACCCATATTCTGGTCTGAGTATTGCGGATGTACCTTATTTGAGGCCATAATGTTTGCTCTTCAGCAGGCTAGAAGCCCTAAGAGCAATTTTGAAATAAATAATTCTCAAATTAATCAAACTCCAATAGCCCACTGGAGTAAATATATTGCCCATACTGGCAAAAAGCTCGTTCATTTTAAATTATGCACTAGAGATTCCCTTCCTACCCATTATTTTCTTATTTTATATGGAAAAGCCATATAACCATATGGGTGAATTAAGCAAATCTATTTTTATAAATCCAGCTTTGCTGGGATATAATACTCTTTGAATTTTTGCAACAAAAAAAAAATCTATTATCTAAAATTTAGATTAGTTCTGCAATATATTGTATTCTGTTTTTTGAAAAAAAAAGAACATTTTGCCCAATTAAATGGCCCGATCTACAGCTTTGGTTAACAGTAATTAGAATTAAATGTAGAAATCTGATGATGATTTTAGCAGAAGAGTTGGTAATAAATATTGGCTGGAGTGCAAAGCTGTCCCCAAATTATGATAACATAACACAAAGTTTTCAAACCACACTGATTTTTTTCTAATATTGAGCTAACCCTAGAATTTAGATATTGGTATAATCTTAAAATTATAAACCATCACTGTTCAGTATAAATATCTACATGAAGATACTAGCTCAGCCAGACACTCCTTCTTAGATCTAACAGCCCAATGCAAAAATACATCATATCAACTAGTGTGTATTCTTACAAGCTCCATACACAAAGGAATGATATTTAGGCTTAGCGACTATGTATGAAATCAAATCACTTGATAATTCAGTCAGCAGTATATTTTAGTATAAAGTGCCTGTAATTATTTCAGAAATGGAAATTTACAAATTACTTCCAAATTTCAAAACAATATTGAAAACAATCCAAACACTAAACCCGGATGACTACAGTCAATAAGCAATAGAGACATCAACCTCTACCTTGTGAATTGGCACTGAACAGACAGTATCATTCCTCCATTATTTTTGCACCTTACCCAGGTCTGACATACCCGTCCTTATACTGTGTTCAAATGAGTTTTGCTGGTGATCCAATGGGATCAGAAGGTTGGGGGCGTATGGCTGCCTGCTTGGCAGCTGCATATACTTGCGCATACTTTTAATAGGATTCCCAACGTCAGTTCCAAGGTAACTGGGGTAGGTTTCACCCCCAGTGGGTATCCTGGTTCCAATCAACCCTATCAGTGATGGCATCCAGCATTTGGGATCGCGAGGAAGCTGAATATAATTTGTTTTACTTGTAGCTTGCATCATGGTTCAGTCCGGTTCTAGCCATCCCAATAGAAAACCACCGCTCATCTCATTTGAAACTAGAAATTCCTGGATTGGTTTGTACTGTTGGTCTGGATCATGTCAGTGACTCCAGCCAGAAAACATTGCAAAAGCATAAGGTTAAATAAAGGTAATTGAGCTTCTTGTTTATTGTTAAATTGTTTGTCACTTCCATCAGACAGATAGGCGCATCTTTCAGTCTTGTAACACAAGCCATTCGTATTCAGGTTACTCCTAGAATTTTACTGCATTTGCATCCGTATCACACTTGGACATACTGAGCAAATTTGGCCATTTGGTATTACAGTTAGAGCCTTGCTTCATTAACATTACTCTAGTCCCTGGGATGGGACCTGGTTTAGGTTGGCTCAACTCGCTCATACCCATGACATCGACTATGAAGACTGAATGCTTCATTTTCAAAAGGAAATGTTTCAACAAGTGGATGCTTTAAATTAAGGCTGGAGACAATCAGAAGATGATTGAATTCCCTACAGTGTGGAAACAGGCCCAACAAGTCCACACCGATCCTACGAAGAATAAACCACCTAGATCCGTTTCCCTCTGACTAATGCACCTAACACAATGGGCAATTTAGCATGGCCAATTCACCTGACATGCACATCTTTGGACTGTGGGAAGAAACCGGAGCACCCGGAGGAAACCCACACAGACACAGGGAGAATGTGCAAATTCCACACAGACAGCCATCCAAGGTTGGCATTAAACCTGGGACCCTGGCACCACGCGACAGCAATGGCAACCACATAACCACAGGGCTCAGCATGTATACAGTAACAAAATCCCAATCCTCCAAAAGGATCGGTATGCCAGACATAGGCTCAGGATTCCGAGTAGAATTTAAGTTCTTTATTTTGCAGTATTGTTGCCTTAACCTTTTTATATATTCCTCAACCATAGTGGCCTTACATTGTTTTCTCATGTCATTTCTAATTTTTTTTATACATATACACAGCCATTCACAGTCACCTCCCCAGCTTTTGGGAGTTTCACCTGCCATATATATAACTATCCCTATCCCCCAATCATATGCAAAGTTTCTTTAACTGGCCAGTAATGTAGTTTTCCATTCTTTAATTAACAATGAATTAATGCAGTCATGTGTTAAATTAGCCATGAATCGATATGACAGGTCACTGAGAATGTATGAAGGAATCCTGCCAATTAATATTGATTCATGCTAATACAATCGATTTATTATAAATATTAATAATATAAATAATATATATATATATAATTAATAATAAATATTATTATTTAGACTGAATCCATTTCAGAATCCATTATTTAGACCAGCTAGCCTGACATCAGGGGTGGAAAAGATGCTGGAGTCAACTATAAAAGATGAAATTATGACTCATTTGGATAGCAGTAACCCCCAGGAGAGGTCAGAGTCATCATGGATTTACCAAGGGGAAATCATGCTTGACTAATCTTCTGGAATATTTTGAGGATGTAACAATGAAGATGGACAAGGGAGATCCAGTGGATGTCGTGTACTTGGGCTTTCAGAAACCTTTGATAAAGTCCCACATAGGAGATTAGTGAGCAAAATTAGGGCACATGGTATTGAGGGCAAAATACTGACATGGACTGAAAATTGGCTGGCTGACAGGAAGTAAAGAGTAGTGATAAACAGGTCCCTTTTGGAATGGCAGGTGGTGACCAGTGGGGTACCACACGGTTCGGTGCTGGGACCACAGCTGTTTACAATATAAATTAATGATATAGATGAGGGTATTAACGTAATATTAGCAAATTTGCTTGGCAGATTCACTGTAATGTGGATAAATGTGTGGTTATCCACTTTGGTGGCAAGAACAGGAAGACAGATTATCTAAATGGAGTCAAGTTCAGTAAAGGGGATGTACAGCGAGATCTAGGTGTACTTGTACATCGGTCAATGAAAGCAAGCATGCAAGTACAGCAGGCAGTGAAGAAAGCTAATGGCATGCTGGCCTTCATAACAAGAGGAATTAAGTATAGGAGCAAAGAGATCCTGCAGCTATACACGGCCTGGTGAGACAGCACCTGGAGTATTTTGTTCAGTTTTGGTCTCCAAGTTTGAGGAAGGACATTCTAGCTATTGAGGGAGTGCAGTGTCGGTTCACGAGGTCAATTCTTGGAATGGCGGGACTATCATATGTTGAAAGATTGGAACAAGTGGGCTTTATACACTTGAGCTTAGAAGGCTGAGAGGGGATCTGATTGAGAAGTATAAGATTATTAAAGGGTTGGACACTCTGGAGGCAGGAAGCAAGTTTCTGCTGATGGTGTGTCCAGAACTAGAGGACACAGTTTAAAAATAAGGAGTAGGCCATTTAGAACAGAGTTCAGGAGAAACTTCTTCACCCAGAGTGGTGGATATATGGAATGTTCTGCCCCTGAAGGCAGTGGAAGCCAAGACTCCAGATACTTTCAAGAAAGAGATGGATAGAGCTCTTAAAGACAATGGAATCAAGGGTTATGGGGATAAGGCAGGAACAGGATACTGACTGTGGATGGTCAGCCATGATCATAATGAATGGTGGTGCTAGCTCAAAGGGCCAAATGGCCTACTCCTGCACCTATTGTCTATTGTCTACTGTCTATTCCATTACTGTAAGTGCTGCTTCCAATTGCTTTCCATTTCAGTAAACCACAGTGATCCCGTGTATTCATTACCCCCACCCAACACCACCCCACACCTTCCTGCCATGACATTTGCTGTGTCATTTTATGGGATAAAAGCTCAGCTCAGGGCAATCCCCTTTATCAATGACACATGTTACATCCTCAAAGAAATTCAATGGATGCACACAACAATGTCAACTCTGCCAGATGAATTTCAACTGATCAATGTGAGCTGCTGTATCTGGTTGAATAATACCTTCCAGCAGTTTCCCTGTGATATGTTAAGCTAACCGGCCTGTGCTTCCTGTTTCCTGTCTCCCTTTTTTAATGCAGGGCTTCCACCTGCTATCTTCCAATACACTGGGGCTGAACCATGAATCACCAGGAACAGCAACAGGTTCAAGAATGGGATAGTAAAACTGTTTCACTCACTAAATAGCAGTTGCCCCATTCTACATCAGAGTGGATGATTTCCTTAGGAGCTGACAGATTCTGACTGGTGTATGGCCAAGGTAATGGAAGGGAATCTATCTTGTTGCAGATGGTAGTGGAGAATGGTGACTCTGTACACTTTTCACTGTCCTCATGTGTTCCTATATGTGAACACACGTGACAATAGAATTTAATTCTAGTTCCAAACTCAAACCCCAGGGAATCAATTCGGTTAACTAAATAGTTAGAACATCGAACAATACAGTGCAGAACAGGCCCTTCGGTCCTCGATGTTGCACCGACCTGTGAACTATTCTCAGCTCGTCCCCCTACACTCTCCCATCATCATCCAATGATTGTTTAAATCTCCCTAATATGGCTGAGTTAACTATATTGGCAGGCAGGACATTCCACACCCTTACCACTCTCTGAATCAAGAACTGCCTCTGACACCTGTCTTAAATCTATCATCCCTCAATTTGTAGTTATGCCCCCTCATACAAGCTGACATCATCATCCTATGAAAAAGACTTTCACTATCTACCCTATCTAATCCTCTGATCATCTTGTATGTCTCTATCAAATCCCCTCTTAGCCTTCTTTTTTCCAATGAGAACAGACTCAAGTCTCTCAGCCTTTCTTCATAAGACCATCCCTCCAGACCAGGCAACAACCTGGTAAATCTCCTCTACATCTTTTCCAATGCTTCCACATCCTTCCCAAAATATGGTGACCAGAACTATATACAATATTCCAAGTGTGGCCACACTAGCATTTTGTAAAGTTGCAGCATGATATTGCAGCTCTGGAACTCAATCCCTCTACCAATGAAACCTAACACACCGTATGCCTTCTTACCAGCACTATCAACCTGGGTGGCAACTTTCAGGGATCTATGTACATGGACTCCAAGATCCCTCTGCATATCCACACTCCCAAGAATCATTCCATTGACCCAGTACTCTGCCTTCCTGTTAGTCTTCCCAATATGCATCACCTCACATTTAGCCTGCATTTAACTCCATTTGCCACCTCTCAGCCCTATTCTGCAGTTTATCCAAGTCCCCCTGCAACCTGCAACATTCTTCCAAACTGTCCATTACACCACCGACTTTAGTGTCATACGTTACATTACTTCCAGTCATTTAACAAACGTACTGACGTGTGATTTGTATTGTGTACATTCAGATTGAAAACAATGATGGGCAATGACATTAGTTAATTCATTAAGACAATATCTCCACATGGAAAGTGAGGGTTTGAATTGATGGCAGTGAGCCAATCCCCACAGGATAGGTGATGGAAACTTTTCTCTGACAGATCACCCTGAGCCTGCTCTTGACCCAGGTCTTGATCCCCATCTCCTTCAGATCAGTTCTTTTGATATTATACCCTTACACGAACAGGAATCAGTCATTGTCAGTTTGAATGTGAAACTGCTCACTCTAGAAGTTACTGTGCTCTACTGATAATTGTGTTAACCCACAATTACATGAGAGATAACAATATTCTTCAAAGACAACTACACCTTCAAAGCTGATTATAGAACACGCTCTTGTTACAATGACAGTCACTGATTTGCTGCACTGTTGGCACAGGCAGTATGTTTTATTCCACTAAGACACAAACATTGACCACTCTGGGATCACTAGGTGGACAGGACCATCCTAGACACAAGAACAGATCAAATACCAGACAATAATTCAGGAACGTATGAAGTTATTCCTGCTTTTAGCAGCAGGGATTTAATGACCTGCCCCAAGGATGAACCATTTCCTGACAGTGCTGTTTGAAAATGCTGCACAGGTCAGAATCATTTCACAGACACACACAGACACACACACACACAGACACAGAGACAGACACACACACAATCTGAAATAAACTGTCTGAATTTTCTGGCAGCCAAAAGATTGTCTGTCAACATGTTTTGTTCAGATGTGTTTCAGAATTAATCAAGGGGACTTTGACTCCGATGGCTGGGTCAGAATTTACTGCCCTTGAGATTGTGGCGGTAGCTGCTTTCTTGTGCCACTACAGTCCTGATGATGTGGGAACAATTGGTCAGTAGTGTGAAGGGAATGGGGGGAGAGGGATCTTCCAGGATTGTGACAGAGGGACACCGAAGGAATTGCCCTATTCAAATGGTTATTCTGTCTTGGAGAGAGGTAGAGAGACAACTGATGGTGAATTTAACCAAAGTACCACTTCACCTCTCTACAACTCACACCAGCTGTCCAGCAAACTGTGCTAACTTACCACCTGCAACGGTGGGGACTGGACGGCTGGTTTGCGATGGAGAGTGACATCTTATTTTGGATTTGGTGCTTGGCAACGAACCATGTCAGGTGGGAGAGCATTTAGGTGATAGTGATCACAACTCCCCCAGCTTGAAAATACTCATGGAGAGTGATGGGAGCAGATGGTATAAGAGAGCATTTAATTGTGGGGGGGGGGGTGGGGTGGAATTACAATGCTATTAGACATGAACTGGGGCATCTAAATTGGGAACAGATTTTCTCAGGGAAATGCACGACAATAATGTGGAAATCTTTTAGGGAGCACTTGCTGATATTGCTAGACAGGTTTGTCCCACTGAGGCAAAGAAGGGATGGTAGGTTGAAAGAACCTTGGGTGACAAGGGATGTGGAACATCTAGTCAAGATGAAAAAGGAAGCTTATTTAAGGTTGAGGAGGGCAAGGATCAGATAGGGCTCGAGAGGGTTACAAGGTAGCCAGGAAGGAACTGAAGAATGGACTTAGGAGATCTAGGAGGGTGCATGAAATATCTTTAGCCGGTAGGATTAAGGAAAACCATAAGGTGTTCTACACTTATGTGAGGAACGGGTGGCCAGAGTGAGGGTAGGGCTAATCAAGGACAGCAGAGGGAACGTGTGCCTGGAGTTGGAGGAGGTAGGAAGTCCTTTATTAATCATTATTCACGAGGATGAGGGACCTTGGCATTTGTGAGGACAGCGTGAAATAGGCTGATCTACTCAAACAGGTTGATCTACTCAAACAGGCTGATGTTAAGAAGGAGGATGTGCTGAAAATTTTGAAAAACATAAGGATAGATAAATAACCAGGGTCAGATGGAATATACACTAGAATTCTACAGGAAGCGAGGGAAGAGATTGCTGCACCCTTGATGATGATCTTTGTGTCCTCACTGTTCACTGGAGTAGTACCAAATGATTGAAGCATGGCAAATGTTATTCCCTTGTTCAAGAAAGGGAATAGGGATAATCCTGGGAATTACAAACCATTCAGTCTGAAGTTTGTGGTGAGAAAGTTATTGGAGAGGATTCTGAGAGACAGGATTTTTGATTACTTGAAAAACTGAAGCTTGATTAGAGATAGTCAGCATGGCTTTGTGAGGGGCAGGTCATGCCTCACAAACTTTATTGAATTCTTTGAGGATGTGACAAAACACATTGCTGAAGTAAGAGCAGTGGATGTGGTGTAATTAAATTTTTGCAAGGCATTTGATAAGGCACCCCATGGTAGGCTCATTCAGAAAGTAAGCAGTTATGGGATACAGGGAAACTTGGCTTCCAGATATAGAATTGACTGACCCATAGAAGACAGAGGGTGGTAGTAGATGTAAAATATTCAGCCTGGAGCTCAGTGACCAGTGACTTGGGGATTGGTTCTGGGACCTCTGCTCTTTGTGATTTTTATAAATGATGAGGTAGTGGAAGAGTTGGTAAGTAAGTTTGCCGATTGGGTGAATGTTGGTGGAGTGGTGAATAGTGTGGAGGACTGCTGGAGGTTGCAACAGGACATTGACAGGATGCAGAACTGGACCAATAAGTGTCAGATGTCGTTCAACCTGGAAAAGTGTGAAATGATTAATTTTGGATACTTGAATTTAAATGCAGAATATAGGGTTAAAGGCAATATTCTTGGCAGTATGGAGGAACAGAGGGATCTTGTCCATAGATCCCTCAAAGTTGCTACCCAAGTTGATAGGGCTGTTAAGAAGGTGTAGGTAATGTTGGCTTTCATGAGCATGGCAATTGAGTTTCAGAGCCATGAGGTTATGCGGCAGCTCTATAGAGTCCTAGTTAGACCACGGTTGAAATATTGTGTTCAGTTCTGGTCACCTCATTATAGGAAGGATGTGGTAGCTTCAGAGCTGGGGCAGAGGAGGTTTACCCAGATGCTGCCTGGACTGGAGCACATGTCTTATGAAGATAAGTTGAGGAAACTCAGGGTTTTCTCATTTGAGCGAAGATAGATGCAAGGTGACTTGATAGACGTGTCCATGATGATGAGGTACAGGGAGTGTGTATAGCCGGAGACTTTTTTCCAAGGCTGGAAATGGCTATCACGAGAGGGCATACATTTTAAGGTGATTGGAGGAAGATTTGAGGGGATGTCAGAGGTAGGTTCTTTACACAGGCAGTGGTGGGTGTGTGGAAGGCACTGCCAGCAGTGGGAGTAGAGTCAAATACATGAGGGATATTAAAGTGACTCTAGGATAGACACATGGAAGGAGGAACAATGAAGGGCATGTAGATTCCTTTGATCTTGGAGGAGGATAAAAGGTCAGCTGAACATCAAGGGCCAAAGGGCCTATCCTGTGCTTTCCTGTTCAATGTTCTACGTTAACAGCACAGGTTCAATTCCCACACTGGTTGAAGTTAAAAATCACACAACATCAGGTTATAGTCCAATAGGTTTATTTGGAAGCACGAACTTTTGAGGTGCTGCTTCTTCATCAGTGCTTCGAAATCTAGTGCTTCCAAATAAACCTGTTGGACTATAACCTATTGTTGTGTGATTTTTAACCTTGTCCACCACAGACCAACACCAGCTCCTCCAAATCACGCTGGTTGAGATCACCATGAAAATCCTACCTTCTCAAACCCCCGCTCCCCTGAGGCATGGTGACACTCAGGTTAAACACACAACCAGTCATGTCTGTGAGAGATCAGCCCTATGGTCTAATGGGACTGTAGCGACTTTACTGAAGGAATATATATCAAAATCAGGATGGTGAGTGGCTTGAAGGGAACATGCAGGTTGTGGTGTTCTGATGCATCTATTACCTATTTCTTTAGGAAAGGAGTGGTCATAGATGTTGAAGACGCTGTCAACGGAGCATTGGTGGGGGATGGAATGAATGTTTGTAGATGTGGTGCCAAACAAACTGGTTACTTCGTCGTAAAAGAGAAAATGTTGGAGAAACTCAGCAGGGTTGGTGTAACTGTCAAAAGAGAAAGAGAATGAATATTTCTAGTCCGACATGACTCCTCGTCAGCATTGTTCTGAAGAAGAGTTATATTGGACCCAAAATATTAACTTCATATTTCTCTTCACAGGTGCTCGCAGGTTTGCTGAATTTCTCCCGCACTTTCTGATTTCATTTCGGATTTTGAATGTCTGCAACATTGTGCTTTTATATGGCTGCTTGGTCATGCTGGGATCCCAATTCTTGGGAGATCTTGGAGATATTTCCATCCACGCAAGTGGGGAATATTCCATTACACTCCTGACATGTGCCTTGGAGATGGTGGAGAGGCTTTTGGAGCCATGAGGTACATCCCTCACTGCAGTGTTCCTGCCCCCTGAGCTGCTCTTATAGCCACAGTACTTACATTGTAAATCCATTTCATTTTCAGCTCAATGTTAACTCCCAGGTTGTTGATCTTAGGGGATTCAGCAACAGAAAAGCCATTGAATGTCAAAAGGCGTTATTTATGTGATTTCTTATTGGAGGTAGTAATTGTTTCACATTTGTTTGGCACAGATGTTAATTGCCATTTGTCAGCCCAGGCCTGGAACATTGAACATGACAGCGCAGTACAGGCCCTTCAGCCCTCGATGTTGCGCCGAGCTGTGAATCCAATCTGAAGCCCATTGAACCTGCACTATTCCATTGTCATCCATGTGTTTATTCAATTACCATTTAAATGTCCTTAAAGTTCACGTGTCTACTACTGTTGCAGGCAGGGCGTTCCATGGCCCTAATATCTCTGAGAAAATAAATTACCTCTGACATCTGTCCTATATCTGTCACCCCTCAATTTAAACTATGTCCCCTCATGCTAGCCATCTCCATCCGGGAAAAAAGGCTCTCACTAATCTTCTGATCATCTTGTATGTCTCTTTTAAGTCACCTCTTAACCTTTTTTCCAACAAAAACAGCCTCAAGTCCCTGAACCTTTCCTCATAAGACCAGCTCCATAGCAGGCAACATCCTGAGAAATCTCGTCTGCATCCTTTCCAATGCTTCCATGTCCTTCCCATAATACAGCGACTAGAACTGTATCCAACACTTCAACTGTGGCCTCACTAGAGTTTTGTACAGCTGCAACATGGCCACATGGCTCTAAAACTCAGTCCCTCTCCCAATAAAAGCTAAGGCACTGTACGCCTTCTTAACGACCCTAATACCCTGGGTGGCAACTTTCAGGGATCAATGCACATGGACACAGATATCTCTCTGCTCATCCACACTACCAAGAATCTTCCCATTTCTCCAGTACTCTGTGTTCTTGTTGCACCTTTCAAAGTGAATCACCTCACACTTTTCTGTGTTAAACTCCATTTTCCACCTCTCAGCCCAGTTCTGCAGCTTATCTATGTCCCTCTGTAACCTGCAGCATCTTTCCACAATGTCCAAAACTCCACCAATCTTAGTATTATCCGCAAATTTAATGAATCTATCATTCTACACACTAATCCAAGTCATTTATAAAAATGACAAACAGCAGTGGACCCAAAACAGATCCTTGCTGTACACCACTAGTAACTGAACTCCAGGATAAACATTTCCCATCAACCACCACCCTCTGTCTTCTTAGACCTAGCAAATTTCTGATCCAAACCACAAAAACACCCTCAAACCCATGCCTCCTTATTTTGTGCAATGGCCTACCGTGGTTGCCCTTATCAAATATTTGACTGAAATTCAAATACACCACATCAACAGCTTTACCCTCATCCACCTGCTTGGTCACCTTCTCAATTAGGTTAGTCAGGCACGACCTACCCTTCACAAAACCATGTTGACTATCCCTAATCAACTTGATCCTTTCCAGATTATTATAAATTCTAACTCTTCTAGCCTTTGCCAACACTTTACCCACAATTGAAGTAAGGCTCACTGGCCTATAATTACAGGGTTGTCTCTACTCCCCTTCTTGAACAAGGGAACAACATTTACTATCCTCCAGTCTTCTAGCACTATTCCTGTAGACAATGACAAAATAAAGATCAAAGCCAAAGGCACTGCAATCTCCTCCCTAACTTTCCAGAGAGTCCTTGGATAAATCCCAATTTGCCCAGGGGACATATCTATTTTCACACTTTCCAGAATTGCTAACAGTTTCTCCTTATGAACCTCAATCCCATCTAGTCTAATAGTTTGTACCTCAGTATTCTCCTTGACAAGATTGTCTTTTTCCAGTGTGAATACTGATGAAAAATATTCATTTTGTACCTTTCCCACTTCCACACACAACTTCCCGTTACTGTCCTTGACTGGTCCTAATCTTATTCGAGTTTTTTTTTGTTCCTGACATCCCTCCAA
This sequence comes from Chiloscyllium plagiosum, assembly GCF_037043375.1. Lineage (NCBI taxonomy): Eukaryota > Metazoa > Chordata > Chondrichthyes > Orectolobiformes > Hemiscylliidae > Chiloscyllium > Chiloscyllium plagiosum. The sequence continues at coordinate 104,041,447 of NW_028270167.1, read as the reverse complement.
AAGCTTTCGGATTGCCTTGTTCCCACCTACCAAAGCCTTCTCAGGTCCTCACCTGGCTCTTATTAGCTTTCTCTTTCGATCTTTTCTGGCTAATTTTAAATCTCAAGCACTCCAACTGAGCCTTCACATCTCATCTGAAGCGTTCTTCTTGTTCTGGAAAAGAGACACAACTTCTTTAGTAAACCACGGTTCCCTTCCCTCCCTGCCTGACAGGTACACACTTATCAAGGACATACAGTAGCTGTTCCTTGAACAAGCTCCACATTTCAATTGTGCCCATTCCCTGCAGTTTCCTTCCCATCAATTGCATCTTAACTCTTGCCTAATCGCATCATAATTGCCTTTCCCCCAACTATATCTCTTGCCCTGCAGGATATACTTTTCCATTTCCATCACTGAAGTGAATGTAACTTAATTGTGGTCACTATCACCAAAGTGCTCACCTACCTCTAAATCTAACACCTTACCCAGTTCATTAGCCAGTACCAAATCCAATTGTCCTTGCCTCTTGTTGATCAATTTGCATAATGTGTCAGGAAACCGTCCTGCAGACATTGGACAAAAACTGACCCATCTAAAGTACACTTGCTATAGCGTTTCCAGTCAATATTTGGAAAGTGAAAGACATCATAACTATTACCCAGTTACTTTCTCTCCTATCCAGAATAATTCTTGCAATCCTTTACTCTACATCTCTGGAACTTTTTGGAAGCCTATACAAAACTCGCAACAGGGTAACTTCTCCTTTCCTGTTTCTAAACTTCGCCTGTTCTACCTCAGGAGATGAGTCCTCATCAAACATCCTTTCTGCCACCTGTAATACTGTCCTTGACTAATAATGCCACACCTCCCCCTCTTTTACTCCCTTCTCTGTTCATACTGAAACATCTAAACGCCGGAACCTGCAACAATCATTCCTGTCCCTGCTCTCTGAATGTCTCTGAAATGGCCAGAACATTGAAGTCTTAGGTACCAACCCATGCTGCAAGTTCACTCACCTTATTCCAGAATCTCCTGGCATTGAAGTAGACACACTTCAAACCACCTTCTTGCCTGCCACTGCACTCCTGTGACCTTGAAACCTTATTTATGACCTCACTACTCTCAACCTTCTGTACACTGGAGCTACAATTCAGGTTCCCATCTTTTGTTGAATTAACTTCAACATTCCTGAAGAGCATAAACAAATTGCCCCCCAAATATATTGATACCGCTCTGGTTCAGTGTCGTCCATCCTGTTTGTAGAGGACCCATCTACCCCAGAATGAGCTCCAATTATCCAGGTATCTGAATCATTCCTGTAGCCACGTGCTCAACTGCTCTCTCTCCCTATTCCTCACCTCGCTAGCAAGTGACATGAGTAACAAACCAGAGATAACAACTCTGTTTGTTCTATCACTAAGTTTTCACCCTAGCTCCCTAAATTTCTGCCTTAAATCCCCAGCCCTTTTCCTACCTATGTAGTTGGTGCCTATGTGGAACATGACTTGGGGCTACACCCCTCCCCCTTAAGGATACCGAAAACACAATCAGAAACGTCATGAACCCTGGCACCTGGGAGGCAACACATCAACCGTGAGTCTCTCTTGTTCCCACAGAACCTTCTATCTGTCCCCCTAACTATGGAGTCCCCAGTGACTAATGTTCTGCTCCGCTTCCCCCTTCCCTTCTGAGCACCAGGGACATACTCTGTGCCAGAGACCTGTACCCGATGGCTTACCCCTGATAAGTCAACCTCCTCAATAGTATCCAAAACTGAGGGGAACGGCTACAGGGGGTCCCTGCACTGTCTGCCGGTTCCCTTTCTGTCTCCTGACTGTAATCCATCTACCTTTCCCCTGTACCTGAGGTGTGACTACCTCCCTGTAACTCCTCTCAACTACTCCCTCAGCCTCCCGAATGATTCAAAGTTCATCCACCTCTGACTCCAGTTCCCAAACGCTGTTTCTGAGGAGCTGAAGTTGCCAGAATCTTGCTGCACAGCCACATGGAGTGCTTCAATATCTTAGGAGGGAAGAATGCTGCTGAACATTGTGTGAGTATTAGCGAACCCTTGGACCCATGACATTCTGCCTGAGGGAAGGTCAGTTACACAGTCACTAAAGATAGTTAGGGCTAGGACACAATCTTGAGGACCTCCTGCTGTGAGGGCCTGGAGCTTAGATGGCTGACTTCCACCAACCTCACCAATTGTTGTGGGTCTGGAGTCACGTGTAGCCCAGACAAGACAAGGACAGCCCTAATCCCTAAAGGCATTAGAGAACCAGATGGGTTTTTTACAACAATTGACAAGGGTTTTGTGGTCACCATTAGAGTCGTAATTCCACATGTTTATTAAATTGAAGTTCTGCCATCTGTCATTGATAGGTTTTGACCCGGGTCCACGATAAGAGTTGGGAAGTATCTAAATATCTAAATATGAGTCAATTCGATAGCTGGCCTCCTGGCTGATTTAAAATCCAACTTGACATTTCTGTCCCAATTACAAAATAAAAGTTCAAGTTTTATTATTTCTCATTGAGTGTAATATTATTTTGTCTCTATTTGGTCCCTTGAAAATGGGAATACAGACAGAGTGAGTGAATCCTATCTGAACAGTTGTGAGATGACCCAAGTTGAAATTGGTTAATGAATTCACTCAGTACAAAGTTTAAATGAACTATAGATGAGCAGAGTGAGTTGGTTTTCCATGGAAAGGAAGGTATTACGTGATTGTGTGTGGTGTATATCGTGTGTGAGTGAGAGAGAGAGAGAGACAGAGAGAGACAGAGAGAGAGAGATAGAATCATAGAGATGTACAACACAGGAACAGACCGTTTGGTCAATTTCATCCAGATATCCTAAATTAATCTCGTCCCATTTGCCAGCACTTGGCTAATATCCCTCTAAACCCTCATTGTTCACATATCCATCCAGAAGCCTTTTAAATGTTGTAATTGTACCAGCCTCCACCACTTCCTCTGTTTATTCCACACACGCACCACCCTCTGCATGAAAAGTTGCCCCTTAGGTCCCTTTTAAATTTCTTCCCCACCCCAGGGAAAAGTCCTTGTCTACTTATCCTATCCATGCCCCTCCATATAAACCTCCTCAGACTTTTCAGCCTCTCTCTACAACTCAAATCCTCCAAGCCTGGCAACATTCTTATAAATCTGTTCTGAACACTTCCAAGTTTCACAACATCCTTCCGATCGGAGGGAGACCAGACTTGCACACAATATTCCAAAAGTGGCCTAAACAATGTCCTGTACAGCCGTAACAGGACCTCCCAACTACTTGACTCAATTCACTGACCAATAAAGGAAAGTATACCAAATGCCTTCTTCACTATCCTTTTTACCTGCGACTCCACTATAAAGGAACTATGAACCTGCACTCCAAGGTCTCTTTGTTGAGCAACACTCCCCAAGATTTGTCATTAGTGTATAAGTCCTGCTCTGATTTGCCTTTCCAAAATGCAGCACCTCACATTTCTTTAAATTAAACTCCATCTGACACTCTTCGGCCCACTGGCCCATCTGGACATGATCCTGTGTATTCTGAGATAACCTCCATTTTTATGTCATCTGAAAACCTCGAAACTATACCTCCGATGTTCACATCTAAATCATTTATATACATGACGAAAAGAAATGGACCCAGCACCAATTCTTGTGGCACACCACTGATCAAAGGCCTCCAGTCTGAAAAGCAGCCCTCCACCACTACCCTCTGTCTTCTACCTTTTGAGCCAATACTGTATCCAAGTGGCTGATTTTCCCTGAATTCCACGAGATCTAATCTTGCTAACCAGTCCACCATGAGGAACCTTGTTGAACGCCTTACTGAAGTTCATGTAGATCACACCCACTACTCTGCCCTCATCAATCTTCTTCACAAGCACAAAGTCATGCTGACTATCCCTAAACAATTCTTGTCTTTTCAAATATATTCCCTCCAACAGCCTGCCCGCCATCGATGTCAGGCTCACCGGTCTATAGTTTCCTGGCTTTTCCTTACCATCTTTCCTAAATAGTGCCATGACATTAGCCAACCCTCAGTCTTCCAGCACTTCACCTGTGACTATCAATGACATAAATGTCTCAGCAAGGGGCCCAGCAATCACTTCCCGAGTTTCCCACAGAGTTTGAGGGTACACTTGATCACATTCTGGCCATTTATCCACCTTTATACATTTTAAGCCCAGCTCCTCCTCCTCCCTAATATGAATATTTTTAAGATGTCACCATTTCTTTCCCCACATTGTATTGTCTTTCATGTCCTTCTCCACAGTAAACATTGATGCGAAATATTCATTTAGTATTTCCCCAGTCTCCTGTGGTTTTAAACATAGGCTGCCTTGCTGATCTTTTAGGGGCCCTATTCTCTCCCCTGTTACTCTTTTGTCCTTAATGTATTTCTAAAATCCCTTTGGATCCTCCCTAATCTTATTTGTCAGTGTTACATCATGTCCCCTTTCAGCCCTCCTGATTTCCCTCTTAAGTATACTCTTACCGGGCCTCTTAAGTATTCACTGGGGCGGCACGGTGGCTCAGTGGTTAGCACTGCTGCCTCACAGCACCAGGGACCCGGGTTTAATTTCCACCTCGGGCAACTCTCTGTGTGGAGTTTGCACATTCTCCCTGTGTCTGCGTGGGTTTTCTCCGGATCCTCCGGTTTCCTCCCACAGCCCAAAGATGTGCAGGTCAGGTGAATTGGCCATGTTAAATTGCCCGTAGTGTTAGGTGCATTAGTCAGGGGTAAATGTAGGGGAATGGGTCTGGGTGGCATATGCTTCCTTCTTTTCCTTAACCAAAATCTCAATTTCTCCTGTCATCCAGCATTCTGGGTAATCCAAGATGGAGGATGGAAATATTTTCTGGCAGTAACAGCTGCTCCTTTTTTCGAGGTATTTTAAGTGCTGGAGGTGATTTCCTCGAATTCCAGGAGCAGCAATTACTGTTTTATATGTTGTTGCATTGTTTTGGAACTTTGGAAAAAAAAGTCAAAACAACAGCAGTTTTGAAAGGGAGAAGAACAGACAAAGGAAGGACATTGTGAGGGCAGTGCAGGAGAGAGAGAGAGAGAGAGAGAGAGAGAGAGAGAGAGAGAGAGAGAGAACCTGCACAGTTACTGCCTTTGCTGTTTTTGAATTCATGTGAAGCTGGATATCGGAGTGCATCTGGGAAAATTAACAAACAGTGAATTTCACAACTAATCTTGGAGGAACTGGATTGGGTGAAGTTCACAACACAGAATCAGATAAGTTAATTGTTGTTGCAAGTCTGTCCAAGAGAAAGTCTGTATTAGTGAGTACAGTGGATTCTTTCTTGATTGTATGTTTTTTGGAGATAAGTCTCTTGATTAAACTTAAAATATAAGCCATAGCTATTCAACCTGGTGCAGTGTTTTGCAGAGGAATAAGACGGTGTTATTTTCTGGGTCTGTAGATTGCGATGGAGCAAAAATGGCCTTTGCAATGATATGTACTTCTTGTCAGATGTGGGAGTTTAATGAAAGTTTAAGGGTTACTGCGGATTACATCTGCCATAAATGTTGTTGGATGCGAATCTTACCAGATTGAGTGGATTGGTTGGAGAGACAGATAGAAGCGATGAGGAATTTGCAACAGCAACAGTATGTGATGGATGGCAGTTATAGGAAGGGGGGAAAGTCTCAGATACAGTCACATAGATAGGTTAACTCCAGGAAGGGTAAGAGAGGTAGGCACCTAGGGCAGGAGTCTTTTGTCGATATACCCATTTCAAACAGGTATGCTGTTTTGGAAAATGTAGGGGGCGATGGATTCTCAGGGGAACGTAGCACGAACAGCCAAGTTTCTGGTATTGAGACTGGCTCGAATGCAAGGAGGGATACGTCGGCTTCCAAGAGATCAATTGTATTAGGGGATTCTGTAGTCCGAGGTACAGACAGACGTTTCTGTGGCCAGCAAAGAAAAAGCAGAATGGTGTGTTGTTTCCCTGGTGCCAGGATCAAGGATGTCTCAGAGAAGGTGCAGAATGTTCTCACAGGGGAGAGGGACTAGCAAGAGGTCATTGTCCACATTGAAACCAATGATATAGGAAGGGAAAAGTTGAGATTCTGAAGGGAGATTACAAAGAGTTAGGCAGAAATTTAAAAAGGATGTCCTCAGGGGTAGCAATATCTGGATTACTCCCAGTGCTACTAGCTAGTGAGGGCAGGAATAGGAGGATACAGCAGATGAATGCATGGCTGAGGAGCTGGTATATGGGAGAAGGATTCACATTTTTGGATCATTCGAATCTGTTTTGGGGTAGAAGTGACTTGTACAAGAAGAACGGATTGCACCTAAATTGGAAGGGGATTAATAAACTGGCAGGGAAATTTGCTAGAACTGCTCGGGAGAATTTAAACTAGTAAGGTGGGGTGGGGGGTGGAGCCCAGGGAGATAATGAGGAAACAGATCAATCTGAGACTGGTAAAGTTGAGAACAGAAGTGAGTCAAACACTCAGGGCAGGCAGGAACAAGGTAGGACTAATAAATCAAACTGCATTTATTTCAATGCAAGGGGCCTAACTGGGAAGGCAGATGAACTCAGGGCATGGTTCGGAACATGGGACTGGGATATCGTAGCAACTACAGAAACTTGGCTCAGCGATGGGCAGGACTGGCAGCTTAATGTTCCAGGATACAAATGCTACAGGAAGGGTAGAAAGGGAGGCAAGAGAAGAGGGGAGAGGCATTTTTGATAAGGGGTAGCATTAAAGTTGTGCTGAGGGAGGATATTCCTAGAAATACATCCAGGGAAGTTATTTGGGTAGAACTGAGAAATAAGAAAGGGATGATCACTTTATTGGGATTGTATATAGACCCCCTAATAGTCAGAGGGAAATTGAGAAACAAACTTGTAAAGAGATCTCAGCTTCAAATCTGTAAGAATAATAGGGGATTTTAGCTTTCCAAACATCGACTGGGACTGCCATAGTGTGAAAGGTTTAGATGGAGAGGAATTTCTTAAGTGCGTACAAGACAATTTTCAAATTCAGTATGTAGATGCACCTACTAGAGAAGGTGCAAAACTTGACCTGCTCTTGGGAAATAAGGCAGGGCAGGTGACTGAGGTATCAGTGAGGGAGCACTTTGGGGCCAGCGACCATAATTTTATTTGTTTTAAAATAGTGGTGGAAAAGAATAGACCAGATCTAAAAGTTGAAGTTCTAAATTGGAGAAAGGCCAATTTTGACGGTTTTCGGCAAGAACTATCGAAAGCTGATTGCAGGCAGATGTTCGCAGGTAAAGGGACGGCTGGAAAATGGGAAGCCTTCAGAAATGAGATAACAAGTTTCCAGAGAAAATATATTCTTGTCAGGGTGAAAGGGAAGGCTTGTAGGTATAAGGAATGCTGGATGACTAAAGAAATTGAGGGTTTGGTTAAGAAAAAGAAGGAAGCATATGTCAGGTAGATCGAGTGAATCCTTAGAAGAGTAAAAAGGAAGTAGGAGTACACTTAAGAGGGAAATCAGGAGGGCAAAAAGGGGACATGAGGTAGCTTTGGCAAATAGAATTAAGAAGAATCCAAAGGGTTTTTACAAATATATTAAGGACAAAAGGGTAACTAGGGAGAGAATAGGGTCCCTCAAAGATCAGCAAGGCGGCCTTTGTGTGGAGCCACAGAAAATGGGGGAGATACTAAATGAATATTTTGCATCAGTATTTACTGTGGAAAAGGATATGGAAGATAGAGACTGTAGGGAAATAGATGGCGACATCTTGCAAAATGTCCAGATTACAGAGGAGGAAGTGCTGGATGTCTTGAAATGGTTAAAAGTGGATAAATCCCCAGGACTTGATCAGGTGTACCCGAGAACTCTGTGGGAAGCTAGAGAAGTGATTGCTTGGTCTCTTGCTGAGATATTTGTATTATCGATAGTCACAGGTGAAGTGCTGGAAGACTGGAGGTTGGCAAACGTGGTGCCACTGTTTAAGAAGGGCGGTAAAGACAAGCCAGGGAACTATAGACCAGTGAGCCTGACCTCAGTGGTGGGCAAGTTGTTGGAGGGAATCTTGAGGGACAGGATATACATGTATTTGGAAAGGCAAGGACTGATTCGGGATAGTCAACATGGCTTTGTGCGTGGGAAATCATGTCTCTCAAACTTGATTGAGATTTTTGAAGAAGATTGATGAGGGCAGATCAATAGATGTGATCTATATGGACTTCAGTAAGGCATTCAACAAGGTTGCCCATGGGAGATTGATTAGCAAGGTTAGGTCTCATGGAATACAGGGAGAACTAGCTATTTCGATAAAGAACTGGCTCAAAGGTAGAAGACAGAGGGTGGTGGTGGAGGGTTGTTTTTCAGACTGGAGGCCTGTGGCCAGTGGAGTGCCACAAGGATTGGTGCTGGGTCCTCTACTTTTTGTCATTTCCATAAATGATTTGGATGTGAGCATTAGAGGTACAGTTAGTAAGTTTGCAGATGACACCAAAACTGGAGGTGTAGTGGACAGTGAAGAGGGTTACCTCAGATTACAACAGGATCTGGGCCAGATGGGCCAATGGACTGAGAAGTGGCAGGTGGAGTTTAATTCAGATAAATACGAGGTGCTCCATTTTGGGAAAGCAAATCTTAGCAGGACTTATACAATTAATGGTAAGGTCCTAGGGTGTTTCTGAACAAGGAGACCTTGGACTGCAGGTTCATAGCTCCTTCAAAGTGGACTCGCAGGTAGATAGGATAGTGAAGAAGGGGTTTGGTATGCTTTCCTTTATTGATCAGAGTATTGAGTACAGGAGTTGGGAGGTCATGTTGCATTACGTTGGTTTGACCACTGTTGGAATATTGCATGCAATTCTGGTCTCCTTCCTATTGGAAAGATGTTGTGAAACTTGAAAGGGTTCAGAAAAGATTTACAAGGATGTTGCCAGGGTTGGAGAATCTGAGCTACAGTGAGAGGCTGAACAGGCTGGGGCTGTTTTTCCTGGAGCATCGGAGGCTGAGGGGAGACCTTATAGAGATTTACAAAATGATGAGGGGCATGGATAGGCTAAATAAACAAAGTCTTTTCCCTGGGGTCAGGGAGTCCAGAACTAGAGGGCATAAGTTTAGGGTGAGAGGGAAAAGATATAAAAGAAACCTAAGGGGCAATGTTTTCACACAGAGGGTGGTACATGTGTGGAATGAGCTGCCAGAGGATGTGGTGAAGGCTGGTAGAATTGCAACATTTAAGAGGCATTTGGATGGGTATATGAATAGGAAGGGTTTGGAGGGATATGGGCCGGGTGCTGGCAGGTGGGACTAGATTGGGTTGGGATAGCTGGTCGGCATGGATCGGCTGGACCGAAGGGTCTGTTTCCATGCTGTACATCTCTATGACTCTATGAGTCTATGGGTACTTTACGTCAGTATTCACCAAGGAGAGTGACATGACAGATTAGAAATAGATGCTTGATTACTCCCCGTCAAGTTGGCATAAGGAGGGAGCAAGTGTTGGATATTCTAAAAGGAATTAAGGTGGACAAGTCCCCAGGTCTGGATGGGATCTATCCCAGGTTACTGAGGGATGTGAGAGAGGAAATAACTGGGGCCTTAACAAATATCTTTGCAGCATCCTTGAACATGGGTGAGGTCCCAGAGAACTGGAGAATTGCAAATGTTGTCCCCTTGTTTAAGAAGGGTAGCAGGGATTATCCACGTAATTATAGACCGAAGAACCTGACATCAGGGATTGGGAAGTTGCTGGAGAAGATACTGAGGGATAGGATATATACCCATTTGGAAGAAAATTGGTTTATCAGTGATAGGCAACATGTCTTTTTGCAGGGAAAGTCATGCCTTACCAACTTAATAGCATTCCTTGAGAAAGTCACAAAGTTGATTGATGAGGAAAGGGCTGTAGCTGTCATATACATGGACTTCAGTCAGACGTTTGGTAAGGTTCCCAATGGTAGGTTGCATGGGGTTCAGGGTGTGTAAGCTAGATGGATAGAGAATTGGCTGGGCAGCAGGAGATAGAGTAGTGGGTGGAAGGAAGTTTCTCAAAATGGAGAACTGTGGTCAGTGGTGTTCCACAGGGATCAGTGTTGGGACCACTATTGTTTGTGATGTACATAAATGAGCTGGAGAAAGGTATGGATTGTCTGATTAGCAAGTTTGCAGATGACACTAAGATTGGTGGGTTAGCAGATGATGAAGGGGACTGTCAGAGAATGCAGCAGAATATAGATAGATTGGACAGTTGGGCAGAGAAATGACAGATAGAGTTCAATCTGGGAAAATCCGAGGTGATGCATTTTAGAAAATCCAATTCTAGAGTCAACTTTACAGTGAATGGAAAAGCCCTGGGGAAAATTGATGTGAAGAGAGATCAGGGTGTTCAGGTCCATTGTACCCTGGAGGTGGCAATGCAGGTCTATAGAATGTGGAAGAAGGCATACAGCATGCTTTCCTTCATTGGACGGCGTATTGAGTACAAGAATTGGCAAGTCATGTTACAGTTATGTAAGACTTTGGTTCAGCCACATTTGGAATGCTGCGTACAGTTCTGGTTGCCACATTACCAAAAGCATGTGGATGGTTTGGAGAGTGTGCAAAAGAGGTTCACCAGGATGTTGCCTGGTATGGAGGGCACTTGCGATGAAGAAAGGTTGAGTAGATTAGGATTATTTTCATTAGAAAGATGGAGGTTGAGGGGTTACCTGATTGAGGTCTACAAAAGGTATCGATAGGGTGAATAGCAAGAAGCTTTTTCCCAGAGTGGGGGTCTCAATTACTAGGGGTAACTAGTTCAAGGTGAAAGGGGAAATGTTTAAGGGAGGTATGCATGGCAAGTTATTTATGCAGAGGATGGTTGATGCCTGGAAAGAGTTGCCAGCGAAGGTGGGAGAGGTGGGCACAATAGCATCATTTAAGAGTATCTAGACAGATACATGAATGTGCAGGGAGCAGAGGGATACAGATCCTTAGAAAATAGGCGACAGGTTTAGATAGAGGATCTGGATCGGCGCAGGCTTGGAGGGCTGAAGGGCCTGTTCCTGTGCTGTAATTTTCTTTGTCTTTGTCCTTTGTAGTTTTAAAGTAGTGATGGAAAAGGATAAACCTGATCTCAAAGTTAAGGAAGGCAAATTTTGACAGCATTAGGCAAGATAGGCGGCACGGTGGCACAGCGGTTAGCACTGTTGCCTCACAGCGCCAGAGACCCGGGTTCAATTCCCGCCTCAGGCGACTGACTGTGTGGAGTTTGCACGTTCTCCCCGTGTCTGCGTGGGTTTCCGCCGGGTGCTCCGGTTTCCTCCCACAATCCAAAAAAAAAATGTGCAGATTAGGCAAATTGGCCATGCTAAATTTCCCGTAGCCTTAGATGAAGGGGTAAATATAGGGGAATGGGTCTGGGTGGGTTACGCTTCAGCGGGTCGGTGTGGACTTGTTGGGCCGAAGGGCCTGTTTCCACACTGTAAGTAATCTAATAGAATTTCCCAAATGAGTTATAAAACTGAATGAACAAGGAAAGCTGGGGGATAACAGCGTGCAGTAGAACAGCTCTCAAGGAGCTCTCCGAAATGAGGTACTGAATGTCTGAATAGCCTCAGCAGAATGAAGGTCATCACTGAAAAGGATATCAAAAGGTATTGAGATATTGATGTGGCTAATAGTGCTTGAAATAATTTAAGTATTGTTGTTTGAAGACAAGTTGGAATTAACGGTTGAGACCAGGATCAGATTAGTGCAGTCTTTGGGGTATTCAATTACAGATTAAATCTCAATGACATCACATCATTTAAATAAAGCTATTGTTCAAAATTATAAGAAGCCTGAAGGTGCAATCACAGTTTCCCAGTGGAAATGCAACACAATATAAAATAAAGTCTTTGGATAAAATAAATGTCTCATCTCCAATTCTGAGAGGATTCTCCAATTTGGACAGATTGCCAGCAGCAGGAAGGGGGAGGTTGTTTCACAAACAACAGAATGTATTTTCTAAGACTAAGGATCGCTACAGTATACTACACTACCCTTGCAATTGTTAGCGTTCCTGGTAGGCATTGTTATAACTTTAAGTTGTATAAATCGCTGCATTGAAACATAGTTATTTCTACTTACGACTGACAATTGTTATATTTCCATTTAGCAAAGCAAATCCTGATGTCAGACAGTAGTGTCCTCACTTATTGAGTTTAAAACGAATAGTTTGTCGGTTCGGAGGTTCCTCAGTAATGTGCAGCATTGTGTGTTTCCCTATACTGTGCAGAATGGGTTTACACTGAGGCCATATTGATGGAGTTTGGCTGAGCACCGGCCCTAGCTGATCTAGAAAGTGTTTCGGAAGACCACCCTCTCTCTGTGGTAGTTCGCAGCCTGCTATCGGTCAGATGGGTTTTGTAACAACCCACCTCTCAGTGACACCTGGTTTTTCCCATTCCTTGATGGAAAGGGATTGTGTTGGTGGATCTTGCTCAGTCAGCTTGCTCCAAATGGGAGCACAAATAAAACAGGGCAATGGGTGGGTTCAGCAGGTTATTATGGAGTAAAAAGTGAGGGTCAGCAGAGATGGCTTTGACCATCTTGTGGATTTTTATCAGTCAGTGGATGTGTGGGGTCATGACGATGGTGAGGACAGATCACTGGGTTAATGCAAGTTTCCACTGTGTGAGATTAATGTCTGCAGTTAACATTTCCAAACTTACTCTGTGGTGTAATTCCTCAGCTGAGGAAAGAAACTCTATCTGTAGCTCACAGACACTCTGCATTATCCAGAGATTGATCGGAATGTTGTGTACTGTTGATCCAGATCTCCAGGAATCACTCTGAGTGAAGGTATTCCTGATCATGGAATTGTACTGAATGGGGATCACAAACCTCAGGCTGGACCCTCATGTTGCTGGGAGGATGTGTCATTGTAGAATTGTACAGAGTGGGGTAATTGCTCAGATATGAACTTCTGAGCCAGTATTCTTGCTTTTCTGTGGGTATCTGTAAACGCAGCATTGGAGTAAATGGGGAGCACTAATAGCAGAATACCTGTGACCTCAATTGCAAGTGTTACAGGAAACGTCTTTAACTGTGGAACTGTATTACATGTGGGTCAATAGGAACACCAGGTTCCAGTGGCAATGTGATTCAGTCAGCATCTTTCAGTTAGAATTTTACCGAGTGTGGGTTCCTAGCCAAAGGGGAACAACTAACCCCAGTGTCCAAGTGTTACTGGGAGAATCTCTCAGAGTAAAATTACACTGAGTAGGGGTTACTGACTGGAGGGGAACAACTTACCCCTGTAGTTTTGCGCAGGGAGGAGTAACCCAGACTACAAACTTTAATTGGTTGTGAGGAATTGAATGCAATGGAATATCTGACCGCAGTGGGAAATAGAATGATAACTTGATTGAAACCATGTGATGCTTTATTTGTATTATGTTTCTCATTTCTGATCTGTTCACAAATGGAGCTGTGAATGTAGCTTGGAAATACGATGGATTGCATGTGGGAAAATCTTCTCAGTTGGGTGAAGATGTTTGGTCCAAAGTTTCCAAAGTTAAATGATCCGTTGGAGATAAACAAATATAAGTCAACAGATGTGGAGCTGGAGAAGCACAGCAGGTCAGTCTGCATTGGAGGAGCAGGGAAGTCGATGATGTTTGGGGCTGGGATCCTTCATCAGGGCAGGGGAAGGGAGGGGAGCAAAGAAATAAATAGAGGGAAGGGGATAGGGCTGGGTGAAGGGCAGGTAGGATGGTGATAGGTGGATGCAAGTAGGAGGTAATCGTGATTGGTTCATGGGGAGGGGTGGAGTGGACAGGTGAATAGGAGGATGTACATACAGGAATAAAAAAAATATTTGGAATAAAAGTGTCTGTTTCAACAAATAACTGACTTTAGTATCTGCAATATTGTGACTCTGATTAATAATTGAGTTTGAGAGCATTACAGAGAATTAACAGTACAGAATGCAGAATCTAGGCCATTAAGTAGAGAAAATCATGAATGAGACATTTGACTTAAGACTTTACAACTCAATCCTGCCCATCACATTTAATGTCACTAACAGAGCTCACAAATCCAATTTCTCGAGTTGTGGGCATTTCTCTTCTTTTCCTCTGATAATGACAAATATTCTGACTCTGCCGGGTGTCCAGACTGTCACACATTGCCCATTTTTTATTCCCAGCCGCTGATCTTCCAAAGAAGCAAGTGTTAACTCTAAAGTGTGACAAACTCAGGACTGTTTGACTTGCATTGACAGAATATCTGTTCCTTAATCAGATCTTAATCACATCATAGAACACCAAGTTATAGTTATAGTTCAACAGGTTTATTTGGAAGTACAGGCAGTCAATCCTTTATTCAAAATCCTGAAATCCGAAAAGCTCCCAAATCTGAAGTTCCTTTTGTGAAGTTTTTTCTCATTCACAAAGTTGTTTGGCGTGCAAACAGTTAACCCAACTCCACACCCACTCGACCCACATCAGATGTGACGAGGGGGACATGAGCCAGCACCCAGCAATTCTTTCTCAGGGCCTGTAGTACTCACCCATGAGTCTGCTGTTCGGTACAATTTTTTAAAAAATCACCATTAAACTGTCACTTATTCTGAAATGCGAAAACTTCAGAATTCCAACAACCAACTGGACCCAAGGGTTCGGATAAAGGATTGTGTACCTGTAGTAGCTTTCGGAGCACTGCTCCTTCGTCAGGTAGCTCGTGGGGCAGGTTCATAAGACACAGAATTGAGAGCACAAGAGCATAGTGTCATGCAACTGATACAATATATTGAAGAAATCTAGATTGTTGTTAAGTCTTTCTTTTAGAATGGGTTGCGGGTTTTGATTCACTAATATGTAAATCCCAGAATATTTTTCAAGTCATATTCCCGAGATAACTTAAGGTTTTATAAAAACAAGTGACATTCCTGCTCAGACAACGCATTAAATGTGTGAGGTTAGAGACTGTATCTATTCCATCCTTGAGTCAGACTGGTTCTAGTTCCAATGTAGGAATTTATAAAATGTTACATGGATTGACTGCCTGCGTTCACTGCCTGCAGATTGTGTGCTTCTTGAGCAAAATAGATTGTATCTACAAATACAATTCTGCCAATGCAAATTCAGCCCATTGGCTTAAATGTTTGTGTGTATGCATGTGAGGGAGAGGAGTGTGCGTGCGAGCGAGACCGTATGCTTGGTAGAGTGTGAGTGTGATGGAGTATAAGCCTGTGAGAGGGTGTGCTTGTGAGGGTTGCGTGTGTGTGTGTGTGTAGCTGAGAGAATATGTATGTGAAAGAGTCAGTGTGAGTGTATGTGTGTGTGAGTGTGTATAGTGTAGTGGAGTCAACTGTAGTGTGACATAAACCCCAGATCCCAGTTGAGGCCATCCACTGGGTATCAAATGTGGCTATTGACCACTCCAACTATACGCACTCCACTAAGCATGCACACACTCACACTCTGTCCCTCTCCCCCACCGCCCCAACACACGCACTCTTTCTTTCTCTCCTTCTCACGTGCATGCACACACACACACATATGTCAATGAGGTGAATTTGCATTTGCAGAATTGTATTTGCAGATACATTCTATTCTATATTATTGACCAGAGACAAAGTAATTTGTATTTTTACCTCATCCATAAACACACCCTTGGCGAAAGCAAATTCAACAAAATAGTGTGATTCTCATTTCATTCTTCTCATTCTAACGCGGCAGAATAAAATACTGAAAGAACCCTTTCAACAACTGAGAGAGCCCTCAAGATTTTCTGTAGCAGCAGAGAGAGAGCTGTATTGACCAGTTTCAACTCCAAAACACGAAGTTCAACAACAGAAAGCAGAAACTAAAACCCTGGGAGTTTGTGAGCCTAACTCCATCCACTCAGGTGTTTTTCGTGTAAAATTAAAAAATAACAAAACTATTTAATCTGCTTTCCATGGAGCAGACTCCTCACCATTAGTTGACAATAGCTCTCTTCAAGAGAACAGGACAAAATAAATCCCTCTTAGAGGCATATTTCCGTCACACTGAAGTCCCATATGGCCCAGACCATGTTAGAATGAAAGCTTACCTCCTCTGAAAGACATTTGTGAAGGAGGTGGGCTTCTTTTTCCTGACAACTGATAACAGTTTAGTGGTCACCTGTTAAGTCTACATTTGTATTGAATTCACTGTCTGCCGTTGTGGATATCGAACCCAGCTCCCCTAGATCTCTGAAATCATTGTCTCACAAGACCAAAACACCATCATCTCCCCTAATCTTTGACATTGGACTGGATCCACAGCAGCAGTCCTGATACCAAGCTCCAAGAAGGCAGCGGAGTAGGATGTTCCAGCCAGAACTCATCCGCGCCACGTGTTCTTCTTTCTCTTTTCCTGCTCTTTTTCTTCCTGGCCGCTGGTGAGCAATGATTCCTTGCCTGCAGAGATGATTCCCAGCCTTTGGTGACGACTCCTGGCCTCTGGGAAGTGACGATTCTTTGCCTGCAGAGATGATTCCCGGCCTTTGGTGATGACTCCTGGCCTAGCACAGCAGCCTCCGCTTACGGTCTCCTGGCCTGGCACAACAGATTCCTGGCATTTTGTGGCAGCCTTCTAGCTTCCCATAGCAGCATTCCGGTGAGGCACGGTATACTCCTGGCCTGTTGTAGGGGTCTCCCAGCCGAGCACAGCAGCCTTCCGGTGTGGTGTGCCATCCTCTATTCTTGGCGCAGTGACCTCCCAGTGTGGCAACCTCCTGACCTGGTACAGTGGCCTTACAGCACAGTGACCGGGGGACCCCGCCTGGTGCAGCAGCCTCCCGGGGTGACATGGCAATGTCCTAGTCTGGTGTAGCAGCTTCCTTGCAAAGCAGCTTCTTGGCATGGTGTGTTATTGGCGTGGACTGAAAACTAGCTGCCAGCGTGGTCTGCTGTCCTGAACTTTTACTTTTGTATCTCAGTTGGCACTGTAATTGGTGAGGTATAAACTCCTCACTGTACTCATTGAGTTTATGTGACAATAAAGACTATTCTGTGTTTGGTCTCCTTGAACAAGTTGTGATGCAATTCTGGTGATCTCCACAGAGAGTGCTGGTTAAACCGTGAAGATTCCTCGCCCTAATGTGTTCTCCAAATCTGGGAGCGTGATCTCCATTCACAAGGAGACAGCCTAGGAGAGGGGTTTTGGAGCATGAGCCTAGACATCAGGCAAGAAGCTTTGCTTAATCCCACATAAAGTGTCCGATTTCTAAAGATGCAATGAATGATGCTGCATGGATTCAGATTTTATTTATGTGAAGACTATGGTTTACAGGCTTGAACAGGGGGAATTCCATCACAAGTATTGGAAGCTGAATGGCATGGTTGCTCGGTGGTTAGCACTGCTGTCTTGCAGCACCAGGAAGCCAGGTTCAATCCCAGCCTCTGGTGACTGTGTGCCATTTATATATTTTCTCTCAGTCTATTCTGGGTGCTCTGGTCTCCTTACACAGTCCAAAAATGTGCAGGGTCGGTGGATTAGCCATGGGAAACACACGGTTACTGGGATTGGGTAGGCAGCTGTTTGAGTGGGATGCTCTTCAGAGAGTTGGTGCAGACTTGTTGGGCTAAAGAGCTTGTTTCCACACTGTACAGATTAAAAAAAAACTCTTGTATATGATGCTATCTAACCTGGGACACGATGGTTGGATTCACTGCTGAATACCTTCATAATTCAGATTGTCAGTATGTTCAGTCCTGTGCATGAGGGAGTGACTCAATGTCCAATCTTTCATTTGTCCATATTGTGGAGGGCATCCATTCCTGGATACTGTGGAGTGATTCAATATCTGTCATATAGTGTGGACATACAATTCTGGAGGCAATCGGAGCTGCGGAAACTCCAAAGCTGAATGCAAACATTTTGTAGTCAATGTCCATGTCAGGTGTCTCCTATTCTTTATTTTCTTGATCCCAGGCGTCTTCTTGGGGATGTTGTGGTCTTATGGGAAACTCCTGCTAGTCACAGTAACCTATAAAGGAGGAGCAACAACTTCTGCCTTCCCCAAAAAATATTGAGTACATTAATGTCTTTCTGGGAGTAATTTGCTAATCATGTGATTCCCTTTGTGTCTCTAAAAGTGCAATTGATTCATTTGAGAGGTGTTACTATAGTGGTTCTGATGATAAGACACAGAACAACAAATACATTTGTGCTAAAATCCATCACGCATAGAGAATATTTGATCAGTAACTTTGTCTTTTTTTCTCTCTCTCTTTCTTACAGTTAGTCTAACAGCAATTCTATTCTTGTCTGGGGGCAAATGTGGTCTTTCGACATGCACCACTCGTTATCTGGTAACCATGGCAGTGTCTGATCTACTATACGTTACTTTTGATATCATGCTTCATAAGTTTACTTACTAGTATTATCCATGGTGTTTCCTGGACATCACTCCTGTTTGTCGAGCCATCTATGCCCTGCGCCGCTTGACCGTTGATTGTTCTGTCTGGTTCACTGTCGCTTTTTCTTTTGATCGATTTGTTGCCATTTGTATTCATCAGATGAAATCTCAGTATTGCACAGAGAAAACTGCAATGAGGGTTCTAGCAACAATCTGCATTTTCCTTTCTTTAAAGAATATTCTCAACTATTTTCGATTTGAAGCCGGAAGGATCATTAACAATGTTCCGTGGTACTGTTACACCACCTACAGATATTATAATGATACTCATTGGCTGAGTTATAGATATATTGAAACATTTTTAACACCACTTCTCCCATTCACATTTATTCTCTTTCTGAACATCCTGACTGTCAGCACATTTTCGAAGCAGTTAAGACACGTAAGGGACTGAGGGGTCAAAGGAAAACAGAGAATGACCCCGAGATAGAGAGCAGAAAGAAATCTGTGACTTTACTCTTTGCTGTATCTGCCAGCTTCATACTTCTCTGGTTGGGGTATATTTTATATTTCTTCAATGTTGGTTATTATTTGGATGATTTTTATCTCTTCGAACTAATCACATTTATGCTGCGGGACTTAAATTGCTGCACAAATGCATTTATTTATGTGGTGATGCAGAATAGTTTCAGAGACCAGTTGAAGTATACATTGAAATATCCCCTTATAAAAATAATTCAATTGATGAATAAATCCACGTAGCTGAGAGTCAACATTGGATGCGGCAGATAATGGAACGAGGAGTCCAAGTGAGGAATGGACCGAAAGGAGAAGGAGGAGCAGCAACATGATAACACTCCTTTCCTCATGGGCAAGAAATGACTCCATCTGAGGAGCAAAATGAAAGAGACTGGAGATGTAAAACCAGTGTAAAGTGCTGTTAGCAATGAGCAACAGTTAGTAGGAAGTGGGGCAACAAAAGCTGAACCAAAAAAGGAATTAAATAATCTTCCGCACTGAAGTCTCTGATATATACATCTGGAAAATGTGAAAGAAAAGTTCCTGTTATAAAGTCTAAACAATGAGATGTGTAAACAGAAAAAAAGTCTGTCTTTTTATTGCAAATATATAGCGATAATTTACTTTGCCCATTTCCACACTGTCTGCCCTGCCCTGAGACTGATATCACTCCATTTCATTATTCATTTCTTTACACAGTCTTTGGGAAAGTCGTTGGGAAACTCCAAGGCCCAATTAGAGGGCTTGGTGGCAGATGTGATCCGAAACTTGGGAATGGGGTCGGATATGGCAAATGAGGCGACAACTCGTACTTCCATGAAAACATTTTGTGGCTCTCACTGTCTCCATGGAGCTCACTGTGAACTGACTCTGGATGAACCCTGTTCGCTTGTGGCTTCATATTGAAGGGTGTGATAAATTCAAAATGATATTTACATCATCATGAAGAATTGTTTCCATCTGCAAAACAGCTCCTATATCCTTGCCTCAGTTCATATTTGGTGAAACCCGTAATGTATTCCGTTGTTATATCTGGACCTATGTAACACGCACCATATTGGCTGGAGACCAGATTAGAAACTCCATACCTTTACTTTGTCCAAGTGTCTTCCGCCATCCTTGCAAATTCCAGCAAATCCCAATATTCCCTGATCATCCAGTGACTGCAAAAACCAGCACAGGCATATTGTCCTCCAAATTCTCGATTTTATCTTCTCACTCGTGTATTCAAAATGTTCCATGTTCTTCCACTGATTTCATTTTTATTTCGGATTGTGTGAATCTTGTTGCATAAACTCAATATGAAAGTGTTCGATGTTTTGCTATGCTGTAAATGTTACCAGCTGGTGTGATGGCTTAAAAAAAAATTACAGGTTTTGTTGCAGAAAGTCAAATGAAATGGCGGATAACAATCCCAGAAACAATAGTAAGTCTGATGATTGGGAGCAATTTAGGATCCAGCAGCACATGACCAAGAAACTGGTCAGGGAGGGACAGAATATGAATGCAGCCTTCCCTTGAAGCCAAGATGCCACTTACATTCCCAAGCCATTTCTAATCTCGATTATCACCTCCCCAACAGCACTCACAAACCTATTTGGAGGGATTGTATGGATGTTCATTCCAGTCCTACCAAGATGTAAACTGTCCATCTTATTGAGTTCCAGCCTGCTCCAGAGCTGGTCCTAATGCCTTGAAACATGCTGCCTGACCTTCTGAACCCGTTTTCCAGACACATGTTCAACCATCCAATTATTCTGCTTGGATTCTGATCAACACATGGGACTGGCAGTAATTCTGATAATATTGTGTTCCACATCCTGCTTTTCAATCTCATTCCTTGCTGCTTCAAATCTGTTATATGGGATACATCCCTGCATTCCCACCAAGGTCTTTGTCACCACATGGAGCACTACCTCTGTCGTTTGATCCTCCTGCAGCAGCAGAATTTACTGCAGTTGTTCTGTGATTTCCTTGACCCTGGTAGCAGGGAGGTTATCATCGCATGCTGAAGGTATGTTTATAGCTGTAGAAACTCCACTCTGTTCCCATAACTAAAGAGCCCATTATCAGTACGATGTACCCACTGATCCGACCTTCCTGTCGTGACTCTGTCTGCATTCCTCTAATGAATCCTTTCCATCATAAGCTTCCAAAGCAGGAAACTGGTGTGTGATCTCGATCATCTCAGGGGACCCCTGAGATACCTGGTTGTCACTCATTCCTTATTTACCCATACACACTAAACTGTGGTGGAGCTATCTCCATAAATGTGTTATTCCCCTAATCCTCAGCCCCGTGGATGGCCCACAGTTACTCTCATTCTGGAAAACAGAGCTCCAGTTTATGCACACTGTGACATTTCCAGGAGATATGTTTATCTCTGACATATCGAACCTCCCAGAATCCCATATTCCACAGGCTGACCATTTCCTTGCTCAGAGACAAAAAAAAAACTACAGATGTTGAATTCCAAGGGAGACAAGCAGGAGGCTGGAAGAACATAGCAAGCCAGGCAGCATCAGAAGGTGGAGAAGGCAATATTTTAGGGGTAACTCTTCTTCAGGACTGGGGGTGGGTTTGTGGGGAGCTGCAGATAAAGGGGGTGGCAGGGGCAGGATGTTGGTGGGGGTAGGTGAAGACAGGTAGAGGGTATGACCTGGTTGGTCAATGGGAGGAGTGAATCCGGTTGGTGGCTGAGAGGAAGGTTCGATGAGAAGAATGGAAGGGAGGGGGAGGGTCTAGGAAGGGAATCAGGGGATGGGAAAGGGGGTTATTTGAAATTGTCTCACCTGTAAAGACTGTTTGGGGCACTGGATAGAGGTGAAGGGGGTGGGGTGCTGGTAGATTTTGCATCTTGGTGAGACAGAGGTTCACATGCCTCTCCTCCAACCTAGTTTACTGTATCCAGTGCTCCCGGTGTGGTCTTTTCTACAACAGGGAGACCAAACATAAACTTAGTGAACAGTTTGCCGAGCATCTCGGCCAGGCCCACAGAGGCCGAGCGGACCTCCCAGTCACAGGCCATTTTAATTCCCCTTCCCACTCCCTTTCTGACATGACCATCCTCGGCCTCCTCCATTGCCACTACAAATTGGACACTTCATCTTCCGCCTGGGTAGCCTGCAGTCCGGAGTACTCAACATTGAGTTCTCCAATTTCAAACAACCTCCCTTCCCTTCCCCTGACTCCATTCCCAGCCTTTCCCCTCTCCCCTCTCCCTTCTCGCCACCAACTGGATTCATTCCTCCCATCGACCAAACAGCTTGACCTGTCTTCACCTATTCTCACCTCACCACCCTGCTCCCCCCCCCCCCCCCTTATCTGCATCTCCCCTTACACCCAGCCCCAGTCCTGAAGGAGGGTTACACCCGAAACATTGCCTTCTCCACCTCCTGATGCTGCCTGGCTTGTTGTGTACTTCTAGCCTCCTGCTTGTCTACCATTTCCTTGCAGCAGAGCTGTCTAATCTTATTTTGTAGTTACTGACCAGTTATAACATGTTGAATGGTTTACCAGTTAGTCCCAAAAATCTCCTTCCTCTGCACTGTATGAGGAACCAAGCACTTGGCATTGCTACTCAATGAAAGCAAATGAAAAGTGGAGAAGAGTATTCTGTTCCCTCTTTTACCCAATCCATCATTCACCAAATTCACTCTCTGTGAGATCACAGCTTTGAGCTCTGTCAATCCCTTCCTGTCCCTACATTGTAACTGCTTCAATGACACAGTGGACAGGCTTCATTTTGCTTCAGAAACATACACTGCTTGAAATGTGGAAAGTTGAATGCAGGTGCCTGCCTTGGGAAGGTTGGAGATTTCAAACCAGAAGAGTCTGACACTTTATGCAACCCTGTGCTGTACCTGTCCTGGGAATGTCTGATAGTGATAGTGCAGGGGTTTTTATTCTGTAACCAGACTATACTCTACCTGATGTAGGATTGCTTTATTGGGAAGTGTTGTATACAATATGTGTCCCTACTCAAACCTGTAACAAAGAACACTTAAAAACCTCTCCAATTTCATTGCCACCACCACCCCAACTTGTTTCTGAACACTCACTGCAAATTGATTGTTCACCACCTGCACTTCCAAATCACTTGGATGATCTTGAAACCTCAATAAGGTAAAAATCACACAATACCAGATTTTGGTCCAACAGGTTTATTTGGAAACACTAGCTTTCAGAGCGCTGCTCCTTCATCAGGTGGTTGATGGAGTGTCACTCCAAAAGCTAGTGCTTCCAAATAAACCTGTTGGACTATAACCTGGTGTTGTATGATTTTTACCTTTGCACACCCCAGTCCAACACCGGCACCTACAAATCTAATTAATAACTTCTTGATTCTCAATTCTCGTCAAAACTTGAGACATTTTAATACAACATGATCTGATGGTCAACGTGATATATAACCGGGTATGAACTTTGTGAATTTGTGCAGGATCTCCACCTTTGTAACTCAGCAACATTGCACAATTTATGCAAACTTGCAATTCAGGGAGTGGCACTGAGGGTGTGGGATACAATCAGAGGATCAATAGTGACAGAGCTCTCTGATTATAGCAGAGTACCCAGGAATGTGCAGGCTCGGTGGATTAGACATGGGAAATGCCGGGTTACAGGGATATTGCAGGAAAGTGGGTCTGGCTTGAGACTTTTCGGAAGGTCGGCAAGGACCCGATGGGCCGAATGCCCTGCTTCCACACTTTCGGGAGTCTATGGTTCTACAAAGTGCTCAGTTGGGCAGAAAAGTGACAAATCAAACTCAAACTGGAGAAGGGTGAAGTCATTTGTTTGGGAAGGGAATGTTGAGCCTGTGCAAGAACAGCAAAGCACAACATTGTGGGGCAGTGCAAGATGATTTTTGGGCAGGCACTGTGTATAATAGACAGACACAAGCAGAGAAATAGAGACAGCTAGAGAGAGAGAGAGAGAGACAGCTAGAGAAAGAGGGAGAAAGAGATAAAGGGTAAAGTCAGGCACAAGGACGATGAGACAAATGAAGTCAAACGTTCTTACATCGAGGTCAAGAGAGAGGAAACAAAGATAAGGACAGACAGAAACACAGTGAGAGGAGGGCGGGCACAGAGAGAGAGAGATAGAGACTTACTTGATAAGTCTGTGAGACCACACTCCTAATTTTGGCACAAGCCCCAGGAGATTTGCAGGGTCCACAAGGCTGATTCTGGCATTGTCTTTTCTGGTGCCGAGACCATGCCAGGTTATCCATGTGGTTTCATTTCTTCATTGAGACCTTGTTAGCATTGATACAACTTGCTACTTCAGAGAGTAGCTAAGAGTCAATTGTGTTGCTGTGAGTGTGGAGCCACATGTAGGCCAGTCTAGGTGAGAATGGTAGGTTTCCTTTCTTAAAGGAGATCAGTGAGCCAGATGGATTTTTCTGACAATTAACAATGGTTTAATAGCCATTAGTACATTCTTAATTCCAAATCTTTATTAATGAATTCAGATTTCACCAGCTGCTGTGATGGGATTTGTACCTGAGTCCCAGAGCATTTGCTGAGGTTCTGGATTAATCTGCAATCCAGCCTCCTGAGCCCCCACGACACCACCCCCACACCTCCCCCAATTTGATAAACTCCAACAGCATGTAAACTCCTCCAGCCCCTACACCCCTCCTTGCCTCTAAATGACTACAGGCCTTACACCCCTCAATATCTCTGTAACTTCCTCCAGCCCCTACACTACTATCTCTGTAATCTCCTCCAATCCCTCCAACTATCTCTATAATATCCTCCAGCATCTACTTGCCTCCCCAGATCTGTAATGAGCTCCAGCCCAACACACATCCCTATCTCTGTCAGCCCCAACTCTCCTCCTTGTCTGTAATATTCTCCATGGGCCGACAGAATGTCCCCACTCTCTAAACTCCTCCAGCCCCTCCACTCGTCCCAATCTCAGTAGCCTTCTCCAACCCCTACAGACTTCCATATCTCTGTAAAACCAATATCTTTCCATTTGTCTATAACTTCATCCAGCCCCAACTCACCATCCTGTCTCAGAGCCCCTTCAAGCACATACACTCGGCATATCTCTGTAACTTCCTCAAGCATCGACACCGTTCCGGAGTACTCTAAGCTCCTTCAGATCTACACCCTCCCTATCTCTGTAATCTGCTCCAGCCCTGACATCCCTCCCTATCGCTGTAACATCCTCCATCCCCTACACCGTGCTCTATCTCCGTCAGTCCCTCCAGCCCCTACAGCCCTCCCTATCACTGTTGCCTCCTCCAGCCCCTACACAACTTCCTGTCTCTGTTACCTCCTCCAACACTTACAAACCTCCCTATCTCTGAAAACTCCTGCAGCTGCTACACATCTCCCTATCTCTGTTATCTCCCTCAGACCATACAGCTCTCTCTATCTCTGTAACCTCCACTCAACCCTGCACTTCTCGATATCTCTGGAACTTGCTCCAGCCCCTATACTCTTTCCTATCATTGTTATTTCCTCCAGTCCCTCCAACTCTTCCTAATGCTGTGTCATCCTCCAGCCCATGCACTGCTCCCTGTCGCTGTAACCTCTCACAGCAACTGCATCCCTCCCTGTCACCGTGATTTCCACCAGTGATGTTAGGATTGGTTCGGTCAGAAGAGAGGAATAATATTTGGAATTTAAGTTTCTGACCCATGTTAAGAATCAATTCTGGATATTTTAACTAGTTTAACTAAGTTCTAAAATTCCTCAGAATAAATCTCTGAGCATTTATTCCCCATTCCCACCAAAACCTCAGTCAGTGCAAGAGAAAGATTTTTTTGAGGGACCTTTCAAATCTCACTACCTTCTGTCTGATCACCTCGCTAATGGGATTTACACAACACAATGTGGTCTCTGTGAAGCTGTTTTGATCTTCTTGCTGATCACATTCACTCTCAGACAGATCAGCCAGATACACGGTCAGTGCAGTGATCTAGCCTTCCCTGTGTTTACTGGAGCAGCCTCGTGTCTCCGATGAAGCCAGTTTATAAACCAATTGTGATGTCTGAGCTCTCTCTGTGATGTAGACAGTGAGGTCACACTTTGACCTGTCCAGTTCAAGAGGCCTCACTGTGATCAAACAGGGAGTTACTGAAACCCTCACTATAATGTCCCTCAGCCCCAGCACCCCTCCCTATCTCTGTAACCTCCTATAGCACCTAGAATCCTTCCATCTCTGTCACTTCCATTAATCTCTATAAACCTCCCTATCTCTGTAAATTCTGCCAGCCCCTAAACTCTTCCCTACCTTTATAACATGCTCCAGCTCCTGCACACCTCACTATGTCAGTCACCTCCCAGAGCACCTACAACCCTCCCATCTCTGTTACCTCCTTTATCCACAACAAGCCTCCCTATATCTGTAAACCTGCTCTATCTGTACACCCCTCATCTCTCTAATGTCCTTGAGAAACTACAAACCTCCCTATCTCTGTCAATTCCACCATCCATTAAAACTCATCCCTATCTTTGTAACATCTTCCAGACACTATATCTGTACCTATCCCTATCTGTTCCAGCTCCAACATCCCTTCCTCTTTCTGTGTCACCATCCAGCAGTTACATCCCTCCCTGTATGAGAAGCCATCTTGACTATTGACATTATTCCATATCTCTCCAACAGCCTCCAACCCCTATACCATTCCCTACCTCTGTAAACCCCTCCAGCTCCAACACCCCTCGTTATGTCTGTAATCTCCTCCAGCACCTAAACCCTCCTTATCTCCTTATACCCCTCCAGCCCCTTAACTATCCCTACAGGACATAGACGCTTCAGACAGGACAGGGAGGGAAGTAAAAGGGGGAGAGGAGTTGCATTGCTGGTCAGGGGTGATAGCACGGCTGTGCTGAAGGAGGGCACGATGGAGGGCTTGAATAGTGAGGCATTATGGGTGGAGCTGAGAAAAAAGAAGGGCGCAGTTACGTTATTGGGGCTGTATTACAGGCCTCCCAACAGTGAGCGTGAGGTAGAAGAATGAATAGATAAACAGATTATGGAATGATGTAGAGGCAACAGGGTAGAGATAATAAAAGCAAATTACTGCAGATGCTGGAATCTGAAACCAAAAGAGAAAATGCTGGAAAATCTCAGCAGGCCTGGCAGCATCTGTAAGGAGAGAAAAGAGCTGACGTTTTGAGTCTAACGGGCCCTTTGTCAAAGGGTAGAGATGATGGGAGATTTTAATTTTCCCAACACTGACTGGGATACACGTATGGTCAGAGGTCTGGATAGGGCATAACTTGTAAAAAGCATCCAGGAGAGTTTTCTAGAGCAGTATCTCAATAGTCCGATGAGGGATGGAGCCGTATTGCACCTGGTGTTGGAGAATGAGCCAGGCCAGATGGTGGAAGTTGCAGTGGGGGATTTCTTTGGGAACAGTGACCACAATTCTGTAAGCTTTAGAATACTTATCGATAAAGATGAGAGTGGTCCGAAGGGAAGAGTACTAAACTAGGCCAAGGCCAATTATATCAAAATTAGGCAGGAGCTGGGAATGTGGATTGGACACTGCTATTTGAAAGGAAGTCCACATTTGATATGTGGGAGGCTTTCAAAGATAGGTTAAAGATAGTGCAAAATAGGCATGTCCCGTTGAAGGCAAAGGATAGGAAGGGTAAGATTCGTGAACTGTGGATGACAGGAGAAATTGTACAACTAGCCAAGAGGAAAAGGGAAGCGTACATAAGGTCTAGGCAGCTAAGAACAGAACAGGCCCTGGAGGAATATTGGGAGAGTAGGACCAGTCTTATACAAGGAATCAAGCGGGCTAAAAGGAGTCATGAAATAGCTTTAACGAGCAGAATTAAGGAGAATCCCAAAGCATTTTATTCTTATATAAGAAGCAAGAGTATAACTAGAGAAAGGATTTGTCCACTAAAGGATAATGAAGGAAGGCTGAGTGTCAAACCTGAGAGAATGGGTGAGATCCTGAATGAGTCCTTTACATCAGTATTCACTGAGGAGAGGGATATGATGTATGTTGAGATTAGAGATATACGTTTGATTAGTCTGGATCACGTTAACATCAGTTGGGAAGTTGTGTTAGGTAGGCGAGAGGTTATTAAAGTGGACAAATCCCCAGAACCGGACAGGATCTATCCCAGGTTTCTGAGGGAGGCAAGAGAGGAAATAGCTGGCACCCTGGCAGATATCCTTAAGCACAGGTGAGGTGCCGGAGGACTGGAGGGTTGCTCATGTTGTCCCCCTGTGCAAGAGGGTTATTAGGGATATTCTGGGTAACTACAGACCAGTGAGTCTGAGGTCCGTGTTGGGAAATTTGTAGGAGAAGGTACTGAGGGATAGAATCTATTTATATTTAGAAAAGAATGCGCTTATCAGTGATAAGCATCATGGTTTTGTGCGGGGGAGATCGTGCCTTACCAACTTAGTAGAGTTCTTTGAGGAAGTGACTAAGTTGATAGATGAAGGAAGGGCTGTAGATGTCATACACATGAACTTTAGTAAGGCATTTGATAAGGTTCCCCATGGCAAATCAATAGAGAAAATGAAGTCATATAATGTGTGGGATGTCCTAGCTAGATGGATAAAGAACTGGTTGAGCAACAGGAGACAGAGGGTAGTAGTTGAAGGGAGTTTCTTGAAATGGAGAAAGGTGACCAGTGGTCTTCCACAGGGATCAGTGTTGTTTGTGATATACATAAATGATCTGGAAGAGGGAACTGTTGGTATGATCAGCAAGTTTGCAGATGACACGAAAATTGGTGGAGTAGCAGAAAGCATACGGGATTGTCAAAGAATACATGAGAATATAGATAGACTGGAGAGTTGGATGGAGAAGTGGCAGATAGAGTTCAATCCAGGTAAATGTGAGGTGATGCATTTTGGGAAGTCTGATTCGAGAGCGAATTATACAATGAATTGAAGAGCCTCGGGGAAAGTTGATGAGCAGAGAGATCTGGGACTTCAGGTCCATTGTACCCTGAAGGTTGCTGCACAGGTGGATAGAGTGGTCAAGAAGGCCTTCATCGGACGGGGTATTGACTATAAGAGCTGGCAGATCATCTTACAGTTGTACAGGACTTATGTTTGGCCATATTTGGAATACTGCATATAGTTCTGATCACCACATGACCAAAAGGATGTGGACACTTTGGAGAGGGTACAGAGAAGGTTTATGAGGATGTTGTCTGGTATGGAAGGTGCTAGCTATGAAGAGAGGTTGAATAGGTTACGTTTGTTTTCATTTGAAAAAAGGAGATTGAGGGGGGAATCTGATTGAGGTTTACAAAATCATGAAGAGTATAGACAGGGTGGATAGAGATAAGCTTTTTCCCAGGGTGAAGGATTCATGAACGAGAGGTCATGCTTTCAAGATGAGAGGTGAAAAGTTTAAGGGGGGTGCACACAGCAAGTACTTTACACAGAGGGTGGTAGGTGCCTGGAACACGTTGCCAGCAGAGGTAGGTCAAGGAGATCAGTTTAAGATGCGTCCTGACAGATGCATGAGTAGATGGGAAGCAGAGGGATACTTAGGAATTGGGTGACAGGTTTAGACAGTTGATTTGGATCGGCTCAGGCTTGGAGGGCTGAAGGGCTTGTTCCTGGGCTGTAAATTTTCTTTGATCTTTATTCACAACTAACTATATCTGTATTGTCAAGTGCATATGTCGGAGATTTGTCATGTCAACAAAGATTGCTCATCAGTGACAGACAGAGTGGGTTTTTGATTAATACAGAATTCTCGGGATGTAACAGTGCCCTGAGAAGACAGGCCCATTGCACCAACAGCCAGAGGGCATTTCCCTGTGTCCTCCCACTGAAACTGGGTTGGAACAGACTTTCTGTAAAACCAATGAATTGGTCACTTGACTCCAGGTCCGTTTCCTGAAAACTGAGAGTAAATGGCCATACTTGAGTTAACAATGAGAAACAGACAGAATTGATTCAGAATCTGACAGTCATCATGCATCCTGTAAACAGTGAAGGGGACATGACAGAGTATCTCCCTTTGTTATCGCTGTCACAGTTTTCTTTTGTTTTGATTCCTTTCAGATGACAGTTGGTAAGGATCCTGTAATTTACATCCCCATCTTCTGTTTTTTCTCTTTTCCCATTCCACCCTCCACGCCATTCCTTGCACCATTTTGGTTAATATTGTTACTCTGTCATTTCAGCCTCTCCTGCCCTCCAGCCCATCACAGCCTTTCCCTTCTGCTCTTCTTCCCACCTTCCAGCTGAGACACAAGTAACAATGCAGGCAGTTCCCTCTCACACACACTCACATTATCACTGACAGAGATACAGAGACACAGAAGGGTCATCACTCCCACAGGCTCAGACAGAGACAGTGTTCAGTCTCACTACGATCCCACGTTCCAGTGATATATTTTTATTCTAACACTCAAACAAAGCGAGAGAGAAAGGAGTCATTTCTCTCCAAACTGGTCTGTAAACAAATCCCAGCCTCCAAATCACAGCAACTATAAGATCAATAAGAACTGTATTAATCTCTCAATAGTAACCTACAACAACCAATTGAATAGTATGTTTAAGCAGATTTATAATTTGAAAAACTATATACTCCAGATGCTGTGAACATTAAATAAAAACAGAGACTATTGGAAATACTCAGTCACTTTCTCTGATGAAAGGTCATTGACCAGAAACATTCATTATGTTTCCCTCTCCACAGATGCTGTCTGATCTGCTGAGTACTTTCTGTTTATATTATGTAAGTTTACTCCATGTCCAGAAGGTACACAAGTTATTTAATTAAAACAGATATTCCCATAGAGTTCTGGTTATTTATAATTGATATACCACATAGAAAACTATTTGTACATTACAATATTAAAGATATAATTACAAACAAAAATATGGAGATAAACATTAAATATGTGATCATAATCTATCAGACATATAAAGAATAACAGATCTGAGTGCTGAGTGACCTCACTCCTATGTACAATATCAAAGGTTGGGAAACAAACTCTACAAATCACCCCTACAGGCTGTAATATCCAGAAACTGAATTAATCCCACTGTCAGTTCCAAAGTTTTTAACCTTTGAATCAGGCCAATCCTTTTCCATAGCTATTTTAAAACCGATAGAATTGTGGTAAGTGTTTCCACACTAATACCTCAGTAACTTGCCCTGCCTTATTTCCCAAGAGAAGGTTGGGTTTTGACCCTTCTCTCAGAGGGCCATCTACATATTGATTGAGAAAGATGTATTGAATACACTTAACAAATTCCTCCCAGCCATTACCAATCTGTGTTTGGAAAGTTAAGATCCCCTTATTATTCTTACAGCTATCAGTGACCTCCCTACATATTTGCTCCTCAATATCCCGCTGACTACTGGGAAATCTATAGTAAAATCCCATCAAAGTATTTTTTTCACAATTCGTATAGCTTCACTGGACAATCCATCAGGAATACCTTCTCTAGTGGGTGGCACGGTGGCACAGTGGTTAGCACTGCTGCCTCACAGCGCCAGAGACCCGGGTTCAATTCCCGCCTCAGGCGACTGACCGTGTGGAGTTTGCACGTTCTCCCGTGTCTGCGTGAGTTTCCTCCGGGTACTCCGGTTTTCTCCCACAGTCCAAATATGTGCAGGTCAGGTGAATTGGCCATGTTAAATTGCCCATAGTGTTAGGTAAGGGGTAAATGTAGGGGTATGGGTGGGTTGCGCTTCGGCGGGTCGGTGTGGACTTGTTGGGCCGAAGGGCTTGTTTCCATACTGTAATGTAATGTAATCTAATCTACGTCCTGCCGTGATGTTTTCCTAATCAAAATAGCCACCCCCCCCCCTCCCTTGTTGCCTCCCCTTTAATCCTTCCTATGAACAGTTCATTTGAGCTCAATTTTGGAGCACCCGATCTTACTGATGAAGAGTCACTGACTTGAAATGTTAACTATTTTCTCTCCACAGGTGTTGCCAGACCTGCTGAATTTCTCCAGCAGTTGTGGTTTACCCAGCTTCAGGCAGCAAGTCAAATTCAAAGTTATTTCTTCATTCCCCTTTCTCCTGCTGTGACTGTCATGCTCGGGATGTCCTGGTATTGGCTCATTTAATTGGTTTCAATGACATCACTGTCCTGTTTCAAGCCCATCCCCAGATATCATCTCTCTGCTCCTCTCGTCAAGATTACGGTTGAAGAAATATGTGCAGCTGTCTGGGGTTTTATTTCCAAATGCCGTATCTTCATAGTCATTGTAACAATGGGACACCGTTCTCCAATACAGTGGTTATGTCTTGACTATCTTTGATGCAGTTCCTTGGTCAGGGAAACATTTCTACTTCAAAAGCAATTCATGAGATGATGCCTCAGACAAATCTTTCCCACAGATCTTCACCACAACAGGTTTATATTCATTAACATGGAATAAATCACAAACATAGTAACATGATTCATTGTGATTAAAGTAATAAAATACGAAACAATGCATTGGATTATCATTTGTATGTGTGCATTAGTGTGTGAATGTGCAGTGGCAACATTAATCATCTTGCACTTGACAGCCCTATAATTTTCATAGTTATCTTTTTGCTCTTAATCTCCTGATAAACATGTTTTTCTTGTTGATCTTACCCACTAACATTGCCCTGTGCTTCCTTGCCCTTTCCAAGTTTGTTTTAGTTTACAGTTCACCCATTTAGATTCTAAGCTAAGCTTCCCACAGTTTTTGAATTCTTTTGTCAGGATCAGTATCTTTCTTTTACTGTTTCCTGTCACCCTGTCTGCTTGGGGACACCAATGGGACTCTAGGTCTGGAAGGATAATTATTTCTGTTGTTGGATCATGTTTACACTGTGTGTCTAGAATCTCACTTTTGAAATCCTCCCACTGATTTGTCAAATATCTGCATCCAGTCCAACTTCGCCAGATAATCTCTGAGATAATAAGATTTATTCACACCAGACATCATCTTTTAGACTTGTTGTCATTGCCTTGTTCCATATTTATGCAAAATATAAATGTATTAATGTAGCAGCTCATAAAGAGGCCCTTTCTCTCAGTTCATCCAGAAGACCAGCTTCATTTCAGAATATCAATTCCTGATTTGCTCTTCCTCTCACTGGGCTCTTGTGTGCTAAAGAGGTTTGTTAAATATGATTCAATGAATGTTTTGCTCTCAGTGCCTTTCACTCTGTTCCCACTCAGTGTGAGGGGGCGAGAGAGAGTGGGAGCAGGCAGTGTGAGGGAGAGAGAGAGTGTGAGCTGGCAGTGTGAGGGACAGAGTGTGGGAGCGGGCAGTGTGAGGGAGAGAGAGAGTGGGAGCGGGCAATGTGAGGGAGAGAGAGAGTGTGAGCTGGCAGTGTGAGGGACAGAGATTGGGAGTGGGCAGTGAGAGGTTGAGAGAGAGAAACAGCGGGCAGTGTGAGGGAGAGGGAATTGGAGCGGGCAGTATGAGGAAGACAGAGTGGGAGCCGGCTGTGTGAGGGAGAGAAAGTGGGAGGAAGGCAGTGTGAGGGAGAGAGTGGGAGCGGCCAGTGTGAGCGAGAGTTAGAGAGTGGGAGCCGGCAGTGTGAGGGGCAGAGAGTGGGAGCAGGCAATGTGAGGGAGAGAGAGAGTGGGAGCGGGCAATGTGAGGGAGAGAGAGTGGGAGCAGGCAGTGTGAGGGAGAGAGAGAGTGGGAGCTGGAAGTGTGAGGGGCAGAGAGTGGGAGCAGGCAATGTGAGGGAGAGAGAGTGGGAGCCGGCAGTGTGAGGGAGAGAGACACTGACAGCGGGCAGTGTGAGGGAGAGAGAGTGGGAGCGGGCAGTGTGAGGGAGAGAGAGACTGACAGCGGGCAGTGTGAGGGAGAGAGAGAGTGGGAGCGGGCAGTGTGAGGGAGAGAGAGTGGGAGCCGGCAGTGTGAGGGAGAGAGACACTGACAGCGGGCAGTGTGAGGGAGAGAGAGAGTGGGAGCGGGCAGTGTGAGGGAGAGAGAGACTGACAGCGGGCAGTGTGAGGGAGAGAGAGAGAGTGGCAGCGGGCAATGTGAGGGAGAGAGTGGCAGCGGGCAGTGTGAGGGAGAGAGTGGGACCTGGCAGTGTGAAGGAGAGAGAGGGACGAGGAGCTGGCAGTGTAAGGGAGAGAGTGAGTGCGACCCAGCAGTGTGAGGGAGAGTGGGACCTGGTAGTGTGAGGGACAGAGAGAGACAGGGAGTGGGCAGTGTGAGGGAGAGAGAGAGTGGCAGCGGGAGTGTGAGGGAGAGAGTGGAAGCTGGCAGTGTGAGGGACAGAAAGTGGGAGCGGGCAGTGTGAGGGAGAGAGAGAGTGGCAGCGGGCAGTGTGAGGGACAGAGTGTGGGAGCGGGCAGTGTAAGGGAGAGAGAGTGGGAGCCGGCAGTGTGAGGGAGAGAGAGAGTGGGAGTGGGCAGTGTGAGGGAGAGAGAGAGTGGGAGCGGGCAGTGTGAGAGAGAGAGAGTGGGAGCCGGCAGTGTGAGGGAGAGAGGAGAGAGAGAGTGGGAGCGGCAGTGTGAGGGAGAGAGAGATTGGGAGTGGGTAGTGTGAGGGAGAGAGAGTGGAACCTTGCAGTATGAAGGAGAGAGAGAGAGGGACCGTGCAGTGTGAGGGAGAGAGTGAGTTGGAGCGGGCAGTGTGAGGGAGGGAGAAGAGACAGGGAGCGGGCAGTGTGAGGGAGAGAGTGGGATCTGGCAGTGTTAAGGAGCGTGAGGGAGTGGGAGCGGGCAGTGTAAGGGAGAGAGTGAGTGTAACCCAGCAGTGTGAGGGAGAGTGAGAGTGGGAGCAGGCAGTGTGAGGGAGAGAGAAGAGACAGGGAGCG
Organism: Chiloscyllium plagiosum; assembly: GCF_037043375.1. Taxonomy (NCBI): domain Eukaryota; kingdom Metazoa; phylum Chordata; class Chondrichthyes; order Orectolobiformes; family Hemiscylliidae; genus Chiloscyllium; species Chiloscyllium plagiosum. The sequence continues at coordinate 104,006,892 of NW_028270167.1, read as the reverse complement.
GGCAGTGTGAGGGAGAGAGTGGGACCTGGCAGTGTTAAGGAGAGTGAGGGAGTGCGAGCGGGCAGTGTAAGGGATAGAGTGAGTGTAACCCAGCAGTGTGAGGGAGAGTCGGAACTGGGATTGTGAGGGAGAGAGAGAGACAGGGAGTGGGTGTGTGAAGGAGAGAGAGAGTGGGACCCGGCAGTGTGAGGGAGAGAGAGTGGGACCCGGCAGTGTGAGGGAGAGAGAGAGTGGCAGCGGGCAGTGTGAGGGAGAGAGAGAGTGGGACCCGGCAGTATGAGGGAGAGAGAGTGGGAGCGGGCAGTGTGAGGGAGAGAGAGAGTGGGACCCGGCAGTGTGAGGGAGAGAGAGAGAGTGGGAGCGGGCACTGTGAGGGAGAGAGAGAGAGTGGGAGCGGGCAGTGTGAGGGAGAGAGAGTGGGAGCGGGCAGAGTGAGGGAGAGAGAGAGTGGGTGCTGGCAGTATGAGGGAGAGAGAGAGTGGGAGCGGGCAGTGTGAGGGAGAGAGAGTGGGAGCGGACAGTGTGAGGGAGAGAGAGTGGGAGCGGGCAATGTGAGGGAGAGAGTGGGAGCGGGCAGTGTGAGGGAGAGAGAGAGAGTGGGAGCGGGCAGTGTGAGGGAGAGAGAGGGTGGGACCCGGCAGTATGAGGGAGAGAGAGAATGGGAGCCGGCAGTGTGAGGGAGAGAAGTGGGAGCGGGCAGTGTGAGGGAGAGAGAGAGTGGGACCCGGCAGTGTGAGGAAGAGAGAGAGAGTGGGAGCGGGCAGTGTGAGGGAGAGAGAGAGAGTGGGAGCGGGCAGTGTGAGGGAGAGAGAGTGGGAGCGGGCAGAGTGAGGGAGAGAGAGAGTGGGTGCTGGCAGTATGAGAGAGAGAGAGAGAGTGGGAGCCGGCAGTGTGAGGGAGAGAGAGAGTGGGAGCAGACAGTGTGAGGGAGAGAGAGAGAGTGGGAGCGGGCAGTGTGAGGGAGAGAGAGTGGGAGCCGGCAGTGTGAGGGAGAGAGCGAGTGGGAGCGGGCAATGTGAGGGAGAGAGTGGGAGCGGGCAGTGTGAGGGAGAGAGAGTGGGAGCGGGCAGTGTGAGGGAGAGAGAGGGTGGGACCCGGCAGTATGAGGGAGAGAGAGAATGGGAGCCGGCAGTGTGAGGGAGAGAGAGTGGGAGCGGGCAGTGTGAGGGAGAGAGAGAGTGGGACCCGGCAGTGTGAGGAAGAGAGAGAGAGTGGGAGCGGGCAGTGTGAGGGAGAGAGAGAGAGTGGGAGCGGGCAGTGTGAGGGAGAGAGAGTGGGAGCGGGCAGTGTGAGGGAGAGAGAGAGAGAGTGGGAGCCGGCAGTGTGAGGGAGAGAGAGAGTGGGAGCAGACAGTGTGAGGGAGAGAGAGAGAGTGGGAGCGGGCAGTGTGAGGGAGAGAGAGTGGGAGCCGGCAGTGTGAGGGAGAGAGCGAGTGGGAGCGGGCAATGTGAGGGAGAGAGTGGGAGCGGGCAGTGTGAGGGAGAGAGAGAGTGGGAGCGGGCAGTGTGAGGGAGAGAGAGAGTGGGACCCGGCAGTGTGAGGGAGAGAGAGAGAGTGGGAGCGGGCAGTGTGAGGGAGAGAGAGAGAGTGGGAGCGGGCAGTGTGAGGGAGAGAGAGTGGGAGCGGGCAGAGTGAGGGAGAGAGAGAGTGGGTGCTGGCAGTATGAGAGAGAGAGAGAGAGTGGGAGCCGGCAGTGTGAGGGAGAGAGAGAGTGGGAGCAGACAGTGTGAGGGAGAGAGAGAGAGTGGGAGCGGGCAGTGTGAGGGAGAGAGAGTGGGAGCCGGCAGTGTGAGGGAGAGAGAGGGTGGGACCCGGCAGTATGAGGGAGAGAGAGAATGGGAGCCGGCAGTGTGAGGGAGAGAGAGTGGGAGCGGGCAGTGTGAGGGAGAGAGAGAGTGGGACCCGGCAGTGTGAGGGAGAGAGAGAGAGTGGGAGCGGGCAGTGTGAGGGAGAGAGAGTGGGAGTGGGCAGTATGAGGGAGAGAGAGAGTGGGAGCGGGCAGTGTGAGGGAGAGAGAGAGAGAGTGGGAGCCGGCAGTGTGAGGGAGAGAGAGAGTGGGAGCAGACAGTGTGAGGGAGAGAGAGAGAGTGGGAGCGGGCAGTGTGAGGGAGAGAGAGTGGGAGCCGGCAGTGTGAGGGAGAGAGCGAGTGTGAGCGGGCAGTGTGAGGGAGAGAGAGAGTGGGACACGGCAGTGTGAGGGAGAGAGAGAGAGTGGGAGCGGGCAGTGTGAGGGAGAGAGAGAGAGTGGGAGCGGGCAGTGTGAGGGAGAGAGAGTGGGAGCGGGCAGAATGAGGGAGAGAGAGAGTGGGTGCTGGCAGTATGAGGGAGAGAGAGAGTGGGAGCGGGCAGTGTGAGGGAGAGAGAGTGGGAGCGGGCAGTGTGAGGGAGAGAGAGTGGGAGCGGGCAATGTGAGGGAGAGAGTGGGACCCGGCAGTGTGAGGGAGAGAGAGTGGGAGCGGGCAGTGTGAGGGAGAGAGAGAGTGGGAGCGGGCAGTGTGAGGGAGAGAGAGGGTAGGACCCGGCAGTATGAGGGAGAGAGAGAATGGGAGCCGGCAGTGTGAGGGAGAGAGAGTGGGAGCGGGCAGTGTGAGGGAGAGAGAGAGTGGGACACGGCAGTGTGAGGGAGAGAGAGAGAGTGGGAGCGGGCAGTGTGAGGGAGAGAGAGAGAGTGGGAGCGGGCAGTGTGAGGGAGAGAGAGTGGGAGCGGGCAGTATGAGGGAGAGAGAGAGTGGGAGCGGGCAGTGTGAGGGAGAGAGAGTGGGAGCGGGCAGTGTGAGGGAGAGAGAGTGGGAGCGGGCAATGTGAGGGAGAGAGTGGGACCCGGCAGTGTGAGGGAGAGAGAGTGGGAGCGGGCAGTGTGAGGGAGTGAGAGAGTGGCAGCGGGCAGTGTGAGGGAGAGAGAGAGTGGCAGCGGGCAGTGTGAGGGAGAGAGAGTGGAACCCGGCAGTGTGAGGGAAAGAGAGTGGGAGCCGGCAGTGTGAGTGAGAGAGAGTGGGAGCGGGCAGTGTGAGGGAGAGAGAGTGGGAGCCGGCAGTGTGAGGGAGAGAGAGAGTGGGAGCGGGCAGTGTGAGGGAGAGAGAGAGTGGGAGCGGGCAGTGTGAGGGAGAGAGAGTGGGAGTGGGCAGTGTGAGGGAGAGAGAGAGTGGGAGCGGGCAGTGTGAGGGAGAGAGAGTGGGAGTGGGCAGTGTGAGGGAGAGAGAGAGTGGGAGCGGGCAGTGTGAGGGAGAGAGAGAGAGTGGGAGCGGACAGTGTGAGGGAGAGAGAGTGGGAGTGGGCAGTATGAGGGAGAGAGAGAGTGGGAGCGGGCAGTGTGAGGGAGAGTGAGAGAGTGGGAGCCGGCAGTGTGAGGGAGAGAGAGAGTGGGAGCGGGCAGTGTGAGGGAGAGAGAGAGAGGGTGGGAGCGGGCAGTGTGAGGGAGAGAGAGTGGGAGCCGGCAGTGTGAGGGAGAGAGAGAGTGGGAGCCGGCAGTGTGAGGGAGAGAGAGAGTGGGAGCAGACAGTGTGAGGGAGAGAGAGAGAGTGGGAGCGGGCAGTGTGAGGGAGAGAGAGTGGGAGCCGGCAGTGTGAGGGAGAGAGCGAGTGGGAGCGGGCAATGTGAGGGAGAGAGTGGGAGCGGGCAGTGTGAGGGAGAGAGAGAGTGGGAGCGGGCAGTGTGAGGGAGAGAGAGGGTGGGACCCGGCAGTATGAGGGAGAGAGAGAATGGGAGCCGGCAGTGTGAGGGAGAGAGAGTGGGAGCGGGCAGTGTGAGGGAGAGAGAGAGTGGGACCCGGCAGTGTGAGGGAGAGAGAGAGTGGGAGCGGGCAGTATGAGGGGGAGAGAGTGGGAGCGGGCATTGTGAGGGCGAGCGAGAGAGAGGGAGAGAGTGTGGAACCTGGCAGTGTGAAGGAGAGAAAGAGGGAGAGGGAGCAGGCAGTGTGAGGGAGAGAGAGAGGGGGACCCGGCAGTGTGAGGGAGAGAGAGAGAGGGAGCGAGTAGTGTGAGGGAGAGAGAGAGAGGGACCCGGCAGTGTGAGGGAGAGAGAGAGAGAGGGAGCTGGCAGTGTGAGGGAGAGAGAGAGTGGGAGCGGGCAGTGAGAGGGAGAGAGAGAGTTGGAGCGGGCAGTGTGAGGGAGAGAGTGGGAACTGGCAGTGTGAAGGAGAGAGAGGGAGTGGGAGCGGGCAGTGTAAGGGAGAGAGCGAGAGTGACACAGCAGTGAGAGGGAGAGAAAGAGTGGGACCTGGCAGTGTGAGGGACAGAGAGAGACAGAGAGTGGGCAGTGTGAGGGAGAGAGAGAGTGGGACCCAGCAGTGTGAGGGGGAGAGAGAGAGTGGGAGCGGGTAATGTGAGGGAGAGAGAGAGAGTGGGACTAGGCAGTGTGAGGGAGAGAGAGAGAGGGAGCGGGTAGTGTGAAAGAAAGAGAGAGAGTGGGAGCCGGCAGTATGAGGAAGAGAGAGAGTGGGAGCGGGCAGTGTGAGGGAGAGAGAGTGGGAGCGGGCAGTGTGAGGGAGAGAGAGAGAGTGGGAGCGGGATGTGTGAGGGAGAGAGAGTGGGAGCGGGCAGTGTGAGGGAGAGAGAGAGAGGGAGCGGGTAGTGTGAGGGAGAGAGAGAGAGTGGGAGCCGGCAGTGTGAGGGAGAGAGAGAGTGGGAGCCGGCAATGTGAGGGAGAGAGTGGGAGCGGGCAGTGTGAGGGAGAGAGAGTGGGAGTGGGCAGTGTGAGGGAGAGAGAGAGTGGGAGCGGGCAGTGTGAGGGAGAGAGAGATTGGGAGCGGGCAGTGTGAGGGAGAGACAGTGGGAGCCGGCAGTGTGAGGGAGAGAGAGAGTGGGAGCGGGCAGTGTGAGGGAGAGAGTGGGAGCGGGCAGTGTGAGGGAGAGAGTGGGAGCGGGCAGTGTGAGGGAGAGAGTGGGAGCGGGCAGTGTGAGGGAGAGAGTGGGAGTGGGCAGTGTGAGGGAGAGAGAGAGTGGGAGCGGGCAGTGTGAGGGAGAGAGAGAGAGAGTGGGAGCGGGCAGTGTGAGGGAGAGAGAGTGGGAGCCGGCAGTGTGAGGGAGAGAGAGAGTGGGTGCGGGCAATGTGAGGGAGAGAGAGATTGGGAGCAGGCAGTGTGAGGGAGAGAGAGAGTGAGGGTGGGCAGTGTGAGGGAGAGAGAGAGTGGGAGCGGGCAGTGTGAGGGAGAGAGAGAGTGGGAGCGGGCAGTGTGAGGGAGAGAGAGAGTGGGAGCGGGCAGTGTGAGGGAGAGAGAGAGAGGGTGGGAGCCGGCAGTGTGAGGGAGAGAGACAGTGGGAGCCGGCAATGTGAGGGAGAGAGTGGGAGCGGGCAGTGTGAGGGAGAGAGAGTGGGAGTGGGCAGTGTGAGGGAGAGAGAGAGTGGGAGCGGGCAGTGTGAGGGAGAGAGAGATTGGGAGCGGGCAGTGTGAGGGAGAGACAGTGGGAGCCGGCAGTGTGAGGGAGAGAGAGAGTGGGAGCGGGCAGTGTGAGGGAGAGAGTGGGAGCGGGCAGTGTGAGGGAGAGAGTGGGAGCGGGCAGTGTGAGGGAGAGAGTGGGAGCGGGCAGTGTGAGGGAGAGAGTGGGAGTGGGCAGTGTGAGGGAGAGAGAGAGTGGGAGCGGGCAGTGTGAGGGAGAGAGAGAGAGAGTGGGAGCGGGCAGTGTGAGGGTGAGAGAGTGGGAGCCGGCAGTGTGAGGGAGAGAGAGAGTGGGAGCGGGCAGTGTGAGGGAGAGAGAGAGAGGGTGGGAGCGGGCAGTGTGAGCGAGAGAGAGTGGGAGCCGGCAGTGTGAGGGAGAGAGAGAGTGGGAGCAGACAGTGTGAGGGAGAGAGAGAGAGTGGGAGCGGGCAGTGTGAGGGAGAGAGAGAGTGGGAGCGGGCAGTGTGAGGGAGAGAGAGAGAGGGTGGGAGCGGGCAGTGTGAGCGAGAGAGAGTGGGAGCCGGCAGTGTGAGGGAGAGAGAGAGTGGGAGCAGACAGTGTGAGGGAGAGAGAGAGAGTGGGAGCGGGCAGTGTGAGGGAGAGAGAGTGGGAGCAGGCAGTGTGAGGGAGAGAGCGAGTGGGAGCGGGCAATGTGAGGGAGAGAGTGGGAGCGGGCAGTGTGAGGGAGAGAGAGAGTGGGAGCGGGCAGTATGAGGGAGAGAGAGGGTCGGACCCGGCAGTATGAGAGAGAGAGAGTGGGAGCGGGCAGTGTGAGGGAGAGAGAGTGGGAGCGGGCAGTGTGAGGGAGAGAGAGAGTGGGGCCAGGCAGTATGAGGGAGAGAGAGAGTGGGAACGGGCAGTATGAGGGAGAGAGAGTGGGAGCGGGCATTGTGAGGGAGAGAGAGTGGGAGCGGGCATTGTGAGGGCGAGCGAGAGGGAGGGAGAGAGTGTGGAACCTGGCAGTGTGAAGGAGAGAAAGAGGGAGAGGGAGCAGGCAGTGTGAGGGAGAGTATGAGTGGGACCCAGCAGTGTGAGGGAGAGAGAGAGAGGGACCCGGCAGTGTGAGGGAGTGAGAGAGAGTGAGCGAGTAGTGTGAGGGAGAGAGAGAGAGTGGGAGCTGGCAGTGTGAGGGAGAGAGAGAGTGGGAGCGGGCAGTGTGAGGGAGAGAGTGGGAGCGGGCAGTGTGAGGGAGAGAGTGGGAACTGGCAGTGTGAAGGAGAGAGAGGGAGTGGGAGCGGGCAGTGTAAGGGAGAGAGCGAGAGTGACACAGCAGTGAGAGGGAGAGAGAGAGTGGGACCTGGCAGTGTGAGGGACAGAGAGAGACAGAGAGTGCGCAGTATGAGGGAGAGAGAGAGTGGGACCCAACAGTGTGAGGGGGAGAGAGAGAGTGGGAGCGGGTAATGTGAGGGAGAGAGAGAGTGGGACCAGGCAGTGTGAGGGAGAGAGAGAGAGGGAGCGGGTAGTGTGAGGGAGAGAGAGAGAGTAGGAGCCGGCAGTGTGAGGGAGAGAGTGGGAGCGGGCAGTGTGAGGGAGAGAGAGAGTGGGAGCCGGCAGTGTGAGGGAGAGAGAGAGAGTGGGAGCGGGCAGTGTGAGGGAGAGAGTGGGAGCGGGCAGTGTGAGGGAGAGAGAGAGTGGGAGCGGGCAGTGTGAGGGAGAGAGAGAGTGGGAGCGGGCAGTGTGAGGGAGAGAGAGAGAGTGGGAAAGGGCAGTGTGAGGGAGAGAGTGAGTGGGACCCGGCAGTGTGAGGGAGAGAGAGAGAGGGAGCGGGCAGTGTGAGGGAGAGAGAGAGTGGGTGCGGGCAGTGTGAGGGAGAGAGAGTGGGAGTGGGCAGTGTGAGGGAGAGAGAGAGTGGGAGCGGGCAGTTTGAGGGAGAGAGAGAGTGGGAGCGGGCAGTTTGAGGGAGAGAGAGAGAGTGGGAAAGGGCAGTGTGAGGGAGAGAGTGAGTGGGACCCGGCAGTGTGAGGGAGAGAGAGAGAGGGAGCGGGTAGTGTGAGGGAGAGATAGAGAGTGGGAGCCGGCAGTGTGAGGGAGAGCGAGAGTGGGAGCCGGCAGTGTGAGGGAGAGAGAGAGTGGGAGCCGGCAGTGTGAGGGAGAGAGAGAGAGGGAGCGGGTAGTGTGAGGGAGAGAGAGAGTGGGAGCGGGCAGTGTGAGGGAGAGAGAGAGAGTGGGAGCGGGCAGTGTGAGGGAGAGAGAGTGGGAGCGGGCAGTGTGAGGGAGAGAGAGAGTGGGAGCGGGCAGTGTGAGGGAGAGAGAGAGAGTGGGAGCGGGCAGTGTGAGGGAGAGAGAGTGGGAGCGGGCAGTGTGAGGGAGAGAGAGAGTGGGAGCGGGCAGTGTGAGGGAGAGAGAGTGGGAGTGGGCAGTGTGAGGGAGAGAGAGAGTGGGAGCGGGCAGTTTGAGGGAGAGAGAGAGTGGGAGCGGGCAGTTTGAGGGAGAGAGAGAGAGTGGGAAAGGGCAGTGTGAGGGAGAGAGTGAGTGGGACCCGGCAGTGTGAGGGAGAGAGAGTGGGAGCGGGCTGTGTGAGGGAGAGCGAGAGAGAGTGGGAGTGGGCTGTGTGAGGGAGAGAGAGTGGGAGCGGGCAGTGTGAGGGAGAGAGAGAGAGGGTGGGAGCGGGCAGTGTGAGGGAGAGAGAGTGGGAGTGGGCAGTGTGAGGGAGAGAGAGAGAGGGAGCGGGTAGTGTGAGGGAGAGAGAGCGAGTGGGAGCGGGCAGTGTGAGGGAGAGAGAGTGGGAGCCGGCAGTGTGAGGGAGAGAGAGAGAGTGGGAGCGGGCAGTGTGAGGGAGAGAGAGTGGGAGTGGGCAGTGTGAGGGAGAGAGAGAGTGGGAGCGGGCAGTGTGAGGGAGCGAGAGAGTGGGAGCGGGCAGTATGAGGGAGAGAGAGAGTGGGAGTGGGCAGTGTGAGGGAGAGAGAGAGTGGGAGCCGGCAGTGTGAGGGAGAGAGATAGTGGGAGCGGGCAGTGTGAGGGAGAGAGAGAGAGTGGGAGCGGGCAGTGTGAGGGAGAGAGAGTGGGAGTGGGCAGTGTGAGGGAGAGAGAGAGTGGGAGCGGGCAGTGTGAGGGAGAGAGAGAGTGGGAGCGGGCAGTATGAGGGAGAGAGAGAGTGGGAGCCGGCAGTGTGAGGGAGAGAGAGAGTGTGGGAGCGGGCAGTGTGAGGGAGGGAGAGTGGGAGCGGGCAGTGTGAGGGAGAGAGAGTGGGAGCGGGCTGTGTGAGGGAGAGCGAGAGAGAGTGGGATCGGGCTGTGTGAGGGAGGGAGAGTGGGAGCGGGCAGTGTGAGGGAGAGAGAGAGAGGGTGGGAGCGGGCAGTGTGAGGGAGAGAGAGTGGGAGTGGGCAGTGTGAGGGAGAGAGAGAGAGGGAGCGGGTAGTGTGAGGGAGAGAGAGAGAGTGGGAGCGGGCAGTGTGAGGGAGAGAGAGTGGGAGCCGGCAGTGTGAGGGAGAGAGAGAGAGTGGGAGCGGGCAGTGTGAGGGAGAGAGAGTGGGAGTGGGCAGTGTGAGGGAGAGAGAGAGTGGGAGCGGGCAGTGTGAGGGAGAGAGAGAGTGGGAGCGGGCAGTATGAGGGAGAGAGAGAGAGTGGGAGTGGGCAGTGTGAGGGAGAGAGAGAGTGGGAGCCGGCAGTGTGAGGGAGAGAGAGAGTGGGAGCGGGCAGTGTGAGGGAGAGAGAGAGAGTGGGAGCGGGCAGTGTGAGGGAGAGAGAGTGGGAGCGGGCAGTGTGAGGGAGAGAGAGTGGGAGCGGGCTGTGTGAGGGAGAGCGAGAGAGAGTGGGAGCGGGCTGTGTGAGGGAGAGAGAGTGGGAGCGGGCAGTGTGAGGGAGAGAGAGAGAGGGTGGGAGCGGGCAGTGTGAGGGAGAGAGAGTGGGAGTGGGCAGTGTGAGGGAGAGAGAGAGAGGGAGCGGGTAGTGTGAGGGAGAGAGAGAGAGAGTGGGAGGGGGCAGTGTGAGGGAGAGAGAGTGGGAGCCGGCAGTGTGAGGGAGAGAGAGATTGGGAGCGGGCAGTGTGAGGGAGAGAGAGAGAGAGGGTGGGAGCGGGCAGTGTGAGGGAGAGAGAGTGGGAGCCGGCAGTGTGAGGGAGAGAGAGTGGGAGCCGGCAGTGTGAGGGAGAGAGAGATTGGGAGAGGGCAGTGTGAGGGAGAGAGAGAGAGAGAGGGTGGGAGCGGGCTGTGTGAGGGAGAGAGAGTGGGAGCGGGCAGTGTGAGGGAGAGAGAGAGAGGGTGGGAGCGGGCAGTGTGAGGGAGAGAGAGTGGGAGTGGGCAGTGTGAGGGAGAGAGAGAGAGGGAGCGGGTAGTGTGAGGGTGAGAGAGAGTGGGAGCGGGCAATGTGAGGGAGAGAGTGGGAGCGGGCAGTGTGAGGGAGAGAGAGAGTGTGAGTGGGCAGTGTGAGGGAGAGAGAGTGGGAGTGGGCAGTGTGAGGGAGAGAGAGAGTGGGAGCGGGCAGTGTGAGGGAGAGAGAGAGAGTGGGAGCGGGCAGTGTGAGGGAGAGAGAGTGGGAGCCGGCAGTGTGAGGGAGAGAGAGAGTGGGAGCGGGCAATGTGAGGGAGAGAGAGATTGGGAGCGGGCAGTGTGAGGGAGAGAGAGAGTGAGGGTGGGTAGTGTGAGGGAGAGAGAGAGTGGGAGCGGGCAGTGTGAGGGAGAGAGAGAGAGTGGGAGCCGGCAGTGTGAGGGAGAGAGAGAGTGGGAGCGGGCAGTGTGAGGGAGAGAGAGAGTGGGAGCGGGCAGTGTGAGGGAGAGAGAGTGGGAGTGGGCAGTGTGAGGGAGAGAGAGAGTGGGAGCGGGCAGTGTGAGGGAGAGAGAGAGTGGGAGAGGGCAGTGTGAGGGAGATAGAGAGAGTGGGAGCGGGCAGTGTGAAGGATAGAGAGATTGGGACATGGCAGTGTGAGGGAGAGAGAGAGAGGGAGCGGGTAGTGTGAGGGAGAGAGAGAGAGTGGGAGCCGGCAGTGTGAGGGAGAGAGAGAGTGGGAGCGGGCAGTGTGAGGGAGAGAGAGAGTGGGAGCGGGCAGTGTGAGGGAGTGAGACAGTGGGAGCGGGCAATGTGAGGGAGAGAGTGAGCAAGTTATCCAAGATTGTGGAACAGGTGTCTTTGGCCTGTCTCCTCCAGGCTGGCCATATTTCTTTTCCCTCTCTCTCCTTCTAGTGTATATTTTCCTTCCCTTCTGGAGTTCTGTCGAGAGGCAGCAGTGGTAATGCATTGTGGGAAGTGTGCCAGCGGCCGTGGGTCCTGAGTGCTGTCGGATGACCATCTGGGGTGTGGATGTGGCTGTGGGCCTGAGCCTAACATGGCCAGAGCAAGCCAAATGTGTCCAAAAGTGTCGATGGGGGAGATAGCCCCCCACCCCTATCCCCAGCATCTGCAGCATCGAGAGCAGGGAGATGGAGTTTTCCCAAACAGCGGGCCCAAGCAAAGGGGATTGAGCGTTCACAGGGAGTGCACTTCAGAAACACTGTGCAACTTTTACTGTTATTCCTTTATTGTTCCACTTAACACTATGAAGGACTGTAGTGTTAACATTTTACTTTATTTCTTGATTTTTCTACTTATACTAAAAAACACAGCAATGCTTTGCCTCTAACTTAATTTTTGTGTTACTACGCGTACAGTGTTTGATGACATTGTGCACATTTCACTGCACTCCTGTACCCCTGTACTTGAGAACACATAACAATAAAGTTTACATCTGAATCTAAATACCAAACACCTTCTTCACTCCCCATCTACCTGTGACTCCACTTTCAAACATCAATGAACCAGCACTCCAAGGTCTCTTTGTTTAGTAACACTCCCCAGGATCTTTACCATTAAGTGTATATGTCCCACCCTGAGTTGCCTTCCCAAAATGCAGCACCTCACGTTTATCTAAATTAAATTCCATCTCCCACTCCTCAGCCCAGTAACCCATCTGATCAAGGTCCCGAGGTACTCTGTGGGAATTTTTGCTGTCCACTACATATCCAATTTTAGTGTCATCTGCAAAATTACTGACTCTACTTCCAATGTTCACATTCAAATTGTTTATATAAATGACAAAAAGCGATGACCCCGCATCGATCACTGTGTCCCACCGTTGGTCACAGGTCTCCAGTCTGGAAAGTAACCTCCATCACCACCCTCTGCCTCCTTCCTTCTATCTCCAAATGGCTTGTTCTCCTTGTGTTCCATGTGACCTCATCTTGCTCATCAATCTATCATGTAGAACTTTGTTGAACGCCTTACTGAAGTACATATCGATCACTTTCACCTCACTGTCTTCATCAATCCTGATTTGGAGGTGCCGGTGTTGGACTGGGGTGAATAAAGTTTAAAATCACACAGCACCCGGTGATAGTCCAACAGGTTTATTTGGAAGCACTAGCTTTTGGAGCACTGCTCCTTCATCAGGTGGTTGTGGAGGATAAGATCATAAGACACAGAATTTATTGTAAATGTTTACAGTGTGATGCAACTGAAATTATATATTGAAAAAGACCTGGATTGTTTGTTATGTTTCTCATCTTTTAGAATGACCATGTTGTTTTCAGTTGTTTCATATGAAAATCCCAGAACTTTTTTTTTTAAAGTTACATTCTCAAGTGAACTTTACCAATAGATGTCATGTCAGCTGTGATCTCTCGGCCTGGCACGATGATCTCTCAGCCCGGTGTGGTGGTCTCTTGGCCTGGCACGATGATCTCTCAGCCCGGTGTGGTGATCTCTCGGCCTGGCACGATGATCTCTCAGCCCGGTGTGGTGGTCTCTCAGCCTGGCATGTGCAGTGTCTCGGCCAGCCATGGCTTTAGTGAAGACCTCTGGTCTCACCGAGGCAAAGCACATAACAAAGACTGAAATGTTTGAGCTTGCATTTTATTTGTTCATTTTCCATTTCAAACTAAGAAGGCCTGCAACATATAGCTTTTAACCTCACTTCATTTTTTAAAAATTCGTTTTGTGGGACTTGAGCATCACTGGCTGGCCAGCATTGATAGCCCAACCCTATTTGTCCTTGAGAAGATGGTGGTGAGCTGTCTTCCTGAATCACTGCAGTCCACTTGCTGTGGATTGACCCAAAATGTTCGTAGAGAGGGAATTCCAGGATTCTGACCCAACGACTGTGAAGGAACAGCGGTGTATTTCCAAGTCAGGATGGTGAGTGGCTTGGAGGGGAACTTACAGCTGATTGTGTTCTCAGGTACTTGCTGCCCTTGTCCTTCTGGATGGAAGCAGTCGTTGGTTTGGAAGGTGCTGCCTAAAGATCTTTGGTGAATTTCTGCGGAGCATCTTGTAGATAGACACACTGCTGCTCCTGAGCACCGGTGGTGGAGGGATTGAATGTTTGTAGATGTGGTGCCAATCAAGCGGGTTGCTTGGTCCTGGATGGTGTCAAGCTTCTTGAGTGTTGTTGGAGCTGCACCCATCCAGGCAAGTGGGAAGGATTCCATCACACTCCTGACATCATATATTTTATGCAGCACTATTATTACTGTAAAAATAAAAAAAGTTTAATTTTTAAGTTTGTTCTTTCTTTCTACCTTCTGCTTAAGATTCTATGATTAGGTATTTGTCCCAAAGATGGTGCATTGTGTGGTGACATTATACACTTCTCACTGTATTCCTGTACCTTTGTCCTGAGTACACGTGACAATAAAATCAAAATCAAATTATAGACAAAAGAAAGAAGAGTTGGAATAACTATTGGAAAACTTAACAGGATAATGGGTTATTTATCTCATAAACAGCAACTGCTCCAATAGCATAACATTCCATAAACATATCCTTGACACAGGTAAATTCAGGAAAATAGATTGTCTCACATGCAATTCTGGACAAGGATTGTAATAGAGTTGTTCAAGATTACATTTCCTTTCAGTGTTCTGGAGACAATTCAATATTTATTTATCCCTTTAGATCTTTCCTATTCATGTCCCTGCCCATATGTCTCCGAAATGTTGTAATTGTACCTGCCTGGACCACCTTCTCTGGCAGCCCATTCCATGCACACACACCCCCTGCATGAAAATGTTGTCCCTCTGGTCCCTTTTAAATCTTTCCCCTCTCACCTTAAACCTGTACCATCTGGTTTTGGACTCCCCTGCCCTGGGGAAAAGACCTTGGCTATTCATCTTGTCTCTGGCCCCTCATGATTTTATAAAGCTCGGGACAAGAAGCTGCGTAAAAGATGCTGCAGAAGATATTGTTGCATTTTGCCAGTGATGATATATAAGCAGGGCAGAAGATGAAAACCTGATTACCAGGAAACAGAGAATCAGAATAAAGGCTTCAGTTTCAGACTGGTAACTAATGGAGTGTCACGGGGTTCAATGCTGAGACCTCAACTATTTACAATCACATTAAACTACTGGGTTGAGCAAATGGGAAGGAAAAGGAACCTGGAGTATAATGTGGCTGTGGCATGAGGTTGTTTGCTTGACAGGAATAACAGAGAGCAGAACATTATTTAAAAGGGGAGAGACGACAGAATTCTGTAGGAGGGGGATCGGCCTGTTCTTGTACAGGAATCTAAAAGAGTAGTATACAGGTGCATCAAATAATTTGGTAGTCAGATGGAATATTGACCTTTAATGTTAGGGAGTAATGAATAAAAGGAGGGAGGTCTTACAGCCACACAGTCACTGTTCAGACCACACATTGAGTACTGCGTTCAGTTTTGGTTTCCTTTACTAAAAGATATACTTGTATTGGAAACAGTTCAGAGAAGTCTCAGTTCCTGGGAGGACACTGGATTAGAAACGTTAACTCTCTTACCCCTCCACAGATGCTGCCTGACCTGCTGCGTTTCTCCAGTGATTTCTTTCTTGTGTTTTCCAACATGTTTCTATATCGAATAGTAAATATCCTGGAGTGAGTTACAGACTGGAATCCAATCAAGGGGTTCTGGGTATTGATCTGACTAGAAAGACACTGGAATTCTGAAGATGTGATTGCAAAAATATTTTTATCTCACTAGTATCCAGGGGAGGGGTCTTTTTAAAAGTAAAACTCAATAATGAAACTTTTATGTGCATTAGTCTGGGAAAGCCCACCTGGGACTGTACCCTCCAAGGTGGGTCTGTCTCTCAGTGACCTGGAGTTGTTTCCTGGTTACTGCCTTTTCATAGCATCCCTGTTGCAGTGTTTTAAATGCAGGAAGAGCTCACTGAACAATGAAGAACAAAGAACAATACAGCACAGGACCAGGCCCTGCGGCCCTCCAAGCCTGTGCTGACACATGTTACCCTTCCATACTAAAACCATCTTCATTTCCAGGATCTGTATCCCTCTATTCCTTTCCTATTTGTGTATTTGTCCAGGTATTCCCTTGAATGCTGCTAATGTGTCTGCTTCTATCACTTCCTCTGGCAGTACATTCCAGGCACTCACCACCCTTTGTGTGAAAAACGGGCCTTGCACATCTCTTTTAAACTTCCCTCCTTGTGGTTTGAACCTGTGCCTTTCATAATTGACCCCTCAACCCTGGGAAAAAGCCTCATATTTCCACTTCATCCAATGCCATTCACAATCTTATAAACTTCTACTGGGTCAGCCCTCAATGTCCTGCATATCCAGTGAAAACAAATCCAGTCTATCTAACCTTTCTTCAAAATCCCCATACCAAGACAACACCCTGGTAAACCTATTCTGTACCCCCTCCAAAGCACCAACATCCTTCTAGTAGTGTGATCAGAACTGGACACAATATTCCAAGTGTAGTCTCACTGAAGTTCTATAAATCCGTAGCATAACTTTCCGAACATAGAAATCATCGAGTGCCTACTGTGCGGAAACAGGCCATTTGGCCCAACAAGTCCACTCCAATCCTGTGAAGAGTATCCCACCCTGACCCACTCCCCTCCTCTAATACTCTATATTTCTCCTGACTAACGCACCTAACCTACATATCCCTGAACACCATGGGCAATTTAGCTTGGCCATGTCACCTAACCTGCACATCTTTGTACTATCCATATACTCAATGCTCCTTCCAATGAAGGTAAGCTTGCTATAGGCCTTTTTTACCCCCTTATCCAGCAGCACTGCCACCTTCAGTGATCTGTGGACCTGCATACCCAGATCCCTCTGCATGTTAATGCTCCGAAGGGTTCTGCCATTCATTGTATAATTTCCAACTGTACTTGACCTTCCCAAATGTATCACCTCACATTTGTCTGGATTAAGCTCCATCTGCCATGTTTCTGTCCATGCCTCCAACTGATCTATATACTGTTGTATCCTCTGACAATTCTCCTCAATATCTACAACTCCATCAATCATTGTATCATCCCAATCTTTTTATCGTCTGCAAACTTAGACCAGCCATGTTTTCCTCCAAATTATTTATAAAGACCATGAACAGTAGAGGTCCCAGCTCTGATCCCTGAGAACACCACTCGTCACAGCCTCCATTCTGAAAAGCTTCCTCCACCACTCCCCTCTGTCTCCTACGATTGAGTCAGTTTTAAACAGGAAAATCCATCCGGCCAGTTCACCCCTGACACCATGTGACTTCACCTTTTGTACCAGTCTGCCATGAGGGGCCTTGTCAAAGGTTTTACTGAAGTCCATAGAGACAACATCGACTGGTTTTCCCTCATCCATCATCTTCATCATCTCCTCAAAAAACATGGTCAAGTTAGTAAGGCACGACCTCTCCCGCACACAACCATGCTGTCTGTCACTAATAAATCCATTTTCTTTAAAGTGCATATAGATCTTGTCCGTGTGAATCTTTTCCAATCATTTCCCTACACTGACATAAGGCTCACAGCTCTGTAATTCCCAGGATTATCCCTGCTACCCTTCTTCAACAATGGGACAACATCAGCTATTCTCCAGGCCTCTGGGACCTCACCTGTGGCCAGAGAGAATACAAAGATGTCTGTCAATGCTGCAGCAATTTGTTCTCTTGTCTCCCTCAATATTCTGGGATCGATCCCATCAGGACCCAGGGACTTATTTACCTTAATACTTTTTAAGACACACAGAATGTTTCCGTGTCCATGTTTAACCTGATGTCATGAGGCTTCATGGGGTCTGGCATTAATGCTGAGCACTTCCAGAGCACAGCCCTCTTGACTGTATCCCACGGAGCTGTTCCCTCTGCTGGCTCTGTCCTGTCAGTGGGACAGGACCTGCCCTGAGATGGTCATTGTGTTGTCTGGGACACTTTCTGTAAAGTGGGATTCTGTGAGTGTGACTATGTTCGATTGTTGCTTGATTAGTCTGTGAGGAATATACTGCAGGGCAGTTTTATGTTTTCTCCAATAAAGAGTTGACTCCTCTTGATTTCTTTCAATTTTAAAATCAAGCCGGACCAAACTAATTTTTTCATTTGAAGACAATTTAACTATTTTTCACTTCAATAAGCCGAGTACACAACTCAATTCAGTAACTGCAGTAACCAGCTGGGTCACCTTCCCAACACACTGCCCGAGCAAATACATTGAAAACGGCTCCGGAAAGGCCTGAATTCAAATATAGTGCTGCTGCACCTCACTGTCCCTCCAATAAAGAGTGAGTCAATGATGGGCTCTGAAATCTGTCCAGAGAGCTTCCAAACTGGGTCCAGGCAGTTATTCAAATATCCCCTCACTACAGACAATTCAGAACTATCTCAGAGAGGGTGCAGAATATTCCCAAAGCGGAGGGGGACCAGCAGGATGTTGCTGTACACATTGGAACCCATGATACAGGATGGGAAAAGGACGAGGTTCTGAGGAGAGAAAATAGGAATTTAGGCAGGAACTTAAAAGTCGATCCCGGAGGGTAGTTGTAGGAGGGGGATGAGGGTGTGAGTCCTTTTAGGATAGAGACTACGAGAAAGAATATCAGGCTCATATGATTTAACCAAATCAGAAATTATAGATGTACTGAATAAAAGCAGAGGGCTCAGTAAACGGATTCCCGCGGCTGGGTTTTGAGATTTCACTCCCTATTGTCGGTCTCCTCCCTCATTCATTCCATTTCACGGAGGCGCGATTTGACAGTAACTTTCTTAAAGGGGACAGAGACCCCATTCAATCTGTATCTAACAGGTCCGTGCTGATGGAGCAACTTGTTTGATGTCCTGCAAGCTGTTCAAGACCCGGTAGATGGTTCTGAGGGGGATTAGTATTCTCATCTTTTCATAGTTTCGGGTGAGATAGTGCGCTGGGGAGTGGGGAGACCACAGTTTGATGAGTGACTGAATGAAATGCGGAAGGAGTAAATACCGAGCGATTGTGAGTGGGTTGGCAAATAAAGGGCCTTAATATAAAAATAAAGAAACATATAGTACAATATCTCACGAACCCATATAATAAGATGTTTGAAGGTGATTGACTCTCTGCATCAGTAAAGCCACGCCAGCTCGCCCACGGAGACATTGGGAATGATTAACTGATATGGGTGAGCAGGGCAGAACCTCAGCAGATCACAGGATATTCAGGGACAAAGGTTACAAGATAAACAAGTGACCACATCAGCGAACAGGCACCGTGTGTTTGAATCTGACCGGTAGATATGTAATAGACAGTGACCTGATGTCATCAAAATGCCGAGTTAATTGGATTATTAATTTGATGTAATTAATTTACAGACCTGATGGAATTAACTTCCTCGTCAACTGATTTACAGACCTGATGTAATCATCGCCCAGTTGGTTGACTTGTGGACTTGATATGATCAACTGCACACTAACAGTTAATTTGTAGGCTGACATAACTTTGATGTCAGAAAGTGTAAGAATGGTATTGTGCGGGTGTTTGACAGAGAGAGCTGGATTGTCCTGTGTGATGGTCTGGAGTTCCTCTCCTGGCTGTAATCGATTCCCGCTGGAATAAACTGCTGTTCCTGCTGAATTGCCCAGGCCTTCAGAGTCTTCTTGCCTCAGAGACAGCGGTCACTCCTACAGCAGTAATATCTGGATTACTCCCAGTGCCGTGTCCCAGTGGGAGTAGGAACAGGAGGGTAGAGCAGATGAATGTGTAGCTGAGGAGCTGGTATTGGGGAGAAGGATTCATATTTTTGGATCATTGGAATCTCTTCCAAAGCAGAGACTTGGGACTGCCATAGCGTTAAGGGTTTGGATAGAGAGGAATTTGTGAAGTGTGCACAAGCAAATGTTCTGATTCAGTATTTGGATGGACTTAGGAAAGAAGAAGCAAAACTTGACCTACTCTTGGGAAATAAATCAGGACAGGTGACTGAGCTATCAGTCAGGGAGCGCTTCAGGGCCAGTGGCCCTGATCCTATTAGATTTAAAATAGTGATGGAAAATGACAGAGCAGGTCTAAAAGTTAAAGATATTAATTTAGAGGAAGGCCAATTTTGATGATATTAGGCAAGAACTTACAAAAGTTGATTGGAGGTGGGTATTCACAGGTAAAGGACGGCTGGAAAGTTGGAAGCGTTCAACAATGAGATAATGAGAGTCCAGAGACAGTACGTTCTTGTTAGGGTGAAGGGCAAGGCTGGTAGGTGTAGGGAATGCTGGATGACCAGAGAAAATGAGGTTTTGTTCAAGAATAAGAAGGAAGCATATGTCAGGTATAGACAGCAGGGATTGGGAGAATCTCAAGAAGAGTATAAAGGCAGGAGAAGTATACATAACGGGGAAACCAGGAAGGTAAAAATGGGACATGAGATAGCTTTGGCAAATAGGGTTAAGGAGAATCCAAAAGGATTTTATAAATACATTAAAGATAAAAGGGTGATTATGGAGAGAATAGGGTCCCTGAAAGATCAACAAGCCCACCTGTGGATCAACAAGCCCATCTTGCATCAGTGTTTATTGTGAAGAAGGAGATGGAAGCATGAGAACTTGGGGAAGTAAATATCTGTAATAAGGACATCTTCAAAATGCCCATAGAACAGAGGAAGAGGTGCTGGACATCTTAAAACACATAAAGGTTTATATATCCTCAGGACCTGTCCAGGTGTACCCGAGAGCTCTGTGAGAAGCTCGGGAAATGATTACTGGGGCCCTTGCTGAGGTATTTATATCATCAATAGTCACTGATAAGGTGCCAGAAGGCTGGGGGTTGGCGAACGTGGTGTCATTGTTCAAGAAATGTGGGAAGGAGATCGGTGAGCCTGACATCGGTGGTGGGCAATATGTTGAACGGGATCCTGAGGGATCCTGAGGATTTACATAAATTTGGAAAGACAAGGACAGATTAGAGTTAGTCAACATGCTGGGAAATCATGTTTCATTAACTGAATTGAGTTTTTTAAAGAAGTAATGAAGAGGATTGATGAAGGCAGGGTGGTGAATGTGATTTATATGGACTTCAGTAAGGCGTAAAACAAAGTTCTGAATGGTCAGTTGTTTAGAAACACGAGGTCACGTGGAATATAAGTAGAATACTAGCCATTTGGATACAGAAGGTAGAAGACAGAGGGTGGCGATGGAAACCTGTGAGACCTGTGACCAGCGGTGTGACACATTGATTGGTGCTGGGTCCACCGCTTTTCATCATTTATGTATCTCCCTCATTGACGCTTCGGGCTTGCTCTGACCATGTTAGGCTCGGGCCCACAGCCACATCCATGACTCGATGGGCCGAATGGCCTAATTTCCACTCCTATGTCCTATGTCTTGTGGTCACACCCCAGATGGCCATCCGACAGCACTCAGGACCACGGTTGCTGGCACACTTCCCACAATGCAACACCAGTGCTGCCTCTCAACAGAACTCCAGAAATGAAGGAAAATATATATTAGAAGGAGAGAGAGGGAAAGGAATATAGCCAGCCTGGAGCAGATGGACTGCATGTGCCTGTTCCACAATCTTGGATACCTTGCTCAATCTCCCACTCACACTGCCCGCTCCCACACTCTCTCTCTCCCTCACACTGCCCGCTCCCACTCTCACTCCCTCACACTTCCCGCTCCCACTCTCTCTCTCATTCGGCCCACTCCCACTCTCTCTCTCCCTCACACTGCCCATTCCCACTCTCTCTCCCTCACACTGCCCATTCCCACTCTCTCTCCCTCACACTGCCGGCTCCCACTCTCTCTCCCTCACACTGCCGGCTCCCACTCTCTCTTTCCCTCACACTGCCCGCTCAGACTCTCTCTCTCCCTCACACTGCCAGCTCCCACTCTCTCTCTCTCCCTCACACTGCCCGCTCCCACTCTCTCTCCCTCACACTGCCCATTCCCACTCTCTCTCCCTCACACTGCCCGCTCCCACTCTCTCTCCCTCACACTGCTCGCTCCCACTCTCTCCCTCACTCGGCCCGCTCCCACTCTCTCTCTCCCTCACACTGCCTGCTCAGACTCTCTTTCTTCCTCACACTGCCCATTCCCACTCTCTCTCCGTCACACTGCCCGCTCCCACTCTCTCTCCCCCACACTGCCGGCTCCCACTCTCTCTCCCTCACACTGCCGGCTCCCACTCTCTCTCCCTCACACTGCCGGCTCCCACTCTCTCTCCCTCACACTGCCGGCTCTCACTCTCTCTCTCCATCACACTGCCGGCTCCCACTCTCTCTCCCCCACACTGCCGGCTCCCACTCTCTCTCCCTCACACTGCCGGCTCCCACTCTCTCTCCCTCACACTGCCCGCTCAGACTCTCTCTCTTCCTCACATTGCCCACTCCCACTCTCTCCCTCACACTGCCAGTTCCCACTCTCTCTCCCTCACACTGCCCACTCCCACTCTCTCTCTCCCTCATACTGCCCACTCCCACTCTCTCTTCCTCACACTGCCCGCTCAGACTCTCTTTCTTCCTCACATTGCCCGCTTCCACTCTCTCCCCCTCACACTGCCAGTTCCCACTCTCTCTCCCTCACACTGCCCACTCCCACTCTCTCTCTCCCTCATACTGCCGGCTCCCACTCTCTCTCTCCCTCATACTGCCCGCTCCCACTCTCTCTCCCTCACACTGCTCGCTCCCATTCTCTCTCCCTCACACTGCCCGCTCCCACTCTCTCTCTCCCTCATCCGAAATTGATTTTCCTGCTCCTTGGTTGTGCCTAACCTGCTGTTCCTTTCTAGCACCACTCTGATCTCCAGCATCTGCAGTACCCATTTCTGCCGAATAGAAAAGACTGGCAGCTCAGTGTTCTGGGTTTGAGATGGTGCAGAAGGGATAGAAAGAGGCAAGGCAGGGGGAGGGCTGGCATTTTTGATTAAGGAAAATATTACTCCTGTAATTAGAGAAGGTATTTCTGAGGGATCATTTAGTGAAAATATATGGGTTCAAGTTAGAAATAAGAAAGGGATGATCACCTTGGTGGGGTTTTATATCAGCTCCCCAATAGTCAGAGGGCAATTGAGAAGCAAATATGTCGAGAGATCTCAAATATATGTAAGATTAATAAGTTTGTAATAGTAGGGGATTTTAATTTTCCAAACATTGAATCAGACTGCCATGGTGTGAAAGTTTTTGATGGTGAAGAACTTATTCAATTGCAAGAAATTTTTTGCAATAGATATATAAATCTTCCTACGAGAGATGGACCAAAACATGACCTTCTCTTGGGAAATAAGGCAGGGCAAGTGACTGAAGTGTGATCAGGGAACACTTTTGGACCAGTGATCATAATGCCAGTAACTAAAATAGTTGTGTAAAAGGATAAAAGTTAAAGTTCTTAATTGGAGTGAGGCAAATGGGTATGAAAGGGTATGAAACAAGAACTTTCTGGAGCAGAATGATCGCAGGGAAAAGGATGACTGACAAGTGGGAGGCCTTCCAATGTGTGAGAACAAGAATTCAGAAACATTCTGTTCCTGTTAGAGTGAAAGGCAAGGCTGGTAAGATTAGGGTGCAATGGATGAATAAAGATGTTGAAGTTCAAGTCAAGAATAAAAAAAAACATCTATTAGAGAGACAATTGGGATCAACTGAATGTCTTGAAGCGTGTAAAGAGTGTAGGGACATTCTTCAGAAGGAAATGAGGAAGGCAAAGAGGGGACAGGAGAGAGCATTGGCAGATAGGGTAAAAATTATCCAAAGAGGTTCCATAAGTACATTGAGTGGGGGAGCAACTGGAGAGAGAGTAGGACCCCTTAAAGACCAACAAGGTTGTCTTTGTGTTGAACCTCAAGAGATGGGAGGGATATAAAAATATTTTGCATCCATTTTTATTGTTGGGAAAGAAATGGAAGCTGGAGAAATCAGGGATATAAATATTGATAAATAAATGTTTTGGAAACAGTTCACAGAAAACAGAAGAGGAAGTGCCGGAGATCTTAAAAAACATAAAGATAGATAAACCTGATCAAGTGTGTCCCAGGACGCTGTGGGAAGTCAGAGAGAAGATTGCAGGGCCCCGAGCAGAAATATTTGTATCATCAATAAACACAGGTGATGAACTGGAGGACTGGAGTGTGGCTAATGTGTCATTGTTTAAGAAGGAATGTGAGGAGAAGTCTAGGAACGATCGACCTGTGAGTCTGTCCTCGGTGGTGGGTAGATTTTTAGAGATGATCCTGAAAGATAGGATTTACAGAGGTTGGAGAGGAAAGGATTGATTAGAGATGGGCAGTCTGATTTAGTGTGAGCAAAATCATGTCTCCCATTTGATTGGGTTTGATTTTGGAAGTAACCAAAATGATTGATGAGGACAGAGTGTTAGATGGTGTTTGCTTGGCCTTTAGTAAAGCCTTTGATGAGGCTCTGCATGATCGACTAATTGGTAAAGTTAGATCACATAGGATTCAGGGTGGGCTTGCCAACTGAATACAGAATTGGTTTTTTGGCAGAAGATGGTGGATCATTGTTTTTAAGATGGAGGCCTGTGACCAGCGGTGTCCCACAGGGAGCGGTACTGGCTCCACTTCTGTTAGTCATTTATACAAAGGATTTGGATGGGAATGTAGGAGGCAATGGTTAGTAAGTTTGTGGATGACACCAAAATGGTAAAATAGACAGTGAAGAATGTGACCCAAGATTACAAAAAGATCTTGATCAATTGGGTCAAAGGGCTGAGGAGCGGCGGATGGAGTTTAATTTGGATAAACGTGAGGTATTGCATTGTGGTAATACAAACAAGGTCAGGACTTAATGGTCGGGCCCTGGGTAGTGTGGGAGAGCAGAGAGACACCTCAGGGTTCAGGTGCATAGTCCTTTGAAATTTGCATCCCAGTTAGATAGGGTAGTTAAGAAGATGTTTATCATGCTTGCCTTCATTGCCCAGACCTTTGAGTATCAGAGTTCTGACATTATATAGAACTTGTACAGGACAGTGATGAGGCCTCTTCTGGATTAATGTGTGCAATTCTCATCGCCCTGTTATAGGAAGGATATTATTAAACTGGAGAGGGTTCAGTAAAGATTTACCGAGATGTTGCCAGGAATGGAGTGTTTGAGATATCGACATGGGCTGTTGCACTGGAGGGTGAGGGGGTGACCTTATTGATGTTTAAACAATCATGTGGGGCACAGATAAGATGAATGATAAGAGTCTTTTCCCTCGGATGGGGAGTTCAAACCTGGGGGTATATTTTTAAGGTGAGAGGAGAAAGATTGAAAAAGGACGAGGGGCAATGGTTTTAGAATGTTGGATGTGGAATGAACTATCAGAGGAAATGATGGATGCAGGTCCAGTTACAATGTTTAAAATACATTTGGACAAGTTCATGAATAGGAAAGGTTTGGAGGGATATGCGCCCAGCGCAGGCAGGTGGGAATAGTTTAGTTTTGGAACATGGTCGGTGTGGCCGGGTTGGTCCGAAGGGTCTGTCTCCGTGCTGCATGACTCTATGACTCCATGACATTTCGGTACGCAGTCAAAAGACATGTTAGTCTCTGCCCTTTGCCCTCCAGCCCAGGGGCTGGGACACAGCAGGGGGAAGGGTATTGTTGATGGATGGAGATACCGAGGGGCTTTTATATGCAGGGAGTGCTTAATGGAGGAACTACAGAGAGACAGATCAGGATTGATGAAGCTGCACAAGGGAGGCAATTAGACAGGAGCCATGGAGGGGACAGGGGGAATGGAGGGGACAGGGGTAATGGAGGGGGACAGGGGTAATGGAGGGGGACAGGGGCCATGGAGGGGGACAGGGGTAATCGAGGGGGACAGGGGCCATGGAGGGGACAGGGGTAATGGAGGGGGACGGGGCCATGGAGGGGACAGGGGTAATGGAGGGGGACAGAAGCCATGGAGGGGGACAGGGGCAATGGAGGAGGACAGGGGTAATGGAGGGGGACAGGGGCCATGGAGGGGGACAGGGGTAATGGAGGGGGACAGGGGCCATGGAGGGGACAGGGGTAATGGAGGGGGACAGGGGCTATGGAGGGGACAGGGGTAATGGAGGGGGACAGGAGCCATGGAGGGGACAAGGGTAATGGAGGGGGACAGGGGCCATGAAGGGGACAGGGATAATTGAGGGGGACAGGGGCCATGGAGGGGGACAGGGGTAATAGAGGGGGACAGGGGCCATGGAGGGGACAGGGATAATGGAGGGGGACAGGAGCCATGGAGGGGACAGGGGTAATGGAGGGGGACAGGAGCCATGGAGGGGACAGGGGTAATGGAGGGGGACAGGAGCCATGGAGGGGACAGGGGTAATGGAGGGGGACAGGAGCCATGGAGGGGGACAGGGGCTAAATTTGCAGTGAGTGGGAGGTTGTCCAATATTGAAGGGGGGAATGCAGATTCAATCTCAAGATTGAACAAGAGAAACAGGGAAGGAAAGGAAGAGAAGGGGAGAGAAAAATGAGAGAAGAAGAAAGAGCAAGAGAGTGGGAAAGAACACAGTAAAGGTGGGAAGAAGAGACAGGAGAGAAAAATGCAAAAGAAAAGGCTGTCAGTAAGAGAGAGAGAGCGAAAGATTGAGAGGGAGAGAGAGAGATGTAGAGTGATACAGACAGAGGGTGAGAGCCAGAGGCAAAGAGAGGGACAGAGAGAGAAAAGAGGAAAAACCAGACAGACATAAGCACGTGCTAAGGAAATATATAGTGAGATTTAACAATTGATATTCACCATTCTGGTTGGTCTAAGCTCTCGTGATGGTCTCTCACACTCTTTCTCTCCCATTCAGGACAGACTCTGCTCCAGGGGCTTGCTTTTGAGATTCAACCATTCCCCACACTTTCACACACAGAGACAGACAGAAAGCCTCAGTTACTCACCCCCGGCTCAGTGCACACGGTGAAAGTTGAGTAGGTGAGGATAGTTTTCATTAGAAAAAAGGAGATTGAGGGGGGACCTGATTGAGGTCTACAAAATTATGAAGGGTATAGACAGAGTAGACAGAGATAAGCTTTTTTCCCAGAGTGAAGGATTCAATAATGAGAAGTCATGCTTTCAAGGTGAGAAGTGAAAAGTTAAATGGGGATACACGCGGCAAGGACTTCACACAGAGAGTGGTGGGTGTCTGCAACACGTTGCCAGCAGAGGTAGTAGAGGCAGGCACAGTAATTTCATTGAAGATACGTCTGGACAGATGCATGAGTAGGTGGGGAGCAGAGGGATACAGATGTTTAGGAAATGGGCGATAGGTTTAGACAGAGGCTTTGGATCGGCTCCGGCTTGGAGGGCCAAAGGACCTGTTCCTGGGCTGTAAATGCTTTTGTTCTTTGAAGGGAAAATGGCTGCCAGAACCTGTTTGAAATATCCCCAAGTCTCTCACTGAAACTCCCCTCTCTGCCCAAGTCCCAGCTCATCCAGTCAGCTCCCAGCTCCCCTCTACCCAGGGCATACCTCCCCCAGGGATGGAGCACAGCCAGAGTCACCTTAGTGGGATTAGATGGGGGCAGGGAGTGAGGAGGTGTGAGAGAATGGAGCAGGTAAACAGTTTCATCCAGTCTGCCTTTGTCTACTCCTACTTTGCATTTTATTGTCTTGGAACAAAAAACAAATGTATTTTCAAACTGATTAAATTCCTTTTGTCTTTGGGTTTTCCTATTGATCAATGTGACAAATCTCAACTTTCAATTGTCAGGAATCGAACCCAGGTCACCTATTTGGAAGACAGCTACACTAACCACGATAGCACCATCACTGTGCACTTTACCACAACACAGTCCCGAAACATAGTTAAAAAGACCTTTATCATGACAAATCAAACAGAGTTCATATTGATTCACTGAAAGTGATATTCGGTCAGGTGACGATAGCTTATATGAAGAGGCAGATTTGAAGGAGCACCTGAAATCGGGGAGGGAGCTGGGTCATTGGGCACGTGCAGGGAGGGAGTCCAGAAATCCCTCTGGTTGGGCTTGGATTCCCCGGCAACGCATCAGCTGGTTCATGGAAAGGAACAAATAAAGCAACGGAATGATATCAGAGAAATAGTTTAGTCCAGACTGCCTTAGTCTCCTCCTGCTTTGCATTTTATTGTTTTATAATGAAAGCCACATGTATTCACAAACTGATCAAATTCCTTTTCTCTTTGGGGTTTCCTACTGATCAATGAGAAAATCTAAAAGTGCGATTGCCAGGAACCAACACGAGGAATTGAATGGAAACAAAGTAAATTATTGTGAAAACAAAGGTGCAATCAAAAGACACAGAATCTTTTTAATATTTTATTTCCTTTTTCAACAGGAAACTTCTCGTTTTTTAAAAAAAATTGTCCAGATGTGTGGCTCAGAGAATTCAGTGAGGAAGAGTGGACAGGAGCCTGTCGTTGCATTTCCCTCTCTGGCCTGCAGTGAACAATTACACCTTCCTCCACATCATTTATTTTTCTACCCAATTCACTCACTGAGAACGGATTACTTGGGATGAATATCTAATTCCTCTTTTGGATTTGCTTTTGTTCCTCCACTTCCTACAAATTGTTGCTGATTACTAACAGCACTTTACACTGGCTTTACACCTCCAGTCTCTGTCATTTTGCTCCTCAGATGGAGTCATTCCTTGCCCATGAGGAAAGGAGTATTATCACGTTGCTGCTCCTCCTTCTCCTTTCGGTCCATTCCTCACGTGGATTCCTCGTTCCGTTCTCTGCTGCACCTAATGTTGGCTCTCAGTTACTATGATTGATTCATCAATTGAATTATTGTTCTAACTGGATATGTCATGGCGTACTTTAACTGGTCTCTGAAATGTTTCTGTGTCACCACATAAATAAGGGCATTTGTGCAGCAACTTAAGTTCCTCAGCATGTATCCAATCTGAGCAAAGAGACGAAAAGAAACAGAAGCGAAGGAATAACCAGCATTAAAGAAATGTAAAACATGCAACAACCAGAGAAGTATGAAGCTGGCAGATATGGCAAAGAGTAAAATCACAGAATTTCTCCTGCTCTCTACCTCTGGATCATTCTCTGTTTTTCTCTGACCTCTCAGTTCCTTCCGCACCTTAATGGCCTCGAAGATATGTCTGACAGTCAGAATGTTAATAAAGAGAATAAAAGTGAATGGGACCATTGGTGTTAAAAACGTCTCAAAATATCTAAAACCTGTCCACCGAGGGTCATTATAATAACTAGACCTGGTATAATAGTACCATGGAACATTCTTGATAATCTTTCCAGGGTAATACACAAAGGAGTTGGGAATATTCTTTAAACAAAAGAAGATGCAGATTGCTGTAGAACCCTGGTTGCAGTTTTCCCTGTGCAATACTTAGTTTTCATCTCATGTAAACAAATGGCAACAAATCGATCAAAGGTAAAAGCAATGGTGAACCACGCAGAACAATCAATGCTCAAACGGTTGAGGGCATAGATAACACCACAAACAGGAATGATTTGCAGGAAACACAGTGGATAATAATACTGTTGAAATCGGTGAAGGATGATATAAAAAACAATGAACAGTAGACCTGACATTGTCATGGCCACAAGGTAGCGTGTGCTGCACACAGAAAGACCACATTTGCCCCGAGCTAAGATTAAAATAACCACGAGATTAACTGAAAGAGAAAGGAAAAAATAGATTTGAAGTCACTAATGAAACATTCTCTGTACGTGAGCCCAGACTGTAAGTAATGACACAAAGATAATTGTTGCTCCATGTTATATGAAGTTTAAAGAATCTCTCTCAATGAATCATTTGCTCTTTTAAAGGACACCGGGAAGAACATGAGCAGCAGATTACTCACAGAAACACGGTCATATACTCAGGATGTTTTTGGGTCAGCAGCAATCGATTTCGCCTGCTCCTCAGATGCAATCTTGCCTGCTGTGCCTTTTCCAGCACATCGCCCTATCGGCATTCCCCATTATTTCCTAATTCCTAATGACCATTACCTTGTTGTATCTGAGCTCCCGTTTGGAGCAAGCTGCCTGAACAAGATCCACCAACACAATCTCTTTACATCAAGGAATGAAAAACACCAGGTGTCGCTGCGAGGTGGGTTGTTACAAAACCCATCTGACCGATAGCAGGCTGTGAACTACCACAGAGAGAGGGTGGTCTTCCGAAACCCTTTCTAGACCAGCCAGGGCCGGTGCTCAGCCAAACTCCATCAATGTGGCCTCAGTGTAAACCCATTCTGCACAGTGTAGGGAAACACACAATGCTACGCATTACTGAGGAGCCTCCGAACTGACAACTATTCACTTTAAACTCAGTCAGTGAGGACACTATTATCTGGCAGTGGGATTTGCCTTGCTAAATGGAAATATAATAATTTATCAGTTATCTGTAGAAATAAGGATGATTCAATGCAGTGGTTTATGTAAGTTGTTCCAAAGCTTACCAGGAACACCAGCAGCAACAAGGATGGTGGAGTACACTCTATTGATCCTTTCCCGGAGAAGATGCATTTCGTTGTTTATGACACAACCTTTCCCTTCCTGCTGCTGGCAATCTGTTGAAATTGGAGAATTCTCTCAGAGATGGAGTTGACACAATTCCAGATAATTTATTTTATATTGTGTGGTATCTCCACTGGGAAACTGTGATTATATCTTCAAATTTTTTAACGCATTTTGAACAAACAATTTACGACAGCAGGTTTATTTTAATGATGATAGCATTGAGAATAACAGCTATATTTGAATACCCCAAAGGCTGGATTGATCTGATCCTGTTAAGTCTCAAACATTCATGTTTTCAACTAACAATATTTACAATACTTCACTCACTATCAATCCTTTCAGTATCTAAATACCTTTTCATATTCTTTTCAGTGATGACTTTCGTTCTGCTGAGGTCATTCAGTCGTTCAATGCCTCATGCTGTTGAAGTTTTTGAGAGCTGTTCTCCTGTACACTGTTATCCCACAGCTTTCCTTGTTAATACAACTGATTTGGGAAATTCTCTCTGTGAATGAGCACTCTAACACAGAAGCTGAAGGTGATACTGACCACACCAACAGCTGGAATTTCCACTCGGTCACATTTTCTCAAAACAAAGACAAAAATAATCAGAACCTTCAGTTCAAAATCAGAGAATGATGACATCATACAGGGTAGAGATGGCCCTTCGCTCCGTCGAGTTTTTATCTCTAAACTCACACTCAAAGCTACTCAGTGCTGGACAATGGGAAGCCTTCAAACATGAGATAACGAGAGTCCAGAGACAGTATGTTCCTGTTTGGGTGAAAGGCAAGGCTGGTAGGTGAAGGGAATACTGGATGACTTGAGAATTTGAGGTTTTATTTGAGAAAAAGAAGGAAGCATATGTCAGGTATAGGCAGCAGAAATCAAGTGAATCCTGAGATGAGAATAAATGCAGTAGGAATATATTTAAGAGGAGAATCAGGAAGGCTAAAACGGAACATGAGATAGCACTGGCAAATCGGGGTAAGGAGAATCCAAACAGATTCAATAAATACATTCAGGATAAAAGATTAACTGGGGAGAGAATAGTGCCCCTCAAAGATCAGCAAGGCACCCTATATGTGGAACCACAGGAGATGG
Source organism: Chiloscyllium plagiosum (assembly GCF_037043375.1). NCBI lineage: Eukaryota > Metazoa > Chordata > Chondrichthyes > Orectolobiformes > Hemiscylliidae > Chiloscyllium > Chiloscyllium plagiosum. Next base: position 103,976,814 of record NW_028270167.1, on the reverse strand, counting down.
GGAGATACTAAACAAATATTTTGCATCAGTATTTACTGTGGAGAAGGTCATGTAAGATATAAAATGTGGGGAATGAGATGGTGACATCTGAAAAAATGTCCTTGTTACAGTGGACATCTCAAAATGCATAAAGATAGATAAATCCCAGGACCTGATCAGGTGTACGCTAGAAATCAGTGAGAAGCAAGTAAAGTGATTGCTGAGCCTCTTGCTGAGATATTTGTATCATCAATAGTCACAGGTGAGGCGCTGGAAGGCTGACTGTTGGCTAACAGGGTGCCACTACTTAAGAAAGGTAGTAAGGAAAAGCCAGGGATCTATAGACCAGTGAGCCTGATTGATGGTGGAAAAGTTGATGGAGGTAATCCTAAGGGAGAGGGTTTACATATATTTGGAAAGGCAAGGACTGTTTAGGGACAGTCAGCATGACTCTGCGCGTGTGAAGAGGATTGATGAGGGCAGAGCAGTGGCTGTGATCTACATGAACTTCAGGAAGGCATTCAACAAGGGTCTTCACGGTGGACTGGTTAGCAAGATTAGAGATCATGGAATGTAGGGAGAACTAGCTATTTGGCTCAAAGATAGCAGACAGAGGTTGTTGATGGAGGGTTGCTTTTCAGACTGGAGGCCTGTGATCCATGGTGTGCCACAAGGATCAGTGTTGGGTCCATTGCTTTTCATCATGTTACAGTGGACATCTCAAAATGCATAAAGATAGATAAATCCCAGGACCTGATCAGGTGTACCTGAGAAATCAGTGAGAAGCACGTAAAGTGAGAAGCAAGTTGGGGTGGCACGGTGGCACAGTGGTTAGCACTGCTGCCTCACAGCACCAGAGACCCGGGTTCAATTCCTGCCTCAGGCAACTATCTGTGTGAAGTTTGCACATTCTTCCCGTGTCTACGTGGGTTTCCTCCGGGTGCTCCGGTTTCCTCCCACAGTCCAAAGATGTGCAGGTTAGGTTAATTGGCCACGCTAAATTGCCCGTAGTGTTGGGTGAAGGGGTAGGGGAATGCCTCTGGGTGGGTTGCTCTTCGGAGGGTCGGTGTGGACTTGTTGGGCCGAAGGGCCTGTTTCCACACTGTAAGGAATCTAATCTAAACATGAATCAAATCATTTCCATAAATGATTTGGATGTGAAAATAGCAGGTATAGTTCGTAAGTTTGCAGATGACACCAAAATTGGAAGTTACCTTAGAGTACACAGGATCTTGATCAGATTGGTCAATAGGCCAAGGAGTGGCAGATGGAGTTTAATTTAGATAAATGTGAGGTGCTGTATTTTGAAAAGACAAATCAGAGCAGGAGTTATACACTCATGGGTTTGTTGCTGAACCTCCTTCCAAGGCCCTAAAGGAGCCTTCCACATCCAGGAAGGTTTTACCTGCACACCCACCAATATCATTTATTGCATCCGTTGCTCCCGATGAGGTCTCCTCTACACTGGGGAGACTGGACACTTCCTAGCAGAGCGCTTTAGGGAACATCTCTGGGACACCCGCACCAAACAACCCCACCGCCCCGTGGCCCACATTTCAACTTTCCCTCCCACTCTGCCGAGAACATGGAGGTCCTGGGCCTCCTTCACCGTCGCTCCCTCACCACCGGACGCCTGGAGGAAGAACGTCTCATCTTCCGCCTCGGAACACTTCAACCCCAGGGCATCAATGTGGACTTCAACAGTTTCCTCATTTCCCCTTCCCTCACCTCACCCCAGTTCCGAACTTCAGGCTCAGCACTCTCCCCATGACTTGTCCTACCTGCCTATCTTCTTTTCCACCTATCCACTCCACCCTCCCCCGCCCCCGACCTGACACCTTCATCCCCTCCCCTACTCACCTATTGTACTTTCTCCCCACCCTCACCCTCCTCTAGCTTATCTCTCCATAAAATCCTTGTCAATTGTTGTTGAAACCGAACTGGTTCTCTAATGCCCTTTAGGGATTAGGGCTGTCCTTGTCTTGTCTGGGCTACATGTGATTCCAGACCCACAGCAATTGGTGCGGTTGGTGGAGGTCAGCCATCTAAGCTCCAGGCCCTCACAGCAGGAGGTCCTCAAGATTGTGTCCTAGCCCTAACTATCTTTAGTGACTGTATAACTGACCTTCCCTCAGGCAGAATGTCATGGGTCCGAGGGTTCACTAATACTCACACAATGTTCAGCAGCATTCTTCCCTCCTCAGATACTGAAGCACTCCATGTGGCTCTGCAGCAAGATCCTGGCAACTTCACCTCCTCAAAAACGGCGTTAGGAAAGTGGAGCCGGAGCTGGATGAACTTCGGATTAATTGAGAGGAGTTACAGGGAGGTAGTTACCCCTCAGGTACAGGGGAAAGGTAGATGGATTACAGTCAGGAGATGGAAATGGAACCGACAGACAGTGCACCGACCCCCTGTGGCCGTTCCCCTCAATAACAAGCATACTGTTTTGGATGCTGTTGCGGGGGAGCGACTTACCAGGGATAAGCCATGGGTACAGATCTCTGGCACAGAGTATGTCCCTGGTGCTCAGACGGGAAGGGGGAAGAGGAACAGAACATTAGTCATTGGGGACTATATAGTTAGGGGGACAGATAGAAGGTTCTGTGGTAACGAGAGAGACTCATGGTTGATGTATTGCCTCCCAGCTGCCAGGGTTCATGACGTTTCTGATTGTGTTTTTGGTATCCTTAAGGGGGAGGGGTCATGTTCCACATAGGCACCAACTACATAGGTAGGAAAAGGGCTGGGGATTTAAGGCAGAAATTTAGGATTGTTACCCATGTCACTTGCTAATACTCGCACAATGTTCAGCAGCATTCGTCCCTCCTCAGATACTGAAGCACTCCATGTGGCTCTGCAGCAAGATCCTGGCAACTTCAGCTCCTCAGAAATGGTGTTAGGGAACTGGGGCCAGAGCTGGATGATCTTTGGATCTTTCGGGAGGTTGAGGGAGTAATTGAGAGGAGTTACAGGGTGGTAGTCGCACCTCAGGTACGGGCAAAGGTAGATTACAGTCAGGAGACAGAAAGGATCAGGCAGTCAGTGCAGAGTTCCCTTGTGGCTGTTCCCCTCAATAACAAGCATATTGTTTTGGTTACTGCTGGGGAGGGACAACTTACCAGAGGTAAGCAATGGGGCACAGGTCTCTGGCACAGAATCTGTCCACGTTGCTCAGAAAGGAAGGATTAGAAAAAAGAAGATTGAGAGGGGACCTGATTGAGGGTATGAAGGGTATAGACATGGTAGATAGAGGTAAGCTTTTTCCCAGGGTGAAGGATTCAGTCATGAGAGGTCACACTTTGAAGGTGAAAGGTGAAGTGTTTAAGGGGGGATACACACGGCAAGTACTTTACACGGAAGATGGTAGGTGTCTGGAATGCATTGCCAGCAGAGGTAGTAGAGGCAAGTATGTTAGATTCATTTCAGATGTGACTGGACAGATGCATGAGTAGGTGGGGAACAGAGGGATAAAGATACATAGGATTGGGGTGACAGGTTTAGACAGTAGGTTTGAGTTGGCTCAGGCTTGGAGGGCTGAAGGGCCTGTTCTTGGGCTGTAAAGTTTCTTGGCTTTTTGTAGTTTGAAGTGAAAGGGGAGCAGAGCATTAATCATTGGGAACTTCACAGTGAGGGGACAGATAGGAACGAGAGAGAATCAGGGTTGATGTGCTGTCTCCCAGGTGCCAGGGTTCATGATGTCTCAGATCGTGTTTTCAGGATTCTTGAGGTGCAGGGGGAACAGCCCCAACTCATGGTCCACATAGGCACCAATAACATGGGTAGGACAATGGATGGGGTTATAAAGCAGATATTCAGGGAGTTAGGGTGGAAGTTTAGAGCTGGAACAAACAGAGATGTCAACTCTAGTTTGTTACCTATGCCACCTGCTATCAAGGAATTGGGAGAGGAATACAACTGATTTGGGAAATTCTCTCTTTGAATGAGCACTCTATTAGAGAACCTGAAGCTAATACCGAACACACCAACAGCTGGAACTTCCACTCGGTCACATTTTCTCAAAACAAAGACAAAAATACTCAGACCCTTCAGTTCAAAACCATAGACTGATGACATCATCCAGGACAGAGATGGTCCTTCGCTCCATCGAGTCTGGATCTCTAAACTCACACTCAAAGCTACACAGGGCTGGACAATGGGAAGCCTTCAAACATGAGATATTGAGAGTCCAGAGAAAATGTATTCCTGTTGGGGTGAAAGGCAAGGCTGGTAGGTGTAGGGAATGCTGGATGACGGGAGAAATTGAGGTTTTGGATAAGGAAAAGAAGAAAGCATATGCCAGTTACAGACAGCAGAGAGCGAGTGAACCATGAGAAGAGCATAAATGCAGGAGGAGTATACTTAAAAGGGAAATCAGGAGGGCTGAAAGGGGACATGAGGTAACACTGGCAAATAAGATGAGGGAGAATCCAAAGGGATTTTATAAATACATTAAGGACAAAAGGGTAACTGGGGAGAGAATAGGGCCCCTAAAAGATCAGCAAGGCAGCCTATGTTTAAAACCACAGGAGACTGGGGAGATACTAAATGAATATTTCGCATCAATGTTTACTGTGGAGAAGGACATAAAGATAATACAACGTGGGGAACGAAATAGTGACATCTTAAAAATATTCATATTACAAAGGAGGAGGAGCTGGGCTTAAAATACATAAAATTGGATAAATGCCCAGTACGCAATCAGGTGTACCCTAGAACTCTGTGGGAAACCTGGGAAGTGATGCTGGGCCCCGTGCTGAGATATTTGTGCCATTGATAGTCACAGGTGAAGTGCTGGAAGACTGAGGGTTGGCTAATGTCGTGGCACTGTTTAAGAAAGATGGTAAGGAAAAGCCAGGGAACTATAGACTGGTGAGGCTGACATCGATGGCGGGCAGGTTGTTGGAGGGAATATATTTGGAAAGACAAGGACTGTTTAGGGATAGTCAGCATGACTTTGTGCTTATGAAGAAGATTGATGAGGGCAGAGTAGTGGGTGTGATCTACATGAACTTCAGTAAGGCGTTCAACAAGGTTCCTCATGGTTGGCTGGTTAGCAAGGTTAGATCTCATGGAATTCAGGGAAAACCAGCCACTTGGATACAGTATTGGCTCAACAGGTAGAAGACAGAGGGTAGTGGTGGAGAGTTGCTTTTCAGATTGGAGGCCTTTGATCAGTGGTGTGCCACAAGAATTGGTGCTGGGTCCATTTCTTTTCATCATTTATACAAATATTTTAGATGTGAACATCTGAGGTATAGTTTGGAGGTTTTCAGATGACATCAAAATGGAGGTTACCTCAGAATAGAACTGAAAATGTGTTGCTGGAAAAGCACAGCAGGTCAGGCAGCATCCAATGAACAGGAGAATCGACGTTTCGGGCATGAGCCCTTCTTCAGGAATAAGGAAAATACACAGGATCATGTTCAGATGGGCCAATGGGCCAAGGAGTGGCAGATGGAGTGTAATTTAAATAAATGTGAGATGCTGCATTTTGGAAATCAAATCAGAGCAGGACTTATACACTAATGGTAAATCTTGGGGAGTGTTGCTGAACAAAGAGACCTTGGAGTGCAGGTTCATAGTTCCTTGAAAGTCGAGTCGCAGGTCGATAGGATAGTGAAGAAGGCAGTTGGTATACTTTCCTTTATTGGTCAGTGAATTGAGTAAAGTAGTTGGGAGGTCCTGTTACAGGACATTGTTTAGGGGCCACTTTTGGAATACCGTGTGCAAATCTGGTCTCCCTCCTATCGGAAGGAAGTTGTGAAACTTGAAAGGGTTCCGAAAAGATTTACAAGTGTTGGAGGATTTGAGCTGTAGGGAGAGGCTGAAAAGGCTGAGGTTGTTTTTCCTGGAGTGTTGGAGGCTGAGGGGTAACTTTATAGAGGTTTATATGGAGGGGCATGGATAGGATAAATAGACAAGGACATTTCCCTGGGTGGGGGAGAAATTTAAAAGGGACCTAAGGGGCAATGCAGAGGGTGGTGCGTGTGTGGAATAAACAGAGGAAGTGCTGGAGGCTGGTACAATTGCATTTGAAAGACATCTGGATGGGTACGTGAACAATGAGGGTTTAGAGGGATATTGGCCAAGTGCTGGCAAATAGGATGAGATTAATTTAGGATATCTGGCTGAAATGGACCAAAGGATCTGATCTGTACATCTCTATGATTCTCTCTCTCTCTCTCTCTCCCTCTCTCTCTCTCTCTCTCTCTCTCTCATGCACACACACACCCGATTATACACCACACACAATCAGGTAAGACCTTCCTTTCCATGGAAAACCAACTTGCTCTGCTCATCTATTGTTCATTTAAACTTTGTACTGAGCAAATTCATTATTCAATCTCAACTTGGCTGATGTCAGATAGGATTCAAGTTCATGTTGTTGACAGCCCACACTCAGTCTGTCTGAATTCTGATTTTCAAGGGACCAAATAGAGACAAAATAATATTACACTCAATGAGACATAATAAAACTTAAACTTTTTTTTGTAATTGGGACAGAAATAACAAGTTTGATTCTAAATCTGCCAGGAGGCCAGCCATTGATTTGACTCATATTCAGATATTTCTCAACTATTATCCTGGACTCGCATCAAATCCTAGCAATGACAGATGGCAGAATTATGATGTGGAACGATTGATGTGTTGCCTCCCAGGTGCCAGGGTTCATGACGTTTCTGAATTACGACGGTGGAATTACGACTCTAATGCTGGCCATGAAACCCTTGTCAATTGTTGTTAAAACCCATCTGGTTCTCTAATGCCCTTTAGGGATTAGGGCTGTCCTTGTCTTGTCTGGGCTACGTGTGACTCCAGACCCACAGCAATTGATGCGGTTGGTAGAGGTCAGCCATCTAAGCTCCAGGGTCTCACAGCAGGAGGTCCTCAAGATTGTGTCCTAGCCCTAACTATCTTTAGTGTCTGTATAACTGACCTTCCCTCAGGCAGAATGTCATGGGTCAGAGCGTTCGCTAATACCCACACAATGTTCCGCAGCATTCTTCCCTCCTCAGATACTAAAGCACTCCATGTGGCTCTGCAGCAAGATCCTGGCAACTTCAGCTCCTTAGAAATGGCGTTAGGGAAGTGGAGCCGGAGCTGGATAAACTTCGGATTCATTGAGAGGAGTTACAGGGAGGTAGTCACATCTCAGGTACAGGGGAAAGGGTTACAGTCGGGAGATGGAAAGGGAACCGGCAGACAGTGCAGGGACCCCCTACGGCCGTTCCCCTCAATAACAAGCATACTGTTTTGGATACTGTTGCGGGGGAGCGACTTACCAGGGGTAAGCCATGGGGTACAGATCTCTGGCACCGAGTATGTCCCTGGTGCTCAGACGAGAAGGGGAAGAGGAGCAGAGCATTAGTCATTGGGGACTCCATAGTTAGGGGGACAGATAGAAGGTTCTGTGGTAACGAGAGAGACTCACGGTTGATGTATTGCCTCCCAGCTGCCAGGGTTCATGACGTTTCTGATTGTGTTTTCGGTATCCTTAAGGGGGAGGGGTGTAGCCCCAAGTCATGTTCCACAGAGGCACCAACTACATAGGTAGGAAAAGGGCTGGGGATTTAAGGCAGAAATTTAGGATTGTTACCCATGTCACTTGCTCGCGAGATGAGGAATAGGGAGAGAGAGCAGTTGAGCACATGGCTACAGGAATGGTGCAGGAGGGACAGTTTCAGATACCTGGATAATTGGGGCTCATTCTGGGGTAGATGGGTCCTCTATAAACAGGATGGTCGACACCTGAACCAGAGAGGTACCAATATCCTTGGGGGGCAATATGTTTATGCTCTTCAGGAATGGTGAAGCTAATTCAGCAAAAGATGGGAACCTGAATTAAAGCTCCAGTGTACAGAAGGTTGAGAGTAGTGAGGTCAAAAATAAGGTTTCAAGGTCACAGGAGTGCAGTGGCAGGCAAGAAGGTGGTTTGAAGTGTGTCTACTTCAATGCCAGGAGCACCCGGAATAAGGTGGGTGAACTTGCAGCATGGGTTGGTACCTAAGACTTCGATGTTCTGGCCATTTCAGAGACATGCAGCGAGCAGGGTCAGGAATGATGTTGCAGGTTCCGGGGTTTAGATGTTTCAGTATGAACAGAGAAGGGAGTAAAAGAGGGGCAAGTGTGGCATTGTTAGTCAAGGACAGTATTACAGGTGGCAGAAAGGATGTTTGATGAGGACCCATCTCCTGAGGTAGAACAGGCAAAGTTTAGAAACAGGAAAGGAGAGGTTACCCTGTTGGGAGATTTGTATAGGCTTCCAAAAAGTTCCAGAGATGTAGAGTAAAGGATTGTAAGAATAATTCTAGATAGGAGAGGAAGTAAAGGGTAATTGTTATGAGGTCTTCCACTTTCCAAATATTGACTGGAAACGCTGTAGTTTGTGTACTTTAGATGGGTCAGTTTTTGTCCAATGTCTGCAGGAGGGTTTCCTGACACATTATGCAAATAGGTCAACAAGAGGCAAGGACAATTGGATTTGGTACTGGCTAATGAACTGGGTAAGGTGTTAGATTTAGAGGTAGGTGAGCACTTTGGTGATAGTGACCACAATTCGGTTACATTCACTTCAGTGATGGAAATGGAAAAGTATATCCTGCCGGGCAAGAGATATAGTTGGGGGAAAGGCAATTATGATGCGATTAGGCAAGAGTTAAGATGCATAGGATGGGAAGGAAACTGCAGGGAATGGGCACAATTGAAATGTGGAGCTTGTTCAAGGAACAGCTACTGTATGTCCTTGATAAGTATGTACCTGTCAGACAGGGAGGGAAGGGAACCGTGGTTTACTAAAGAAGTTGTGTCTCTTGTCCAGAACAAGAAGAACGCTTAAGATGAGATGTGAAGGCTCAGTTGGGGTGCTTGAGATTTACAAATTAGCCAGGAATGATCTAAAGAGAAAGCTAAGAAGAGCCAGGAGGGCACACGAGAAGGCTTTGGCAGGTGGGAACGAGGCAACCGGAAAGTTTTCCAGAGGGATGTCAGGAACAAAAAAATACTGGAGTAAGATTAGGACCAGTCAAGGACAGTAACGGGAAGTTGTGCATGGAGTCCGAGGAGGTGGGAGAGGCAGTAAATTAATATTTTTCATCATTATTCACTCAGGAAAAAGACAATGTTGTTGAGGAGAATACTGAGGTACAAACGATTAGACTAGAAGGGATTGAGGTTCATAAGGAGAAACTGTTAGCAATTCTGGAAAATGTGAAAATAGATATGTCCCCTGGGCCAGATGGGATTTATCCGAGGACTCTCTGGAAAGCCAGGGAGGAGATTGCAGTGCCTTTGGCTTTGACCTTTATTTTGTCATTGTCTACAGGAATAGTGCCAGAAGGCTGGAGGATAGTAAATGTCCCCTTGTTCGAGAAGGGAAGTAGTGACAACCCTGTAATTATAGGCCAGTGAGCCTTATTTCAATTGTCGATAAAGTGTTCGCAAAGGCTAGAAGAGTTAGAATTTATAATCATCGAGAAATGACTAAGTTGATTAGGGATAGTCAATATGGTTTTGTGAAAGGTAGGTCGTGCCTGACTAACCTAATTGAGAACTGAAAATGTGTTGCTGGAAAAGCGCAGAAGATCAAGCAGCATCCAAGGAGCAGGAAAATCGACGTTTCGGGCATGAGCCCTTCTTCAGGAACCTTAATGAGAAGGTGACCAGGCAGGTGGATGAGGGTAAAGCTGTTGATGTGGTGTATATGAATTTCAGTCAATCATTTGATAAGGGTCTCCACGGTAGGCCATTGCACAAAATAAGGAGGCATGGGTTTGAGGGTGATCAGAAATTCGCTAGCTCTAAGAAGACAGAGGGTGGTGGTTGATGGGAAATGTTTATCCTGGAGTTCAGTTACTAGTGGTGTACAGCAAGGATCTGTTTTGGGTCCACTGCTGTTTGTCAATTTTATAAATGACTTGGATGAGTGTATAGAACGATGGATTCATTAAATTTGCGGATAATACTAAGATTGGTGGAGTTTTGGACAGTGCGGAAAGATGCTGCAGGTTACAGAGGGACATAGGTAAGCTGCAGAACTGGGCTGAGAGGTGGCAAATGGAGCTTAATACAGGAAAGTGTGAGGTGATTCACCTTGAAAAGAGCAACAAGAACACAGAGTACAGGATTAATGGGAAGATTCTTGGTAGTGTGGATGAGCAGAGAGATCTCTGTGTCCATGTGCCTAGATCCCTGAAAGGTGCCACCCAGGGTAATAGGGTTGTTAAGAAGGTATACAGTGCCTTAGCTTTTATTGGGAGAGGGATTGAGATTCAGAGCCACACAGCCATGTTGCAGCTGTACAAACTCTGGTGAGGCCGCACTTGCAATGTTGCATACAGTTCCAGTCACCGTATTATGGGAAGGACATGGAAGCATTGGAAAGGTTGCAGACGAGATTTCCCAGGATATTGCCTGGTATGGAGCTGGTCTTATGAGGAAAGGTTCAGGGACTTGAGGCTGTTTTTGTTGGAGAGAGGGTTAAGAGGCGACTTAAAAGAGACACACAAGATGATCAGAGGATTATATCGGGAGGACAGTGAGAGCCTTTTTCCCCGGTTGGAGATGGCTAGCACGAGGGGACAGAGCTTTAAATTGAGGGATGATAGATAAAGGACAGTTGTCAGAGGTAGTTTCCTTACTTAGAGAGTGGTAGGGAGAAAGTGAGGACTGCAGATGCTGGAGACCAGAGTTGAAAAATGTGGTGCTGGAAAAACACAGCAGGCCAGGCAGCATCCGAGAAGCAGGAGAATCGACGTTTCAGGCAGAAGCCCTTCTTCAGGAATGAGGCTGGTGTGCCAAGCGGGCTGAGATAAAAGGTAAGGGGGAGGGAATTTGGGGGAGGGGTGTTGGGAATACGATAGGTGGAAGGAGGTGAGGATGAGGGTGATAGGCTGGAGAGGGGGTGGGGGCGGAGAGGTCGAGAAGAAGATTGCAGGTCAAGAGGGCGGTGCTGAATCCGGGGGTTGGGACTGAAATAAGGTGGGGGGAGAGGAAATGAGGAAGCTGGAGAAATCTACATTCATCCCATGTGGTTGGAGGGTCCCTAGGCGGAAGATGAGGTGCTCTTCCTCCAGGCGTCGTGTGGCCAAGGTCTGGTGATGGAGGAGGCCAAGGACCTGAATGTCATTGGTGGAGTGGGAGGGGGAGTTAAAGTGGTCAGCCACGGGGCGGTTGGGTTTGTTGGTGCGGGTGTCCCAGAGGTGTTCCCTGAAGTGTTCCGCAAGTAGGCGGCCTGTCTCCTCAATGTAGAGGAGACCACATCGGGTGCAGCGGATACAGTAAATGGTGTGTGGAGGTGCAGGTGAATTTGCGATGGATATAGAAGGATCCATTGGGGCCTTGGAGGGAGGTGAGGGGGGAGGTGTGAGTGCAAATTTTGCATTTTTTGCAGTTGCAGGGGAAGGAGGCGGGAGTGGAGGTTGGGCTGGTGGGGGATATGGACCTGACAAGGAAGTTGCGGAGGGAGTGGTCTCTTCGGAACGCTGATAGGGGTGGGGAGGGAAATATATCCCTGGTGGTGGGGTCTGTTTGGAGGTGGCGTAAATGACGGAGGATGATACGATGTATCCGGAGGTTGGTGGGGTGGAAGGTGAGGACCAGTGGGGTTCTGTCCTGGTGGCAATTGGAGGGGCAGGGCTCAAGGGCGGAGGAGCAGGAAGTGGAGGAGATGCGGTGGAGAGCATCGTCGACCACGTCGGAGGAGAAATTGCGGTCTTTGAAGAAGGAGGGCATTTGGGCTGTTCGGTAGTGGAATTGGTCCTCCTGGGAGCGGATGCGGCGGAGGCGAAGGAATTGGGATTGTGGGATGGCGTCTTGGCAGGATATGTCATCTCGGTAGCTGTGGGATCGGTCAGTTTGTAGTAAATGTCTGTGTTGAGTCGGTCGCCCGAGATAGAAATGGAGAGGTCTAGGAAGGGGAGGGAGGAGTCTGAGACAGTCCAGGTAAATTTGAGGTCAGGGTGGAAGGTGTTAGTAAAGTGGATGAACTGTTCAACCTCCTCGTGGGAGCACGAGGTAACGCCAATACAATCATCGATGTAGCGGAGGAAAAGGTGGGGGGTGGTGCCAGTGTAGCTGCGAAAGATGGACTGTTCCACATATCAGACAAAGAGGCAGGCATAGCTGGGGCCCATGCGGGTGCCCATGGCTACTCCTTTGGTTTGGAGCAAGTGTGAAGATTGGAAGGAGAAGTTGTTAAGAGTGAGGACCAGTTCAGTCAGTCGAAGGAGGGTGTCAGTGGGAGGGTATTGGTTGGGTCGGCGGGAGAGGAAGAAGCGGAGGGCTTGGAGCCCTTCGTGATGGGGGATGGAGGTGTACAGGGACAGGATGTCCATCGTGAAGATAAGGCGTTGGGGGCTGGGGAAGCGAAAATGATGGAGGAGGTGGAGGGCATGGGTGGTGTCCCGAACATAGTTGGGGAGTTCTTGGACTAAGGGGGACAGGACCGTGTCGAGGTATGCAGAGATGAGTTTGGTGGGGCAGGAGCAGGCTGAGACAATGCGTTGGCCAGGGCAGTCGGGTTTGTGGATTTTGGGCAGGAGGTAGAAACGGGCAGTGCGGGGTTGTGGGACTATGAGGTTGGAGGCGGTGGATGGGAGATCTCCTGAGGTGATGAGGTTATGGATGGTCTGGAAGATGATGGTTTGGTGGTGGGAGGTGGGGTCATGGTCAAAGGGGCAGTATGATGAGGTGTCCGTGAGCTGGCATTTAGCCTCAGCGGTGTAAAGATCAGTGCGCTAAACTACCACCACGCCTCCCTTGTCTGCCGGTTTGATAGTGAGGTTGAGGTTGGAGTGGGGGGAGTGGAAAGCTGTGTGTTGTGAGGGTGAGAGGTTAGAGTGGCTGAGAGGGGTGGACAGGTTCGTTGCCAAGCACCAAAGCCAATATAGGATGTTGGTGTCATTCTCCATCACAAACCAGCCGACCAGCCCCCACTGTTGCAGAGGGTAAGTTTGCACAGTTGGCTGGACGGTTGGTGTGAGATGTAGAGAGGCAAAGTGGTACTTTGGTTAAACTCACCATCAGTTATCTCTCTACCTCTCTCCAAGACAGAATAACCATTTGAATAGGGCAATTCCTTCGGTGTCCCTCTGTCACAATCCTAGAACACCCCTCTCCCCCCATTCCCTTCACACCACTGACCAATTGTTCCCACATCATCAGGACTGTAGTGGCACAAGAAAGCAGCTACCGCCATAATCTACCGCAGCTACCACAGTAAATTCTGACCCAGCCATCGGAGTCAAAGTCCCCTTGATTAATTCTGAAACACATCTGAACAAATCATGTTGACAGACAAGCTTTTGGCTGCCAGAAAATTCAGACAGTTTATTTCAGATTGTGTGTGTGTTTGTGTGTGTATTGCATAAAGTTCTGATCGCCATATTTCAGAAAGGATGTGGAAGCGTTGGAAAAGATGCAGAGGAGATTTACCAGGATGTTGCCTGGTCTGGAGGGATGGTCTTATGAGGCTGAGAGACTTGAGTCTATTCTCATTGGAAAGAAGAAGGCTCAGAGGGAATTTGAAAAAGACATACAAGATGATGAGAGGATTAGATAGGGTAGACAGTGAAAGTCTTTTTCCTAGGATGGTGACATCAACTTGTATGAGGGGGCATAACTACAAATTAAGGGGTGATAGATTTAAGACAGGTGTTAGAGGCAGGTTCTTTACTCAGAGAGTGGTAAGGGTGTGGAATGTCCTGCCTGCCAATGTAGTTAACTCAGCCACATTAGGGAGATTTAAACAATCCTTGGATAAGCACATGGATGATGATGGGATAGTGTAGGGGGACGAGCTGAGAATAGTTCACAGGTCGGCGCAACATTGAGGGCCAAAGGGCCTGTTCTGCGCTGTATTGTTTGATGTTCTAACTATTTAGTTAACCGAATTGTTTCCCTTGGGTTTGAGTTTAGAACTAGAATTAAATTCTATTGTCACGTGTGTTCACATATAGGAACACATGAGGACAGTGAAAAGTGCACAGAGTCACCATTCTCCACTACCATCTGCAACAAGATAGATTCCCTTCCATTACCTTGGCCATACACCAGTCAGAATCTGTCAGCTCCTAAAGAAAGCATCCACTCGGATGGAGAATGGGGCGAACCAGCAAGAGAAATAGCTTTACTATCCCATTCTTGAACCTGTTGCTGTTCCTGGTGATTCATGGTTCAGCCCCAGTATATTGGAAGGTAGCGGATGGAAGCCCTGCATTAAAAAAGGGAGACAGAAAGCAGGAAGCACAGGCCGGTTAGCTTAACATATCACAGGGAAACTGCTGGAAGGTATTATTCAACCAGATACAGCAGCTCACATTGATCAGTTGAAATTCATCTGGCAGAGTTGACATTGTTGTGTGCGTCCATTGAATTTCTTTGAGAATGTAACATGTGTCATTGATAAAGGGGACTGCCCTGAGCTTAGCTTTTGTCCCATAAAAAAATCCCGCAAATGTCATGGCAGGAGCTAAAGGCTCAGTGTGGTGGAGTAATGATTACAAGGGAGCACTGTGGTTTATTGAAATGGAAAGCAATTGGAAGCCGCACTTACAAAAGACAATAGACAGTAGACAATAGACAATAGGTGCAGGAGTAGGCCATTCTGCTCTTCGAGCCTGCAGCTCCATTCATTATGAACATGGCTGATCATCCACAGCCAGTATCCTGTTCCTGCCTTATCCCCATAACCCTTGATTCCACTGTCTTTAAGAGCTCTATCCATCTCTTTCTTGAAAGTATCCAGAGACTTGGCCTCCACTGCCTTCTGGGGCAGAGCATTCCATATATCCACCACTTTCTGGGTGAAGAAGTTTCTCCTCAACTCTGTTCTAAATGGCCTACTCCTTATTTTTAAACTGTGTCCTCTGGATCTGGACACACCATCAGCAGAAACTTGCTTCCTGCCTCCACAGTGTCCAATCCTTTAATAATCTTATACTTCTCAATCAGATCCCTTCTCAACCGTCTCAACTCGTGTATAAAAGCCCAGTCTCTCCAATTTTTCAACATATGATAGTCCCGCCATTCCAGGAATTGACCTCGTGAACCTACACTGCACTCCCTCAATAGCCAGAATGTCCTTCCTCAAACCTGGAGACCAAAACTGCGCACAATACTCCAGGTGTGGTCTCACCAGGGCCCTGTACAGCTGCAGAAGGACTTCTTTGCTCCAGTACTCAATTCCTCTTGTTATGAAGGCCAGTATGCTATTAGCTTTCTTCACTGCCTGCTGTACCTGCATGCTTGCTTTCATTGACCGATGTACAAGTACACCTAGATCTCGTTGTACATCCCCTTTACCTAACTTGACTCCATTTAGATAGTAATCTGCCTTCCTGTTCTTGCCACCAAAGTGGATAACCACACATTTATCCATGTTAAACTGCATCTGCCAAGCATCCGTCCACCTGTCCAAGTCACCCTGTATTCTCATAACATCCTCCTCACAACTCAGCTTGCCACCCAGTTTTGTGTCATCAGCAAATTTGCTAATATTACATTTAATACCTTCATCTATATCATTAATGTTTATTGTAAACGGCTGCGGTCCCAGCACTGAACCTTGTGGTACCCCACTGGTCACCTCACCGCCTGCCATTAGAAAAGGGACCTGTTTATCACTACGCTTTGCTTCCTGTCAGCCAGCCAATTTTCAGTCCAAATCAGTATTTTTCCCCCAATACCGTGGTCTAATTTTGCTCACTAATCTCCTATGTGGGACTTTATCAAAGGTTTCTGAAAGTCCAGGTACAAGACATCCACCAGCTCTCCCTTGTCCATTTAAGAACATATAACATAGGAAAGTACAGCAAAGAACAGGCCCTTTCGCCCACGATGTTGTGCCTAGATTTAATCCTAATGTCAAAGACACCTTAACCTACGCACCCCTCAATTCACTGCTATCCATGTGCATGCCCAACAGTCATTTAAATGTCCCCAATGACACTGCTTCCACCACTACAGCTGGCAACGCACTCCATGCATTCACAACTCTCTGTGTAAAGAACCTACCTCTGATGTCTCCTTTATACCTTCCTCCTAATATCTTCAAACTATGACTTATTGTACCAGTCAATCTTCATTGTTACATCCTCAAAATATTCCAGAAGATTAGTCAAGCATGATTTCCCCTTGGTAAATCCGTGCTGACTCTGACCTCTCCTGTTACTGCTATCCAAATGAGTCATAATTTCATCTTTTATAAGTGACTCCAGCATCTTTCCCACCTTTGATGTCAGGCTAGCTGGTCTATAATTCCCTGTTTTCTCTCTCCCTCCTTTCTTGAAAAGTGGGACAACATTAGCCACCCTCCAATTCGCAGGAACTGATCCTGAATCTATAGAACATTAGAAAATGGTTACCAACGCATCCATGATTTCTAGAGCCATCTGCTTAAGACCACCAGGTCCCAGGGACTGAACAGTCTTCACACCTAACAGTCTATCCAACACCATTTCCTGTCGAATATAAATTCCCTTCAGTTCATCCATTACCCCAGGTCCTTCAGCCACTATACATCTGGGAGATTGCTTGTGTCTTCCCAGTGAAGACAGATCCAAAGTACCTATTCAACTCTTCTGCTATTACCTTGTTCCCCATAATAAATTCACCTGTTTCTGTCTTCAAGGGCCCAATTTTAGTTTTAACCTTTTTTTTCTTGTCACATACCTAAAAAGCTTTTACTATTCTCCTTTATATTTTTATATTTTTGGCCAGTTTGCCTATTGCCTTTTTAGCTTCCTAGTCTTCCGGCTTCCCACTCATCTTTGCGATGCTATATTTCTTTTCTTTTTTTTCCAGTCCTTAACTTCCCTCGTCAGCCACGGCCGCCCCTGCCTCCTGTCAGGATCTTTCTTCCTCTTTGGAATGATCTGATCCTGCACCTCCTGCATTATATCCAGAAATACCTGCCATTGGTGTTCCACTGCCATCCCTGGTAGGGTATTGAACATTGAGCTCCTCCCTAAGAGCTCCATAGTTCCCTTTGTTCAACTGCAGTACTGACACTTCCGATTCTCCTTTCTCCCTCTCAAATTGCAGATTAAAACTTAGCATATTATGGTCACTACCTCCTAATGGCTCCTTTACTTTGAGGTCCCTGATCAAATCCAGTTTGTTGCACAACACCAGATCCAGAATTGCCTTCTCCCTGGTAGGCTCCACTACAAGCTATTTTAAGAATCTATCTTGGAGGCACTCCACAAGCTCCCTTTCTTGGCGTCCAGTACCATCCTGATTCTCCCATTCTACCTGCATGTCGAAATCCCCCACATAACTTTGCAACAGCCAATTTCAACTCCTTATTTAACTTACACCCTACATCCAGACTACTGTTTGGGGGCCTGCAGCTAACTCACATTAGGGTCTTTCTTCACTGACAATTTCTCAGCTCTATCCAGACTGACTCTACAACTCCTTATTCTATACACCCCCTCGAAAGGGGCTGAATATCATTCCTCACTAATGGGGCCACCCCACACCCTCTGCCCATTAGTCTAACCTCTCGATAGCACATCTCGCCTTGAATATTCATTTCCCAGGCCCTGGCCTCTTGAAGCCACATCTCAGTTATCCCCACAACACCGTACCTGCCAATTTCCAACTGAGCCACAAACTCTTCCATCTTATTTCTTATGCTTCGTGCATTCATATATAATAGTTTTAATTTGTTACTCCCCTCACCCTTCCTATTTCACTTGACCATACTGTATGATCCCTTCTTGAGTTTTCTGCTCCGTTGATTCTGTTGTCTTTCTTAACTTCCGTTATTCTCACTTTCCCTTTAACTTCCTTCTTGAATTTCCAGTTTGTCCCCTCACCCCCCCCCCCCCCCCCCCCGCCACTACTTAGTTTAAACACATCTGGGTGTAGTGGCAAACCTGCCTGCCAGAATGCTGGTCCCGCACCTATTAAGGTGCAACCCGTCCCTCTTGTATCATGTCTCCTTACTGCTAAACATACCCCAGTGATCCACATATCCGATAGTGTTGGGGTTTGAAGCAGCACTTACATATCCGATAGTGTTGGGGCTTGAAGCAGCACATACATATCCGATAGTGCTGGGGCTTGAAGCAGCACTTACATATCCGATAGTGTTGGGGCATGAAGCAGCACGTACATATCAGATAGTGTTGG
This sequence comes from Chiloscyllium plagiosum, assembly GCF_037043375.1. NCBI lineage: Eukaryota > Metazoa > Chordata > Chondrichthyes > Orectolobiformes > Hemiscylliidae > Chiloscyllium > Chiloscyllium plagiosum. The sequence goes on along the minus strand of NW_028270167.1, from coordinate 103,958,697 downwards.
GGCTTGAAGCTGCACTTACATATCAGATAGTTTTGGGGCTTGAAGCAACACTTAAATATCCGATAGTGTTGGGGCTTGAAGTGCACTTACATAACCGATAGTGCTGTCGCTTGAAGCAGCACTGACATATCAGATAGTGCTGCGGCTTGAAGCAGCACTTACATATCAGATAGTGTTGGGGCTTGAAGCAGCCCTTACATATCAGATAGTGTTGGGGCTTGAAGCTGCACTTACATATCAGATAGTGTTGGGGCTTGAAGCAACACTTAAATATCCGATAGTGTTGGGGCTTGAAGTGCACTTACATAACCGATAGTGCTGTCGCTTGAAGCAGCACTGACATATCAGATAGTGCTGCGGCTTGAAGCAGCACTTACATATCAGATAGTGTTGGGGCTTGAAGCAGCACTTACATATCAGATAGTGTTGGGGCTTGAAGCAGCACTTACATATCCGATAGTGTTGGGGCTTGAAGCAGCACTTACATATCCGATAGTGCTGGGGCTTGAAGCAGCACTTACATATCCGATAGTGCTGGGGCTTGAAGCAACACTTACATATCCGATAGTGGTGGGGCTTGAAGCAGCACTTACATATCCGATAGTGCTGGGGCTTGAAGCAGCACTTACATATCCGATAGTGCTGGGGCTTGAAGCAGCAGTTACATATCCAATAGTGTTGGGGCTTGAAGCAGCACTTACATATCCGATAGTGCTGGGGCTTGAAGCAGCACTTACAGATCCGATAGTGTTGGGCCTTGAAGCAGCACTTATATATCCAATAGTGTTGGGGCTTGAAGCAGCACTTACATATCCGATAGTGTTCGGGCTTGAAGCAACACTTACATATCCGATAGTGGTGGGGCTTGAAGCAGCACTTACATATCCGATAGTGTTCGGGCTTGAAGCAACACTTACATATCCGTTAGTGCTGGGGCTTGAAGCAACACTTACATATCCGAGAGTGTTGGGGCTTGAAGCAGCACTTACATATCCGATAGTGTTGGGGCTTGAAGCAACACTTATATATCCGATAGTGCTGGGGCTTGAAACAATATTTACATATCCGATAGTGTTGGGGCTTGAAGCAGCACTGACATATCCGATAGTGTTGGGGCTTGAAGCAGCTCTTACATATCCGATAGTGTTGGGGCTTGAAGCAGCACTTACATATCCGATAGTGTTGGGGCTTGAAGCAACACTTATATATCCGATAGTGCTGGGGCTTGAAACAATATTTACATATCCGATAGTGTTGGGGCTTGAAGCAGCACTGACATATCCGATAGTGTTGGGGCTTGAAGCAGCTCTTACATATCCGATAGTGCTGGGGCTTGAAGCAGCACTTACATATCCGATAGTGTTGGGGCTTGAAGCAGGACTTACATATCCGATAGTGTTGGGGCTTGAAGCAGCACTTACATATCCGATAGTGTTGGGGCTTGAAGCAGCACTTATACATCCGATAGTGGTGGGGCTTGAAGCAGCACTTACATATCCGATAGTGCTGGGGCTTGAAGCAGCACTTACATATCCGATAGTGCTGGGGCTTGAAGCAGCACTTACATATCCGATAGTGTTGGGGCTTGAAGCAGCACTTACATATCCGATAGTGTTCAGGCTTGAAGCAACAGTTACATATCCGATAGTGGTGGGGCTTGAAGCAACACTTACATATCCGATAGTGTTCGGGCTTGAAGCAACACTTTCATATCCAATCGTGTTGGGGCTTGAAGCAGCACTTACATATCCGATAGTGCTGGGGCTTGAAGCAGCACTTACATATCCGATAGTGCTGGGGCTTGAAGCAGCACTTACATATCCGATAGTGTTGGGGCTTGAAGCAGCACTGACATATCCGATAGTGTTCGGGCTTGAAGCAACACTTACATATCCGATAGTGCAGGGGCTTGAACCAGCACTTACATATCCGATAGTGTTCGGGCTTGAAGCAACACTTTCATATCCAATCGTGTTGGGGCTTGAAGCAGCACTTACATATCCGATAGTGCTGGGGCTTGAAGCAGCACTTACATATCCGATAGTGCTGGGGCTTGAAGCAGCACTTACATGTCCGATAGTGTTGGGGCTTGAAGCAGCACTTACATATCCGATATTGTTGGAGCTTGAAGCAGCACTTACATATCCGATAGTGCTGGGGCTTGAAGCAGCACTTACATATCCGATAGTGTTGGGGCTTGAAGCAGCACTTACATATCCGATAGTGGTGGGGCTTGAAGCAGCACTTACATATCCGATAGTGTTCGGGCTTGAAGCAACACTTACATATCCGTTAGTGCTGGGGCTTGAAGCAACACTTACATATCCGAGAGTGTTGGGGCTTGAAGCAGCACTTACATATCCGATAGTGTTGGGGCTTGAAGCAACACTTATATATCCGATAGTGCTGGGGCTTGAAACAATATTTACATATCCGATAGTGTTGGGGCTTGAAGCAGCACTGACATATCCGATAGTGTTGGGGCTTGAAGCAGCTCTTACATATCCGATAGTGTTGGGGCTTGAAGCAGCACTTACATATCCGATAGTGTTGGGGCTTGAAGCAACACTTATATATCCGATAGTGCTGGGGCTTGAAACAATACTTCCATATCCGATAGTGTTGGGGCTTGAAGCAGCACTGACATATCCGATAGTGTTGGGGCTTGAAGCAGCTCTTACATATCCGATAGTGCTGGGGCTTGAAGCAGCACTTACATATCCGATAGTGTTGGGGCTTGAAGCAGCACTTACATATCCGATAGTGTTGGGGCTTGAAGCAGCACTTACATATCCGATAGTGTTGGGGCTTGAAGCAGCACTTATACATCCGATAGTGGTGGGGCTTGAAGCAGCACTTACATATCCGATAGTGCTGGGGCTTGAAGCAGCACTTACATAACCGATAGTGCTGGGGCTTGAAGCAGCACTTACATATCCGATAGTGTTGGGGCTTGAAGCAGCACTTACATATCCGATAGTGTTCAGGCTTGAAGCAACAGTTACATATCCGATAGTGGTGGGGCTTGAAGCAACACTTACATATCCGATAGTGTTCGGGCTTGAAGCAACACTTTCATATCCAATCGTGTTGGGGCTTGAAGCAGCACTTACATATCCGATAGTGCTGGGGCTTGAAGCAGCACTTACATATCCGATAGTGCTGGGGCTTGAAGCAGCACTTACATATCCGATAGTGTTGGGGCTTGAAGCAGCACTTACATATCCGATAGTGTTCGGGCTTGAAGCAACACTTACATATCCGATAGTGCAGGGGCTTGAACCAGCACTTACATATCCGATAGTGTTCAGGCTTGAAGCAACAGTTACATATCCGATAGTGGTGGGGCTTGAAGCAACACTTACATATCCGATAGTGTTGGGGCTTGAAGCAACACTTTCATATCCAATCGTGTTGGGGCTTGAAGCAGCACTTACATATCCGATAGTGCTGGGGCTTGAAGCAGCACTTACATATCCGATAGTGCTGGGGCTTGAAGCAGCACTTACATATCCGATAGTGTTGGGGCTTGAAGCAGCACTGACATATCCGATAGTGTTCGGGCTTGAAGCAACACTTACATATCCGATAGTGCAGGGGCTTGAACCAGCACTTACATATCCGATAGTGTTCGGGCTTGAAGCAACACTTTCATATCCAATCGTGTTGGGGCTTGAAGCAGCACTTACATATCCGATAGTGCTGGGGCTTGAAGCAGCACTTACATATCCGATAGTGCTGGGGCTTGAAGCAGCACTTACATGTCCGATAGTGTTGGGGCTTGAAGCAGCACTTACATATCCGATATTGTTGGAGCTTGAAGCAGCACTTACATATCCGATAGTGCTGGGGCTTGAAGCAGCACTTACATATCCGATAGTGTTGGGGCTTGAAGCAGCACTTACATATCCGATAGTGTTGGGGCTTGAAGCAGCACTTACATATCCGATAGTGTTCGGGCTTGAAGCAACACTTACATATCCGTTAGTGCTGGGGCTTGAAGCAACACTTACATATCCGAGAGTGTTGGGGCTTGAAGCAGCACTTACATATCCGATAGTGTTGGGGCTTGAAGCAACACTTATATATCCGATAGTGCTGGGGCTTGAAACAATATTTACATATCCGATAGTGTTGGGGCTTGAAGCAGCACTGACATATCCGATAGTGTTGGGGCTTGAAGCAGCTCTTACATATCCGATAGTGTTGGGGCTTGAAGCAGCACTTACATATCCGATAGTGTTGGGGCTTGAAGCAACACTTATATATCCGATAGTGCTGGGGCTTGAAACAATACTTCCATATCCGATAGTGTTGGGGCTTGAAGCAGCACTGACATATCCGATAGTGTTGGGGCTTGAAGCAGCTCTTACATATCCGATAGTGCTGGGGCTTGAAGCAGCACTTACATATCCGATAGTGTTGGGGCTTGAAGCAGCAAATACATATCCGATAGTGTTGGGGGTTGAAGCAGCACTTACATATCCGATAGTGTTGGGGCTTGAAGCAGCACTTATACATCCGATAGTGGTGGGGCTTGAAGCAGCACTTACATATCCGATAGTGCTGGGGCTTGAAGCAGCACTTACATATCCGATAGTGCTGGGGCTTGAAGCAGCACTTACATATCCGATAGTGTTGGGGCTTGAAGCAGCACTTACATATCCGATAGTGTTCAGGCTTGAAGCAACAGTTACATATCCGATAGTGGTGGGGCTTGAAGCAACACTTACATATCCGATAGTGTTCGGGCTTGAAGCAACACTTTCATATCCAATCGTGTTGGGGCTTGAAGCAGCACTTACATATCCGATAGTGCTGGGGCTTGAAGCAGCACTTACATATCCGATAGTGCTGGGGCTTGAAGCAGCACTTACATATCCGATAGTGTTGGGGCTTGAAGCAGCACTTACATATCCGATAGTGTTCGGGCTTGAAGCAACACTTACATATCCGATAGTGCAGGGGCTTGAACCAGCACTTACATATCCGATAGTGTTCGGGCTTGAAGCAACACTTTCATATCCAATCGTGTTGGGGCTTGAAGCAGCACTTACATATCCGATAGTGCTGGGGCTTGAAGCAGCACTTACATATCCGATAGTGCTGGGGCTTGAAGCAGCACTTACATGTCCGATAGTGTTGGGGCTTGAAGCAGCACTTACATATCCGATATTGTTGGAGCTTGAAGCAGCACTTACATATCCGATAGTGCTGGGGCTTGAAGCAGCACTTACATATCCGATAGTGTTGGGGCTTGAAGCAGCACTTACATATCCGATAGTGCTGGGGCTTGAAGCAGCACTTACATATCCGATAGTGTTGGGGCTTGAAGCAGCACTGACATTTCCGATAGTGTTGTGGCTTGAAGCAGCACTTACATATCCGATAGTGCTGGGGCTTGAAGCAGCACTTACATATCCGATAGTGTTGGGGCTTGAAGCAGCACTTACATATCCAACAGTGTTCGGGCTTGAAGCAACACTTACATATCCGATAGTGGTGGGGCTTGAAGCAGCACTTACATATCCGATAGTGTTCGGGCTTGAAGCAACACTTCCATATCCGATAGTGCTGGGGCTTGAAGCAGCACTTACATATCCGATAGTGTTCGGGCTTGAAGCAGCACTTACATATCCAATCGTGTTGGGGCTTGAAGCAGCACTTACATATCCGATAGTGTTGGGGCTTGAAGCAGCACTTACATATCCGATAGTGTTCGGGCTTGAAGCAGCACTTACATATCCGATAGTGATGGGGCTTGAAGCAGCACTTACATATCCGATAGTGTTCAGGCTTGAAGCAACAGTTACATATCCGATAGTGGTGGGGCTTGAAGCAACACTTACATATCCGATAGTGTTCGGGCTTGAAGCAACACTTTCATATCCAATCGTGTTGGGGCTTGAAGCAGCACTTACATATCCGATAGTGCTGGGGCTTGAAGCAGCACTTACATATCCGATAGTGCTGGGGCTTGAAGCAGCACTTACATATCCGATAGTGTTGGGGCTTGAAGCAGCACTTACATATCCGATAGTGTTCGGGCTTGAAGCAACACTTACATATCCGATAGTGCAGGGGTTTGAACCAGCACTTACATATCCGATAGTGTTCGGGCTTGAAGCAACACTTTCATATCCAATCGTGTTGGGGCTTGAAGCAGCACTTACATATCCGATAGTGCTGGGGCTTGAAGCAGCACTTACATATCCGATAGTGCTGGGGCTTGAAGCAGCACTTACATGTCCGATAGTGTTGGGGCTTGAAGCAGCACTTACATATCCGATATTGTTGGAGCTTGAAGCAGCACTTACATATCCGATAGTGCTGGGGCTTGAAGCAGCACTTACATATCCGATAGTGTTGGGGCTTGAAGCAGCACTTACATATCCGATAGTGCTGGGGCTTGAAGCAGCACTTACATATCCGATAGTGTTTGGGCTTGAAGCAGCACTGACATTTCCGATAGTGTTGTGGCTTGAAGCAGCACTTACATATCCGATAGTGCTGGGGCTTGAAGCAGCACTTACATATCCGATAGTGTTGGGGCTTGAAGCAGCACTTACATATCCGACAGTGTTCGGGCTTGAAGCAACACTTACATATCCGATAGTGGTGGGGCTTGAAGCAGCACTTACATATCCGATAGTGTTCGGGCTTGAAGCAACACTTCCATATCCGATAGTGCTGGGGCTTGAAGCAGCACTTACATATCCGATAGTGTTCGGGCTTGAAGCAGCACTTACATATCCAATCGTGTTGGGGCTTGAAGCAGCACTTACATATCCGATAGTGTTGGGGCTTGAAGCAGCACTTACATATCCGATAGTGTTGGGGCTTGAAGCAGCACTTACATATCCGATAGTGATGGGGCTTGAAGCAGCACTTACATATCCGATATTGTTGGGGCTTGTAGCAGCACTTACATATCCGATAGTGCTGGGGCTTGAAGCAGCACTTACATTTCCGATAGTGCTGGGGCTTGAAGCAGCACTTACATATCCGATAGTGTTGGGGCTTGAAACTGCACTTACATATCCGACAGTGTTGGGGCTTGAAGCAGCACTTCCATATCCGATAGTGCTGGTGCTTGAAGCAACACTTACATATCCGATAGTGCTGGGGCTTAAAGCAACACTTACATATCCGATAGTGTTCGGGCTTGAAGCAACACTTACATATCCGATAGTGCTGGGGCTTAAAGCAACACTTACATATCCTATAGTGCTGGCGCTTGAAGCAGCACTTACATATCCGAAAGTGTTGGGGCTTGAAGCAGCACTGACATATCCGATAGTGTTCGGGCTTGAAGCAGCACTTACATATCCGATAGTGTTGGGGCTTGAAGCAGCACTTACATATCCGATAGTGCTGGGGCTTGAAGCAGCACTTACATATCCGATAGTGCTGGGGTTTGAAGCAGCACTTACATATCCGATAGTGTTGGGGCTTGAAGCAGCACTTACATATCCGATAGTGTTGGGGCTTGAAGCAGCACTTACATATCCGATAGTGTTCAGGCTTGAAGCAACACTTACATATCCGATAGTGCAGGGGCTTGAAGCAGCACTTACATATCCGATAGTGTTCGGGCTTGAAGCAACACTTTCATATCCAATCGTGTTGGGGCTTGAAGCAGCACTTACATATCCGATAGTGTTGGGGCTTGAAGCAGCACTTACATATCCGATAGTGCTGGGGCTTGAAGCAGCACTTACATATCCGATATTGTTGGGGCTTGAAGCAGCACTTACATATCCGATAGTGCTGGGGCTTGAAGCAGCACTTACATATCCGATAGTGCTGGGGCTTGAAGCAGCACTTACATATCCGGTAGTGTTGGGGCTTGAAGCAGCACTTACAGGTCCGATAGTGCTGGGGCTTGAAGCAGCACTTACATATCCGATAGTGTTGGGGCATGAAGCAGCACTTACATATCCGAAAGTGCTGCGGCTTGAAGCAGCACTTACATATCCGATAGTGTTGGGGCTTGAAGCTGCACTTACATATCCGATAGTGGTGGGGCTTGAAGCAGCACTTACATATCCGATAGTGTTGGGGCTTAAAGCAACACTTATATATCCGATAGTGCTGGGGCTTGAAACAATATTTACATATCCGATAGTGTTGGGGCATGAAGCAGCACTGACATTTCCGATAGTGTTGTGGCTTGAAGCAGCACTTACATATCCGATAGTGCTGGGGCTTGAAGCAGCACTTACATATCCGATAGTGTTGGGGCTTGAAGCAGCACTTACATATCCGATAGTGTTCGGGCTTGAAGCAACACTTACATATCCGATAGTGGTGGGGCTTGAAGCAGCACTTACATATCCGATAGTGTTCGGGCTTGAATCAACACTTCCATATCCGATAGTGCTGGGGCTTGAAGCAGCACTTACATGTCCGATAGTATTCGGGCTTGAAGCAACACTTACATATCCAATCGTGTTGGGGCTTGAAGCAGCACTTACATATCCGATAGTGTTGGGGCTTGAAGCAGCACTTACATATCCGATAGTGTTCGGGCTTGAAGCAGCACTTACATATCCGATAGTGATGGGGCTTGAAGCAGCACTTACATATCCGATATTGTTGGGGCTTGTAGCAGCACTTACATATCCGATAGTGTTGGGGCTTGAAGCAGCACTTACATTTCCGATAGTGCTGGGGCTTGAAGCAGCACTTACATATCCGATAGTGCTGGGGCTTGAAGCAGCACTTACATATCCGATAGTATTGGGGCTTGAAGCAGCACTTACATATCCGATAGTGTTGGGGCTTGAAGCAGCACTGACATATCCGATAGTGCTGGTGATTGAAGCAACACTTACATATCCGATAGTGCTGGGGCTTAAAGCAACACTTACATATCTGATAGTGTTGGGGTTTGAAGCAACACTTACATATCCGATAGTTTTCGGGCTTCAAGCAACACTTACGTATCCGATAGTGTTGGGGCTTGAATCAGCACTTACATATCCGATAGTGCTGGCGCTTGAAGTAGCACTTACATATCCGATAGTGTTGGGGCTTGAAGCAGCACTTCCATATCCGATAGTGCTGGGGCTTGAAGCAGCACTTACATATCCGATAGTGTTGGGGCTTGAAGCTGCACTTACATATCCAATAGTGTTGGGGTTTGAAGCCGCACTTAAATATCCGAGAGTGTCGTTGCTTGAAGCAGCACTTACATATCCTATAGTGCTGGGGCTTGAAGCAGCACTTACATATCCGATAGTATTGGGGCTTGAAGCAGCACTTACATATCCGATAGTGTTGGGGCTTGAAAGAGCACTTCCATATGCGATAGTGTTGGGGCTTTAAGCAGCACTTCCATATCCGATAGTGTTGGGGCTTGAAGCAGCACTTACATATCCGATAGTGCTGGGCCTTGAAGTAGCACTTACATATCCGATAGTGTTCGGGCTTGAAGAAACACTTATATATCCGATAGTGCTGGGGCTTGAAACAATATTTACATATCCGATAGTGCTGGGGTTTGAAGCAACATTTACATTTCCTATAGTGTTGGGGCTTGAAGCAGCACCTAAATATCTGATAGTATTGTTGCTTGAAGCAACACTTTCATATCTGATAGTGTTGGGGCTTGAAGCAATACTTACATATCTGATAGTGTTGGGGCTTGAAGCAATACTTACATATCAGATAGTGTTGGGGCTTGAAGAAGCACCTCCATATCCAATAGTGTTGGGGCTTGAAGCTGCACTTACATATCCGATAATGTTGGGGCTTGAAGCAGCACTTACATATCCGATAGTGTTCGGGCTTGAAGCAGCACTTACATATCCGATAGTGTTCGGGCTTGAAGCAGCTCTTACATATCCGATAGTGCTGGGGCTTGACGCAGCACTTACATATCAGAGAGTGTTGGGGCTTGAAGCAGCACTTCCATATCCGATAGTGTTGGGGCTTGAAGCAGCACTTACATATCCGATAGTGTTGGGGGTTGAAGCAGCACTTACATATCCGATAGTGCTGGGGCTTGAAGCAGCACTTACATATCCGATAGTGCTGGGGCTTGAAGCATCACTTACATCTGCGATAGTGTTGGGGCTTGAAGCAGCACTGACATATCAGATAGTGTTGGGGCTTGAAGCAGCACTTCCATATCCAATAGTGTTGGGGCTGAAGCAGCACTTACATATCCGATAGTGTTGGGGCTTGAAGCAGCACTTAAATATCCGATAGTGTTGGGGCTTGAAGCAGCACTTACATATCCGATAGTGCTGGGGCTTGAAGCCGCACTTAAATATCCGATAGTGTCGTTGCTTGAAGCAGCACTTACATATCCGATAGTGCTGGGGCTTGAAGCATCACTTACATATCAGATAGTGTTGGGGCTTGAAGCAACACTTCCATATCCGATAGTGTTGGGGCTTGAAGCAGCACTTCCATATCCAATAGTGTTGGGGCATGAAGCCGCACTTAAATATCCGATAGTGTCGTTGCTTGAAGCAACGCTTACATATCCGATAGTGCTGGGGCTTGAAGCAACACTTACATATCCGATAGTGTTGGGGCTTGAAGCAGCACTTCCATATCCATTAGTGTTGGGGCTTGAAGCAGCACTTACATATCCGATAGTGTTGGGGCTTGAAGCAACACTTACATATCCGATAGTGCTGGGGTTTGAAGCAACACTTACATATCCGATAGTGCTGGGGCTTGAAGCAGCACTTACATATCCGATAGTGCTGGGGTTTGAAGCAACACTTACAAATCCGATAGTGCTGGGGTTTGAAGCAACACTTACATATCCGATAGTGCTGGGGCTTGAAGCAGCAGTTACATATCCAATAGTGTTGGGGCTTGAAGCAGCACTTACATATCCGATAGTGCTGGGGCAGAAGCAGCACTTACATATCCGATAGTGTTGGGGCTTGAAGCAGCACTTACATATCCGATAGTGTTGGTGTTGATGCAACACTTACATATCAGATAGTGTTGGGGCTTGAAGCAGCACTTCCATATCCAATAGTGTTGGGGCTTGAAGCAGCACTTACATATCCGATAGTACTGGGGCTTGAAGCAGCACTTACATATCCAATAGTGTTGGGGCTTGAAGCAGCACTTACATATCCGATAGTGTTGGGGCTTGAAGCAGCACTTACATATCCGATAGTGTTCGGGCTTGAAGCAGCACTTACATATCCGATAGAGTTAGGGCTTGAAGTAGCACTTACATATCAGATAGTGCTGGGGCTTGAAGCAGCACTTACATATCCGATAGTGTTGGGGCTTGAAGCAGCACTTACCTATCCGATAGTGTCGTTGCTTTAAGCAGCACTTACATATCCGATAGTGCTGGTGCTTGAAGCAGCACTTACATATCCGATAGTGTTGGGGCATGAGGCAGCACTTACATATCAGATAGTGTTGGGGCTTGAAGCAGCACTTCCATATCCAATAGTGTTGGGGCTTGAAGCAGCACTTCCATATCCAATAGTGTTGGGGCTGAAGCAGCACTTACATATCCGATAGTGTTGGGGCTTGAAGCAGCACTTTCATATCCGATAGTGTTGGGGCTTGAAGCAGCACTTAAATATCCGATAGTGTCGTTGCTTGAAGCAACGCTTACATATCCGATAGTGCTGGGGCTTGAAGCAACACTTACATATCCGATAGTGCTGGGGCTTGAAGCAGCACTTACATATCAGATAGTGTTGGGGCTTGAAGCAACACTTTCATATCCGATAGTGTTGGGGCTTGAAGCAGCACTTCCATATCCAATAGTGTTGGGGCATGAAGCCGCACTTAAATATCCGATAGTGTCGTTGCTTGAAGCAACGCTTACATATCCGATAGTGCTGGGGCTTGAAGCAACACTTACATATCCGATAGTGTTGGGGCTTGAAGCAGCACTTCCATATCCAATAGTGTTGGGGCTTGAAGCAGCACTTACATATCCGATAGTGTTGGGGCTTGAAGCAGCACTTCCATATCCGATAGTGTTGGGGCTTGAAGCAGCACTTACATATCCGATAGTGTTGGGGCTTGAAGCAGCACTTACATATCCGATAGTGCTGGGGCTTGAAGCAGCACTTACATATCCGATAGTGCTGGGGCTTGAAGCAGAACTTACATATGCGATAGTGTTGGGGCTTGAAGCAGCACTGACATATCAGATAGTGCTGGGGCTTGAAGCAGCACTTACATATCCAATAGTGTTGGGGCTGAAGCAGCACTTACATATCCGATAGTGTTGGGGCTTGAAGCAGCACTTACATATCCGATAGTGTTGGGGCTTGAAGCAGCACTTACATATCCGATAGTGCTGGGGCTTGAAGCCGCACTTAAATATCCGATAGTGTCGTTGCTTGAAGCAGCACTTACATATCCGATAGTGCTGGGGCTTGAAGCAGCACTTACATATCAGATAGTGTTGGGGCTTGAAGCAACACTTCCATATCCGATAGTGTTGGGGCTTGAAGCAGCACTTCCATATCCAATAGTGTTGGGGCATGAAGCCGCACTTAAATATCCGATAGTGTCGTTGCTTGAAGCAACGCTTACATATCCGATAGTGCTGGGGCTTGAAGCAACACTTACATATCCGATAGTGTTGGGGCTTGAAGCAGCACTTCCATATCCAATAGTGTTGGGGCTTGAAGCAGCACTTACATATCCGATAGTGTTGGGGCTTGAAGCAACACTTACATATCCGATAGTGCTGGGGTTTGAAGCAACACTTACATATCCGATAGTGCTGGGGCTTGAAGCAGCACTTACATATCCGATAGTGCTGGGGTTTGAAGCAACACTTACATATCCGATAGTGCTGGGGTTTGAAGCAACACTTACATATCCGATAGTGCTGGGGTTGAAGCAGCAGTTACATATCCAATAGTGTTGGGGCTTGAAGCAGCACTTACATATCCGATAGTGCTGGGGCTTGAAGCAGCACTTACATATCCGATAGTGTTGGGGCTTGAAGCAGCACTTACATATCCGATAGTGTTGGTGCTTGATGCAACACTTACATATCAGATAGTGTTGGGGCTTGAAGCAGCACTTCCATATCCAATAGTGTTGGGGCTTGAAGCAGCACTTACATATCCGATAGTACTGGGGCTTGAAGCAGCACTTACATATCCAATAGTGTTGGGGCTTGAAGCAGCACTTACATATCCGATAGTGTTGGGGCTTGAAGCAGCACTTACATATCCGATAGTGTTCGGGCTTGAAGCAGCACTTACATATCCGATAGAGTTAGGGCTTGAAGTAGCACTTACATATCAGATAGTGCTGGGGCTTGAAGCAGCACTTACATATCCGATAGTGTTGGGGCTTGAAGCAGCACTTACCTATCCGATAGTGTCGTTGCTTTAAGCAGCACTTACATATCCGATAGTGCTGGTGCTTGAAGCAGCACTTACATATCCGATAGTGTTGGGGCATGAGGCAGCACTTACATATCAGATAGTGTTGGGGCTTGAAGCAGCACTTCCATATCCAATAGTGTTGGGGCTTGAAGCAGCACTTCCATATCCAATAGTGTTGGGGCTGAAGCAGCACTTACATATCCGATAGTGTTGGGGCTTGAAGCAGCACTTACATATCCGATAGTGTTGGGGCTTGAAGCAGCACTTACATATCCGATAGTGCTGGGGCTTGAAGCCGCACTTAAATATCCGATAGTGTCGTTGCTTGAAGCAGCACTTACATATCCGATAGTGCTGGGGCTTGAAGCAGCACTTACATATCAGATAGTGTTGGGGCTTGAAGCAACACTTCCATATCCGATAGTGTTGGGGCTTGAAGCAGCACTTCCATATCCAATAGTGTTGGGGCATGAAGCCGCACTTAAATATCCGATAGTGTCGTTGCTTGAAGCAACGCTTACATATCCGATAGTGCTGGGGCTTGAAGCAACACTTACATATCCGATAGTGTTGGGGCTTGAAGCAGCACTTCCATATCCAATAGTGTTGGGGCTTGAAGCAGCACTTACATATCCGATAGTGTTGGGGCTTGAAGCAACACTTACATATCCGATAGTGCTGGGGTTTGAAGCAACACTTACATATCCGATAGTGCTGGGGCTTGAAGCAGCACTTACATATCCGATAGTGTTGGGGCTTGAAGCAGCACTTACATATCCGATAGTGCTGGGGCTTGAAGCAGCACTTACCTATCCGATAGTGCTGGTGCTTGAAGCAGCACTTACATATCCGATAGTGTTGGGGCATGAGGGAGCACTTACATATCAGATAGTGTTGGGGCTTGAAGCAGCACTTCCATATCCAATAGTGTTGGGGCTTGAAGCAGCACTTCCATATCCAATAGTGTTGGGGCTGAAGCAGCACTTACATATCCGATAGTGTTGGGGCTTGAAGCAGCACTTACATATCCGATAATGTTGGGGCTTGAAGCAGCACTTAAATATCCGATAGTGTCGTTGCTTGAAGCAACGCTTACATATCCGATAGTGCTGGGGCTTGAAGCAACACTTACATATCCGATAGTGCTGGGGCTTGAAGCAGCACTTACATATCAGATAGTGTTGGGGCTTGAAGCAACACTTTCATATCCGATAGTGTTGGGGCTTGAAGCAGCACTTCCATATCCAATAGTGTTGGGGCATGAAGCCGCACTTAAATATCCGATAGTGTCGTTGCTTGAAGCAACGCTTACATATCCGATAGTGCTGGGGCTTGAAGCAACACTTACATATCCGATAGTGTTGGGGCTTGAAGCAGCACTTCCATATCCAATAGTGTTGGGGCTTGAAGCAGCACTTACATATCCGATAGTGTTGGGGCTTGAAGCAGCACTTCCATATCCGATAGTGTTGGGGCTTGAAGCAGCACTTACATATCCGATAGTGTTGGGGCTTGAAGCAGCACTTACATATCCGATAGTGCTGGGGCTTGAAGCAGCACTTACATATCCGATAGTGCTGGGGCTTGAAGCAGAACTTACATATGCGATAGTGTTGGGGCTTGAAGCAGCACTGACATGTCAGATAGTGCTGGGGCTTGAAGCAGCACTTACATATCCAATAGTGTTGGGGCTGAAGCAGCACTTACATATCCGATAGTGTTGGGGCTTGAAGCAGCACTTACATATCCGATAGTGTTGGGGCTTGAAGCAGCACTTACATATCCGATAGTGCTGGGGCTTGAAGCCGCACTTAAATATCCGATAGTGTCGTTGCTTGAAGCAGCACTTACATATCCGATAGTGCTGGGGCTTGAAGCAGCACTTACATATCAGATAGTGTTGGGGCTTGAAGCAACACTTCCATATCCGATAGTGTTGGGGCTTGAAGCAGCACTTCCATATCCAATAGTGTTGGGGCATGAAGCCGCACTTAAATATCCGATAGTGTCGTTGCTTGAAGCAACGCTTACATATCCGATAGTGCTGGGGCTTGAAGCAACACTTACATATCCGATAGTGTTGGGGCTTGAAGCAGCACTTCCATATCCAATAGTGTTGGGGCTTGAAGCAGCACTGACAGATCCGATAGTGTTGGGGCTTGAAGCAACACTTACATATCCGATAGTGCTGGGGTTTGAAGCAACACTTACATATCCGATAGTGCTGGGGCTTGAAGCAGCACTTACATATCCGATAGTGCTGGGGTTTGAAGCAACACTTACATATCCGATAGTGCTGGGGTTTGAAGCAACACTTACATATCCGATAGTGCTGGGGTTGAAGCAGCAGTTACATATCCAATAGTGTTGGGGCTTGAAGCAGCACTTACATATCCGATAGTGCTGGGGCTTGAAGCAGCACTTACATATCCGATAGTGTTGGGGCTTGAAGCAGCACTTACATATCCGATAGTGTTGGTGCTTGATGCAACACTTACATATCAGATAGTGTTGGGGCTTGAAGCAGCACTTCCATATCCAATAGTGTTGGGGCTTGAAGCAGCACTTACATATCCGATAGTACTGGGGCTTGAAGCAGCACTTACATATCCAATAGTGTTGGGGCTTGAAGCAGCACTTACATATCCGATAGTGTTGGGGCTTGAAGCAGCACTTACATATCCGATAGTGTTCGGGCTTGAAGCAGCACTTACATATCCGATAGAGTTAGGGCTTGAAGTAGCACTTACATATCAGATAGTGCTGGGGCTTGAAGCAGCACTTACATATCCGATAGTGTTGGGGCTTGAAGCAGCACTTACCTATCCGATAGTGTCGTTGCTTTAAGCAGCACTTACATATCCGATAGTGCTGGTGCTTGAAGCAGCACTTACATATCCGATAGTGTTGGGGCATGAGGCAGCACTTACATATCAGATAGTGTTGGGGCTTGAAGCAGCACTTCCATATCCAATAGTGTTGGGGCTTGAAGCAGCACTTCCATATCCAATAGTGTTGGGGCTGAAGCAGCACTTACATATCCGATAGTGTTGGGGCTTGAAGCAGCACTTACATATCCGATAGTGTTGGGGCTTGAAGCAGCACTTACATATCCGATAGTGCTGGGGCTTGAAGCCGCACTTAAATATCCGATAGTGTCGTTGCTTGAAGCAGCACTTACATATCCGATAGTGCTGGGGCTTGAAGCAGCACTTACATATCAGATAGTGTTGGGGCTTGAAGCAACACTTCCATATCCGATAGTGTTGGGGCTTGAAGCAGCACTTCCATATCCAATAGTGTTGGGGCATGAAGCCGCACTTAAATATCCGATAGTGTCGTTGCTTGAAGCAACGCTTACATATCCGATAGTGCTGGGGCTTGAAGCAACACTTACATATCCGATAGTGTTGGGGCTTGAAGCAGCACTTCCATATCCAATAGTGTTGGGGCTTGAAGCAGCACTTACATATCCGATAGTGTTGGGGCTTGAAGCAACACTTACATATCCGATAGTGCTGGGGTTTGAAGCAACACTTACATATCCGATAGTGCTGGGGCTTGAAGCAGCACTTACATATCCGATAGTGTTCGGGCTTGAAGCAGCACTTACATATCCGATAGTGCTGGGGCTTGAAGCAGCACTTACCTATCCGATAGTGCTGGTGCTTGAAGCAGCACTTACATATCCGATAGTGTTGGGGCATGAGGGAGCACTTACATATCAGATAGTGTTGGGGCTTGAAGCAGCACTTCCATATCCAATAGTGTTGGGGCTTGAAGCAGCAATTACATATCCGATAGTGTTGGGGCTTGAAGCAGCACTTACATATCCGATAGTGCTGGGGCTTGAAGCAGCACTTACATATCCGATAGTGCTGGGGCTTGAAGCAGCACTTACATAGCCGATAGTGTTGGGGCTTGGAGCAGCACTTATATATCCGATAGTGCCTGGGCTTGAAGCAATACTTACAATCCGATAATGCTGGGGCTTGAACCAGCACTTACATATCCGATAGTGTTCGGGCTTGAAGCAACACTTACATATCCGATGGTGCTGGCGCTTGAAGCAGCACTTACATATCCGATAGTGCTGGGGCTTGAAGCAGCATTTACATATCCGATAGTGTTGGGGCTTGAAGCAGCACTTATATATCCGATAGTGCTTGGGCTTGAAGCAATACTTACATATACGATAGTGCTGGGGCTTGAAGCAGCACTTTCATATCCGATAGTGTTTGGGCTTGAAGCAACACTTACATATCCGATAGTGCTGGAGCTTAAAGCAACACTTACATATCTGATAGTGTTGGGGCTTGAAGCAACACTTACATATCCGATAGTGATCGGGCTTGAAGCAACACTTCCATATCCGATAGTGTTGGGGCTTAAAGCAACACTTACATATCCGATAGTGTCGTTGCTTGAAGCAGCACTTACATATCCGATAGTGCTGGGGCTTGAAGCAGCACTTACATATCAGATAGTGTTGGGGCTTGAAGCAGCACTTACATATCAGATAGAGTTGGGGCTTGAAGCAGCACTTCCATATCCAATAGTGTTGGGGCTTGAAGCAGCACTTACATATCCGATAGTGTTGGGGCTTGAAGCAACACTTACATATCAGATAGTGTTGGGGCTTGAAGCAGCACTTCCATATCCAATAGTGTTGGGGCTTGAAGCAGCACTTACATATCCGATAGTGCTGGGGCTTGAAGCAGCACTTACATATCCGATCGTGTTGGGGCTTGAAGCCGCACTTCAAAATCCGATAGTGTCGTTGCTTGAAGCAGCACTTACATATCCGATAGTGTTGGGGCTTGAGGCAACACTTACATATCAGATTGTGTTGGGCCTTGAAGCAGCACTTCCATATCCAATAGTGTTGGGGCTTGAAGCAGCACTTACATATCCGATAGTGCTGGGGCTTGAAGCAGCACTTACATATCCAATAGTGTTGGGGCTTGAAGCAGCACTTACATCTCCAATAGTGTTGGGGCTTGAAGCAGCACTTACATATCCGATAGTGTTGGGGCTTGAAGCAACACTTACATATCCGATAGTGTTGGGGCTTGAAGACGCACTTAAAAATCCGATAGAGTTAGGGCTTGAAGCAGCACTTACATATCCGATAGTGTTGGGGCTTGAAGCAGCACTTACCTATCCGATAGTGTCGTTGCCTGAAGCAGCACTTACATATCCGATAGTGCTGGGGCTTGAAGCAGCACTTACATATCCGATAGTGCTGGGGCTTGAAGCAGCACTTACATATCCGATTGTGCTGGGGCTTGAAGCAGCACTTACATTACCGATAGTGTTGGGGCTTGAAGCAACACTTACATATCCGATAATGTTGGGGCTTGAAGCAGCACTTACATATCCGATAGTGCTGGGGCTTGAAGCAGCACTTACATATCCAATAGTGTTGGGGCTTGAAGCAGCACTTACATATCCGATAGTGTTCGGGCTTGAAGCAGCACTTACATATCCGATAGTGTTCGGGCTTGAAGCAGCACTTACATATCCGATAGAGTTAGGGCTTGAAGCAGCACTTACATATCCGATAGTGTTGGGGCTTGAAGCAGCACTTAACTATCCGATAGTGTCGTTGCCTGAAGCAGCACTTACATATCCGATAGTGCTGGGGCTTGAAGCAGCACTTACATATCCGATAGTGCTGGGGCTTGAAGCAGCACTTACATATCCGATTGTGCTGGGGCTTGAAGCAGCACTTACATTACCGATAGTGTTGGGGCTTGAAGCAACACTTACATATCCGATAATGTTGGGGCTTGAAGCAACACTTACATATCCGATAGTGTTGGGGCTTGAAGCAACACTTACATATCCGATAGTGTTGGGGCTTGAAGCAACACTTACATATCCGATAGTGCTGGCGCTTGAAGCAGCACTTACATATCCGATAGTGTTTGGGCTTGAAGCAACACTTACATGTCCGATAGTGCTGGGGCTTAAAGCAACACTTACATATCTGATAGTGTTGGGGCTTGAAGCAACACTTACATATCCGATAGTGTTCGGGCTTGAAGCAACACTTACA
Source organism: Chiloscyllium plagiosum (assembly GCF_037043375.1). Taxonomy (NCBI): domain Eukaryota; kingdom Metazoa; phylum Chordata; class Chondrichthyes; order Orectolobiformes; family Hemiscylliidae; genus Chiloscyllium; species Chiloscyllium plagiosum. The sequence continues at coordinate 103,939,287 of NW_028270167.1, read as the reverse complement.
TATCCGATAGTGCTGGGGCTGAAAGCAACACTTACATATCCGATAGTGTTGGGGCTTGAAGCAGCACTTTCATATCCGATAGTGCTGGCGCTTGAAGCAGCACTTACATATCCGATAGTGTTCAGGCTTGAAGCAAAACTTACATATCCGATCGTGTTGGGGCTTGAAGCAACACTTATATATCCGATAGAGTTCGGGCTTGAAGCAACACTTACATATCCGATAGTGTTGGGGCTTGAAGCAACACTTACATATCCGATAGTGTTCGGGATTGAAGCAACACTTATATATCCGATAGTGCTGGGTCTTGAAGCACTATTTACATATCCGATAATGCTGGGGTTTGAAGCAACACTTACATATCCAATAGTGTTGGGGCTTGAAGCAGCACTTCCATATCCGATAGTGTTGGGGCTTGAAGCATCACTTACATGTCCGATAGTGCTGGGGCTTGAAGCAGCACTTACATATCCGATAGTGCTGTGGCTTGAAGCAACACTTACATGTCCGATAGTGTTGGGGCTTTTAGCAACACTTACATAGCCTATAGTGTTGGGGCTTGAAGCAGCACTTACATATCCGATAGTGTTGGGGCTTGAAGCAGCACTTACATATCCGAGAGTGTTGGGGCTTGAAGCAGCACTTCCATATCCGATAGTGCTGGGGTTTGAAGCAACACTTACATATCCGATAGTGCTGGGGCTTGAAGCAGCACTTACATATCCGATAGTGCTGGGGTTTGAAGCAACACTTACATATCCGATAGTGCTGGGGTTTGAAGCAACACTTACATATCCGATAGTGCTGGGGCTTGAAGCAGCAGTTACATATCCAATAGTGTTGGGGCTTGAAGCAGCACTTACATATCCGATAGTGCTGGGGCAGAAGCAGCACTTACATATCCGATAGTGTTGGGGCTTGAAGCAGCACTTACATATCCGATAGTGTTGATGCTTGATGCAACACTTACATATCAGATAGTGTTGGGGCTTGAAGCAGCACTTCCATATCCAATAGTGTTGGGGCTTGAAGCAGCACTTACATATCCGATAGTACTGGGGCTTGAAGCAGCACTTACATATCCAATAGTGTTGGGGCTTGAAGCAGCACTTACATATCCGATAGTGTTGGGGCTTGAAGCAGCACTTACATATCCGATAGTGTTCGGGCTTGAAGCAGCACTTACATATCCGATAGAGTTAGGGCTTGAAGTAGCACTTACATATCAGATAGTGCTGGGGCTTGAAGCAGCACTTACATATCCGATAGTGTTGGGGCTTGAAGCAGCACTTACCTATCCGATAGTGTCGTTGCTTTAAGCAGCACTTACATATCCGATAGTGCTGGTGCTTGAAGCAGCACTTACATATCCGATAGTGTTGGGGCATGAGGCAGCACTTACATATCAGATAGTGTTGGGGCTTGAAGCAGCACTTCCATATCCAATAGTGTTGGGGCTTGAAGCAGCACTTCCATATCCAATAGTGTTGGGGCTGAAGCAGCACTTACATATCCGATAGTGTTGGGGCTTGAAGCAGCACTTACATATCCGATAGTGTTGGGGCTTGAAGCAGCACTTACATATCCGATAGTGCTGGGGCTTGAAGCCGCACTTAAATATCCGATAGTGTCGTTGCTTGAAGCAGCACTTACATATCCGATAGTGCTGGTGCTTGAAGCAGCACTTACATATCAGATAGTGTTGGGGCTTGAAGCAACACTTCCATATCCGATAGTGTTGGGGCTTGAAGCAGCACTTCCATATCCAATAGTGTTGGGGCATGAAGCCGCACTTAAATATCCGATAGTGTCGTTGCTTGAAGCAACGCTGACATATCCGATAGTGCTGGGGCTTGAAGCAACACTTACATATCCGATAGTGTTGGGGCTTGAAGCAGCACTTCCATATCCAATAGTGTTGGGGCTTGAAGCAACACTTACATATCCGATAGTGTTGGGGCTTGAAGTAACACTTACATATCCGATAGTGCTGGGGTTTGAAGCAGCACTTACATATCCAATAGTGTTGGGGCTTGAAGCAGCACTTATATATCCGATAGTGCCTGGGCTTGAAGCAATACTTACAATCCGATAGTGCTGGGGCTTGAACCAGCACTTACATATCCGATAGTGTTGGGGCTTGAAACAGCACTTACATATCCGATACTGTTGGGGCTTGAAGTAACACTTACATATCCGATAGTGTTGGGGCATGAACCAGCACTTACATATCCGATACTGTTGGGGCTTGAAGTAACACTTACATATCCGATAGTGCTGGGGTTTGAAGCAGCACTTACATATCCAATAGTGTTGGGGCTTGAAGCAGCACTTATATATCCGATAGTGCCTGGGCTTGAAGCAATACTTACAATCCGATAGTGCTGGGGCTTGAACCAGCACTTACATATCCGATAGTGTTGGGGCTTGAAGCAACACTTACATATCCGATAGTGTTGGGGCTTGAAGCAACACTTACATATCCGATAGTGTTGGGGCTTGAAGCAACACTTACATATCCGATAGTGTTGGGGCTTGAAGCAACACTTACATATCCGATGGTGCTGGCGCTTGAAGCAGCACTTACATATCCGATAGTGCTGGGGCTTGAAGCAGCACTTACATATCCGATAGTGTTGGGGCTTGAAGCAGCACTTATATATCCGATAGTGCTGGGGCTTGAAGCAATACTTACATATCCGATAGTGCTGGGGCTTGAAGCAGCACTTTCATATCCGATAGTGTTTGGGCTTGAAGCAACACTTACATATCCGATAGTGCTGGAGCTTAAAGCAACACTTACATATCTGATAGTGTTGGGGCTTGAAGCAACACTTACATATCCGATAGTGATCGGGCTTGAAGCAACACTTACATATCCGATAGTGTTGGGGCTTAAAGCAACACTTACATATCCGATAGTGTCGTTGCTTGAAGCAGCACTTACATATCCGATAGTGCTGGGGCTTGAAGCAGCACTTACATATCAGATAGTGTTGGGGCTTGAAGCAACACTTACATATCAGATAGAGTTGGGGCTTGAAGCAGCACTTCCATATCCAATAGTGTTGGGGCTTGAAGCAGCACTTACAAATCCAATAGTGTTGGGACTTGAAGCAGCACTTACATATCCGATAGTGCTGGGGCTTGAAGCAGCGCTTACATATCCGATAGTGTTGGGGCTTGAAGCAGCACTTACATATCCGATAGTGTTGGGGCTTGAAGCCGCACTTAAAAATCCGATAGTGTCGTTGCTTGAAGCAGCACTTACATATCCGATAGTGTTGGGGCTTGAGGCAACACTTACATATCAGATTGTGTTGGGGCTTGAAGCAGCACTTCCATATCCAATAGTGTTGGTGCTTGAAGCAGCACTTACATATCCGATAGTGTTGGGGCTTGAAGCAGCACTTACATATCCAATAGTGTTGGGGCTTGAAGCAGCACTTACATCTCCAATAGTGTTGGGGCTTGAAGCAGCACTTACATATCCGATAGTGTTGGGGCTTGAAGCAACACTTACATATCCGATAGTGTTGGGGCTTGAAGCCGAACTTAAAAATCCGATAGAGTTAGGGCTTGAAGCAGCACTTACATATCCGATAGTGTTGGGGCTTGAAGCAGCACTTACCTATCCGATAGTGTCGTTGCCTGAAGCAGCACTTACATATCCGATAGTGCTGGGGCTTGAAGCAGCACTTACATATCCGTTAGTGCTGGGGCTTGAAGCAGCACTTACATATCCGATTGTGCGGGGGCTTGAAGCAGCACCTACATTACCGATAGTGTTGGGGCTTGAAGCAACACTTACATATCCGATAATGTTGGGGCTTGAAGCAGCACTTACATATCCGATAGTGCTGGGGCTTGAAGCAGCACTTACATATCCAATAGTGTTGGGGCTTGAAGCAGCACTTACATATCCGATAGTGTTGGGGCTTGAAGCAGCACTTACCTATCCGATAGTGTCGTTGCCTGAAGCAGCACTTACATATCCGATAGTGCTGGGGCTTGAAGCAGCACTTACATATCCGATAGTGCTGGGGCTTGAAGCAGCACTTACATATCCGATTGTGCTGGGGCTTGAAGCAGCACTTACATTACCGATAGTGTTGGGGCTTGAAGCAACACTTACATATCCGATAATGTTGGGGCTTGAAGCAGCACTTACATATCCGATAGTGCTGGGGCTTGAAGCAGCACTTACATATCCAATAGTGTTGGGGCTTGAAGCAGCACTTACATATCCGATAGTGTTGGAGCTTGAAGCAGCACTTACATATCCGATAGTGTTCGGGCTTGAAGCAGCACTTACATATCCGATAGAGTTAGGGCTTGAAGCAGCACTTACATATCCGATAGTGTTGGGGCTTGAAGCAGCACTTACCTATCCGATAGTGTCGTTGCCTGAAGCAGCACTTACATATCCGATAGTGCTGGGGCTTGAAGCAGCACTTACATATCCGATTGTGCTGGGGCTTGAAGCAGCACTTACATATCCGATAGTGCTGGGGCTTGAAGCAACACTTACATATCCGATAATGTTGGGGCTTGAAGCAACACTTACATATCCGATAGTGTTGGGGCTTGAAGCAACACTTACATATCCGATAGTGTTGGGGCTTGAAGCAACACTTACATATCCGATAGTGCTGGCGCTTGAAGCAGCACTTACATATCCGATAGTGTTTGGGCTTGAAGCAACACTTACATGTCCGATAGTGCTGGGGCTTAAAGCAACACTTACATATCTGATAGTGTTGGGGCTTGAAGCAACACTTACATATCCGATAGTGTTCGGGCTTGAAGCAACACTTACATATCCGATAGTGCTGGGGCTGAAAGCAACACTTACATATCCGATAGTGTTGGGGCTTGAAGCAGCACTTTCATATCCGATAGTGCTGGCGCTTGAAGCAGCACTTACATATCCGATAGTGCTGGGGCTTGAAGCAAAACTTACATATCCGATCGTGTTGGGGCTTGAAGCAACACTTATATATCCGATAGAGTTCGGGCTTGAAGCAACACTTACATATCCGATAGTGTTGGGGCTTGAAGCAACACTTACATATCCGATAGTGTTCGGGATTGAAGCAACACTTATATATCCGATAGTGCTGGGTCTTGAAGCACTATTTACATATCCGATAGTGCTGGGGTTTGAAGCAACACTTACATATCCAATAGTGTTGGGGCTTGAAGCAGCACTTCCATATCCGATAGTGTTGGGGCTTGAAGCATCACTTACATATCTGATAGTGTTGGGGCTTGAAGCAGCACTTATATATCCGATAGTGTTGGGGCTTGAAGCAGCACTTACATATCCAATAGTGTTGGGACTTGAAGCAGCACTTACATGTCCGATAGTGCTGGGGCTTGAAGCAGTACTTACATATCCGATAGTGCTGTGGCTTGAAGCAACACTTACATGTCCGATAGTGTTGGGGCTTTTAGCAACACTTACATAGCCTATAGTGTTGGGGCTTGAAGCAGCACTTCCATATCCGATAGTGTTGGGGCTTGAAGCAGCACTTACATATCCGAGAGTGTTGGGGCTTGAAGCAGCACTTACATATCCGATAGTGCTGGGGTTTGAAGCAACACTTACATATCCGATAGTGCTGGGGCTTGAAGCAGCACTTACATATCCGATAGTGCTGGGGTTTGAAGCAACACTTACATATCCGATAGTGCTGGGGTTTGAAGCAACACTTACATATCCGATAGTGCTGGGGCTTGAAGCAGCAGTTACATATCCAATAGTGTTGGGGCTTGAAGCAGCACTTACATATCCGATAGTGCTGGGGCAGAAGCAGCACTTACATATCCGATAGTGTTGGGGCTTGAAGCAGCACTTACATATCCGATAGTGTTGGTGCTTGATGCAACACTTACATATCAGATAGTGTTGGGGCTTGAAGCAGCACTTCCATATCCAATAGTGTTGGGGCTTGAAGCAGCACTTACATATCCGATAGTGCTGGGGCAGAAGCAGCACTTACATATCCGATAGTGTTGGGGCTTGAAGCAGCACTTACATATCCGATAGTGTTGGTGCTTGATGCAACACTTACATATCAGATAGTGTTGGGGCTTGAAGCAGCACTTCCATATCCAATAGTGTTGGGGCTTGAAGCAGCACTTACATATCCGATAGTACTGGGGCTTGAAGCAGCACTTACATATCCAATAGTGTTGGGGCTTGAAGCAGCACTTACATATCCGATAGTGTTGGGGCTTGAAGCAGCACTTACATATCCGATAGTGTTCGGGCTTGAAGCAGCACTTACATATCCGATAGTACTGGGGCTTGAAGCAGCACTTACATATCCGATAGTACTGGGGCTTGAAGCAGCACTTACATATCCAATAGTGTTGGGGCTTGAAGTAGCACTTACATATCAGATAGTGCTGGGGCTTGAAGCAGCACTTACATATCCGATAGTGTTGGGGCTTGAAGCAGCACTTACCTATCCGATAGTGTCGTTGCTTTAAGCAGCACTTACATATCCGATAGTGCTGGTGCTTGAAGCAGCACTTACATATCCGATAGTGTTGGGGCATGAGGCAGCACTTACATATCAGATAGTGTTGGGGCTTGAAGCAGCACTTCCATATCCAATAGTGTTGGGGCTTGAAGCAGCACTTCCATATCCAATAGTGTTGGAGCTGAAGCAGCACTTACATATCCGATAGTGTTGGGGCTTGAAGCAGCACTTACATATCCGATAGTGTTGGGGCTTGAAGCAGCACTTACATATCCGATAGTGCTGGGGCTTGAAGCCGCACATAAATATCCGATAGTGTCGTTGCTTGAAGCAGCACTTACATATCCGATAGTGCTGGGGCTTGAAGCAGCACTTACATATCAGATAGTGTTGGGGCTTGAAGCAGCACTTCCATATCCAATAGTGTTGGGGCATGAAGCCGCACTTAAATATCCGATAGTGTCGTTGCTTGAAGCAACGCTGACATATCCGATAGTGCTGGGGCTTGAAGCAACACTTACATATCCGATAGTGTTGGGGCTTGAAGCAGCACTTCCATATCCAATAGTGTTGGGGCTTGAAGCAGCACTTACATATCCGATACTGTTGGGGCTTGAAGTAACACTTACATATCCGATAGTGCTGGGGTTTGAAGCAGCACTTACATAGCCGATAGTGTTGGGGCTTGAAGCAGCACTTATATATCCGATAGTGCCTGGGCTTGAAGCAATACTTACAATCCGATAGTGCTGGGGCTTGAACCAGCACTTACATATCCGATAGTGTTGGGGCTTGAAGCAACACTTACATATCCGATAGTGTTGGGGCTTGAATCAACACTTACATATCCGATAGTGTTGGGGCTTGAAGCAACACTTACATATCCGATAGTGTTGGGGCTTGAAGCAACACTTACATATCCGATAGTGCTGGCGCTTGAAGCAGCACTTACATATCCGATAGTGTTTGGGCTTGAAGCAACACTTACATGTCCGATAGTGCTGGGGCTTAAAGCAACACTTACATATCTGATAGTGTTGGGGCTTGAAGCAACACTTACATATCCGATAGTGTTCGGGCTTGAAGCAACACTTACATATCCGATAGTGCTGGGGCTGAAAGCAACACTTACATATCCGATAGTGTTGGGGCTTGAAGCAGCACTTTCATATCCGATAGTGCTGGCGCTTGAAGCAGCACTTACATATCCGATAGTGCTGGGGCTTGAAGCAAAACTTACATATCCGATCGTGTTGGGGCTTGAAGCAACACTTATATATCCGATAGAGTTCGGGCTTGAAGCAACACTTACATATCCGATAGTGTTGGGGCTTGAAGCAACACTTACATATCCGATAGTGTTCGGGATTGAAGCAACACTTATATATCCGATAGTGCTGGGTCTTGAAGCACTATTTACATATCCGATAGTGCTGGGGTTTGAAGCAACACTTACATATCCAATAGTGTTGGGGCTTGAAGCAGCACTTCCATATCCGATAGTGTTGGGGCTTGAAGCATCACTTACATATCTGATAGTGTTGGGGCTTGAAGCAGCACTTATATATCCGATAGTGTTGGGGCTTGAAGCAGCACTTACATATCCAATAGTGTTGGGACTTGAAGCAGCACTTACATGTCCGATAGTGCTGGGGCTTGAAGCAGCACTTACATATCCGATAGTGCTGTGGCTTGAAGCAACACTTACATGTCCGATAGTGTTGGGGCTTTTAGCAACACTTACATAGCCTATAGTGTTGGGGCTTGAAGCAGCACTTCCATATCCGATAGTGTTGGGGCTTGAAGCAGCACTTACATATCCGAGAGTGTTGGGGCTTGAAGCAGCACTTACATATCCGATAGTGCTGGGGTTTGAAGCAACACTTACATATCCGATAGTGCTGGGGCTTGAAGCAGCACTTACATATCCGATAGTGCTGGGGTTTGAAGCAACACTTACATATCCGATAGTGCTGGGGTTTGAAGCAACACTTACATATCCGATAGTGCTGGGGCTTGAAGCAGCAGTTACATATCCAATAGTGTTGGGGCTTGAAGCAGCACTTACATATCCGATAGTGCTGGGGCAGAAGTAGCACTTACATATCCGATAGTGTTGGGGCTTGAAGCAGCACTTACATATCCGATAGTGTTGGTGCTTGATGCAACACTTACATATCAGATAGTGTTGGGGCTTGAAGCAGCACTTCCATATCCAATAGTGTTGGGGCTTGAAGCAGCACTTACATATCCGATAGTACTGGGGCTTGAAGCAGCACTTACATATCCAATAGTGTTGGGGCTTGAAGCAGCACTTACATATCCGATAGTGTTGGGGCTTGAAGCAGCACTTACATATCCGATAGTGTTCGGGCTTGAAGCAGCACTTACATATCCGATAGTACTGGGGCTTGAAGCAGCACTTACATATCCGATAGTACTGGGGCTTGAAGCAGCACTTACATATCCAATAGTGTTGGGGCTTGAAGTAGCACTTACATATCAGATAGTGCTGGGGCTTGAAGCAGCACTTACATATCCGATAGTGTTGGGGCTTGAAGCAGCACTTACCTATCCGATAGTGTCGTTGCTTTAAGCAGCACTTACATATCCGATAGTGCTGGTGCTTGAAGCAGCACTTACATATCCGATAGTGTTGGGGCATGAGGCAGCACTTACATATCAGATAGTGTTGGGGCTTGAAGCAGCACTTCCATATCCAATAGTGTTGGGGCTTGAAGCAGCACTTCCATATCCAATAGTGTTGGGGCTGAAGCAGCACTTACATATCCGATAGTGTTGGGGCTTGAAGCAGCACTTACATATCCGATAGTGTTGGGGCTTGAAGCAGCACTTACATATCCGATAGTGCTGGGGCTTGAAGCCGCACTTAAATATCCGATCGTGTCGTTGCTTGAAGCAGCACTTACATATCCGATAGTGCTGGGGCTTGAAGCAGCACTTACATATCAGATAGTGTTGGGGCTTGAAGCAACACTTCCATATCCGATAGTGTTGGGGCTTGAAGCAGCACTTCCATATCCAATAGTGTTGGGGCATGAAGCCGCACTTAAATATCCGATAGTGTCGTTGCTTGAAGCAACGCTGACATATCCGATAGTGCTGGGGCTTGAAGCAACACTTACATATCCGATAGTGTTGGGGCTTGAAGCAGCACTTCCATATCCAATAGTGTTGGGGCTTGAAGCAGCACTTACATATCCGATACTGTTGGGGCTTGAAGTAACACTTACATATCCGATAGTGCTGGGGTTTGAAGCAGCACTTACATAGCCGATAGTGTTGGGGCTTGAAGCAGCACTTATATATCCGATAGTGCCTGGGCTTGAAGCAATACTTACAATCCGATAGTGCTGGGGCTTGAACCAGCACTTACATATCCGATAGTGTTGGGGCTTGAAGCAACACTTACATATCCGATAGTGTTGGGGCTTGAAGCAACACTTACATATCCGATAGTGTTGGGGCTTGAAGCAACACTTACATATCCGATAGTGTTGGGGCTTGAAGCAACACTTACATATCCGATGGTGCTGGCGCTTGAAGCAGCACTTACATATCCGATAGTGCTGGGGCTTGAAGCAGCACTTACATATCCGATAGTGTTGGGGCTTGAAGCAGCACTTATATATCCGATAGTGCTGGGGCTTGAAGCAATACTTACATATCCGATAGTGCTGGGGCTTGAAGCAGCACTTTCATATCCGATAGTGTTTGGGCTTGAAGCAACACTTACATATCCGATAGTGCTGGAGCTTAAAGCAACACTTACATATCTGATAGTGTTGGGGCTTGAAGCAACACTTACATATCCGATAGTGATCGGGCTTGAAGCAACACTTACATATCCGATAGTGTTGGGGCTTAAAGCAACACTTACATATCCGATAGTGTCGTTGCTTGAAGCAGCACTTACATATCCGATAGTGCTGGGGCTTGAAGCAGCACTTACATATCAGATAGTGTTGGGGCTTGAAGCAACACTTACATATCAGATAGAGTTGGGGCTTGAAGCAGCACTTCCATATCCAATAGTGTTGGGGCTTGAAGCAGCACTTACAAATCCAATAGTGTTGGGACTTGAAGCAGCACTTACATATCCGATAGTGCTGGGGCTTGAAGCAGCGCTTACATATCCGATAGTGTTGGGGCTTGAAGCAGCACTTACATATCCGATAGTGTTGGGGCTTGAGGCAACACTTACATATCAGATTGTGTTGGGGCTTGAAGCAGCACTTCCATATCCAATAGTGTTGGGGCTTGAAGCAGCACTTACATATCCGATAGTGCTGGGGCATGAAGCAGCACTTACATATCCAATAGTGTTGGGGCTTGAAGCAGCACTTACATCTCCAATAGTGTTGGGGCTTGAAGCAGCACTTACATATCCGATAGTGTTGGGGCTTGAAGCAACACTTACATATCCGATAGTGTTGGGGCTTGAAGCCGAACTTAAAAATCCGATAGAGTTAGGGCTTGAAGCAGCACTTACATATCCGATAGTGTTGGGGCTTGAAGCAGCACTTACCTATCCGATAGTGTCGTTGCCTGAAGCAGCACTTACATATCCGATAGTGCTGGGGCTTGAAGCAGCACTTACATATCCGTTAGTGCTGGGGCTTGAAGCAGCACTTACATATCCGATTGTGCGGGGGCTTGAAGCAGCACCTACATTACCGATAGTGTTGGGGCTTGAAGCAACACTTACATATCCGATAATGTTGGGGCTTGAAGCAGCACTTACATATCCGATAGTGCTGGGGCTTGAAGCAGCACTTACATATCCAATAGTGTTGGGGCTTGAAGCAGCACTTACATATCCGATAGTGTTGGGGCTTGAAGCAGCACTTACATATCCGATAGTGTTCGGGCTTGAAGCAGCACTTACATATCCGATAGAGTTAGGGCTTGAAGCAGCACTTACATATCCGATAGTGTTGGGGCTTGAAGCAGCACTTACCTATCCGATAGTGTCGTTGCCTGAAGCAGCACTTACATATCCGATAGTGCTGGGGCTTGAAGCAGCACTTACATATCCGATAGTGCTGGGGCTTGAAGCAGCACTTACATATCCGATTGTGCTGGGGCTTGAAGCAGCACTTACATTACCGATAGTGTTGGGGCTTGAAGCAACACTTACATATCCGATAATGTTGGGGCTTGAAGCAACACTTACATATCCGATAGTGTTGGGGCTTGAAGCAACACTTACATATCCGATAGTGTTGGGGCTTGAAGCAACACTTACATATCCGATAGTGCTGGCGCTTGAAGCAGCACTTACATATCCGATAGTGTTTGGGCTTGAAGCAACACTTACATGTCCGATAGTGCTGGGGCTTAAAGCAACACTTACATATCTGATAGTGTTGGGGCTTGAAGCAACACTTACATATCTGATAGTGTTGGGGCTTGATGCAGCACTTACATATCCGATAGTGTTCGGGCTTGAAGCAGCACTTACATATCCGATAGAGTTAGGGCTTGAAGCAGCACTTACATATCCGATAGTGTTGGGGCTTGAAGCAGCACTTACCTATCCGATAGTGTCGTTGCCTGAAGCAGCACTTACATATCCGATAGTGCTGGGGCTTGAAGCAGCACTTACATATCCGATAGTGTTTGGGCTTGAAGCAACACTTACATGTCCGATAGTGCTGGGGCTTAAAGCAACACTTACATATCTGATAGTGTTGGGGCTTGAAGCAACACTTACATATCCGATAGTGTTCGGGCTTGAAGCAACACTTACATATCCGATAGTGCTGGGGCTGAAAGCAACACTTACATGTCCGATAGTGTTGGGGCTTGAAGCAGCACTTTCATATCCGATAGTGCTGGCGCTTGAAGCAGCACTTACATATCCGATAGTGTTCAGGCTTGAAGCAACACTTACATATCCGATAGTGCTGGGGCCTGAAGCAAAACTTACATATCCGATAGTGTTGGGGCTTGAAGCAACACTTATATATCCGATAGAGTTCGGGCTTGAAGCAACACTTACATATCCGATAGTGTTGGGGCTTGAAGCAACACTTACATATCCGATAGTGTTCGGGATTGAAGCAACACTTATATATCCGATAATGCTGGGTGTTGAAGCACTATTTACATATCCGATAGTGTTGGGGCTTGAAGCAACACTTACATATCCGATAGTGTTCGGGATTGAAGCAACACTTATATATCCGATAGTGCTGGGTGTTGAAGCACTATTTACATATCCGATAGTGCTGGGGTTTGAAGCAACACTTACATATCCAATAGTGTTGGGGCTTGAAGCAGCACCTCCATATCCGATAGTGTTGGGGCTTGAAGCAACATTTACATATCTGATAGTGTTGGGGCTTGAAGCAGCACTTATATATCCGATAGTGTTGGGGCTTGAAGCAGCACTTACATAACCAATAGTGTTGGGACTTGAAGCAGCACTTACATATCCGATAGTGCTGGGGCTTGAAGCAGCACTTACATATCCGATAGTGCTGTGGCTTGAAGCAACACTTACATATCCGATAGTGTTGGGGCTTTTAGCAACACTTACATATCCTATAGTGTTGGTGCTTGAACCAGCACTTACATATCCGATAGTGTTGGGGCTTGAAGCAGCACTTACATATCCGAGAGTGTTGGGGCTTGAAGCAGCACTTACCTATCCGATAGTGTCGTTGCTTGAAGCAGCACTTACATATCCGATAGTGCTGGGGCTTGAAGCAGCACTTACATATCCGATAGTGCTGGGGCTTGAAGCAGCACTTACATATCCAATAGTGCTGGGCCTTGTAGCAGCACTTACATTAACGATAGTGTTGCGGCTTGAAGCAACACTTACATATCCGATAGTGTTGGGGCTTGAAGCAACACTTACATATCCGATAGTGTTGGGGCTTGAAGCAACACTTACATATCCGATAGTGCTGGCGCTTGAAGCAGCACTTACATATCCGATAGTGCTGGGGCTTGAAGCAGCACTTACATATCCGATTGTGCGGGGGCTTGAAGCAGCACTTACATTACCGATAGTGTTGGGGCTTGAAGCAACACTTACATATCCGATAATGTTGGGGCTTGAAGCAACACTTACATATCCGATAGTGTTGGGGCTTGAAGCAACACTTACATATCCGATAGTGTTGGGGCTTGAAGCAACACTTACATATCCGATAGTGCTGGCGCTTGAAGCAGCACTTACATATCCGATAGTGTTTGGGCTTGAAGCAACACTTACATGTCCGATAGTGCTGGGGCTTAAAGCAACACTTACATATCTGATAGTGTTGGGGCTTGAAGCAACACTTACATATCTGATAGTGTTGGGGCTTGATGCAGCACTTACATATCCGATAGTGTTCGGGCTTGAAGCAGCACTTACATATCCGATAGAGTTAGGGCTTGAAGCAGCACTTACATATCCGACAGTGTTGGGGCTTGAAGCAGCACTTACCTATCCGATAGTGTCGTTGCCTGAAGCAGCACTTACATATCCGATAGTGCTGGGGCTTGAAGCAGCACTTACATATCCGATAGTGTTTGGGCTTGAAGCAACACTTACATGTCCGATAGTGCTGGGGCTTAAAGCAACACTTACATATCTGATAGTGTTGGGGCTTGAAGCAACACTTACATATCCGATAGTGTTCGGGCTTGAAGCAACACTTACATATCCGATAGTGCTGGGGCTGAAAGCAACACTTACATATCCGATAGTGTTGGGGCTTGAAGCAGCACTTTCATATCCGATAGTGCTGGCGCTTGAAGCAGCACTTACATATCCGATAGTGTTCAGGCTTGAAGCAACACTTACATATCCGATAGTGCTGGGGCTTGAAGCAAAACTTACATATCCGATAGTGTTGGGGCTTGAAGCAACACTTATATATCCGATAGAGTTCGGGCTTGAAGCAACACTTACATATCCGATAGTGTTGGGGGTTGAAGCAACACTTACATATCCGATAGTGTTCGGGATTGAAGCAACACTTATATATCCGATAGTGCTGGGTGTTGAAGCACTATTTACATATCCGATAGTGCTGGGGTTTGAAGCAACACTTACATATCCAATAGTGTTGGGGCTTGAAGCAGCACCTCCATATCCGATAGTGTTGGGGCTTGAAGCAACATTTACATATCTGATAGTGTTGGGGCTTGAAGCAGCACTTATATATCCGATAGTGTTGGGGCTTGAAGCAGCACTTACATAACCAATAGTGTTGGGACTTGAAGCAGCACTTACATATCCGATAGTGCTGGGGCTTGAAGCAGCACTTACATATCCGATAGTGCTGTGGCTTGAAGCAACACTTACATATCCGATAGTGTTGGGGCTTTTAGCAACACTTACATATCCTATAGTGTTGGTGCTTGAACCAGCACTTACATATCCGATAGTGTTGGGGCTTGAAGCAGCACTTACATATCCGAGAGTGTTGGGGCTTGAAGCAGCACTTACCTATCCGATAGTGTCGTTGCTTGAAGCAGCACTTACATATCCGATAGTGCTGGGGCTTGAAGCAGCACTTACATATCCGATAGTGCTGGGGCTTGAAGCAGCACTTACATATCCAATAGTGCTGGGCCTTGTAGCAGCACTTACATTAACGATAGTGTTGGGGCTTGAAGCAACACTTACATATCCGATAGTGTTGGGACATGAAGCAACACTTACATATCCGATAGTGTTGGGGCTTGAAGCAACACTTACATATCCGATAGTGTTGGGGCTTGAAGCAACACTTACATATCCGATAGTGCTGGCGCTTGAAGCAGCACTTACATATCCGATAGTGTTTGGGCTTGAAGCAACATTTACATATCCGATACTGCTGGGGCTTAAAGCAACACTTACATATCTGATAGTGTTGGGGCTTGAAGCAACACTTACATATCCGATAGTGTTCGGGCTTGAAGCAACACTTGCATATCCGATAGTGTTGGGGCTTAAAGCAACACTTACATATCCGATAGTGTTGGGGCTTGAAGCAGCACTTTCATATCCGATAGTGCTGGCGCTTGAAGCAGCACTTACATATCCGATAGTGTTCAGGCTTGAAGCAACACTTACATATCCGATAGTGCTGGGGATTAAAGCAACACTTACATATCCGATAGTTTTGGGTCTTGAAGCAACACTTACATATCCGATAGTGTTGGGGCTTGAAGCAACACTTATATATCCGATAGTGTTCGGGCTTGAAGCAACACTTACATATCCGATAGTGTTGGGGCTTGAAGCAACACTTACATATCCGATACTGTTCGGGATTGAAGCAACACTTATATATCCGATAGTGCTGGGTCTTGAAGCAATATTTACATATCCGATAGTGCTGGGGTTTGAAGCAACACTTACATTTCCTATAGTGTTGGGGCTTGAAGCAGCACTTACATATCCGATAGTATTGTTGCTTGAAGCAACACTTTCATATCCGATAGTGTTGGGGCTTGAAGCAACACTTACATATCTGATAGTGTTGGGGCTTGAAGCAGCACTTATATATCCGATAGTGTTGGGGATTGAAGCAGCACTTACATATCCAATAGTGTTGGGACTTGAAGCAGCACTTACATATCCGATAGTGCTGGGGCTTGAAGCCGCACTTACATATCCGATAGTGCTGGGTTTTGAAGCAACACTTACATATCCGATAGTGTTGGGGCTTTTAGCAACACTTACATATCCGATAGTGCTGGGGCTTGAAGCAACACTTACATATCCGATAGTGTTCGGGCTTGAAGCAACACTTACATATCCGATAGTGCTGTGGCTTGAAGCAGCACTTATATATCCGATAGTGCTGGGGCTTGAAACAATACTTACATATCCGATAGTGCTGGGGCTTGAAGCAGCACTTACATATCCGATATTATTGGGGCTTGAAGCAGCACTTACATATCCGTCAGTGTTGGGGCTTGAAGCAGCACTGACATATCCGATAGTGCTGGGGCTTGAAGCAACACTTACATATCCGATAGTGCTGGGGCTGAAAGCAACACTTACATATCTGATAGTGTTGGGGCTTGAAGCAACACTTACATATCCGATAGTGTTCGGGCTTGAAGCAACACTTACATATCCGATAGTGCTGGGGTTTGAAGTAACACTTACATATCCGATAGTGTTGGGCCTTGAAGCAGCACTTACATATCCAATAGTGTTGTGGCTAGAAGCAGCACTTATATATCCGATAGTGTTGGGGCTTGAAAGAGCACTTCCATATCCGACAGTGCTGGGGCTTGAAGCAGCTCTTTCATATCCGATAGTGTTTGGGCTTGAAGCAACACTTACATATCCGATAGTGCTGGAGCTTAAAGCAACACTTACATATCTGATAGTGTTGGGGCTTGAAGCAACACTTACATATCCGATAGTGCTGGGGCTTGAAGCAGCACTTACATATCAGATAGTGTTGGGGCTTGAAGCAGCACTTCCATATCCGATAGTGTTGGGGCTTGAAGCTGCACTTACATATCCGATAGTGCTGGGCCTTGAAGCAGCACTTACATATCCGATAGTGTTGGTGCTTGAAGCAACACTTACATATCCGATAGTGCTGGGGCTTGAAGCAGCACTTTCATATCCGATAGTGTTTGGGCTTGAAGCAACACATACATATCCGATAGTGCTGGAGCTTAAAGCAACACTTACATATCTGATAGTGCTGGGGCTTGAAGCAACACTTACATATCCGATAGTGATCGGGCTTGAAGCAACACTTACATATCCGATAGTGTTGGGGCTTAAAGCAACACTTACATATCCGATAGTGTCGTTGCTTGAAGCAGCACTTACATATCCGATAGTGCTGGGGCTTGAAGCAGCACTTACATATCAGATAGTGTTGGGGCTTGAAGCAACACTTACATATCAGATAGAGTTGGGGCTTGAAGCAGCACTTCCATATCCAATAGTGTTGGGGCTTGAAGCAGCACTTACATATCCGATAGTGTTGGGGCTTGAAGCAACACTTACATATCAGATAGTGTTGGGGCTTGAAGCAGCACTTCCATATCCAATAGTGTTGGGGCTTGAAGCAGCACTTACATATCCGATCGTGCTGGGGCTTGAAGCTGCACTTACATATCCAATAGTGTTGGGACTTGAAGCAGCACTTACATATCCGATAGTGCTGGGGCTTGAAGCAGCGCTTACATATCCGATAGTGTTGGGGCTTGAAGCAGCACTTACATATCCGATAGTGTTGGGGCTTGAAGCCGCACTTAAAAATCCGATAGTGTCGTTGCTTGAAGCAGCACTTACATATCCGATAGTGTTGGGGCTTGAAGCAACACTTACATATCAGATTGTGTTGGGGCTTGAAGCAGCACTTCCATATCCAATAGTGTTGGGGCTTGAAGCAGCACTTACATATCCGATAGTGCTGGGGCTTGAAGCAGCACTTACATATCCAATAGTGTTGGGGCTTGAAGCAGCACTTACATATCGAATAGTGTTGGGGTTTGAAGCAACACTTACATATCCGATAGTGTTGGGGCTTGCAGCAACACTTACATATCAGATAGTGTTGGGGCTTGAAGCAGCACTTCCATATCCAATAGTGTTGGGGCTTGAAGCAGCACTTACATATCCGATAGTGCTGGGGCTTGAAGCAGCACTTACATATCCAAGAGTGTTGGGGCTTGAAGCAGCACTTACATATCCGATAGTGTTGGGGCTTGAAGCAGCACTTACATATCCGATAGTGTTGGGGCTTGAAGCCGCACTTAAAAATCCGATAGTGTCGTTGCTTGAAGCAGCACTTACATATCCGATAGTGTTGGGGCTTGAAGCAACACTTACATATCAGATTGTGTTGGGGCTTGAAGCAGCACTTCCATATCCAATAGTGTTGGGGCTTGAAGCAGCACTTACATATCCGATAGTGCTGGGGCTTGAAGCAGCACTTACATATCCAATAGTGCTGGGGCTTGAAGCAGCACTTACATATCAGATAGTGTTGGGGCTTGAAGCAACACTTACATATCAGATAGAGTTGGGGCTTGAAGCAGCACTTCCATATCCAATAGTGTTGGGGCTTGAAGCAGCACTTACATATCCGATAGTGTTGGGGCTTGAAGCAACACTTACATATCAGATAGTGTTGGGGCTTGAAGCAGCACTTCCATATCCAATAGTGTTGGGGCTTGAAGCAGCACTTACATATCCGATCGTGCTGGGGCTTGAAGCTGCACTTACATATCCAATAGTGTTGGGACTTGAAGCAGCACTTACATATCCGATAGTGCTGGGGCTTGAAGCAGCGCTTACATATCCGATAGTGTTGGGGCTTGAAGCAGCACTTACATATCCGATAGTGTTGGGGCTTGAAGCCGCACTTAAAAATCCGATAGTGTCGTTGCTTGAAGCAGCACTTACATATCCGATAGTGTTGGGGCTTGAAGCAACACTTACATATCAGATTGTGTTGGGGCTTGAAGCAGCACTTCCATATCCAATAGTGTTGGGGCTTGAAGCAGCACTTACATATCCGATAGTGCTGGGGCTTGAAGCAGCACTTACATATCCAATAGTGTTGGGGCTTGAAGCAGCACTTACATATCGAATAGTGTTGGGGTTTGAAGCAACACTTACATATCCGATAGTGTTGGGGCTTGCAGCAACACTTACATATCAGATAGTGTTGGGGCTTGAAGCAGCACTTCCATATCCAATAGTGTTGGGGCTTGAAGCAGCACTTACATATCCGATAGTGCTGGGGCTTGAAGCAGCACTTACATATCCAAGAGTGTTGGGGCTTGAAGCAGCACTTACATATCCGATAGTGTTGGGGCTTGAAGCAGCACTTACATATCCGATAGTGTTGGGGCTTGAAGCCGCACTTAAAAATCCGATAGTGTCGTTGCTTGAAGCAGCACTTACATATCCGATAGTGTTGGGGCTTGAAGCAACACTTACATATCAGATTGTGTTGGGGCTTGAAGCAGCACTTCCATATCCAATAGTGTTGGGGCTTGAAGCAGCACTTACATATCCGATAGTGCTGGGGCTTGAAGCAGCACTTACATATCCAATAGTGTTGGGGCTTGAAGCAGCACTTACATATCGAATAGTGTTGGGGTTTGAAGCAACACTTACATATCCGATAGTGTTGGGGCTTGCAGCAACACTTACATATCAGATAGTGTTGGGGCTTGAAGCAGCACTTCCATATCCAATAGTGTTGGGGCTTGAAGCAGCACTTACATATCCGATAGTGCTGGGGCTTGAAGCAGCACTTACATATCCAAGAGTGTTGGGGCTTGAAGCAGCACTTACATATCCGATAGTGTTGGGGCTTGAAGCAGCACTTACATATCCGATAGTGTTCGGGCTTAAAGCAGCACTTACATATCCGATAGAGTTAGGGCTTGAAGCAGCACTTACATATCCGATAGTGTTGGGGCTTGCAGCAGCACTTACCTATCCGATAGTGTCGTTGCCTGAAGCAGCACTTACATATCCGATAGTGCTGGGGCTTGAAGCAGCACTTACATATCCGATAGTGCTGGGGCTTGAAGCAGCACTTACATATCCGATTGTGCTGGGGCTTGAAGCAGCACTTACATTACCGATAGTGTTGGGGCTTGAAGCAACACTTACATATCCGATAGTGTTGGGGCTTGAAGCAACACTTACATATCCGATAGTGTTGGGGCTTGAAGCAACACGTACATATCCGATAGTGTTGGGGCTTTAAGCAACACTTACATATCCGATAGTGTTGGCGCTTGAAGCAGCACTTACATATCCGATAGTGTTTGGGCTTGAAGCAACACTTACATATCCGATAGTGCTGGGGCTTAAAGCAACACTTACATATCTGATAGTGTTGGGGCTTGAAGCAACACTTACATATCCGATAGTGTTCGGGCTTGAAGCAACACTTACATATCCGATAGTGCTGGGGCTTAAAGCAACACTTACATATCCGATAGTGTTGGGGCTTGAAGCAGCATTTTCATATCCGATAGTGCTGGCGCTTGAAGCAGCACTTACATATCCGATAGTGTTCAGGCTTGAAGCAACACTTACATATCCGATAGTGCTGGGGATTAAAGCAACACTTACACATCCGATAGTGTTCGGGCTTGAAGCAACACTTACATATCCGATAGTGTTGGGGCTTGAAGCAACACTTATATATCCGATAGAGTTCGGGCTTGAAGCAACGCTTACATATCCGATAGTGTTGGGGCTTGAAGCAACACTTACATATCCGATAGTGTTCGGGATTGAAGCAACACTTATATATCCGATAGTGCTGGGTCTTGAAGCAATATTTACATATCCGATAGTGCTGGGGTTTGAAACAACACTTACATTTCCTATAGTGTTGGGGCTTGAAGCAGCACTTCCATATCCGATAGTGTTGGGGCTTGAAGCAACACTTACATATCTGATAGTGTTGGGGCTTGAAGCAGCACTTATATATCCGATAGTGTTGGGGCTTGAAGCAGCACTTACATATCCAATAGTGTTGGGACTTGAAGCAGCACTTACATATCCGATAGTGCTGGGGCTTGAAGCAGCACTTACATATCCGATAGTGCTGGGCTTGAAGCAACACTTACATATCCGATAGTGTTGGGGCTTTTAGCAACACTTACATATCCTATAGTGTTGGGGCTTGAAACAGCACTTACATATCCGATAGTGTTGGGGCTTGAAGCAGCACTTACATATCCGATAGAGTTAGGGCTTGAAGCAGCACTTACATATCCGAGCGTGTTGGGGCTTGAAGCAGCACTTACCTATCCGATAGTGTCGTTGCTTGAAGCAGCACTTACATATCCGATAGTGTTCGGGCTTGAAGCAACACTTACATATCCAATAGTGCTGGGGCTTAAAGCAACACTTACATATCCGATAGTGTTGGTGCTTGAAGCAACACTTACATATCCGATAGTGCTGGCGCTTTAAGCAGCACTTACATATCCGATAGTTTTGGTGCTTGAAGAAACACTTACATATCCAATAGTGCTGGGGCTGAAAGCAACACTTACATGTCCGATAGTGTTGGGGCTTGAAGCAACACTTACATATCCGATAGTGTTCGGGCTTGAAGCAACACTTACATATCCGATAGTGCTGGGGAAAAGCAACACTTACATATCCGATAGTGTTCGGGCTTGAAGCAACACTTACATATCCGATAGTGCTGGGGCTTGAAGCAGCTCTTACATATCCGATAGTGTTGGGGCTTGAAGCAGCTCTTACATATCCGATAGTGTTGGGACTTGAAGCAACACTAACATATCCGATAGTGCTGGGGCTTGAACCAGCACTTACATATCCGATAGTGTTGGGGCTTGAAGCAACACTTACATATCCGATAGTGTTGGGGCTTGAAGAAACACTTACATATCCGATAGTGTTGGGGCTTGAAGCAACACTTACATAACCGATAGTGTTGGGGCTTGAAGCAACACTTACATATCCGACAGTGCTGGCGCTTGAAGCAGCACTTACAAATCCGATAGTGCTGGGGCTTGAAGCAGCTCTTACATATCCGATAGTGTTGGGGATTGAAGCAACACTAACATATCCGATAGTGCTGGGGCTTGAACCAGCACTTACATATCCGATAGTGTTGGGGCTTGAAGCAACACTTACATATCTGATAGTGTTGGGGCTTGAAGAAACACTTACATATCCGATAGTGTTGGGGCTTGAAGCAACACTTACATATCCGATAGTGTTGGGGCTTGAAGCAACACTTACATATCCGACAGTGCTGGCGCTTGAAGCAGCACTTACAAATCCGATAGTGCTGGGGCTTGAAGCGATACTTACATATCCGATAGTGCTGGGGCTTGAAGCAGCACTTACATATCCGATAGTGTTTGGGCTTGAAGCAACACTTACATATCCGATAGTGCTGGGGCTTGAAGCAATACTTACATATCCGATAGTGCTGGGGTTTGAAGTAACACTAACAGATCCGATAGTGTTGGGCCTTGAAGCAGCACTTACATATCCAATAGTGTTGTGGCTAGAAGCAGCACTTATATATCCGATAGTGTTGGGGCTTGAAAGAGCACTTCCATATCCGACAGTGTTGGGGCTTGAAGCAGCACTTCCATATCCGATAGTGTTGGGGCTTGAAGCTGCACTTACATATCCGATAGTGTTTGGGCTTGAAGCAACACTTACATATCCGATAGTGCTGGAGCTTAAAGCAACACTTACATATCTGATAGTGTTGGGGCTTGAAGCAACACTTACATATCCGATAGTGATCGGGCTTGAAGCAACACTTACATATCCGATAGTGTTGGGGCTTAAAGCAACACTTACATATCCGATAGTGTCGTTGCTTGAAGCAGCACTTACATATCCGATAGTGCTGGTGCTTGAAGCAGCACTTACATATCAGATAGTATTGGGGCTTGAAGCAACACTTACATATCAGATAGAGTTGGGGCTTGAAGCAGCACTTACATATCCAATAGTGTTGGGGCTTGAAGCAGCACTTACATATCCGATAGTGTTGGGGCTTGAAGCAACACTTACATATCAGATAGTGTTGGGGCTTGAAGCAGCACTTCCATATCCAATAGTGTTGGGGCTTGAAGCAGCACTTACATATCCGATAGTGCTGGGGCTTGAAGCAGCACTTACATATCCAATAGTGTTGGGACTTGAAGCAGCACTTACATATCCGATAATGCTGGGGCTTGAAGCAGCGCTTACATATCCGATAGTGTTGGGGCTTGAAGCAGCACTTACATATCCGATAGTGTTGGGGCTTGAAGCCGCACTTAAAAATCCGATAGTGTCGTTGCTTGAAGCAGCACTTACATATCCGATAGTGTTGGGGCTTGAAGCAACACTTACATATCAGATTGTGTTGGGGCTTGAAGCAGCACTTCCATATCCAATAGTGTTGGGGCTTGTTGCAGCACTTACATATCCGATAGTGCTGGGGCTTGAAGCAGCACTTACATATCCAATAGTGTTGGGGCTTGAAGCAGCACTTACATATCGAATAGTGTTGGGGCTTGAAGCAGCACTTACATATCCGATAGTGTTGGGGCTTGCAGCAACACTTACATATCAGATAGTGTTGGGGCTTGAAGCAGCACTTCCATATCCAATAGTGTTGGGGCTTGAAGCAGCACTTACATATCCGATAGTGCTGGGGCTTGAAGCAGCACTTACATATCCAAGAGTGTTGGGGCTTGAAGCAGCACTTACATATCCGATAGTGTTGGGGCCTGAAGCAGCACTTACATATCCGATAGTGTTGGGGCTTAAAGCAGCACTTACATATCCGATAGAGTTAGGGCTTGAAGCAGCACTTACATATCCGATAGTGTTGGGGCTTGAAGCAGCACTTACCTATCCGATAGTGTCGTTGCCTGAAGCAGCACTTACATATCCGATAGTGCTGGGGCTTGAAGCAGCACTTACATATCCGATAGTGCTGGGGCTTGAAGCAGCACTTACATATCCGATAGTGTTGGGGCTTTAAGCAACACTTACATATCCGATAGTGCTGGCGCTTGAAGCAGCACTTACATATCCGATAGTGCTGGGGCTTGAAGCAGCACTTACATATCCGATAGTGCTGGGGCTTGAAGCAGCACTTACATATCCAATAGTGCTGGGGCTTGAAGCAGCACTTACATTACCGATAGTGTTGGGGCTTGAAGCAACACTTACATATCCGATAGTGTTGGGGCTTGAAGCAACACTTACATATCCGATAGTGTTGGGGCTTGAAGCAACACTTACATATCCGATAGTGTTGGGGCCTGAAGCAGCACTTACATATCCGATAGTGTTCGGGCTTAAAGCAGCACTTACATATCCGATAGAGTTAGGGCTTGAAGCAGCACTTACATATCCGATAGTGTTGGGGCTTAAAGCAGCACTTACCTATCCGATAGTGTCGTTGCCTGAAGCAGCACTTACATATCCGATAGTGCTGGGACTTGAAGCAGCACTTACATATCCGATAGTGCTGGGGCTTGAAGCAGCACTTACATATCCGATAGTGTTGGGGCTTTAAGCAACACTTACATATCCGATAGTGCTGGCGCTTGAAGCAGCACTTACATATCCGATAGTGCTGGGGCTTGAAGCAGCACTTACATATCCGATAGTGCTGGGGCTTGAAGCAGCACTTACATATCCAATAGTGCTGGAGCTTGAAGCAGCACTTACATTACCGATAGTGTTGGGGCTTGAAGCAACACTTACATATCCGATAGTGTTGGGGCTTGAAGCAACACTTACATATCCGATAGTGTTGGGGCTTGAAGCAACACTTACATATCCGATAGTGTTAGGGCTTGAAGCAACACTTACATATCCGATAGTGCTGGCGCTTGAAGCAGCACTTACATATCCGATAGTGTTTGGGCTTGAAGCAACACTTACATATCCGATACTGATGGGGCTTAAAGCAACACTTACATATCTGATAGTGTTGGGGCTTGAAGCAACACTTACATATCCGATAGTGTTCGGGCTTGAAGCAACACTTACATATCCAATAGTGCTGGGGCTTAAAGCAACACTTACATATTCGATAGTGTTGGGGCTTGAAGCAGCACTTTCATATCCGATAGTGCTGGCGCTTGAAGCAGCACTTACATATCCGATGGTGTTCAGGCTTGAAGCAACACATTCATATCCGATAGTGCTGGGGATTAAAGCAGCACTTACATATCCTATAGTGTTGGGTCTTTAAGCAACACTTACATATCCAATAGTGTTCGGTCTTGAAGCAACACTTACATATCCGATAGTGTTGGGGCTTGAATCAGCACTTAAATATCCGATAGTATTGTTGCTTGAAGCAGCACTTACATATCCTATAGAGCTGGGGCTTGAAGCAGCATGTACATATCCGATAGTGTTGGGGTTTGAAGCAGCATTTACATATCCGATAGTGTTGGGGCTTGAAGCAGCACTGACATATCCGATAGTGCTGGGGCTTGAAGCAGCACTTAAATATCCGATAGTGTTGGGGCTTGAAGCAGCACTTACATATCCGATAGTGCTGGGGTTTGAAGCAGCACTTACATATCCGATAGTGTTGGGGCTTGAAGCAGTACTTACATATCCGATAGTGTTGGGGCTTGAAGCATTACTTGCATATCCGATAGTGCTGGGGCTTGAAGCAGCACTTACATATCCGATAGTGCTGGGGCTTGAAGCAGCACTTACATATCCGATAGTATTGTTGCTTGAAGCAACACTTTCATATCCGATAGTGTTGGGGCTTGAAGCAACACTTACATATCTGATAGTGTTGGGGCTTGTAGCAGCACTTACATATCCGATAGTGTTGGGGCTTGAAGCAGCACTTACATATCCAATACTGTTTGGACTTGAAGCAGCACTTACATATCCGATAGTGTTGGGGCTTGAAGCAGCACTTACATATCCGATAGTGCTGGGGCTTGAAGCAACACTTACATAACCGATAGTGTTGGGGCTTGAAGCAACACTTACATATCCTACAGTGTTGGGGCTTGAAGCAGCACTTACATATCCGATAGTGTTGGGGCTTAAAGCAACACTTACATATCCGATAGTGCTGGGGCTTAAAGCAACACTTACATATTCGATAGTGCTGGGGCTTGAAGCAACACTTACATTTCCTATAGTGTTGGGGCTTGAAGCAGCACTTACATATCCGATAGTGCTGGGGCTTGAAGCAGCACTTACATATCCGATAGTGTTGGGGCTTGAAGCAGCACTTACATATCCGATAGAGCTGGGGCTTGAAGCAGCACTTACATATCCGATAGTGCTGGGGTTTGAAGCAACACTCACATTTCCTATAGTGTTGGGGCTTGAAGCAGCACTTACATATCCGATAGTGTTGGGGCTTGAAGCAACACTTACATATCCGATCGTGTTCGGGCTTGAAGCAACACTTACATATCCGATAGTGCTGGGGCTTTAAGCAACACTTACATATCCGATAGTGTTGGGGCTTGAAGCAGCACTTACATATCCGATAGTGTTGTTGCTTGAAGCAGCACTTACATGTCCTTTCGTGTTGAGGCTTGAAGCAGCACTTACATATCCGATAGTGTTGGGGCTTGAAGCAACACTTACATATCTGATAGTGTTGGGGCTTGTAGCAGCACTTACATAACCAATAGTG
Source organism: Chiloscyllium plagiosum (assembly GCF_037043375.1). Taxonomy (NCBI): domain Eukaryota; kingdom Metazoa; phylum Chordata; class Chondrichthyes; order Orectolobiformes; family Hemiscylliidae; genus Chiloscyllium; species Chiloscyllium plagiosum. Next base: position 103,912,649 of record NW_028270167.1, on the reverse strand, counting down.
TTGGGACTTGAAGCAGCACTTACATATCCGATAGTGCTGGGAATTGAAGCAGCACTTACATATCCGATAGTGCTGGGGCTTGAAGCAACACTTACATATCCGATAGTGTTGGGGCTTGAAGCAACACTTACATATCCGATAGTGCTGGGGCTTGAAGCAGCACTTACATATCCCATAGTGTTGGGGCTTGAAGCAACACTTACATATCCGATAGTGCTGGGGCTTGAAGCAGCACTTACATATCCCATAGTGTTGGGGCTTGAAGCAACACTTACATATCCTACAGTTTTGGGGCTTGAAGCATCACTTACATATCCAATAGTGTTGGGACTTGAAGCAGCACTTACATATCCGATAGTGCTGGGAATTGAAGCAGCACTTACATATCCGATAGTGCTGGGGCTTGAAGCAACACTTACATATCCGATAGTGTTGGGGCTTGAAGCAACACTTACATATCCGATAGTGCTGGGGCTTGAAGCAGCACTTACATATCCCATAGTGTTGGGGCTTGAAGCAACACTTACATATCCGATAGTGCTGGGGCTTGAAGCAGCACTTACATATCCCATAGTGTTGGGGCTTGAAGCAACACTTACATATCCTACAGTTTTGGGGCTTGAAGCAGCACTTACATATCCGATAGTGCTGGGGCTTGAAGCAGCACTTACATATCCCATAGTGTTGGGGCTTGAAGCAACACTTACATATCCTACAGTTTTGGGCTTGAAGCATCACTTACATATCCAATAGTGTTGGGACTTGAAGCAGCACTTACATATCCGATAGTGCTGGGAATTGAAGCAGCACTTACATATCCGATAGTGCTGGGGCTTGAAGCAACACTTACATATCCGATAGTGTTGGGGCTTGAAGCAACACTTACATATCCGATAGTGCTGGGGCTTGAAGCAGCACTTACATATCCCATAGTGTTGGGGCTTGAAGCAACACTTACATATCCGATAGTGCTGGGGCTTGAAGCAGCACTTACATATCCCATAGTGTTGGGGCTTGAAGCAACACTTACATATCCTACAGTTTTGGGGCTTGAAGCAGCACTTACATATCCGATAGTGCTGGGGCTTGAAGCAACACTTACATATCCGATAGTGCTGGGGCTTGAAGCAGCACTTACATATCCAATAGTGTTGGGACTTGAAGCAGCACTTACATATCCGATAGTGCTGGGGCTTGAAGCAACACTTACATATCCGATAGTGCTGGGGCTTGAAGCAACACTTACATATCCGATAGTGTTGGGGCTTGAAGCAACACTTACATATCCTACAGTGTTGGGGCTTGAAGCAGCACTTACATATCCGATAGTGCTGGGGCTTGAAGCAACACTTTCATATCCGATAGTGCTGGGGCTTGAAGCAACACTGACATATCCAATAGTGTTGGGGCTTAAAGCAACACTTACATATCCGATAGTGCTGGGGCTTAAAGCCACACTTACATATCCGATAGTGCTGGGGCTTGAAGCAACACTTACATATCCGATAGTGTTGTGGCTTGAAGCAGCACTTACATATCCGATAGTGCTGGGGCTTGAAGCAGCACTTACATATCCGATAGTGTTGGGGCTTGAAGCAGCACTTACATATCCGATAGTGCTGGGGCTTGAAGCAGCACTTACATATTCGATAGTGCTGGGGTTTGAAGCAACACTTACATTTCCTATAGTGTTGGGGCTTGAAGCAGCACTTACATATCCGATAGTGTTGGGGCTTGAAGCAACACTTACATATCCTATAGTGTTGGGACATGAAGCAGCACTTACATATCCGATAGTGTTGGGGCTTGAAGCAGCACTTACATATCCGATAGTGTTGGGGCTTGAAGCAGCACTTCCATATCCGATAGTGTTGGGGCTTGAAGCAGCACTTCCATATCCGATAGTGTTGGTGCTTGAAGCAGCACTTACATATCCGATAGTGTTGGGGCTTGAAGCAGCACTTCCATATCCGATAGTGTTGGTGCTTGAAGCAACACTTACATACCCGATAGTGTTGGGGCTTGAAACAGCACTTACATATCTGATAGTGTTGGGGATTGTAGCAGCACTTACATATCCGATAGTGTTGGGGCTTGAAGCAGCACTTACATATCCGATAGTGTTGGGACTTGAAGCAACACTTACATATCCGATAGTGCTGGGGCTTGAAGCAGCACTAACATATCCGATAGTGCTGGGGCTTGAAGCAACACTTACATATCCGATAGTGTTGGGGCTTGAAGCAACACTTACATATCCGATAGTGTTGGGGCTTGAAACAGCACTTCCATATCCGATAGTGTTGGGGCTTGAAGCAGCACTTCCATATCCGATAGTGTTGGGGCTTGAAGCAGCACTTCCATATCCGATAGTGCTGGGGCTTGAAGCAGCACTTACATATCCAATAGTGTTGGGGCTTGAAGCAGCACTTCCAAAACCGATAGTGTTGGGGCTTGAAGCAGCTTTTACATATCCGATAGTGCTGGCGCTTAAAGCAACACTTACATATCCGATAGTGTTGGGGCTTGAAGCAGCACTTACATATCCGATAGTGTTCGGGCTTGAGGCAACACTGACATATCCAATAGTGTTGGGGCTTAAAGCAACACTTACATATCCGATAGTGCTGGGGCTTAAAGCAACACTTACATATCCGATAGTGCTGGGGCTTGAAGCAACACTTACATATCCGATAGTGTTGTGGCTTGAAGCAGCACTTACATATCCGATAGTGCTGGGGCTTGAAGCAGCACTTACATATCCGATAGTGTTGTGGCTTGAAGCAGCACTTACATATCCGATAGTGCTGGGGCTTGAAGCAACACTTTCATATCCGATAGTGCTGGGGCTTGAAGCAACACTGACATATCCAATAGTGTTGGGGCTTAAAGCAACACTTACATATCCGATAGTGCTGGGGCTTAAAGCAACACTTACATATCCGATAGTGCTGGGGCTTGAAGCAACACTTACATATCCGATAGTGTTGTGGCTTGAAGCAGCACTTACATATCCGATAGTGCTGGGGCTTGAAGCAGCACTTACATATCCGATAGTGTTGTGGCTTGAAGCAGCACTTCCATATCCGATAGTGTTGGGGCTTGAAGCAGCACTTCCATATCCGATAGTGCTGGGGCTTGAAGCAGCACTTACATATCCAATAGTGTTGGGGCTTGAAGCAGCACTTCCAAAACCGATAGTGTTGGGGCTTGAAGCAGCTTTTACATATCCGATAGTGCTGGCGCTTAAAGCAACACTTACATATCCGATAGTGTTGGGGCTTGAAGCAGCACTTACATATCCGATAGTGTTCGGGCTTGAGGCAACACTGACATATCCAATAGTGTTGGGGCTTAAAGCAACACTTACATATCCGATAGTGCTGGGGCTTAAAGCAACACTTACATATCCGATAGTGCTGGGGCTTGAAGCAACACTTACATATCCGATAGTGTTGTGGCTTGAAGCAGCACTTACATATCCGATAGTGCTGGGGCTTGAAGCAGCACTTACATATCCGATAGTGTTGTGGCTTGAAGCAGCACTTACATATCCGATAGTGCTGGGGCTTGAAGCAACACTTTCATATCCGATAGTGCTGGGGCTTGAAGCAACACTGACATATCCAATAGTGTTGGGGCTTAAAGCAACACTTACATATCCGATAGTGCTGGGGCTTAAAGCAACACTTACATATCCGATAGTGCTGGGGCTTGAAGCAACACTTACATATCCGATAGTGTTGTGGCTTGAAGCAGCACTTACATATCCGATAGTGCTGGGGCTTGAAGCAGCACTTACATATCCGATAGTGTTGTGGCTTGAAGCAGCACTTACATATCCGATAGTGCTGGGGCTTGAAGCAGCACTTACATATCCGATAGTGTTGGGGCTTGAAGCAGCACTTACATATCCGATAGTGCTGGGGCTTGAAGCAGCACTTACATATTCGATAGTGCTGGGGTTTGAAGCAACACTTACATTTCCTATAGTGTTGGGGCTTGAAGCAGCACTTACATATCCGATAGTGTTGGGGCTTGAAGCAACACTTACATATCCTATAGTGTTGGGACATGAAGCAGCACTTACATATCCGATAGTGTTGGGGCTTGAAGCAGCACTTACATATCCGATAGTGTTGGGGCTTGAAGCAGCACTTCCATTTCCGATAGTGTTGGGGCTTGAAGCAGCACTTCCATATCCGATAGTGTTGGTGCTTGAAGCAGCACTTACATATCCGATAGTGTTGGGGCTTGAAGCAGCACTTCCATATCCGATAGTGTTGGTGCTTGAAGCAACACTTACATACCCGATAGTGTTGGGGCTTGAAACAGCACTTACATATCTGATAGTGTTGGGGATTGTAGCAGCACTTACATATCCGATAGTGTTGGGGCTTGAAGCAGCACTTACATATCCGATAGTGTTGGGACTTGAAGCAACACTTACATATCCGATAGTGCTGGGGCTTGAAGCAGCACTAACATATCCGATAGTGCTGGGGCTTGAAGCAACACTTACATATCCGATAGTGTTGGGGCTTGAAGCAACACTTACATATCCGATAGTGTTGGGGCTTGAAACAGCACTTCCATATCCGATAGTGTTGGGGCTTGAAGCAGCACTTCCATATCCGATAGTGTTGGGGCTTGAAGCAGCACTTCCATATCCGATAGTGCTGGGGCTTGAAGCAGCACTTACATATCCAATAGTGTTGGGGCTTGAAGCAGCACTTACAAAACCGATAGTGTTGGGGCTTGAAGCAGCTCTTACATATCCGATAGTGCTGGCGCTTAAAGCAACACTTACATATCCGATAGTGTTGGGGCTTGAAGCAGCACTTACATATCCGATAGTGTTCGGGCTTGAGGCAACACTTACATATCCGATAGTGCTGGGGCTTGAAGCAACACTTACATATCCGATAGTGCTGGGGCTTGAAGCAACACTTACATATCCGATAGTGTTGGGGCTTGAAGCAACACTTACCTATCCTACAGTGTTGGGGCTTGAAGCAGCACTTACATATCCGATAGTGCTGGGGCTTGAAGCAACACTTTCATATCCGATAGTGCTGGGGCTTGAAGCAACACTTACATATCCGATAGTGTTGGGGCTTGAAGCAACACTTACATATCCTACAGTGTTGGGGCTTGAAGCAGCACTTACATATCCGATAGTGCTGGGGCTTGAAGCAACACTTTCATATCCGATAGTGCTGGGGCTTGAAGCAACACTGACATATCCAATAGTGTTGGGGCTTAAAGCAACACTTACATATCCGATAGTGCTGGGGCTTAAAGCAACACTTACATATCCGATAGTGCTGGGGCTTGAAGCAACACTTACATATCCGATAGTGTTGTGGCTTGAAGCAGCACTTACATATCCGATAGTGCTGGGGCTTGAAGCAGCACTTACATATCCGATAGTGTTGGGGCTTGAAGCAGCACTTACATATCCGATAGTGCTGGTGCTTGAAGCAGCACTTACATATTCGATAGTGCTGGGGTTTGAAGCAACACTTACATTTCCTACAGTGTTGGGGCTTGAAGCAGCACTTACATATCCGATAGTGTTGGGGCTTGAAGCAACACTTACATATCCTATAGTGTTGGGACATGAAGCAGCACTTACATATCCGATAGTGTTGGGGCTTGAAGCAGCACTTACATATCCGATAGTGTTGGGGCTTGAAGCAGCACTTCCATATCCGATAGTGTTGGGGCTTGAAGCAGCACTTCCATATCCGATAGTGTTGGTGCTTGAAGCAGCACTTACATATCCGATAGTGTTGGGGCTTGAAGCAGCACTTCCATATCCGATAGTGTTGGTGCTTGAAGCAACACTTACATACCCGATAGTGTTGGGGCTTGAAACAGCACTTACATATCTGATAGTGTTGGGGATTGTAGCAGCACTTACATATCCGATAGTGTTGGGGCTTGAAGCAGCACTTACATATCCGATAGTGTTGGGACTTGAAGCAACACTTACATATCCGATAGTGCTGGGGCTTGAAGCAGCACTAACATATCCGATAGTGCTGGGGCTTGAAGCAACACTTACATATCCGATAGTGTTGGGGCTTGAAGCAACACTTACATATCCGATAGTGTTGGGGCTTGAAACAGCACTTCCATATCCGATCGTGTTGGGGCTTGAAGCAGCACTTCCATATCCGATAGTGTTGGGGCTTGAAGCAGCACTTCCATATCCGATAGTGCTGGGGCTTGAAGCAGCACTTACATATCCAATAGTGTTGGGGCTTGAAGCAGCACTTCCAAAACCGATAGTGTTGGGGCTTGAAGCAGCTCTTACATATCCGATAGTGCTGGCGCTTAAAGCAACACTTACATATCCGATAGTGTTGGGGCTTGAACCAGCACTTACATATCCGATAGTGTTGGGGCTTGAGGCAACACTTACATATCCGATAGTGCTGGGGCTTAAAGCAACACTTACATATCCGATAGTGTTGGGGCTTGAAGCAACACTTACATATCCGATAGTGCTGGGGCTTGAAGCAACACTTATATATCCGATAGTGCTGGGGCTTGAAGCAACACTTACATTTCCTATAGTGTTGGGGCTTGAAGCAGCACTTAAATATCCGATAGTATTGTTGCTTGAAGCAACACTTTCATATCCGATAGTGTTGGGGCTTGAAGCAACACTTACATATCTGATAGTGTTGGGGCTTGTAGCAGCACGTACATATCCGATAGTGTTGGGACTTGAAGCAGCACTTACATATCCGATAGTGCTGGGGCTTGAAGCAGCACTTACATATCCGATAGTGCTGGGGCTTGAAGCAACACTTACATATCCGATAGTGTTGGGGCTTGAAGCAACACTTACATATCCTACAGTGTTGGGGCTTGAAGCAGCACTTACATATCCGATAGTGTTGGGGCTTGAAGCAACACTTACATATCCGATAGTGCTGGGGCTTGAAGCAACACTTACATATCCGATAGTGTTGGGGCTTGAAGCAACACTTACATATCCGATAGTGTTGGGGCTTGAAGCAGCACTTCCATATCCGATAGTGCTGGGGCTTAAAGCAACACTTACATATTCGATAGTGCTGGGGCTTGAAGCAACACTTACATTTCCTATAGTGTTGGGGCTTGAAGCAGCACAAACATATCCGATAGTGCTGGGGCTTGAAGCAGTACTTACATATCCGATAGTGCTGGGGCTTGAAGCAGCACTTACATATTCGATAGTGTTGGGGCTTGAAGCAGTACTTACATATCCGATAGTGCTGGGGCTTGAAGCAGCACTTACATATTCGATAGTGCTGGGGTTTGAAGCAACACTTACATTTCCTATAGTGTTGGGGCTTGAAGCAGCACTTACATATCCGATAGTGTTGGGGCTTGAAGCAACACTTACATATCCAATAGTGTTGGGACTTGAAGCAGCACTTACATATCCGATAGTGTTGGGGCTTAAAGCAGCACTTACATATCCGATAGTGTTGGGGCTTGAAGCAGCACTTCCATATCCGATAGTGTTGGGGCTTGAAGCAGCACTTCCATATCCGATAGTGTTGGGGCTTGAAGCAACACTTACATATCCGATAGTGTTGGTGCTTGAAGCAGCACTTACATATCCGATAGTGTTGGGGCTTGAAACAGCACTTCCATATCCGATAGTGTTGGTGCTTGAAGCAACACTTACATACCCGATAGTGTTGGGGCTTGAAACAGCACTTACATATCTGATAGTGTTGGGGATTGTAGCAGCACTTACATATCCGATAGTGTTGGGGCTTGAAGCAACACTTACATATCCGATAGTGTTGTTGCATGAAGCAGCACTTACATGTCCTTTAGTGTTGAGGCTTGAAGCAGCACTTACATATCCGATAGTGCTGGGGCTTGACGCAGCACTTACATATCCAATAGTGTTGGGGCTTGAAACAGCACTTCCATATCCGATAGTGTTGGGGCTTGAAGCAGCACTTCCATATCCGATAGTGTTGGGGCTTGAAGCAGCACTTACATATCCGATAGTGCTGGGGCTTGAAGCAGCACTTACATATCCGATAGTGCTGGCGCTTGAAGCAGCACTTACATATCCGATAGAGCTGGGGCTTGAAGCAACGCTTACATATCCGATAGTGCTGGGGCTTGAAGCAACACTTACATATCCGAGAGTGCTGGGGCTTGAAGCAGCACTTACATATCCGATAGTGTTGGTGCTTGAAGCAACACTTACACATCCGATAGTGTTGGGGCTTGAAGCAACACTTACATATCCGATAGTGTTGGGGCTTGAAGCAACACTTACATATCCGATAGTGTTGGGGCTTGAAGCAACACTTACATATCCGATAGTGTTGGGGCTTGAAGCAACACTTACATATCCGATAGTACTGGGGCTTGAAGCAACACTTATATATCCGAAAGTGCTGGGGCTTGAAGCAACACTTACATTTCCTATAGTGTTGGGGCTTAAAGCAGCACTTAAATATCCGATAGTATTGTTGCTTGAAGCAACACTTTCATATCCGATAGTGTTGGGGCTTGAAGCAACACTTACATATCTGATAGTGTTGGGGCTTGTAGCAGCACTTACATATCCGATAGTGTTGGGGCTTGAAGCAGCACTTACATATCCAATAGTGTTGGGACTTGAAGCAGCACTTACATATCCGATAGTGCTGGGGCTTGAAGCAGCACTTACATATCCGATAGTGCTGGGGCTTGAAGCAACACTTACATATCCGATAGTGTTGGGGCTTGAAGCAACACTTACATATCCGATAGTGCTGGGGCTTGAAGCAGCACTTACATATCCAATAGTGTTGGGGCTTGAAGCAACACTTACATATCCGATAGTGTTGGGGCTTGAAGCAACACTTACATATCCTTCAGTGTTGGGGCTTGAAGCAGCACTTACATTTCCGATAGTGTTGGGGCTTGAAGCAACACTTACATATCCGATAGTGCTGGGGCTTGAAGCAGCACTTACATATCCGATAGTGCTGGGGCTTGAAGCAACACTTACATATCCGATGGTGTTGGGGCTTGAAGCAACACTTACATATCCTTCAGTGTTGGGGCTTGAAGCAGCACTTACATTTCCGATAGTGCTGGGGCTTGAAGCAACACTTTCATATCCGATAGTGCTGGGGCTGGAAGCAACACTGACATATCCGATAGTGTTGGGGCTTGAAGCAGCACTTACATATCCAATAGTGTTGGGACTTGAAGCAGCACTTACATATTCGATAGTGCTGGGGTTTGAAGCAACACTTACATTTCCTATAGTGTTGGGGCTTGAAGCAGCACTTACATATCCGATAGTGTTGGGGCTTGAAGCAACACTTACATATCCAATAGTGTTGGGACTTGAAGCAGCACTTACATATCCGATAGTGTTGGGGCTTGAAGCAGCACTTACATATCCGATAGTGTTGGGGCTTGAAGCAGCACTTCCATATCCGATAGTGTTGGGGCTTAAAGCAGCACTTCCATATCCGATAGTGTTGGGGCTTGAAGCAACACTTACATATCCGATAGTGTTGGTGCTTGAAGCAGCACTTCCATATCCGATAGTGTTGGGGCTTGAAGCAGCACTTCCATATCCGATAGTGTTGGGGCTTGAAACAGCACTTACATATCCGATAGTGTTGGGGCTTGAAACAGCACTTACATATCCGATAGTGCTGGGGCTTGAAGCAGCACTTACATATCCGATAGTGTTGGGGCTTGAAGTGAGTTTGCAAATTGCTGGGTTTGTTCCCCTTTGGCCCGAGCTGCCTCCTGTTCACCATGGGGGTAGGGGCTAGGAGAGCGGTGTATGATCCCTCTGTCCATCCATCTCCCATCAGGATGGTCTGAAGGTTCTCTGCTTCTGCCTCAGAAAGAGTCTCCATCCCCCACAGTTCCCATCCACCAGGCTCAGCTCATTTGGAACCGTTTCCCTTTCACTGGCCTCACTTTCTCCAAATCAAAGGGCTGCTTCTGGCTACCTGCACGGGTCCCAGTGTATCTGTGTCTTTGTGGGGAAGGTGGAAAAGTTCTTGGCGCAGTCCTATTTATGTCTTTCTCCAACCTGTTGGTGATGCAATTGTGCTATTCTTGCTCTCACCAGAATTAGAGGAAAAATATATTAATTTGTTTCCTATTTCTGTCGTTCCCTCAAGGCCACATTTCTGACTTTTCCCTTCCTTGGCCTCTCTGTTTCCATTTCTGGGGAAAGGCTGTACATCAATATCCATTCCAAACACATGGACTCCCACAGTAACCTGGAATACACTTCCTCACATCCTGACTCCTGTAAGGATTCCATTCCATTCTCCCTGTGACTCCAAATTCAGCTGTTCTGGTGATGTCACCTTCCACCCCCTCATTTCCTCTCAGGGACATGGCCGGATCTATCAAGGAGATGATTTTAAGGATCTCAGATGTTTTTCACTTGGAACCAGAAAACTTGAGGGACTTTGCTCATTCTTCATAAAAGAACAGGGGGAACACTTCTCCAGATAAAGAACATTCACTCCCCTGTTATTGCAGCCTTTGGCATTTCCAGTAAGGCAATGCATTTTCTTCATGGACAGTGAACTTCATGGTGTTCATGGAACAGATTTCGGGAATAGTCCTCATTTACTGAGCAGCTCCCCTAGGATGAGGATCAGCAAAGAAAATCAAGTCGGAAGACTTTAATGTAATGTTTGTGATGAAACTGAACATTTTACTGGAATCTACACATATTCAGCAATTATCAAGAAGTTATATCTAATATATAGGAAGTAAAGTTTGTTGAAAGGACAAATGTATTAAATCTTCAAAGATTTCTTTTCCTCAGACAAATTGTCAGGAGCATTGATCTGTCGTGTGAAAACAAATCTGTGGTGAACTCTATGGAAGATCACAACCCAATACACCCCAAACCTTTCAGTGATTTTATTTTATATGAAGGTCCTCCTTGCTATCTCTTCTCTCTCCTTCTTACAACAAACCTACTGACCATCATCATTCTCTCCAATGGGAAGTGTAGACATTCCAAACGTATCTCGGTGTACATTTTCTCCATGGCAACTGCAGATTTCCTGGTCCTTTTTTCGGTGTTGTGTCACATTTTGAGATATCACATTCCAGATTCATTTCTGTCCTATGCTGCAGTTTGTAAAGTCATCCTGTGTTTTATTCCTGCCAGATTGGATATGTCCGACTTGTTGACTGTCTTCTTTACAAATGACCGTTTTGTAACTATCTGTTGTCAGATATTTAAAACAGACTATTGCACAGTGCGAACTGCTGCTCTGATGATGACAGCATTCCCTGCCCTGATTGCTTTACAGAACACATCCTGCTGGTTTCCATATGACCCTGGCTGAATAATTTCCAACGTTGCCTGAGGCTGTCGCTCCAATGTGACCTTTTACACATTAACTGCAGGTGAGGCAGCCTCCTGGGTGAAAAGGATTTCAGTTGCATGGCTGCCTTTTTGTTTGAGATTACTGTTTAACTCTTTAACAATACGGTGTATTTTAGTGGACAGCAGAGTCTGCAGGGGATTGTGGGACCTCAGCAATGAGTACAGCACCGACACAGAGATGAAACTCAGTAGGAAATCCATAGTTTTACTGTTCAGTCTATCAGACAGTTTTGTCCTTTTGTGGCTTACAGCCATCATTAACTTTTTAACCAGTAAAAAGACAGTGACAGTACATTACCGAGGTGCTTATACAGCTCCAACATACATCACCACTGATACTGGGGACATTCTAATGTATTTGAGTTTCTGCACAAACACATGTAATTATGCAGCTACCCAAAACCAAATTCAGGGAAGAGATGAAGAAGGTGATGAAATCTCCCTTCATTTTGATATTGACTTTGGTTAAAAAACACATTAAACTGAAACTTTCTTCCCAGACTGAGTAAATGCCAACCTGTGGTCTCACTCAGAATGGCCTATTCTATTACAGATAAGAAGGATTCCTCCTGTGAAAATGAAACGTTCTTGGAATACATTTTTCAAACTGTCGGCTTTGTTTAATACCTGCTCATTTCTCAGGGGGTAACAGTCCTGATGGTGGTTACCCTCCATCCAGTCAAATTGTTCTCGGGTTAACCTGCCGGGGGCTAAAACCACAACAGCCTCTTTTTGTTCACCAGCATCTCCACTTTAATCTTTGAGCAGTAGTCCAGCCTCACCTCCATTTCCCAGTTGGATGGGAATGCCAACTTCTGATTCCATTCTCACTGTGAGAGTGTGTTGGTTAGCGGACAGCTGCTATGAAATGCACAGTGATGTCAACAGCATGGGTTCAATCCCAGTCACTGACTGAGGGTCAATCCATGTCATGAACTGAGATCCAATCCCTGTCACGAACTGAGGTTCAATCCCAGTCACTGACTGAGGTTCAATCCCAGTCACTGACTGAGGATCAATCCCTGTCATGAACTGAGATCCAATCCCTGTCACTAACTGAGGTTCAATCCCAGTCACTGACTGAGGTTCAATCCCAGTCACTGACTGAGGTTCAATCCCTGTCACTGACTGAGGTTCAATCCCTGTCACTGACAGAGATTCAATCCCTGTCACTGACAGAGATTCAATCCCTGTCACTGACTGAGGTTCAATCCCTGTCACTGACTGAGGGTCAATCCCTGTCACTGATTGAGATTCAATCCCTGTCACTGACTGAGATTACAGTGGACGACTCTCCTCCTCAACCCAACGATGGAAAACAGAAAGCAGGAAATAATCCATGTATTAGTTTAACATTTATCATGGGGAAAACATTGCTGAAATGCCCTTTGAGGGAGGTTGGGGCAGAATATGTTGAAATGAAGCAAAGTGATCAGTGTTTGATGAAAAATACAGCATGATGACCATTAGCCCGTATCCTATGGGGATAAATCAAGCAGGATGGATAAGGGGAGGTCAGCAGATGCAGCAAGTTTACATTTCTAAAGGAGTGTATAATATTCCAGAAATAATGTTACAACCCAATATGAGAACACATGGTGATGGGGTTAATACTTTAGAGTGAGAATTAAATCATGACGAGAAACAGATTCAGGAAAGAATGGGTCAGTTTCAGGTCATCAAACTATAACAAGGAGAGTGTCAGAGATCAGTGCTGGGCCCTTCATATTTACAAACTGTGCTCACACTAATACAAAGTCAAAAAGGAAATGAATCAGTTGGACAGTAAGAGTCCGCAAAGGGAACACGGTGTTAAGGTGAGTGAACAACATAAATGGCAGATGGTATGAGTATACGACTGTATATCGTCCATCTGGTATACTGCATGGAAAAGTGAAATATTCATTAACTGAAGATAGTTGGAGAATGTTGTGATACAGGGCAGTCTGGGTGATCTATACAAATAAAACATAGTTCTCACACAGGCACAGCAAACAGTTAGGAAGGAGAAAGAAAAACCTTTGCTTGATGAAGTTGGAGATTAGCTGGAGTTGAGAGTTCCTACAACTGGACAGTGCTTTGGTGAGATGGCACAGAGGAAACACTGCAGAGTTTTGGATCTTTACTTCAGGAAGAATGGATTTAAAGGGAAATAGTTTAGCACGGAGCGACTCGGTTGGTTTCCATGATGACGGGTTAATCTCTGTTTACGGGGGGCTCAATAACAATGGGCCTGAGATGTAAATATTAGAAGGCAGTTGAAAATGATTATTCACCTCACAGGGAGTAAGTGTTTGGTACTCACTGCTTCAAAGCTAACAAGACCTTCACTAAGTTTAAATAAAATCTTGGATAGGAGCCTAAGGGTCAGAACTTTACAGGCTCCATCCCAACAGCTGGGAAGTGGGTGAGATATGGAGCCCTGCTTTCTGTTAGTACCAAGGCATTGGGCTGAAAGGCCTCCTCCTGCACTGTACATTTCCCCTGTTCCTGTGAGCTGTTTATTACCTTCTCCTCTCTGGACAGACTGAGCCTGGGATTGTTACTTCGTACGAGCACGTTGGCTTCTCCTGACCTAAACCAGATACAAACACTGGTGCATGTCCAAGGGATACAACTGGATTCTTGCCCGAGGGTAGATCTTCTGCAACATTATTTTTAAATTCCTGTGTAATCTTTGACATCTGAAACAAAACTCATTCATAAAGATGGGCTGATATTTCTTTCTGTCCCAGTGTTTGCTGTGGTTCAGCAGGAACACAATAACTTCTGATCGTTTCACTCAGGTAACGGTGAACTGAAGGTAACCAGACACAAATCCAAGGCTCAGTCTGTCTAGAAAGGACAAAGTTAAAAATCACACAACACCAGGTTATAGTCCAACAGGCCGATTTGGAAACACTAGCTTTCGGAGCGTTGCTCCTTCATCAGGTTGTTGTGGATTTTAATATTAGAATTTATAGACAAAGGAGTCCAGTGTCATGGGGATGTGATACATTCAACAATTTTAAATTAAATCTTTCAACTTTTAGAATGGGATTTGCTGGTTTCTGTTCTTTGAAATCTAAACCCCAGAAGTTCTTTTAAATTTCATTCTCAAAATAGCTCAGCTTTTCTAACAATAGGTGTAAAGTCTATCCGTATTTACTGTGTTCCTGAACTTCACTCTGAACCGAGACAAAGTTGCTGCATAATTAAATATTTGGTGGGTGGGGTCTGATGATGTCATGTGATCACCTGCCACAATTTCTCACATTGAGACAGCTCATAGGTGGCTGTTTGTGGCAGGAGTATGGGGGTCTGTTAAATTGTTGCTGAGAAGGGAGACCATGTGTTTAATTGTCAAACATTTTCTGATGAACTATTCTATCTAATTACAGCGGAACACTCCAAAGGATTTGATTTTGATGGAGATTTACACAGGGTTTCAAGCTGACAGGAATTCCACAGTGGGAAAGGCCATTGTCCCTGACAATTCCACTGGGTTGTGCTCCGATGGGGAATCAGCAGGATCCCGCACTGGGACAGGGACTCTCTGTCAGGAATGTGATGGAATAGCCCCCCATTTGCCTGGATGGGGGCAGCTCCAACAACACTCAAGAGCTCAACACCAGCCAGGACAAAGTGGCCTCGGTTTGATTGGCACCACATCCACAAGCCTCCACTACCAATGCTCCATGACAGCAGTGTGTACCATCCACAGGATTTCTCCAGAAATTCACCTATGATCCTCAGCCAGCACCTTCCAAACCCCCAACTACTTCCACCTAGAAGGACAAGGGCAGCAGATACAATGGGAACACCACTCCCTGCAAGTTCCCCTCCAAACCACTCACAATCCTGACTTGAAAACATATCGCCGTTCCTTCAGTGTCATTGGGTCAAAGTCCTGGAAATCCCTCCCTAAGGGGCACATTGTGGGTCTACCTACATCACATGGAGTGCAGTGAGTTCGAGAAGACAGCTCACCATCACCTTCTCAAGGTGCAACTAGGGATGGGCAAAAAACCCTGGCCCAGCCAGTGCTGCCCATATCCCAAGGGTCAATGAAAAATATCATTCCACAGTCTGGGAACAATGGGACCATCCCTTTGGCTTCAATTAAGAGTTTTATTTATTCAGAACATAATGAATTTGTGTAGCCAGAGGTTTTACTGTGATACTGATCTTCCCTCTGAACGTAGACAGCGTTGCTGCATAAATAAATCTGTTTATACAACAACGTAACCTCTGCAGCATGTAACCAACAACACTGAACACTAACAGAAATGGTGGGTAATCATCAGGATTGATGCCTCGAATGACATAATCTCAGAAATCTACAACATTGATGAACCATGGGAGGGTGAAGCTCCCAGAGACGGTGAAGAGCAGAATCACAGCCTTCCTTCTGCTCTCCATCTCTGGGTCTCTGCAGGTCTCTCCTTTGTTCTCATCCTTCAGCCTTTTAGTGATCAACTGGTCACTAAAATAGAGGATAGAACATTAGAGCGCAGAACAGGCCCTTCGGCCCTCGATGTTGCGCTGACTTGTGGAACCAATCTGAAGCCCATCTATCTGACACTATTCCATTTTCATCCATATGTTTATCCAATCACCATTCAAATGCCCTTAAGGCTGGTGAGTCTTTAACTGTTGTAGGCAGGATGTGGGCCTTGGTGAAGAATGGACTGATGAGAGCCAGGAGGGGGCATGAAAAGGCTTAAGGAGGTGGGATGTAGGAAAACCCCAAGGTGTTGTACACTTGTGTGAGGAACAAGAGGATGACCAGAGTGAGGGTAAGGCCGATCACGGAGAGTGCAGGGAATTTGTGCCTGGAGTCGGAGGAGGTAGTGTCGGTCCTCAATGAATGATTTCCTTCAATATTCACTACTGAAAGGGAACTTTACGTTTGTGAGGACAGCATGAAATCTTGGGAATTACAGACCAGTCGGTTTTATGTCTGTTATGGGCAAATTATTGGAGGGGATTCTGAGAGACAGGATTTATGATTAATTGGAAAACCATGGCTTGGTTAGAGATAGTCAGCATGGCTTTGTGAGGGGCAGGTCATGCCTCACAAATCTTATTGAATACTTTGAAGATGTGACAAAACACATTGAGCAAAGTCGAGCAGTGGATGTGGTGCACATGGATTTTAGCAAGGCATTGAATAAGGTTCCCCATGGTAGGCTCTTTTAGAAAGTAAGGAGGCATAGGATACAGGGAAATTTGGCTGTCTGAATACAGAAAAGGCTGGTCCATAGAAGACAGAGGATGGTATAGATGGAAAGTATTCAGGCTGGAGCTTGGTGATCAGTGATGTTGTACAGAGATCGGTTCTGGGACCTCTGCTCTTTGTGATTTTTATAAATGACCTGGATGAGGAAGTGGAAGGTTGTTTAGTAAGATTGTCGATGACATGAAGTTTGGTGGGGTGGTGGATAGTGTGGAGGACTGCTCTAGGTTGCAACGGGACATTGACAGGATGCAGAACTGAGAGAAAGTGAGGACTGCAGATGCTGGAGATCAGAGCTGAAAAATGTGTTGCTGGAAAAGCGCAGCAGGTCAGGCAGCATCCAAGGAGCAGGAGAATTGACATTTCGGGCATAAGTCAATTCCTGATGAAGTGCTTATGCCCAAAACGTCGATTCTCCTGCTCGTTGGATGCTGCCTGACCTGCTGCGCTTTTCCAGCAACACATTTTTCAGGATGCAGAACTGGGCTGATAAATGTCAAATGGAGTTGAACCTGGAAAAGTGTGAAGTGATTCATTTTGGAAGGTCAATTTGGAATGCAGAATGCAGGGCTAAAGGCAGGATTCTTGGCAGTGTGGAGGGACAGAGGGATCTTGGGTTTCCATGTCTATAGATCCCTCAAAGTCACCCCCCCCCCACCCCTCCCCACAATTGTTAAGACGGCGTATGGTGTGTTTGTTTTCATTAGCAGAGGGATGGAGTTTACGAGCCGTGAGGTTATGCTGCAGCTCTACAGAGCCCTGGTTAGACCATACTTGGAATATTATGTTCAGTTCTGGTTGCCTCATTATAAAAAGGATGTGGGAGCTTTCAAGAGGGTGCAGAGGAAATTTACCAGGATACTGCATGGACAGGAGGGCATGTTTATGAAGAAAGGTTGAGGGAGCTAAGGCTTTTCCCACTGGAGTGAAGAACGATGAGACCTGACTTGGTAGAGGTGTACAGGATGATGAAAGGCACAGATAGAGGGAATAGACAGAGACTTTTTCCTTGGGCGGAAATGGTCATCATGGGGGGACCATAATTTTAAGGTGATTAGAGGGAGGTTTAGTTGAGATGTCAGAGGCAGATTCTTAACACAGACAGTGGTGAGTGTGTGGAATGTACTGCCAGCAGTGGGAGTAGAGTCAGATACATTAGGGACATTTAGATCATCGAACATAGAACATTACAACGCAGTACAGGCCCTTCGGCCGCTGATGTTATGCTGGCCTGTGGAACCAATCTGAAGCCTATCTATCCTGCACTATTCCATTTTTATCCACATGTTTATCTAATGACTATTTAATGCCCTTAAAGTTGGCGAGTCTACTAATGTTGCAGGCAGAGTGTTCCATGCCCTTACTACTGTCTGTGTAAAGAAACTACCCCTGACATCTGTCCTATATATATCACCCCTCAATTTAAAGCTATGTCCCCTTGTGCCAGCCAACACCATTTGAGGAAAAAAGCTCTCACTGTACACCCTATCTAACCCTCTGATTATCTTGTATGTCTCAATTAAGTCATCTCTCAACCTTCTTCTCTCTAACAGAAACAGCCTCAACTTCAACAGCCTGGGTGGCAACTTTCAGGGATCTATGTACATGGACATCAAGATCTCTCTGCTCATCTACACGAACAAGAATCTTGTCATTAACCCAGTACTCTGTATTCCTGTTCCTCCTTCCAAATTAAATCACCTCACACTTTTCCACATTAAAATTCATTTTCCACTTTGCAGCCTAGCTCTGCAGCTTATCTTTGTCCCTCTGTTAGCTGCAATATCCTTCAGCACTATTCACAACTCCACCGACCTTAGTGTCATATGCAAATTTACGAACCCTCTTTCTACCCCTCATCCAGATCATTTATAAAAATGATAAACAGCAGTGGACGCAAAACAAATCCTTGTGATACACCACTAGTAACGAACTCCAGGGTGAACATTTCCCATCAGCCTCCACCCTCTGTCTTCTTTCAACTAGCCACCTTCTGATCCAAACTGCTGAAACACCCTCAATCCCATGCCTCCGTATTTTGTGCAATTTAAGCGACTCTTGGATAGGCACATAGACGAGAGAACAATAGAGTCAGATAAATGGTCGGCACAACGTCGAGGGCTGAAGGGCCTGTATTATAGTATGTTCTATGTTAACATCACAGGTTCAATCCCCACACTGGCTGAGATCATCATGAAGGTCCTACCTTCCCAACCTCACCGTTCCCCTGAGGCACGGTGACCCTCAGGTTAAACTCACGGCCAGTTGTTTCTCAATAATGAGAGAGCAGCCCTATGGTCCACTGGGACTTCAGGGACTTTACTGAAGGAATATATATCCAAGTCAGGATGGTGAATGGCTTGGAAGGGAACATGCAGGTCATGGTGTTCTCATGCATCTTTGTCTTTAGGAAGGTAGTGGTCATAGATGTTGAAGATGATTTCTACGGAGCATTGGTGAGTCTCTGCAGTTTGTATTGTCAATGATACTCAGTGCTGCTACTGAACACCGGTGGTGGATGGACTGAATGTTTGTAAATGCGGTGCTAATCAAACTGGTTACTTTGTCGTAGAAGAGAAAATGTTGGAGAAACTCAGCAAGCCTGGTGTACCTGTGAAGAGAGAAAGTGAATGAATGTTTCTAGTCTGACATGACTCCTGATCAGCACTGTTCTGAAGAAGTCTTATATTGGACTCAAAAGGTTAACTCTCTATTTCTCTCCACAGGTGTTGCCAGATTTGCTGAATTTCTCCAGCACTTTCTGATTTCATTTCGGATTTTGAGTGTCTGCAACATTGTGCTTTTATATGGCTGCTTGGTCATGCTGGGATCCCATTTCTTGAGGGATCTTGGAGATATTTCCATCCAGGCAAGTGGGGAGTATTCCATCACACTCCTGACGTATGCCTTGGAGATGGTGGAGAGGCTTTTGGAGCCATGAGGTACATCCCTCACTGCAGTGTTCCTGCCCCCTGAGCTGCTCTTGTAGCCACAGTACTTACATTGTAAATCCATTTCAGTTTCAGCTCAATGGGAACTCCCAGCTTGTTGATTGTGGGGGATTCAGCAACAGCAAAGCCTTGAATGTCACACGGCGTTATCGATGTGATCTCTTCTTGGAGGTGATAATTGTTTTGTATTTGTGTGGCACGCATGTTAATTGCCATTTGTCAGCCCAGGCCTGGAACATAGAACATAGAACATGACAGCGCAGTACAGGCCCTTCGGCCCTCGATGTTGCGTCGACTTGTGAAACCAATCTCAAGCCCATCTAACCTACATGACTTCGTTATCATCCATATGTTTATCCAATGACCATTTAAATGCTGTCAAAGTTGGCAAGTCTTCTACTGTTGCAGGTAGCGCATTCCATGCCCTTACTACTCTCTGAGTAAGGAAACTACCTCTGACATCTGTCCTCTATCTATCACCCCTCAATTTAAAGCTCTGTTCTAATCCTCTGATCATCTTGTATGTTTCTATAAAGTCACCTCTCAACCTTCTTCTCTCTAACAAAAAACAACTTCAAGTCCCTGAGCCTTTCCTCATATGTCCTTCCCTCCATACCAGGCAACATCCTGGGAAATCTCCTCTGCACCCTTTCCAATGCTTCCACATCCTTCCTATAATATAGCGACCAGAACTGTACCACATTTCAAGTGCGGCCGCACCAGTGTTTTGTACAGCTGCAACATGACCTCATGGCTCCAAAGCTCAATCCCTCTACTAATATAAGCTAACACACTGTACACCTTCTTAACAGCCCAATCAGCCTGGGTCGCAACTTTCTGGGATCTATGTGTATCAACATGGTGATACGGTGGCACAGTGGCGCAGTGGTTAGCACTGCTGCCTCACAGCACCAGAGACCTGGGTTCAATTCCCGCCTCCGGTGACTGACTGTGTGGAGTTTACACATTCTCCCTGGGTTTGCTCCAGTTTCCTCCCACAGTCCAAAAATGTGCCGGTTAGGTGAATTGGCCACGCTAAATTGCCTGAAAAAGGGCTTATGCCCGAAATGTCGATTTTGATGCTGCCTGACCTGCTGCGCTTTTTCAGCTCTGATCTCCAGCATCGGCAGTCCTCACTTTCTCCATGCTAAATTGCCCATAGTGTTAGGTGAAGGGATAAATGTAGGGGAATGGGTCTGGGTGGGTTGCGCTTCGGCGGCTCGGTGTGGACTTGTTGGGCTGAATGGCCTGTTTCCACACTGTAAGTAATCTAAGACACTGAGATCTCTCTGCTCACCACACTACCAAGAATCTTGCCATTAACCCAGTACTCCGTATTCCTGCTCCTCCTTCCAAAGTGAATCACCTCACACCTTTCCGCATTAAACTCTATTTTCCAGCTCTGCAGCTCACCTAAGTCCCTCTGTAACCTGCAGCATCTTTCCACACTACCCACAACTCCACTGACCTTCGTGTCATCCGCAAATTTAACAAACACATCCTTCTATAGCCTCATCCATGTCATTTATAAAAATGACAAACAGCAGTAGACCCAAAACAAATCCTTGCGGTACACCACTAGTAACTCCCCGTTAAACATTTCTCATCAACCACCACCCTCTGTCTTCTTACAGCTTGGGAGCGTGAGCCTGGATATCAGGCAGCAAGCTTTGCTTCAACCCAGATAAAACGTCTGCTTTCTAAACCAGAGCGTTACCATGACCAGTGTTGTGGGGATTCAGATTTTATTTGTGTGAGAGCTGTGCTGTTCTATCTTGGACAGGTAGAAGGACTCGTATCAAATGTTGAAGTTTTTCTGATTGAGGTGGATATCCCATCTGGCACATGATGATGGATCCACTGCTGAATACCTTCATGCGAAAGGGACTCAATGCCCTATCATTTGCTCATCCATATCATAGCAATCATCCCTTCCTGGATACTGTGGGGTGATTCAATGCCCTGTACTGGAGTTCATACAGTGTGGGAAAAGAAGTCTGGTGGTAAATTGAACTATGGAGACTCCAAAACCAAATACAGAAATTTTGTGATCAATGTCCATATTAGGTGTGTCCTATTCCTTGTTTTCCTGATCCAATGTGTGTTTGTATGGGTGCTGTGGGCTTATGGGTAATGCCAGTCAGAGTAACCTGGAAAGCAGGTGAAATCAACTGCTGCTGACCCAAAACCACCTTGAGTATATGACTGTGTTTCTGTGAGTAATCTGCTGCTCATGTTCTTCCCTATGTCCTTTAAATGTGCAAATGATTCATTTAGAGAGAGTTTACTGATGTGGTTCAGATTCTTTAAACTTCATATGACATGGAACAACCATTATCTTTGTGTCATTACCGACAGTCTGGGCTCAGGCACAGAGAATATTTGAGTAATAACTTCAAGACTCTTTTTTTTCCTTTCTCTTACAGTAAGTCTAGCAGTGATTACAATCTTAGCTCGGGGCAAATGTGGCCTTTCTCCATGCAGCACTAGCTATCTGGTGGCCATGACAGTGTCAGATCTACTGTTCATCGTTTTTTTTATCTCATAATTCGCCAGTTTCAACGTTATTATTATCCACTGTGTTTCCTGCAAATCACTCCTGTTTGTGGTGCTCTCTATGTCCTCATCCATTTGACCTTTGATTGTTCTACATGGGTCACCATTGCTATTTCCTTTCATCGATTTGTTGCCATTTGTTGACATGAGATGAAAACTAAGTATTGCACAGGGAAACCTGCAATGAAGGTTCTAGCAACAATCTACATCTTTTGTTTCAAGAATATTCCCAACTTCTTCATGCATAAACCTGGAAAGATGATCAACAATGTTAGGTGGTACTGTTGTGTCACGTACAGTTATCTTTATGACCCTCGGTGGACAAGTTTTAAATATTTTCAGACTTTTTTTAACACCAATGTTCCCATTTTCCTTTATTCTCTTTATCAACATTCTGACTGTCAGACACATCTTCGAGGCCATTAAGGTGCAGAAGGAACTGAGAGGTCAGAGAAAAACACAGAATGATCCAAAGGAAGAGAGCAGGAAGAATTCTGTGATTTTACTCTTTGCCATATCTGCCAGCTTCATACTTCTCTGGTTGTTGCATATTTTATATTTCTTTAATGTCGGTTATTCATTGGATTATGTTTCTTTTAGTCTCCTTGTTCAGAGGCAGATTGGATGAAACTGTTTACCTGCTGCATACTCTCACACCTCCTCCCTCCCTCCCTTCCTCCGTCCCTCACCCCTCTAATCCCACTGAGGTGACTCTGGCTGTGCTCTATCCCTGGGGGAGGTATGTCCCAGGTAGAGGGAGATAGGAGCTGACTGGATGGGCTGGGACTTGGGCAGAGAGGGGCTTTGAGTGAGAGACTTGGGGATATGTCAAATGGGTTCTGGCAGCCATTGTCCCTTTCACCACGTGCACTGAGCAGTGGGTGTGTATCTGTGGGTTTCTGTCTGTCTCTGTGTGACAGAGTGTAGGGAATGGTTGAATCTTGAAAGCAAGCCCCTGGAACAGATTCAGTCCTCAGTGGGAGAGAGTGAGTGTGAGAGTGACCATCCAGAGAGCTTAGACCAATCGGAATGGTGAATATCACCTCGTTCCTTATCACCTGTTTGCATCTATCTGATTTTTCCTCTTTTTTTCTCTCACTCAATCTCTCCCTTTGCCTCTGTCTCTCTCTTTGCCTTTGTTTGTATCACTCTACATCACTCTTTCCCTCTCAACCTTCTCTCTCACACTATCTCTCTCTCTATCTATCTATCTTACTGATAGCCTCTTCTTGTGTAGTTTTCTCTCCTGCCTCTTCTTTCTACCTTTTTCTGTGTTCTTTCTCACTCTCTTGCTCTTTCTTCTTTTCTAATTTTTTCTCTCTTTCTTTCCCTTCCTTTTCTTCCCTATTTCTGCCTTTCAATCCTGAATCTGCACGCCCTTCAATTTTGAACAACCTCCCCCCAACACAAATTTAGCCCCTGTCCCCCTCCATGGCCCCTGACCCCTCCGTGGCTCCTGTCTAATTGCCCTCCCCTGTGCAGTTTCATCTACCCCGAACTGCCTCTCTGTAGTTTCTCCACTATACACCCACTGCATATAAAAGTCCCTTGGTATCTCCATTCATCAACAATACCCTTCCCCCTGCTGTGTCCCAGGTCCTGGTCTGGTGGACAAAGTGAGCGTGTGAAGAGACTGACGTGGCTTTTGACTGCGTACCATAATGTCATGGAGTCATAGAGTCATACAGCACGGAGACAGACCCTTCGAACCAACCAGGCCACACCGACCATGTTCCAAAACCGAACTATTTCCAACTGCCTGCGCTTGGCCCATATCCCTCTAAACCTTTCCTATTCATGAACTTATCCAAATGTATTTTAAACACTGTAACTATACCTGCATCCACAACCTCCTCTGGTAGTGCATTCCACACATGAACTACTAAAAATCCTGCCCCTCATCTCCTTTTTCAATCTTTCTCCTCTCACCTTAAAAATACACCCCCCAGGTTTGAACTCCCCCACCTGAGGGAAAATACCCCTGTCATTCACCTTATCTATGCCCCTCATGATTTTATAAACATCAATAAGATCATCCCTCACCCTCCAATGCAACAGCCCAATTTTTATATCTCAAACCCTTCATTCCTGGCAACATCTTGGTAAATCTTTACTGAACTCTCTCCACTTTAATAATATTCTTCCTATAACAGGGCGATGAGAATTGCACATTAATCCAGGAGAGGCCTCATCACTGTCCTGTACAAATTCAATATAATGTCAGAACTCCGATCCTCAAAGTTCTGAGCAATGAAGACAAACATGCTCATTACCTTCTTAACCACCCTGTCTGCCCATGATGCAAATTTCAAAGGACTATGTCCCTGACCCTGAGGTCTCTCTGCGCTACAACGCTACCCAGGGCCCTACCATTAAGTCCTGTCCTTATTTGTATGACCACAATGCAATACCTCAACTTTATCCAAGTTAAAATCCATCTGCCAATCCTCAACCCTTTAACCCAATCGATCAATATCTCTTTGCAATCTTGGGTAACCTTCATCCTGAAGAAGGGCTCATGCCCGAAACGTCGATTCTCCTGCTCCTTGGATGCTGCCTGACCTGCTGCGCTTTTCCAGCAACACATTTTCAGCTCTGATCTCCAGCATCTGCAGTCCTCACTTTCTCCTAACCTTCTTCACTGGCCATTTTACCATTTTGGTGTCATCCACAAACTTACTAACCATGCCTCCTATATTGTTATCCAAATCCTTCATATACATGACAGACCGAAGTGGAGCCAGTACCGATCATTGTGAAACACTGCCGATCACAGGCCTACATCTGAAAAACAATGATCCACCATCACCTGCTGTCTTCTACTGTAAAGCCAATTATATATCCAATAGGCAAGCCCACCCTGAATCCCATGTGATCTAACTTTACTAATTAGTCTACCATGCAGAGCCTCATCAAAAGCTTTACACAAAGCTAAACAAACAGTATCAACCTCTCTGTCCTCATCAAGCATTTTGGTTACTTCTCAAAACAAACCCAGTCAAGTGTGTGAGACATGACTCTCCTCACACTAAACTATACTGACCATTTCGAATCAATTCTTTCCTCTCCAACCTCTGTAAATTCTATCTTTCAGAATCATCTCTAAAAACCTACCCACCACCGAAGTCAGAGTCACAGGTCGATCGTTCCCAGGCTTCTCCTCACATCCCTTCTTAAACAATGACATTTTAGCCACACCCCAGTCCTCCAATTCTTCACCCATGTTTGTAGATGATACAAATATTTCTGCTAGGGGCCCTGCAATTTTCTCCCTAACTTCCAAAAGTTCCTGGGAAACACTTGATCAGGTCCTGGAGGTTTATCTGCCTTTATGGATTTTAGTAAGGCATTTGATAAGGTTCCCCATGGTAGGCTTATGCGGAAAGTCAGGAGGCATGGGATAGAGGGAAATTTGGCCAATTGGATAGAAAACTGGCTAACCGGTCGAAGGCAGAGAGTGGTGGTAGATGGTAAATATTCAGCCTGGAGCCCAGTTACAAGTGGAGTTCCGCAGGGATCAGTTCTGGGTCCTCTGCTGTTTGTAATTTTTATTAATGACTTAGATGAGGGAGTCGAAGGGTGGGTCAGTAAATTTGCAGATGATACGAAGATAGGTGGAGTTGTGGACAGTGAGGAGGGCAGTTGTCGGCTGCAGAGGGACTTAGATATGATGCAGAGCTGGGCTGAGGAGTGGCAGATGGAGTTCAACCCTGCCAAGTGTGAGGTTGTCCATTTTGGAAGAACAAATAAGAATGCGGAATACAGGGTTAATGGTAGGGTTCTTAGTCAGGTGGAGGAACAGAGGGATCTTGGGGTCTATGTACATAGATCTTTGAAGGTTGCCACTCAGGTGGATAGAGTTTGTAAGAAGGCCTATGGAGTATTATCGTTCATTAGCAGAGGGATTGAATTCAAGAGTCGTGAAGTGATGTTGCAGCTGTACAGGACTTTGGTTAGGCCACAGTTGGAGTACTGTGTGCAGTTCTGGTCGCCTCACTTTAGGAAAGATGTGGAAGCTTTGGAGAGGGTGCAGAGAAGATTTACCAGGATGTTGCCTGGAATGGAGAGGAAGTCGTACGAGGATAGGTTGAGAGTTCTCGGCCTTTTCTCGTTGGAACGGCGAAGGATGAGGGGTGACTTGATAGAGGTTTATAAGATGATCAGAGGAATAGATAGAGTAGACAGTCAGAAACTTTTTCCCCGGGTACAACAGAGTGTTACAAGGGGACATAAATTTAAGGTGAAGGGTGGAAGGTATAGGGGAGATGTCAGGGGTGGGTTCTTTACCCAGAGAGTGGTGGGGGCATGGAATGCGCTGCCCGTGGGTAGAGTCGGATTCATTGGCGACCTTTAAGCGGCATTTGGATAGGTACATGGATGGGTACTTAATCTAGGTTAGAAGTTCGGCACAACATCGTGGGCCGAAGGGCCTGTTCTGTGCTGTATTGTTCTATGTTCTATGTTCTATGTTTATATTTTTTAAGATCTCCAGCACTTCCTCTTCTGGACTGTGAACTGTTTCCAAAACATCAATATCTATTTCCATGATTACTCTCACCTCCATTTCTTTCTCACAGTACAAACTGATTCGAAATATTCATTTATATCTCTCCCATCTCTTGAGGTTCAACACAAAGACAACCTCGTTGGTCTTAAAGGGATTCTAACCTCTCTCCGTCACTCAATGTATTTACAGAATCTCTTTGGATTATCTTTAACCTTACCTGCCAAGGCTATCTCCTGTCACCTCTTTGCCTTCCTCATTTCCTTCTAAAGAATGCCCCTACACTCTTTACACTCTTCAAGACATTCAGTTGATCCCAATTGTCTCTCGAATAGATGGTTATTTTTTATTCTTGACTTGAACTACAACATCTTTATTCATCCATTGTTCGCTAATCTTACCAGCCTTGCCTTTCACTCTAACAGGAACAGAATGTTTCTGAACTCTGGTTGTCACACTTTGAAAGGCCTCCCACTTGTCAGTCCTCCTTTTCCCTGCGATTAGTCTACTCCAATCAACTTTTGAAAGGTCTTGTTTCATATCCTTTCACACCCATTTGCCTTACCCCAATTAAGAGCTTTACCTTTTATCCTTTTACATAACTATTTTAAAATTACTAGGATAATGATCACTGGTCCAAAAGTGTTCCCTGACTCACACTTCAGTCACTTGCCCTGCCTTATTTCCCAAGAGAAGGTCAAGTTTTGATCTGTCTCTCATTGGAAGATTTATATATTGATAAAAGAACATTTTCTTGCAATTAAACAATTCTTCACCATCAAAACCTTTAACACCATGGCAGTCTGAGACAGCATTTGGAAAATTAAAATCCCATAGTATTACAAACTTATTATTCTTCCATATATTTGAGATCTCTCGACATTTTTGCTTCTCAATTGCCCTCTGACTATTGGGGAGCCAATAGTACAATCCCATCAAGGTGATCATCCCTTTCTTATTTCTAATTTCAATCCATATATTTTCACTGAATGATCCCTCAGAAATATCTTCCCTAATTACAGTCATAATATTTTCATTAATCAAAAATGCCAGTCCTTCTCCCACCTCGCCTCTTTCTGTCCTTCCTATACCATCTAAAACCCAGAACACTGAGCTGCCAGTCTTTTCCATTCCTCAGCCATGTTTCTGTAATAGCAATAACATCCCAGGCCTATGTTCCCTTACATGCTCTGAGTTCATCAGCCTTATCCCTGAGACCTCTTGCATTGAAATAAATGCAGTTCAAGTGTTCAGTGTTCCTTTGTTCTCTGATTTGTTCTTGTTGTCTTTTCTCAATAATTTGCTGTTTTCTGATTCAGAATCATTGTCATCTTTCTTTCTATTTTCACTGTTGTTTAGAAAGCCCCGCCCCACCTCTCTCAAATCTGACAATCTCCTGAAATAGAGCGAGCAAATCTCCCCACCAGGATATTGGTCTAGTTCAGGTGAACAGGTCTTTTCTGTCCCAGAAGAGATCCCAATGTTCCAAGAAAGTGACTCCCTGCACATTGCAGCACCTCGTCAACCATTGATTTATCTGCCCTGTCCTTTTATTCCTTCCCTCATTAGAACTTGGCACCATACGCTTGAACAAAACCTTATTCTTGAACAAAACCTCATTTTCTCTAGTCATCCAGCATTCCCTACACCTACCAGCCTGGCCCTTCACCTTAACAGGAACATACTGTCTCTGGATTCTCATTATCTCATTGTTGAAGGCTTCCAACTTTCCAGCCGTCCTTTACCTGTGAATAGCCACCTCCAATCAACTTTTGAAAGTTCTTGCCTCATGTCATCAAAATTGGCCTTCTTCTAAATTTAGAACTTTAACTTTTAGATCCGGTCTGTCTTTTTCCATCAATATTTTAAAACTGTCTGATTTGGAGGTGCTGGTATTGTACTGGAGTGGACAAAGTTAAAAATCACACAACATCAGGTTATAGTCCAACAGGTTTATTTGGAAGCACTAGCTTTCGGAGCACCACTCCTTTATTAGGTATAACCACCTGATGAAGGAATGCTGCTCTGAAAGCTAGTGCTTCCAAATAAACCTGTTGGACTATAACCTGGTGTTGTGTGATTTTTAACTTTATTTTAAAACTAATTGAATTATGGTCCCTGGCCCCAAAGTGCTCCCCCACTGATACCTCAGTCACCTGCCCTGCTTTATTTCCCAAGAGTCGTTCAAGTTTTGCTCTTTCTTCAGTAAGTACATCCACATACTGAATCAGAAAAAATTCTTGTACACACTTAACAAATTCCTCTCCAACAAAGTCCTTAACACTATGGCAGTCCCAGTCTAAGCTTTGGAAAGTTAAAATCCCATACCATTACCACCCTATTATTCTTACAGATAACTGAGATCTCCTCACAAGTTTGCTTCTCTATTTCCCACTAACTTTTGGGAGTCGACAGTAAAATCCTAATAAGGTGATTATTCCTGCGAGTACATCCAGGGAAATTATTGTGGGTCAACCCACAGCAAGTGGACTGCAGTGATTGAAGAAGGTAGCTCACCACCACCTTCTCAAGGGGCAAATAGGGATGGGCTGTCAGTGCTGGCCAGCCAGAGACACCCATGTCCCATAAATGAATAAAAAAGAAGCAATTTGGGTGGAACTGAGAAATAAGAAAGGGATAATCACCTTAAGTATAGCCGTAATATTATCCCTAATCAAAAAAAAACGCCACTCCCTTTCCTCTCTTGCCCCCTTTCAATCCTTCCTCTAGCATATATTACCCTGGAACATTAAGCTGCCAGTCCTGTCCATCCCTGAGCCACGTCTCTGGAATTGCAATGATATCCTAGTCCCATGTTGCTAACAATGCCCTGATTTGTAATGCCTTACCTATTAGGCCACTTGCATTGAAATAAATTGAAACCCCTCCGCCCCCAACCCAAGCAGCTCGAGCAAATCTCCCCAGCAGTATATCAGTCCCCTTGCAATTCAGGTGTAACTGTCCCTTCTTATACAGGTCTCTTCTACCCCAGAAGAGATTCCAAAGATTGAAAATGTGAATCCTTTTCCCCTCCACCAGCTCCTCAGCCACATATTCATCTGCTCTACCCTCCTGTTCCTACTCCCACTGGGACACGGCACTGGGAGTAATCCAGATATCACTGCTGTAGGAGTGACCGCTGTCTCTGAGGCAAGAAGACTCTGAAGGCCTGGGCAATTCAGCAGGAACAGCAGTTTATTCCAGCGGGAATCGATTACAGCCAGGAGAGGAACTCCAGACCATCACACAGGACAATCCAGCTCTCTCTGTCAAACACCCGCACAATACCAACCTTACACTTTCTGACATCAAAGTTATGTCAGTCTACAAACTAACTGTTCGTGTGCAGTTGATCATATCAAGTCCACAGGTCAACCAACTGGGTGATGATTACATCAGGTCTGTAAATCAGTTGACGAGGAAGTTAATTCCATCAGGTCTGTAAATCAATTACATCAAATTAATAATCCAATTAACTCGGCATTTTGATGACATCAGGTCACTGTCTATTACATATCTACCGGTCAGATTCAAACACACGGTGCCTGTTCGCTGATGTGGTCACTTGTTTATCTTGTAACCTTTGTCCCTGAATATCCTGTGATCTGCTGAGGTTCTGCCCTGCTCACCCATATCAGTTAATCATTCCCAATGTCTCCGTGGGCGAGCTGGCGTGGCTTTACTGATGCAGAGAGTCAATCACCTTCAAACATCTTATTCTATGGTTGTGTGAGATATTGTACTATATGTTTCTTTATTTTTATATTAAGGCCCTTTATTTGCCAACCCACTCACAATCGCTCGGTATTTACTCCTTCCGCATTTCATTCAGTCATTCATCAAACTGTGGTCTCCCCACTCCCCAGCCCACTATCTCACCCGAAACTATGAAAAGATGAGAATACTAATCCCCCTCAGAACCATCTACCGGGACTTGAACAGTTTGCAGGACATCAAACAAGTTGTCTCCATCAGCACAGACCTGTTAGATACAGATTGAATGGGGTCCCTGTCCCCTTTAAGAAAGTTACTGTCAAATAGCGTCTCCGTGAAATGGAATGAATGAGGGAGGAGACCGGCAATAGGGAGTGAAATCTCAAAACCCAGCCGCGGGAATCCGTTTACTGAGCCCTCTGCTTTTATTAAGTACATCTATAATTTCTGATTTGGTTAAATCATATAAGCCTGATATTCTTTCTCGTACTGTCTACCCTAAAAGGACTCACACCCTCACCCCCCTCCTACAACTACCCTCCGGGATCGACTTTTTAAGTTCCTGCCTAAATTCCTATTTTCTCTCCTCATGACCTCGTCCTTTTCCCATCCTGTATCATGGGTTCCAATGTGTACAGCAACATCCTGCTGGTCCCTCTCCCCTTTGGGAATATTCTGCACCCTCTCTGAGATAGTTCTGAATTGTCTGTAGTGAGGGGATATTTGAATAACTGCCTGGACCCAGTTTGGAAGCTCTCTGGACAGATTTGAGATCCCATCATTGACTCACTCTTTATTGGAGGGACAGTGAGGTGCAGCAGCACCATATTTGAATTCAGGCCTTTCCGAAGCCGTTTTCAATGTATTTGGTCGGGCAGTGTGTTGGAAAGGTGACTCAGCTGGTTACTTTAGTTCCTGAATTGAGAAATAATCGGGTGTGTACTCTGATTATTGAAGCAAACGAGAACTAAATTTAATTCCGCTTGATTTTAAAATTGAAAGAAATCAAGAGGTGTTAACTCTTTCTTGTACAACACTTAAAACTGACCTGCAGTATATTCCTCACAGACTAATCGAGCAACAATCGAACATAGTCACACTCACAGAATCCCACTTTACAGACAATGTCCCAGACAACACAATGATCATTTCAGGGCAGGTCCTGTCCCACTGGCAGGACAGAGCCAGCAGAGGGAACAGCTCCGTGGGATACAGTCAAGAGGGCTGTGCTCTGGAAGTGCTCAGCTTTGATGCCAGACCCCATGAAGCCTCATGACATCAGGTTAAACATGGACACGGAAACATTCTGTGTGTCTTAAAAAGTATTAAGGTAAATAAGTCCCTGGGTCCTGATGGGATCGATCCCAGAATATTGAGGGAGACAAGGGAACAAATTGCTGCAGCATTGACAGACATCTTTGAATTCTCTCTGGTCACAGGTGAGGTCCCAGAGGCCTGGAGAATAGCTGATGTTGTCCCATTGTTTAAGAAGGGTAGCAGGGATAATCCTGGGAATTACAGACCTGTGAGCCTTATGTCAGTGTAGGGAAATGATTGGAAAATATTCACTCGGACAAGATCTATTTGCATTTAGAAGAAAATGGATTTATTAGTGACAGACAGCATGGTTGTGTGCGGGAGAGGTCGTGCCTTACTAACTTGACCATGTTTTTTAAGGAGATGATGAAAATGATTGATGAGGGAAAACCAGTTGATGTTGTCTACATGGACTTCAGTAAAACTTTTGACAAGGTCCCTCATGGCAGACTGGTACAGAAGGTGAAGTCACATGGTATCGGGGGTGAGCTGGCAAGATGGATTTTCCTGTTTAGAACTGACTCAATCATAGGAGACAGAGGGGAGTGGTGGAGGATGCTTTTCAGAATGGAGGGCTGTGACTAGTGGTGTTCACAGGGATCAGAGCTGGGACCTCTACTGTTCATGGCCTTTATAAATAATTTGGAGGAAAATGTGACGAGTCTAATTAGTATGTTTGTGGAAGATACAAAGATTGGGACGATACAAAGATTGGTGGATTTGCGGATAATGAGGAGGATTGTCAGAGGATACAACAGAACATAGATCAGTTGGAGGCATGGGCAGAAAAATGGCAGATGGAGTTTAATCTCAACAAATGTGAGGTGATGCATTTTTAAAGGTTAAATACAGCTGGCAATTATATAGTGAATGGCAGAACCCTTCGGAGGGATGCAGAGGGATCTGGGTGGACACATCCACAGATCACTAAATGTGGCAGTGTCACAGTGCCATAGAGTCATAGAGATATGCAGCATGGAAACAGACCCTTTCATCCAACTCATCCATGCCATCCCAAAACAATCTAGTCCCACCTGCCAGCACCTGGCACATATCCCTCCAAACCCTTCCTATTCACATACCCATCCAGATGCCTTTTCAATGTTGCAATTGTACTAGCCACCACCACTTCCTCTGGCAGCTCATTCCATTTACGTAAAACTCTCTGAATGAAAAAGTTGCTCCCTAGATCTCTTTTATATCTTTCCCCTCTCACCCTAAACCTATGCCCTCCTATGTTCTGTACTCCCACACCCCAGGGAAAAGACTTTGTTTATTTATCCTATCCATGCCCCTCATGATTTTATAAACCTCCATAAGATAACCCCTCAGCCTTCGACGCTCCAGGGAAAGAAGTCCCAGCCTATTCAACCTCTCCCTTTTGCTCAAATTCTCCAACCCTGGCAACATCCCTTCAAATCTTTATTAAACCCTTTCAAGTTTCACAACATCTTTCCAATAGGAAGGAGACTGGAATTGCACACAATATTCCAGCAGTGCCTTCACCAATGTCCTAGAACATAGAAACATAGAAAAAATACAGCGCAGTACAGGCCCTTTGGCCCTCGATGTTGCGCCGATCCAAGCCCACCTAACCTACACGAGCCCACTATCCTCCATATGCCTATCCAATGCCCGTTTAAATGCCCATAAAGAGGGAGAGTCCACCACTGCTACTGGCAGGGCAATCCATGAACTCACGACTCGCTGAGTAAAGAATCTACCCCTAACATCTGTTCTATACCTACTACCCCTTAATTTAAAGCTATGCCCCCTCGTAATAGCTGACTCCATACGTGGAAAAAGGTTCTCACGGTCAACCCTATCTAAACCCCTAATCATCTTGTACACCTCTATCAAGTCACCCCTAAACGTTCTTTTCTCTAATGAAACCAGCCCCAAGTGCCTCAGCCTTTCCTCATACGATCTTTCTACCATACCAGGCAACATCCTGGTAAACCTCCTCTGCACCCGTTCCAGTGCCTCCACATCCTTCCTATAGTATGGCGACCAAAACTGCACACAATACTCCAGATGCGGCCGCACCAGACTCTTATACAACTGCAACATGACCTCAGGACTCCGGAACTCAATTCCTCTACCAATAAAAGCCAGTACGCCATATGCCTTCTTCACCGCACTATTTACCTGGGTGGCAACTTTCAGAGATCTGTGTACATGGACACCAAGATCCCTCTGCTCATCCACACTACCAAGTATCTGACCATTAGCCCAGTACCCCATCTTTTTGTTACTCTTACCAAAGTGAATCACCTCACACTTACCTACATTGAACTCCATTTGCCACCTTTCTGCCCAGCTCTGCAGCTTATCTATATCCTACTGTAACCTGACACATCCTTCCTCACTGTCAACAACTCCACCGACTTTCGTATCATCCGCAAACTTGCTCACCCAACCTTCTCGCCCCTCCTCCAGGTCATTTATAAAAATGACAAACAGCAATGGTCCCAAAACAGATCCTTGCGGAACACCGTTAGTAGCTGCACTCCAAGATGAACCTTTACCATCAACTACTACCCTCTGTCTTCTTCCAGCCAACCAATTCCTAATCCAAACCTCCAACTCACCCTCAATGCCATACCTCCGTATTTTTTGCAGTAGCCTACCATGGGGAACCTTATCAAATGCCTTACTAAAATCCATATACACCACATCTACCGCTTTCCCCTCGTCCACCTCCTTAGTCACCTTTTCAAAGAATTCAATAAGGTTTGTGAGGCACGACCTGCCCTTCACAAAACCATGCTGACTATCCTTGATCACATTATTCCTATCCAGATGTTTATAAATCCTATCCCTTACAATTCTCTCTAAGACTTTGCCCACAACAGAAGTGAGACTCACCGGCCTATAGTTACTAGGGTTATCCCTACTCCCCTTCTTGAACAAGGGAACCACATTTGCTATCCTCCAGTCTTCTGGCACTATTCCTGTAGACAACGAGGACATAAAAATCAAGGCCAATGGCTCTGCAATCTCCTCCCTTGCTTCCCAGAGAATCCTAGGATAAATGCCATCAGGCCCAAGGGACTTATCTATTTTCACCCTTTCCAGAATTTCCAACACCTTTTCCCTACATACCTCAAAGCCGTCCATTCTAATTAATTGTGACTCAGTATTCATATCGGCAACAATGTCATGTTCCTGAGTGAATACTGATGAAAAGTATTCATTCTGTGTCTCCCCAATCTCTTCTGCCTCCACACGCAACTTCCCACTACTATCCTTGACTGGACCTAATCCTACCCTAGTCATTCTTTTATTCCTGACATACCTATAGAAAGCCTTAGGGTTTTCCCTAATCCTACCAACTAAGGACTTTTCATGTCCCCTCCTTGCTGCTCTTAGCTCTCTCTTCAGATCCTTCCTGGCTACCTAAAAACTCTCAATTGCCTCAATTGAACCTTCACACCTCATCTTTACATAGGCTGCCCTCTTCCCTTTAACAAGGGATTACAATTCCTTATTAAACCATGGCTCCCTCACACGACCCTTTCCTCCCTGCCTGACAGGTACATACTGATCAAGGACACTCAATAGTTGCTCCTTGAACAAACTCCACATATCAATTGCGCCCTTCCCTTGAAGCCTACTTTTCCAAGCCACGCATCCTAAGTCGTGCCTAACCGCATCATAATTTCCCTGCCCCCAGCTATAACTCTTGCCCTGCAGTGCACATTATCCCTCTCTATCACTAGAGTAAAAGTCACCGAATTGTGGCCACTGTCCCCAAAGTGGGAGAGGTTTGAAGGGGTGTGGGCCAGATGCTGGCAAATGGGACTTGATTGATTTCATCTAATACAATTATTCTCTCTCATTTCGTCTGAAAATCCCCTTTTCAAATGAAGGAATACTCACAGAGCTCCCATCTGCAGCATATGAGACAATACTGAAGCAAACCAATATTCTGTTCCTCCTTCATTCAGCTTGAATAGTATGTATTACTTCGATATTCAAGTAATTCTCCTCTTTTGAACAAGGCTGAACTAATCCCACTAATTATCCCTCTAATCTGCAAGGGCACATGGCAATGCTGCAGTTGGGAATTTGCCACACAGGGATTGACATTCTTAAGAGACCATAAAGTGCGCTAGGCCTGTATTCTATCGGCAAAGAACTCATGGGAAAGCTACGTAAAAATAAATTTTCAGGGAGTTTGTGCAAAAGTTTACCAACTGTAAAGTAGTGAAGGTAGGAGCCATTTTGGGAAAGCAAATATTAGCAGGAATTATACACTTAATGGTCAGGTCCTAGGGAGTGTTGCTGAACAAAGAGACCTTGGAGTGCAGGTTCTTGCACTTTGAACGTAGAGTTGCAGGTAGGATATGATAGTGAAGAAGGCGTTTGGTATGCTTTCCTTTATTAGTCACAGTATTGAACACAGGAGTTAGTTACAGCTGTACAGGACATTGGTTAGGCCACTTTTGGAATATTGTGTGCAATTCTGCTCTCCTTCCTTTTTAAAGGATGTTGTGAGACTTGAAAGGGGTCAGAAAAGATTCACAAGAATGTTGCCAGGGTTGGAGGATTTGAGCTGCAGGGAGAGGTTGAACAGGCTGGGGCTGTTTTCCCTGGAGCGTCGGAGGCTGAGGGGTGACTGTATAGAGGTTTATAAAGTCATGAGGAGCATGGATAGGATAAATAGACAAATGGGGTGGGGGAGTCCAGAATTAGACGGCATAGGTTTAGGGTAAGAGGGGAAAGATATAAAAGAGACCTAAGGGGCAACGTTTTCACACAGAGGGTGGTACGTATATGCAATGAGCTGCCAGAGGATGTGGTGGAGGCTGGTACAATTGCAACATTTGAAAAGGCATCTGAATGGGTATATGAATAGGAAGGGTTTGGAGGAAGATGGGCCGAGTGCTGGCAGGTGGGGCTAGATTGGGTTGGGATATCTGAAAGAGTTGGACCGAAGGGTCTGTTTCTGTGCTGTACATCTCTATGACCCGATGACCCGATGACTCTAAATGAGCGGAGTGGACAAGCTCGATCTCAGGTGTCCTGTTTCACCTCCATCTTGGAATTGTCGCTATTTTAAAATCACTATTTTAACTGCAGTGTAAGAATAAAGTGCGCTTTGCTTCAAGCCTATCAATTTGTCCAATTGAATTGCCTCTGGAACACAATGATTGACACTTGCCTTTAGAAAATAAGAAATAACTATTCTTTCGCGAGTTATTCTTACTCCTTTTTACTTAAAGAACCTCTTTGGATGCATCCTAACCTTCTCAGCCAAGGCCATCCCATGCCCCCTTTTTGCTTTCCTGATTTCTTCTTCAGTAAACCTCTGTATCCCCTGTATACATCCAGGGATTCCCTTGGTCCCAGCTGCCGGTACCTCAGCCATACCTCATTCGTTTTCTGGTCAAAGCCTCAATATCTCTTGTCATTCAGGGTTCCCTATTCCTGTCAACCTTGCCTTTCACCTTCATAGGAACATATCGACCTTGAACTCCAGCGATCTCACTTTTAAAGGCCTCCCCCTTGCTGGAGGTCCCTTTGCTGGCAACAAATTACTCCAATTAACCACTGCAAGCTCCTGTCTAATTCCATCAAAATTCACCTTTCTCCAATTTAGAACTTGAACCTGTGGACCAGTTCCTCTCCATAACTACTTTAAAATTAATAGGACTGGTCCCAAAGTGCTCCCCCACTATCACCTCCATCACCTGTCCTGCCCTATTTCCCATGAGTAGATCGAGTTTCGTCCCTTCCTGAGTAGGATCCTCTATATACTGCTTGAGGAAACTTTCATGAATGCATTTAACAAATTCATTTGCTCGCTTGAACCTATTCCACTCTTTCATAAGTTTATGGCTGATAAGTCTATGTTTTGAGTTCCCATCTACCCAGTGTAATCGTAGATTCTTGTTATGCAAGGAAATAAATCTACCTGTGACTTAAAAATATCCATTGTCCTCACCTCTCCTACTTTCCGGGACAGACAATTCCAAAGTTACACACCCGAAAAAAGAATTATCTTCATCTCTGTCCAAAAAGTGTGACCCCTCACTAATTTTATAAACATGGTCCCGAATTCTGAACTCACCCACAAGAAGAAACATCCATTCCAAGATCATTAAGACCCTTTATACAGTTTGATCAGATCACTCTTAACTCGTCTAAACTCCAGCAGAAACAAACCCAGTCTGAGCACCTATCCCGATTGCACAAGCCACTCATTCAAAGTATTCATTGAGTAAACCTCCTCTGGACTGTCTTTAATGCATTTACATCCTCTTTCAAAATAAGGGACTGTTGAAATGAATTATACGGTCAGGGTTAAATAGACATTATTATACCGTAATAATAGAAAAACTGCAGGTTTCAATTAATGAACCTTGTACCAAGTGAACCTTATGCATCCTCGAGGTTAGTGTCAGCAAGAGTCTACAAACAGCAGTTAGTGCCATCAAGTCATTCCAGACAGGCCTTGGGGCCAGAAGATGTTTAGAGTCAGGGAGGTGATGGTCACTGACAAGGGATGGGGCAAAACATTGACAGACTAAATGATCTCTGACTGAGTGAAGTCTAATGAATCTTGGGAAATTCAAAGAATTTGCATTAATGCATCTACAACCGAATTAACAACCTCTTTTAAGACTCTGGGATGAAGACAGAAGGTGATGAGACCTATTATCAGTTTGCTGAGTCCAGCCTCCTTAGTGACTGTAATTACATTGTGTTCATCCCTCACTCCTACTTCCTGACTTACAGTTGGGTTGACACTGAGGAGTACATGCAGTATTGTCTAGGGAGATGCTTGCTCATGCATGGGTGAATGCGATTGGTTGAAGTGTTTCAATCATGCATCTTCTTTCCATGTCTGCTCAGTTTCACTGGATGTTGAGTTTTGGAGGGATAGAGTGGGGGTGGGAGAGAAAGTCTGAGGGTGAGAGAGAGATTGTGACCTGGAGAAGAAAGAGATTGATGTCCAGTCTGATGGTGGTTGGGGCTGGTAGAAGTGGTGCGGAGAATTGTGGTGATGTTCAGATTCAGAGAGGAGGGGAGAGGGTGAGGGAGACTGGGATGATGATGCAGACAATCTGGAACTGTGCATGTGCTCAGTTCTGAGTCAGCATGCAGACACAGTTGGCCTGAAGTTTCAATGTCAGCAAAACAGTGTCTTACCACTATTGCTGAAATGCTTTTTGTATCTTCTATAGTGAAGATAGAAGCAAAGTACTTATTCATTTAATTCGCCATTTCCTTAACATCTATGGATGAAGGGTTTATGTCAGAAACATCGATTCTCCTGCTCCTTGGATGCTGTCTGACCTGATGTGCTTTTTCAGCTCTGCACTTTTTGCCCCCTAACATCTACCAATAACTCCCATATTCTCACTCCCTAGAGGATTAGATTAGATTAGATTACTTAGAGTGGAAGCAGGCCCTACGGCCCAACAAGTCCACACCGACCCGCCGAAGCGCACCCACCCAGACCCATTCCCCTACATTTACCCCTGCACCTAACACTACGGGCAATTTTAGCGTGGCCAATTCACCTAACTTGCACATTTTTAGACTGTGGGAGGAAACCGGAGCACTCGGAGGAACCCACGTAGACACGGGGAGAATGTGCAAACTCCACACAGTCAGTCTGAGGTGGGAAATGAACCCGGGTCTCTGGCACTGTGAGGCAGCGAAGCTAACCTCTGTGCCACCGAGCCACCCAAACATGGCACTCACATTGCATACATGTTTTGTTTTTAAATACCCATGGAAACTCTTGCTTTGTTGTTTTTAACATTTTGAGTTGGGTTCTGAGATTCTAATTTCCTCCTAATTAACCTTTTTCTCTGCCATACTTTATTTTCTAATCAATCATCTGACCTGCCACCCATGTTTGCAATATCCTCAAGTTGGACCATTTCTTCAACTTTTCAGTCAACCACAGAAAGCGAGTCCTCCCTTTAAAGTCTCTTGTTTCAGTCAGAATATACTTATTCTGAGGTATCCTCTTAAATCTCTGCCATCACTGTCTCTAGTGATCTCTCTCCGAGCCAGTTACGCCATTCACTTCAGCTGGTTTAATTTACATGCCTGCAGAGTGGATCTTGTTTAAGTTTGAAATACTTACCTCAGAGTCAATCTTCTTCCATTCAAATTGGATGTAAAATTGAATTATATTGTGATGGCTGCTACGTAAGAGAGCCTTTACACTGAGATTGTTTCATAAATCCTGTCACATTACACAGTATCAATAAGATGATAATAACATAACCTTCTGTCTGGTTGCTTCAGAACATGCAGCTCTAAGATATGTTCTCGAAGGTCATCAATAACCTTTCATCCACGTTACTGCTGCCAACCTGATTTACACAGTCTTTGTGTAGATTCAAGTCAGCAATGATGATTGCCATCTCACTATCACAAGCAGCCAATATCTCTTCATGTCTAACATCAGGGGGCCTATCGATCAGCCCCTTGAGTGGCTGCTTTCCCTAACTGTCCTCATGCTGTATTTATTTACATCAATGTGTGCTATGGATTTATTTAAGTTGACACAAAAGCTGTCCACGTTCAGATACAGAGCTATTATTTTGATTTGTTTAAATACAAACATATTGGACAGGCTCATATGAACAGAAACCATTTATATTTGTATCTTGGGAAAACGGTCTGTCTTTATGTTGCCCATCAAAAGAAGCCAAAGCCTTTTTAACAGGACAAATGAGAGAGATTTAAATTGCATGCACATTTCCAAAACACAAACATTCATGTCTGGAAACTGAGCTGTCTGAGCTGATGTTACTCAGCAAATGAAGATTAAAATATCTGCTCCAAAATGGGGGTGGCAGAGCTGCTTATTGAAGCCAGTGGAGAGAAATTAGAGTTAACATTTCAAGTCCAATTCTGCAAAAGGGTCAAAATGTTAACTCCACGGGTCTGGCAGCATCGGTAGAGAGAATGCAGAGAGAAATATCCAGCAATTTCTATTTGTGTTTCAGATTTCCAACATCCACAGTTCTTTCTTTATATTATTGAAAATAGTGACTGTCCATTTGATTATCTCCTGTTTGCAATATCTAATTTATCCAGACTGCATCATAATCCAAACTTTTAGCACCAAATGCCAATGAGCATTCAATGGGCATTCAATACTGTCTCACATGCCACCTGACTTACTGTCTATCTGGCCTGTTGCATTAGCCCTTGAGTAAGTCAGTTACGCAGCACAGCAACAAAGAGAGTCAGTATTTCACAAGTTTACAGGTGGACAACAGACTTATTAACTGTTAGTCTCTGTCTCATAGTGATTGGCTATTTGAACATTTTATATTGGACAAATGCTGAGCATTCAGGTCCTTGATAATCAAATAAAATGGAAGGAACTGCAGATACTGTAAATCAGAAACAAAAACAGAAATTGCTGGAAAAGCTCAGCAGGTCTGGCAGCATCTGTGAAGAGAAATCAGAGTTAACATTTTGAATCCAGTGACCAGAAACCAAACTTTGGTCTCAAGAATTCTGTTTGGAAATCCATCGAATGTGACAATTCTGTCCTCAACCCGGAGTTCTGATCTCTGAAACTCTCCAGAGCAACTTGATGGAATGTGACTGTGACAGATTCATCGCACATAATCATGAAATTCTGTCGCTCAGCTGATACAGAGCTGCAATCTTCACAGAAGACTTTTGTCAAATCTATGTGTTTCCTGAGTCTCATCCTTCCTTCACATTTCAGAGGATGGCTTTGAAATGGTTAAATAAACAAAAATTGGATAATGCAGATTGCTGAGCTGGAACAAGGATGAGCTGGTCATTCTGCCTTGAGTGTATCCGGATTGTTGGGAAAAGGGGCAGTATAATCGGGCCTGACTCTATTGTGTCAATGCATTTCAATGGGGGTAATTGTGTCTGTTTGGGGGCAAAAACTGAATGGTTGAGGTTGAATTGCAGAGTCCAGTTGGTGGAAGTAATTAGAATGTGTGGGTGGTGGTGTTTTCTGGTCAGTTCTGGTTTGGAGGATGGTTCTAACAGTCAAGGTGTTTGACAGTTGAGCTAAGGGGTGGGGCTGAAATCGGATGATCCATGATGTATGTTTGTAGTTTCAGCTGACAGGGTTCAGAGGGTCTGGAGGTTTGTGGGACTGGATCTGGAGGTTAGCTTACTCACTCGGTCACTGGGTATTCAGAAGGTAATGTGTGGGTTTGGATAGTAATCACATGGACAAAGGAACAGAATGATAGATGGGAAAGGGGATTCAGTGTGTGTGATGATGCTATCAGGAGTTCAGTTACCCAAGAGGGGGTTGAAGCCTAGATTTAGCAAACAGCTACCAGGAAACGAACGAGGACTTTGCAATGTCTGTGACTGAAACTCACTGCAGAAGGCAGAGGATTTCTTTGAAATGTCTAAATAAACCAAGGTAGGATATCACAGGCTGGGGAGCTGGTACACAGGGGAGCTGGGAGTTAAGCCTTGGGTGTCCTTGATGGTCAGGGAGAGGGGTCAACAGAGGGTCATGGGAATTTGAAACGTGCAAGTCATATCATCAGGATTTCCGTATGTATCTTACTCACATATCTAATCTTTAGTGATCCAGGGACCATGATAGTTCCAAAATATCCCATATCACTTCCATCTGTGTTTCAAATGTCAGCACAGAGAAAATATTCACTGTCCTGTGTCCTCAGCAAGATTTTATTGCTCACTGTACAAAGTATTTATTGTTGAAATAAAAAAAAATCTAGAAGCAGGTGCATTGTTCATTGCAGTTTTATTATGTTCAGAGGGAAGGGCAGACTAAACTCAATGATCAAACATTCTTGCAATCAATTTATTTTGTTTGTTTGTCTTGTTCTAAGCCAAAGGAAATGCATTATTTTCAATTGTAGCTTGATTTGGCTTGATAGCTGGGCTTTAACCCTTGACCTTGTCCAACAGGTATGGGATTCTTGCTCCCTGTACGGATGAGGAAAAGGGCTTTGG
The DNA here is from genome assembly GCF_037043375.1 of Chiloscyllium plagiosum. NCBI lineage: Eukaryota > Metazoa > Chordata > Chondrichthyes > Orectolobiformes > Hemiscylliidae > Chiloscyllium > Chiloscyllium plagiosum. The sequence goes on along the minus strand of NW_028270167.1, from coordinate 103,870,029 downwards.
ACAGGATAAGCCAGCTGCCCACGGCACCATGGTGCAGAAGGCCATTCAAGAGGGGGGAGCAAAAAGACAAGTAGTTGTTATAGGGGATTCTATAATTAGGGGGACAGATAGTATCCTATGCAAGCTGGATCAGGAGTCTCGCATGGTGTGTTGCCTACCCGGTGCCAGGGTTCGGGACATCTCTGACCGGCTTGAAAGGATATTGGAGTGGGAGGGGGAGGATCCAGTTGTTGTGGTCCACTTTGGGACTAACAACATAGGCAAAGCTAGGGTGGAGGACCTGTTTGGGGATTATCGAGCACTAGGAAGGAAATTAAAATACAGGTCCTCAAGGGTCATAATCTCCGGATTACTGCCCGAGCCACGTGCCAATTGGCATAGGGATAAGAAAATTAGGGAAGTAAACACGTGGCTAAGGGATTGGTGTGGGAAAGAGGGATTCCACTTCATGGGGCATTGGCATCAGTTTTGGAAACAGGGGGATCTGTACCGTTGGGACGGTCTCCACTGAACCGATCAGGTACCAATGTTCTCGTGAAGAGGATAAATAGGGTGGTCAGTAGGACTTTAAACTTCTGAGTTGGGGGGGAGGGAAAGTGAAAGCGACAGGGAGTATGAAGTTAAATGGAAAGATAAGCGGCAGGATAGCATATGTGCAGGCAGATTTAAACGTGAGATAGACTGGGAATGCAGCAAAAAGGAAGGATAACTTAGGACATCTTATGACTTCCAATATCTCTGATGATAAGAAAGTTAACATTAAGGCACTTTACCTGAATGCTCGTAGCATTCATAACAAAGCAGACGAACTAATGGCACAGATCATCGTGAATGATTATGATGTGGTAGGCATCACAGAGACGTGGTTACAGGGGGGTCAGGACTGGCAGTTAAACATCCAAGGGTTTTCAACTTATCGAAAAGACAGGGAGGTGGGCAGAGGGGGCGGGTTGCCTTGTTAGTTAAGAACAAAATTAAATCTATGGTGCTGAATGACATAGTATCGGATGATGTGGAGTCTGTGTGAGTGGAATTGAGGAAACACAAAGGCAAAAAAACCATAATGGGAGTTATGTACAGACCTCCTAACAGTGGTCAGGACCAGGGGCGCAACATGTACTGGGAAATAGAGAAGCCATGTCAGAAAGGCAAGGTCACAGTGATCATGGGAGACTTCAATATGCAGGTGGACTGGGTAAATAATGTTGCAAATGGATCCAAAGAAAGGGAATTCATGGAATGCTTACAGGATGGCTTTTTGGAACAGCTTGTCATGGAGCCCATAGGGAGCAGGCTATTCTGGACCTAGTGCTATGTAATGAACCAGACTTTATAAAAAATCTTAAAGTAAGGGAACACTTAGGAAGCAGCGATCATAATATGGTAGAGTTCAGTCTGCAGTTTGAAAGAGAGAAGGCAAAATCAGATGTAATGGTGTTACAGTTAAATAAAGGTAATTATGAGGGCATGAGAGAGGAACTGACGAAAATAGACTGGAAGCAGAGCCTAGCAGTGAAGACAGTAGAGCAAAAATGGCAGGAGTTTGTGGGTAAAATTGAGGACACTGTACAGAGGTTCATCCCCAAGAAGAGAAAGATTATTTGGGGAGGGATTAGACAGCCATGGCTGACAAAGGAAGTCAGGAAATCTATCAAAGAAAAAGAGAGAGCCTATAAAGTGGCCAAAAGCACTGGGAAATCAGAAGATTGGGAAGGCTACAAAAACAGAGGATAACAAAGAGAGAAAAAAGGAAGGAGAGGATCAAATATGAAGGTAGGCCAGCCAGTAATATTAGAAATGATAGTAAAAGTTTCTTTCAATACATAAGAAACAAACGACAGGCAAGAGTAGACATTGGGTCACTTCAAACTGATGCTGGAAGCCTAGTGATGGGAGATAAGGAAATAGCAGGAGAACTTAATAAGTACTTTGCGTCAGTCTTCACAGTGGAAGACATGAGTAATATCCCAACAATTAAAGGAGTCAGGGGGCTGAGTTGAGTATGGTTGCCATTACAAAAGAGAAAGTGCTAGAAAAGCTAAAAGGTCTTAAAAATTGATAAATCTCCTGGCCCTGATGGGTTACATCCTAGAGCTCAGAGGGAGGTGGCTGAGGAAATAACGGAGGCGTTGGTTGAAATCTTTCAAAAGTCACTGGAGTCAGGGAAAGTCCCGGATGATTGGAAGATCGCTGTTGTAACCCCCTTGTTCAAGAAAGGATCAAGGCAAAAGATGGAAAATTATAGGCCAATTAGCCTAACCTCGGTTGTTGGTAAAATTCTAGAATCCATCATTAAGGATGAGGTTTCTAAATTCTTGGAAGAGCAGGGTCGGATTAGAACAAGTCAACATGGATTTAGTAAGGGGAGGTCGTGCCTGACAAATCTGTTGGTTAGACTGGGGAAACCCAGTAGATGTGGTCTACCTAGACTTCCAAAAGGCCTTTGATAAGGTGCCACACGGGAGGCTGCTGAACAAGGTGAGGGCCATGGTGTTCGAGGTGAGCTACTGGTATGGGTTGAGGATTGGCTGTCTGACAGAAGGCAGAGAGTTGGCATAAAAGGTTCCTTTTCGGAATGGCAACCGGTGACAAGCGGTGTCCCGCAGGGTTCAGTGTTGGGGTTATATTATATATTAATGATCTGGATGAAGGGACTGGGGACATTCTAGCGAGGTTTGCCAATAATACAAAGTTAGGTGGACAGGCAGGTAGTACTGAGGAAGTGGGGAAGCTGCAGAAGGATCTAGACAGTTTGGAGGAGTGTTCCAGGAAATGGCTGATGGAATTCAATGTGAGCAAATGCGAAGTCTTGCACTTTGGAAAAAAGAATAGAAGCATGGATTACTTTCTAAACGGTGAGAAAATTCATAAAGCCAAAGTACAGAGGGATCTGGGAGTGCTAGTTGAGGATTCTCTAAAGGTAAACATGCAGGTTGAGTCCGTGATTAAGAAAGCGAATGCGATGTTGTCAATTATCTCAAGAGGGTTGGAATATAAAAGCACTGTTGTGCTACTGAGACTTTATAAAGCTCTGGTTAGACCCCATTTGGAGTACTGTGTCCAGTTTTGGCCCCCACACCTCAGGAAGGATATAATGGCACTGGAGCATGTCCAGCGGAGATTCACACGGATGATCCCTGGAATGGTAGGTCTAACATATGAGGAATGGCTGAGGATCCTGGGATTGTATTCATTGGAGTTTAGAAGATTAAGGGGAGATCTAATAGAAACTTACAAGATAATACATGGCTTGGAGAGGGTGGACGCGAGGAATTTGTTTCCGTTAGGCAAGGAGACTAGGACCTGTGGACACAGCCTTAGAATTAGAGGGGGTAAATTCAGAACAGAAATGCGGAGACATTTCTTCAGCCAGAGAGTGGTGGGCCTGTGGAATTCATTGCCACAGAGTGCAGTGGAGGCCGGGACGCTAAATGTCTTCAAGGCAGAAATTGATAAATTCTTGATGTCACAAGGAATTAAGGGCTATGGGGAGAATGCGGGTAAGTGGAGTTGAAATGCCCATCAGCCATGATTGAATGGCGGAGTGGACTCGATGGGCCGAATGGCCTTATTTCCGCTCCTATGTCTTATGGTCTTATGGTCTTACTTGCAAAACCCTCATACTAATTCCCAAAATTTACACAGGCTTTAACTACTTAAACTGTAGCCATTTGAGTAGGATCTGGGCCTTGTACAAAACTTGAACATGAACATCAGTCCTGAGCCACCAGAACAGAACTAGTGGGAGGTTCTGTCATTCAGAGGAGACCTTAAATTGTCATGAAAACTGAACATTGAACTCAAAATGTTAACTCTGTCTGTCTGTCTCTCTTTCCACAGACGCTGCAAACTTGCTGCATTCCCTCAGTACTTACTCTTTTTCCTTGTTTTAAATTGTCTCCCACCTGCACTCTCAAATGTCTTTAGTGATTAATGTATCAGCCATGGATTTCTTGCGAACAGTGTCCCGTAAGACACAGATATGAATGGCTTTATCTTCAGATCTGACTAAAGGCAAAAACTGTGGATGTTGGAAATCAAAACAAACATCGAAAATGCTGGAGAAATCAGCAGGTCTGACAGCATCTGTGGAAGGAGAAACAGAGTTCTGAGGAACAGTCACACTAGACTCAGTGTTAACTCTGTTTCTCTTGCCACAGATGTTACCAGAGCCTCTGAATTTCTCAGGCATGTTTTGAATTTGGTTCGTTCAGATCTCCAGTTCCATCTGCAGTTCTTCGTTTTCCTTTCTATTTGCAATATATTATAAAATATTTCAAAACACAAAGTAAAGTCCCATTTCCTATTCAAAAACTGCAGTCATTCCAAAAACAAAAAAGACTCAGCAGGTCTGGCAGCATCTGTGGAGAGAAATCAGGAGTTAATGTTTTGGGTCCAGTCATCCTTGCTCAGAACAAAATCTGTCAATGATTTTTGTTACAAACTAGCACAATATAACAAATAACCATTCATTCTCCAGTGGGCACATTCCACCTTTAAGTCATGGTTCCAGAAAGATATACCGAGATAATTATTAAGTGCTTTCAAATAATTAGGACAAAACATATTTGTCATTAGTTCAAAATCCCATACATTTTACACACACATATATTTTACATCGGGTTTTTTGTAGCATCTCCCGGTTGAGGTGACCTGCAAATACATCCAAGCTGTCACTGATGCCTCTTTCTCCAGATTACACTTGTGTACATCATTCACCCATAACAAGGAGAGCCAAGCAACCTGGGCAGTGGGATTCTCTGCCATCACTACCTTCCCTCAGCTGTAGGGTACCATAGCATGTACCCATATTGCTTTCAGACTGCCCTATCACCAACCTGCAGAGCTGGAGAGTGGAAAGGTTTTGTCACTTCAACAATGTTTAACTTATATGGAACCATCGATGCCAGAGTTTGGAGGATTGTTTCAGACCGTCTTGGAGCTGCCATGATGTTGATGTAGAAGACAAGTCCCGAGATCCTGCCTCCTTCCAAAGACCTTGGGCCACAGAAGAAGAGCTGCAGGGAATTAAATGAAAAATTCTCTAAATTTGGTTCATAACATGTTTTTCCTTTCTTGTTATTCTTTCCTGGGATGTGGCTTTTTTGGTAAGGCTGCCATTTGTTTTCCATCCATTATTACCTTTGAACTGAGTGTCTTACTTGACTATTTCAGATGTCAGTTAAGAGCCAACGGAATTGCCATGGATCTGGAGTTTCATTAATAAACCTGTAATCTGAGAATCAACAATGGTTATATGGTCATCATAGACTAGTTTTTAAATCCAGATTTTATTGAATTCATATTTCACCATCAGCTGTGGTAGTATTCGACACCATGATTTCCAGAACAGTAGGTTAGTGCTCAGGATGACCACATGACAATAATGCCAAAAGAAACAGGAACAGGAGTAGGCCCTTAAGCTCTTGATCCTGCTCCACCATTCAATAGGATCGTGACTGATCCAACATTCCTCACTTTCACCTTCCTCTGCTTTCCCTGGAAGCCTTGATTCCCTGACTGATCAAGAATCTATCCATCTGAGCCTTAAATATACACAAGGACTCTGTCCCCACAGGGGGCACTGTGACAAGGACTTCCAAAGATTCAAAGAGAAGAAATGCTTCCTCGTTTCAGTCTTAAACTGCCACCCCTTGATTCTGAGACCATGCTTTCTGGTCCTAGACTCCCCCATGACGAGAAACCTCCTCCCAGCATTTTCCCTGTAAAACCCCTTAAGAATCTCATATTTTTCAGTTAGATCATTCTTCTAAGTTCCAGTGAGTAGACTCCCAACCTGTTTAGCATTTGTTAATAAGACAATCCCTGTACTCTGGTGATTAGCCTAGCAGACCTTCTCTCAACTGCCTCCAATGAAATTTCCCCAAACAAAGGGACCAAAACTGCCACATTACTCGAGACTGATAGAAGTTTATAAAAGAATGATGGGTATGGATAGAGTTAATGCTACTTGTCTTTTCCCAAGGGTGGGCATTTCAAGACTAGGGGGCACATTTTTAAAGTGAGAGGAAAGAGATTTTAAAAAGATGAGGAACTTTCTTTATGCATAGGGTGGTTCGCATGTGGAATGAACTTCCTGAGAAAAGGGAGGATGTGGGTACAATTATAAGGTTAAAAGAAATTTGGATAAGTACATGAGTAGGAAAGGGTTGGAGGGCTATGGGCCAGGAGCAGGCAGGTGGAACTAGTTTAGTTTGGGATAATGATCAGCAAGGCTTTGTTGGAACGGACGGTCTGTTTCCATGTTGTATGACTCTATGTAGTCTCACCAGTACCTTTGTCAGTTGCAGTAAGTCTTCCCTACTCTTACACTCCAATCTCCTTGAAATAAGGGTCTATGAATGCTATCAAGGTGGTAGTGCGTCCCTGAGGCAACGGGAAAATGAAGATACAACAATGCCCATGCTTCCACCAGGGCCATAGTTGAACAATCATAACTCAACCACTTCAAGATGAGTTGGAAGCTCCAGTGGGGCATTGCAGTATAGATCAGAAATGGTGCACTATGCCTTTCTCAAGTGCAGTTGACAAACAGGGTGTGGACTGTCGGCAGAGGAAATAGGGGATCAGCAGTAATCTTCTGAGAGTGAAGATGAAGATAAAGACAAGGACATTGAACAGGGTGAACATACATGAGAGCAGACATACCTACATTGTAGGGTAATGAACTGTCAAAGACAAGAAAACAGAAAGAACTGAATTGCAACACACGTCTCGGATGAATAAACTGGGTTTAGACTTCCTCATGTATAATTGTTTTTGGTTATATGGTAGCAACCATGGTTCAGGCAAAATATATGTGGACCAATATATTTTTGTAATCATCCAACATTCCTGCTGTTGAGTAAATGTTTTCTTAATCATATTAACGTATGCTTGGTGAAGGTAAAGGTAAAGTCCACATAGTCTGAGTCGACCATGGGTTGTTCTCATTACAGAGAGATGTGTATGCTCAGTTTGTACTGTCTAGTATCTACACATCATAGACCCTTCAAACTGTTGAGGAGATAGCAGCAGTCAGTGAGAAAGGGACACTAACATAGCTTGCTGCTAAAGTTCGGTGGTTTTATAGCCTGCAGTCAAAATATGTAATTCAGTGTAATGTCATCTCTCACAATAGTAGGTTAAGAGCATTCCTGAGGCATTTTATAAGAATGATCCCAGGAATGAAAGATTTGTCACATGAGGAGTGGCTGAGGATCTGGGTCTGGACTCAATGGAGTTCAGAAGAGTGAGGGAGATCTGATTGAAACTTACAGAATACTGAGGCCCCGTGGTAGACTGGATATGGAAAGGTGTTTCCACGAGTAGGAGAGACTAGAACCAGAGGACATAGCCTCAGAATGAAAAGGTGATGCTTTAAAGCTGAGAGAAGCTATAGACCGGTAAGCCTGACATTGGTGGCGGGCAAGGTATTAGGGGGAATCCTGACGGACAGGATTTACATGTATTTGGAAAGGCAAGGACTGATTAGGAATAGTCAACATGGCTTTGTGTGTGGGAAATCATGTCTCACTAACTTGACTGAGTTTGTTCAGAGAAGTAACAAAGAGGATTGATGAGGGCAGAGCGGTAGACGCAATCTATGTGGACTTCAGTAAGGCGCTCGACAAGGATCCCCATGGTAGACTGGTTAGCAACGTTAGATCTCATGGAGTACAAGCAGAACTAGCCATTTGGATACTGAACTGACTTTGAGGTAAAAGACAGGGTGGTGGCGGAGAGTTGCTTTTCAGACTCGAGGCCTGTGACAGTGGTGTGCCACAAGGATCGGTGCTGGGTCCACTGCTTTTCATCATTTATATAATGATTTGGATGTGAACATAGGGGATACAGTTAGTAAGTTTGCAGATGACACCAAAACTAGAGGTGTAGTGGATGGCAAAGAAGGTTCCCTCAGAGTACAACAGGATCTTGATGAGATGGGCCAATGGGCTGAGGAGTGGTGCGTGTATGGAATGAGCTGCCAGAGGAAGTGGTGGAGGCTGGTACAATTACAGCATTTAAAGGGCATCTGCATTGGTATATGACGAGGAAAGGTGCAGAGGGATATGGGCCAAGTGCGGGCAATTGAGTCAAGATTAGGTTAGGAGAACTGGTAGGCATGGACAAGTTGGATTGATGGGACTGTTTCTGCATTGTACATCTCTATAACCTACTCCACCCAGTACACTCCTCCCTATCTCTGTAACCTCATTCAGCCCTGACACCTTCCCTATCTCTAGAACCTCCTCCAACCCCTACACCCCACCCTATCTCTGAAACCTCCTCCAGTCCCAATAACCCTCTCTTAGCTGTAACATCAATGCTCATTATCACTCCATGATGTCAGCCCTCCTGCGATTCCAGCCTCTTGACCATTCCCTAATTCCATCACTCCACTGGCCTTCAGCTGCTTGGGCCCTCCATGTTATCATCTCAGAAGACTTTGAGCAATTTGCGTTTCCTTTCTCTGATGAAGCCTGTCCATTTTTTCCTGGAAACAATGTTATACCTGTTGTGGATTTACTAGAGTAATTCAGGAAAGGTCCCTCAACCGCACCTTGTAAACCCAACATCAATATCACTTTGAAGACAAGGCCAGCAATATGACGCAACACTACTCCTTCTGCAGTTACTCTCCACTTCACCCTTAATCCCAACTTTGAAATTAATCATCCTTCCTTCAGTTTTTCTGGGACAGAATCCTGGAACTCTCTCCCCATGTGACTTTGCATTTGTGGTCAGGGTTCTTAAAACACAAGGACAGGGGGGTTTAAGAGGAGAGTTCCTTATCATTTATGCCGTAGAGATTAGGGGGATGGGTAACAAGGCTGTCCCAGTCAGTGATGCCCACTTCATGTGAATCCACAAACAAGTCTGTCATTGTGATGTTGCCGTGGGAATGCACATTACATTCCTGTTCTGAGGGATACACAGGAACAGTAGGAAATGAGACTTGGTCGAATCAGTCAAAGAGCCAAGATGTTTCACATCAGTGTCCCAGTGAGATGTGGACAGTTACAAGGGGAGTCAGGGTGAAACAATGCCTGCTGGAGAGTGATGACCTTCATTGTTCAGCTCTCTGAATATTGGAGTTGGGATGGTGTGCTGAGGTTGGACAGGAAGTTGGTAAGGCCAATTCTGGAAGACTGTGTCCTGTTCTGCTCACGCTGCTGTAGGAAGGATATTATTAAACTGGAGACGGTTCAGAAAAGATTTACCAGGATGTTGCCAGGAGTGCAGGGTTTGAGATATAAAAATTGACTGGAGAGGCTGGGGACATTTTACAAAGAACATTACATCCCTGCATTCTAGTGGAAACAAACCCAATCTATCCAATCTTTCTTCACAGGTAAAATCCCCCATTCCAGGCAACGTCCTGGTAAACATTTTCTGTCCCCTCTCTAAAGGATCCACATCCTTCTGGTTGGGTGGTGATCAGAACTGTACGTGTTTTCACTGCAGCATAGGAAATTGAGGGGTGACCTTGTTGAGGTTTATAAAATCATGACAGTGATTGATAAGGTGAATGAGAAGGGTCTTTTCCCTAGTGTGGGGGAGTTCAGACTCAGGGCCATGTTTGTAAGGTTAGAGGAAAAAGAATTAAAGATTGAGGAGCAACTCTTTTTTTCCCCCAGAGTGGTTTGTGATGGAATAAACTTCCAGATGAAGTAATGTATGTGGGCACAGTTACAATGTTTAAAAGATGCCAGCTCTTGAGCCAGTCGTTTGTTTTTCTCCATTCTGTGCTACTGAATGCCTAAATTTCTGTGACATGCATTTCCGGAGGACTAACATGGCAAGGGAATACATGTAAAATAGGAGGACCCTGGCAAGCACAGAAGATTAGACGGATCCTGGTTTGTGTGTCCAGCCATCCGTGAAGGCGGCAGGATAGGCAGGTAAGGGAATTAAGAAAGGTCAAAGCCACTGAATACATAAGCAGGGAGGTGTCATGTTGGAGCTTTACAGGATTTTGGTGAGACCACAGCTGGAATACTGTGTGCAGTTCTGGTCACCGCATTATAGGAAGGATGTGATTGTACTGGAGGGGGGGCAAAGGAGATCCACCAGGATGTTGCATTAGATTGAGCATTGCCTAAACCTGCAGGAGTATTCTGCTGTGTATGTGTGTGGCTATGGTAACCCACACCGCCTGCACATCCCTGGACATTATGGGCAATTCAGCTTGGCCAATCCACCGAACTTGAACATCTTTGAACTCAGAGCACCCGAAGGTTACCCAAGCAGACAACATGCAAAACTCCACACAGCCACCCAAGGCTGGAATCAAACTCTGGTTCCTGGCACTGTGCTCCAGCAATGCTAACCTCTGAGCCACTCTCGGCCAGGGGAAATTTTTTTTGATTCATATCAACTTGCTGTGCTCAGATTCACAGCTTTATTATGAACGGTCAAATCACCATAATTCCAATTTCGCATCAGAGAGAGAGAGAGAGAGAGAGAGATGACGAGTGGTGAAGTTTGATTTAATTTGACTTACTATTGTCACTTTTTTTCAAATAAATTCATGGGATGGGGGCACCGTTCGCCAGGCCAGTGTTTATTGGCCATCCCTAATAGCCCAGACGGCAGTTAAGAGTCACAATACAAACAGGTAACCACCTTCCCGTCTCCTGGTCTCTCTTCATCCAAGGGTAACCCCTCCCACATTGTTGTGGGCTCGATGGCAGGTTCCTTCCTGAAAGAGCATCTCAGCCCAGGCTGGGGCGTGGTTTATTGGGCTTGGCTGGCTCTGTGTCTCTCTGGTAGTAGGTTTTCCGATCCAGACTGCAAACCATCGCGATCCTCTCGTTTACTTCACCCGGGCGACACCGGTCCAGGAACGGCTGGAGAGAAGCAGAGACCGGGGAAAGAAACGCCTGTAGCCAGGCAGGCAGACAGGAGCGAGAGGAGCCCGGACTCCGAGAGAGAAACAACGGAACATTGGCTGGGTTTCATCCAGAGGAGGGCGGGAGGTGTTACTGAGAGAGACAGAGAGAGGGAGAGGAGTTACCGAGAGAGAGAGAGTTACCGAGAGAGGGAAGAGAGGAGTTACTGAGGGACAGAGAAAGAGAGAAAGACGTTATTGTGTGAGAGACAGAGAGAGGGAGAGGAGTTACCGAGAGAGAGAGTTACCGAGAGAGGGAAGAGAGGAGTTACTGAGGGACAGAGAAAGAGAGAGAGACGTTAGTGTGTGTGTGTGAGAGAGAGAGGGAGAGGAGTTACCGAGATAGAGTTACCGAGAGAGGAAAGAGAGAGAGGAGTTAATGTGTGTGTGTGTGTGTGTGTGTGTGTGAGAGAGAGAGAGAGAGAGAGAGAGAAGTTACAGAGAGAGAGAGGAACGAGAGAGAGAAGTTACAGAGGGAGGGAGGAGTTACTGAGGGAGAGGGATGAGTTAGTGGAGGATAGGGATTACAAAGGGATAGGGGTTATTAGAGGGAGAGGGGTTACAAAGGGGTCACAGAGAGAGGGAGAGGAATTCCAGAGGGAGAGCAGTTCCAGGGGGAGAGGGAGTGAAACTCGAGTCATTCGTTGAATCTTGGGGAAAAGGGAAGACAAGAGTCTAACAAGGAGGGGACTGACTGCTGCGACCTCTCCAGCAAATTGCAGTCACTCCTTCCCCACGGCCTGGTGGAGGCAGTGCTGCCCAGCACAGAGAGCATCCATTCTGCATTTGCCTATCGCCTATAGGCTGGGGACAATGCCCTCTGGAAAGTGCTATGCCCAAGCTGAGCCAGCGTTGTGCCCACTGGTCGTGCCTCAGATCAGCGCTGTGTGTGCGCTCAGTGTGGTCTTGTTGTGCCAATGGCTGCTGGTCCAGAGAGGAGGGAGCCGGCTGACCCTCAGGCTGGTGAAACCAGGCGCCAGTCCAATGCAGGAACATCTCCTCCTGGTCGAGGAGAACTCCACCTGCTGGCAGATCATCCAGGGGGACAGGCAGGAGGTGGAAAGGGCCCTCCTCAACTCCATTACTGTCTCCCTCAAGCACCAAGCCGTCACTGAGGGAGATTATCTGAACATGACCCGAAATTGCAGATCTTATGTGAGGGGCCGCATGTATATCACTGTCCCCCTGAGCCCTGAGGAGGAACACTTCCCCTTGGCTTACTCCATGGTCATCCACCAGAGCATTGAGATGTTCGAGAGGCTTCTACGGAGCATTTACGCCCCACAGAATGTCTACTGTATCCACGTGGACCGCAAATCCCCGAGTCAATTTCATGCCGCCGTTCGGGCCATCGCTTCGTGTTTCCACAATGTCTTTGTCGCAGCCAAGCTGGAGTGGGTCAACTATGCTGGCTGGAGCAGAGTTCAGGCGGATCTCAACTGCATGAAGGAGCTGCTGGAGAGCCCTGTCCCCTGGAGGTACTTCATCAATGTGTGTGGCCAAGACTTCCCCCGAAGACCAACCGGGAGATAGTCCGCTGCCTCAGATCTCTGAACGGCTCCAACGTGATTGAGTCGGATCCTGCACCAGGGTTCAAAAAGGTAACCGCTTTCCTGTCTGCTGGGCCTCTCTTCATCCAAGTGTTTTCCATCCTCCCTCCCTCCATCATCTCTCGCTCTCTCCTCCAGTCCTTCACTCCTGCCTGTACAAAGAGAGACAGGGTTGTTAAAACAGTTCAATTGCATGGAGGGAGGTTCAGAATGTACAAAGGAATATAGAGGAGTTGGAGAGTTGAGCTGCAAACAGAATAGAAGAGCAATTGACGTTTCAGGTCGGAAACTTTCATCAGAACCCGGGGAGAGGAAAGGGCTGCAGAATAAATGGGGGTGTGGGGCTGGGGAAAGGTGGGTGGGATGGCGATTGGTGGATGCAGGGAGAAGGTGGCTGTGATTGGACAGTGGGTGGGGTGGAGCAGATGGGCGAAAGGGAAGATGGTCAGGTGAAAGGGATGGGGTAGAAAGAGAGGGCTGGGCCTGGGATAAGGAGGGACATAAACTGATTACGAGAGTATACAGGAATGTCGGTAGGTTAAGAGTGTAGGAGAAAGTGAGGACTACAGATGCTGGAGATCAGAGTCAAGAGTGTGGCACTGGAAAAGCACAGCGGGTCAGGCAGCATCTGAAGAATCATTGTTTCGAACATAAGCCCTTCATCAGGAATGAGGCTTGTGGACCAGGGGGCCGAGAGATAAGCGGGATGGGTGTGGGGCGGGGGGTGGAAGGTAGCTGGGAATGTGATAGATGAAGGTATGCGGAAGGGATGTGTGTGGGGTGTAGAAGGTCGAGTGGACAGGTGGGAAGGAAGATGGACCAGTCAGGAGGGTGGTGCTGAGTTGGAGGCTGGGGATTGCGATAAGTTGGGGTGGGGAAATGATGAAACTAGTGAAATCGACATTGATCCGCCTGGTTGCAGGGTTCCAAGGTGGAATATCCAGGCATCAGCTGGTAAGGGTTTGGTGATGGAGGAGGCCCAGGACCTGCATTCCCATGGTGGGAGGGGGAGTTAAAGTGTTCAGCCACGGGGTGGTGGGGTTGGTTGGTGTAGGTGTCCCAGAGATGTTCTCTGAAACAATCCGCAAGTAAGAGTTCTGTCTCCCTGCTGTTGAGGACACCACCTTGGGTGCAATGGATGCAGTAGATGACATTGGTGGGAGGTACAAGTATATTTGTCAGATGTGAAAGGATCCTTTGGAGCCTTGGACAGAGGTGAGAGGGGAGGGGTGGGTGCAAGGTTTGCACTTTTCAGAGGCCAGGGAAGGTGCCAGGAGGGGAGGGTGGGTTGGTGGGGGGTGTGGGTCTGACAAGGGAGTTGCAGAGGGAATGGTCTCTGAAATGCAGATGGAGTGCAGAGGGAAATATGTCCCTAATGGTGCGGTCTGTTTGTAAGTGGCAGAAGTGGTGGAGGATAATGCAATGTATCCGGATGTTGGTGGGGTGGAAGGTGAGGACCAAGGGGTTCTGTCCCTGTTGCATTGGGAGGGGTGTGGTTCAAGGGTGAAGGTACAGGAAATGGAGCAGATGCACTGTACGGCATTGTCAACCATGTGGGAGAGGAAATTGTAGTTTTTATGCTAGGACATCATCTGGGATGTTCTGTGGTGGAATTGGTCCTCCTGGGAACAGATGCAGCAGAGGCAGAGAAATTGGGAATAAGGGATAGTGTTTTGACAGGGGCAGGGTGGGAGGAGGTGTATTCCAGGTAGCTGTGGGAGTTGGTGGGTTTGTAGTAGATGTCCGCGATTAGTCGGTTGCCAGAGATGGAGATGGAGAGGTCCAGGAAGGGGAAGGAGGTGTCCGAGATTGTCGGGGTGAATTTGAGGTCAGGTTGGAAGGTGTTGGTAGAATTAGAATTAGTGAACTTTTCAACCACCTCATGCAAATACGAGGTAGTGCCAATCCAGTCATCAATGTCGTGGAGGAAAAGGTGGGGAATGGTGCTGATGGATGAAGAGGCAGGCATAGTTGGGGCCCATGTGGGTGCTTATGGCTACCCCTTAAGAGTTAAGAGTGAACAAAAGAATGTAAGTTCGGTTCAGAGCATGTAAAGGATTGTTCTTAAGTTGATAGTGAAATAGTCTCACAAACTTGATTGAGTTTTTTGAAGAAGTAACAAAGAGGATTGATGAGGGCAGAGTGGTAGATGTGATCTATATGGACTTCAGTAAGGTATTCAACAAGGTTCCTCATGGGAGACTGATTAGCAAGGTTAGATCTCATGGAATACAGGGAGAACTAGCCATTTGGATACAGAACTGGCTCAAAAGGTAGAAGACAGAGGGTGGTGGTGGAGGGTTGTTTTTCAGACTGGAGGCCTGTGACCAGTGGAGTGCCACAAGGATTGGTGCTGGGCCCTCTACTTTTTGTCATTTACATAAATGATTTGGATGCGAGCAAAAGGAGGTACAGTTAATGAGTTGACAGATGACACCAAAATTAAAGGTGTAGTGGACAGCGAAGAGGGTTTCCTCAGATTACAACAAGATCTGGACCAGATGGGCCAATGGGCTGCGAAGTGGCAGATGGAGTTTAATTCAGATAAATGCGAGGTGCTGCATTTTGGGAAAGCAAATCGCAGCAGGATTTATACACTTAATGGTAAGGTCCTCGGGAGTGTTGCTGAACAAAGAGACCTTGGAGTGCAGGTTCATACATCCTTGAAAACGGAGTCGCAGGTAAATAGGATAGTGAAGGCAGTGTTTGGTATACGCTTCTTTATTGATCAGACTATGTAGTACAGGAGTTGGGAGGTCATGTTGCGACTGTACAGGACATTGGTTAGGCCACTGTTGTAATATTGCGTGCAATTCTGGTCTCCTTCCTATTGGAAAGATGTTGTGAAACTTGAAAGGATTCCAAAATGATTTACAAGGATGTTGCCAGGGTTGGAGGATTTGAGCTACAGGGAGAGGCTGAACAGGCTGAGGCTGTTTTCCCTGGAGTGTCGGAGGCTGAGGGGTGACTTTATAGTGGTTTACAAAATTATGAGGGGCATGCATAGGATAAATCGACAAAGTCTTTTCCCTGGGGTCAGAGAGTCCAGAACTAGATGGCATAGGTTTCGGGTGAGAGGGAAAAGATATAAAAGAGACCTGAGGAGCAACATTTTCATGGAGAGTATGGTACGCGTATGGAATGAGCTGCCAGAGGATGTGGTGGAGGCTGGTACAATTGCGACATTTAAGAGGCATTTGGATGGGTATATGAATAGGAAGGGTTTGGAGGGATATGGGCCGGGTGCTGGCAGGTGGAACTGGATTGGGTCGGGATATCTGGTCAGACCGAAGGATCTGTTTCCATGCTGTACATCTCTATGACTGTAAGTGGGTACTGCAGATGCTGGAGATTACAGTCAAAATTAGAAGTGTTGGAAGAGCATAGCAGGTCAGGCAGTATTCGAGGAGCAGGAAACCCCGACATCAGGAATAACTTCACAGAGGCCATTAACCAGTCACCAACTCACCCTTTTGTTTACACATGGAGTCCTTGATACAGATCCAGCTTCCTCAGAGCCAGCTCAGAGTGAACAGAACATCTGATCGTCCTGTTTATTTTTTTTTCAGAAGTAGCCTCAGGAGTAGCAGTCGAAGTCGTCCCCAGGTGTAGGTAGGCCCAGGCAGCAGCAGCAGGGGTGCAGGCGAGGCCTAGGCTTCAGTAGCAGGAGCTGGACCAGACTGTAGCAGCAGTGGTGGTAGTAGCTGCCTGTGCAGCTGAGCACACCTTCAAATTAACAGAAATAAGCAGAAACCCCAGAAAACAAATCACAACAAACTATGAAAAAAAAATTAAAAATAAACTCCTCAGTAGGAAGACACCAACAACAGCACATAAGACACACTGAAGCTGTTTTGAAGTCAGTCTCCTCTCCTCAAGAGGATTGAAGAGTCCTTCATATGCTGATCCAGCTCTCCTAGAGCCAGCTCTCAGTGAGCAGATCTCTTGACATGCCTGTATATTTTTCTTCCACTACCACCCGACAGCCGTCATGCTTATTTTTTCCTAGTACCCATGTCATGTGTGTAGGTGTCAGATGCAGTGAAAAACAAGTGTGTAAATCTTAATTTATGTGGGAAATAGAACCCACTCATTTCAATAATTTCAGTCCAAGACAAGATATGCAGCAGCAGTATCATCTGATATACTCTTGCAAGAGTGGTGTCTACAAGGTAGGCGCACAGTACAAAACCTTGATACAATTACATTTCTCTTTCCCTCCTCCCACTACTCTAAACCCAGTGCCTATTCCTCTTGTTTATCTCTTGCCTTAGCTGGCCTTGTGCGTAACAGTACAGGTTTTGCTTGGCCATTTCACCATATCCCTCTGTGGTCTATTGTTAGCGTATATCCTCCTTCACTGCCATCTGCTTCCTTGCTGGCTAAAGCAACATTTCCTCTCATTCTTCGTCCACACTGAGCCTTATAACCTCTTGATTGTGGTTTTTGTTTTTGCAGAAGCGGGAAACAGATGCTTACAACTGTTTATACAAGCATATCTAGATTAACCTACACTCCCCTTCCTCTTTCATGATTCAGCTTTGTGATTTTCGCAGACAACATTTATAATTGCTCCTCAATTTATATTTCATCACCAGGAAGAAAGGAAACAGACAGTCCTGTTTATTTATATTTTATTAAACAATTCACAGTTTATACAAACAATTACATTTACAGCTGTATACAGAGAAACAGCAATTTTACAAGGGAGGGGAATGACAAAGCCAAGCCCCAAATCCTGACATTCAACCGGTTTTCAGGGAAATGAGGACAAACCTCAAATCCCAATCATTACAAACAGTAACAATGACATTCATACATATGAGACAGTCCACTTGTGTAAGAAACAGCGCATACAATACAGACCCTCAAAAAGCCAGCAAGTCTCCCCCCCACCCCCACCCCATCCCTCCCACCTTCCAGCCGCTCTAAGACAGCCCGCCCCTACGTACCTTCTGGCTCTCGGTCCGCCCTGACACACCTTTCGACCATCTTTAGGACAGCCTGCCCCGTTACCCGCCCGGGGTGGCAGCGCTGAGGACGGCTTCTGGCTCTCTGTCTGCCCCTACTTACCACTGGGCTCTCATCACCCCAATGCACCATCCGGCCAGTGGACTATCCCGACACACCTTTCGGCACCTCTAGGACAACCCGTCCCCTTGCCAGGGACGACAGCGTGCAGGGTAGCCCACAAGTCTTCCGGATCTCAGCCTGCCCCTATGCGCCCTCTGGCTCTTGGCTGCTCTGAGACACCTTCCGACCACCTCTAGGACAGCCCATCCAGATTACCCCTTCTCAGGACGACAGCGCTCAGAATGTCCTACCTACTTACTGGCTCTAGGGGCAACTGGCATCAGGGTGGCCTACCCTCCCTCTGGTTCTCGGGGTGACAGCTTTCAGGACGACCCATGAATGTCCCAGCTCACAGTAAGGTATGGCAGACTCAGGAACACACAAGACAGTGCAGGTGATAAGCTCAACAAGAAACACGATAGAGTTAATTGTGAACAAACAGAGTCCTTTCTGGTACACAGAGACCAAATATAGAGTCTTCAAAAAAATAGAGTTCTCAGGAACAGAGTCCACTCCAGTTTACAACATGTGTTGTCAGAAATAGAGTCCACTGCTAAAAACAGGGTCTACAACCAAGGGCAGAGTCCACTCCCAAAGACAGCAAATGCACACCCCACAGCACACAGGTGTTCAGTCCACAAGGAGTCCTGGCACATCCTTGGAGAGCCAGGCCCACTCATAGGAACACAGTACACTGTAAAGGTGGTTAACTCACAGGGGTTTTGATCCACTCCTGAAGGGAAGGTCTTCTCCCAAACTCCAGGATACAGCAAGTCCTCACTCCCAGCACACACACAGGTGTTCAATCTCCAGAGGCCCAGTCTCAGGGCTAGGCCTCCCCACAGGAACAGCTCCTCTGGTAAAATATATGTCTTCCACAAGGGCTCAGTCCAAACACCAAAAACAGTGAGGGCACATACAAAAAACAAAGAAAACTAGTGTCCAAGGGCTAAGCCCTACCACAGTATTAACATTGTCCTTTTCTCAAAAGTGAAGAAAAGAATAACACACAGACTGTAACCAGCCAGTGAAACAACAATCGCCTAATGAGAACTGAGTTACACCTGAAACCCATTATGTACATCAGGAGTTTAACAATCAGTCCTCCCTAAAGGAATGCCAGTTAACAAACTGGCGAAATAATTCAGCCAGTTCAGGAATCAGGTTTCCCCCCCACAAAAAACAAGCAGAAACCAACAGTAACACACTGACTGTGACCCAGCCAGCACAGAGTCAGTCCCCTAAATTGAGAAGACCGCTGAATCTCCTGTTTATAAATTTTATTAAACAGTTACAAAATAGTTTACAAAAACAGTTAACATTTACAACTGTATACAAGAGATAGCAATTTTACAAGGGAGAGGAGCATTCCCTGTTTTTTTTTTATTTTATTAAACAAGTACAAAAAAGAGGTTACAGCACAACAGTTAACATTTACAGCTGTATACAAAAGCAATTTACAAGGGAGAGGAGCAGCAAAGCTAGGCCTCAAGCCCTACTGTTCAACCAGTTTACAGGGAATTGAAGGACAAACCACAAATCCCAGTTTCAAATATGAAAAGACAGCAACAATGACATTTATGCTTAAGACAATCCTGTTACATTAAAAAGTGCAGACAATACAGACCCAGCAAGCCCCCGTCCCTCCCACCTTCCGACCACTCTAAGGCAGCCCGCCCCTACGTGCCTTCCGGCTCTCGGTCCGCCCTGACACACCTTTTGACCACCTCGAGGACTGTCCGCACCAGTACCCACCTGGGGTGACAGCGCTGAGGACGGCTGCACACCTTCTAGCTCTCGGTCTGCCCCTACGTACCATTGGGCTCTCACCCACCCCGATGCACCATCTGGCCAGTGGCCTATCCTGGCACACCTTTCGGCCACCTCTAGGACAGCCTTTCCCCTTCCCTGGGACAACAGCGTGCAGGAAAGCCCACAAGCCTTCTGGATCTCAGCCCGCCCCTACGCGCTTTCTGGCTCTCGGCTGCTCTGACACAGCTTTCGACCACCTCTAGGACAGCCCGTCCCGATTACCCCTTTTCAGGATGACAGTGCTCAGAACGGTCTACCCACCATCTAGCTCTCGGGGAGACTGTCATCAGGGTGGCCTACCCACCATCCGGCTTTCGGGACAGCCTACCAACCTTCAGGTTCACAGGATGGCCTACCCACTCGCCGGCTCTCAGGGTGACAGCTTTCAGGACGACCCATGAGCCTCCCAGCTCACAGTAAGACCTGCCAGACCCAGGGACATGCAAGACAGTGCAGGTGATAAGCCCAACAAACGATATGACAGTTAATTACCAACAAACAGAGTCCTTTCGAGTCCAGAGTCCATTAGTACAGACATTTTTCTTCAAAATGTAGAGCCCATTTACAGGCCTGAGGGGTGGAGAGAGTGCCATACAAGGCCTTGATGAGAACACATCAGAATCAGTCTGTACATTTTTCTCTCATTTAAAACATAAAATAATTACATTGACAGCAAGTTTCACCTGCCTTTTTCCTGGGATGAAGGGTTTATCTTATGAAGGAAGGTTGAACAAATTGGCTTTTACACATTTAAGTTTGGAAATCTGAGAGATCTTTCTGAAATGTATAAGTTTCTCTGAGGGGACATGATAAGGTGGTTGATGGGACATTGCTTTCTCTTGTAGGTTTGACAAGATGTTCTGTAGAATAAGATATCGTCAGAGTCCTACAGCACCGAAACATACCCTTTCGTCCAACTCATCCATGCCAACCAGGTATCCTAATTGGAACTAGTCTCATTATCCTGTATTTGGTCCATATCCCTCTAAACTTGTCCTATTTATGTCATCTGTTAAATCTTGTAATTGTACCCACTATAACAATTCTTTTTGGCAACTTGTTCCGTATTTGCACCACCCTCAGGTCTCACCTTAAACCTATGCCCTCTGGGTTTGGACTCCCCCATCCTGGGGCTATTCACTTTTATTGATTTCCCCCATAATTTTATAAACCTCTATATGGTCACCCTTTACCCTCCAATACTCCAGTGAGAAAAGTCCTACTTATCTAGCCTCTCCTTATAACTAAAACCTTGCAGTCCTGGCACCATCTTTGTAAATCTATTCTGCATCCTTTGCAGTTTAACAACACCCTTCCAACAGCAGGGCGATCACTCCAAAAGTGATCTCACCAATGCCTTGCAGAATTATTTTCCCCTGAGAGGGTTGTTGCACTGTGTAAATCTCTTCTGTACGAAGTTGTGAAGGCTGAGTTGATGAAGTTATGAAAGGGTGAGCAAGGTGACCTTTTTTAAAAAAAAAGATAAGGACCCCGGGACAACCGATAGAAATATGGAATTGAAATTGCAACCAGAAGAGCAGTGATCTTCTTGAATGGTGGAGCAGACTGGAAGGGACGAATGGCTGACTTTTGCTATGATATTGGTGGAGACAGGTTATGCCTTAGTTCAAGTAAAGATTAGGGAGTTTTCTGACCTCTCAGCTAAGGAAAGGGCTTTGGTGTCCCTCCTGATAACATGAACCTTGAAGTTAATCTCCCTCTGCACCAGTCACAGAATTAAAGAATTCTTGCGGAAGGATGTCCTTCAGCCCATCGTGTCTGTAATTATTCCACATCTAGTACCAATTTCCTGCATTTCCACGCTCAACTCTGGCAACATCCTTGTAAATCTTTTCTGAACCTTTTCAAGTTTCACAACATCCTTCCTATGGCAGTAAGACCAGAATTGCATGCTGTATTCCAGAAATTGCCAAACCAATGTCCTGTTCAGCCACAGCATGACCTCCCAACCCCTGCACACAATGCACTGACCAATAATGGCAAACGTAGCAAACGACTTCTTCACTACCCTGTCTATCTGCGATTCCATTTTCAAGAAACTATGAATCTGCACTCCAAGATCTCTTGTTTCATCATCACTCCCCAGACTTTACCATGAAGTGTATTATTCCTGCTCTGATTTGCCAAACCAAAATGGAGCACCTCACATTTATCGACATTAAACTCCATCTGGCACTCCTCGGCCTATTAGCCCATCTGATCAAGATCCCGTTGTACTCTGAGGTTGACTTGAAATATTACTCTGGATGTAGGTTTGCTCGTTGAGCTGGAAGGTTCATTTTCAGATGTTTTGTCACCATACTAGGCAACATCTTCAGTGAACCTTCCAGCTCAGCGAGCAAACCTACATCTAGAACCTCAACCTGAGCTACAAACCTTCTCAAACCTTGCTGATATATTACTGTCATATATATCGAGTTACAGTAAAAAATGTTGTCTTATGTGCTTTACAGACAGATATTGATAGGTTAAGTTGGCAAAAATGTTGGCAAATGGATTGCAATGTGGGAAAATGTGAAGTTGTTCATTTGGAAGGGAAATCAAAAGAAGAGAATATTATTTAAATGGTGAAAGCTTCAGAAAGCTGCAACACAAAGGGACTTGGGGGAACTAGTGAATGAAACATGGAAAGCTTGCACACGGGGGCAGCAGGTAATTGGGAAGACTAATGGAATATTCGATGAAAACAGAAATTTCTGGAGAGACTCAGCAGGTCGGGTAGCATTCGTGGAGAGAAAACAGAGTCAATGTTTTGAGTCTGGTGACCTTTCTTCAGAACTGAAGTGGAATGTTTGCCCTTATTTGAAGGGGGGTTGCAGTATAAAAGTCAGGAAGTCTTACTGCAACTGTGCAAGGTGCTTGTGAGAGCACATCCGGAGTACTGTGAGCACTTCTGGTCACCTTATTTAAGAAAACATGTTGTTTCATTGGAGGAAGTTAAGAGAATATTCACTAGAATGGCCCCCATTATGGAGGGATTGTCTTAAAAACAAAAGGCTAATCAGGATTCTACTCACTGGAGTTTAGAAGAATGAGAGGTAACCTCATTGAAATGGACAGGATTAAGGGGCTTGACTGGGTAAATGCTGAAAGGATGATTCTCCTCATGGGAGAGTCCAGGACCAGGGGGTTATTGTCTCAGAATAAAGGGGCACCAGTTTAAGATTGAGATGAGGTGGAATTTCCTCTCTCAGAAGGTTGTGAATCTTTGGAATTCCTTGCCACAGAGAGCTGTCCTTGTATATATTTAAGGCTCAGATGGATAGATTCTTGCTCAGTTGGGGAATTAAGCGTTACGGGATAGGACAAGAACATGGACTTGAGGAATGTTGAATCAGCCATGATCCTAGTGAAGCTGGCTTGAGGGACCAAATGGCCGACTCCTGTCCCGACTTGTTAATGGTCTTACATTTACTGATGAAACTGTTCAAAGACGTTATCGCACAATTCTGGAGCAGAAGCGACTTGAACCTGGGTCTCCGAGGCTCACACCACATGGATCCTAGTTTACTTTATATCATGCACTTGACATTGATGCTGGTAGTTATGGCTGCAATTCGCAGCATTAGATCAAATTAATGAAGCGAAGCCAGTGCAGGTTTTCAAAAGATAAGTCTCCAACCTCGCATCATGCATTGATGAAGTAGCTGAGAATTTGAATGCAGAGAATGTTGTCTGAACTGGATTCAATGAAGTGTTTCACTAGGCACTAGATAAAAATGGCTGGACAACAAAATTGACAACACAAGCCCTGATTCATGGATCTTGTTTTGGACGAGAGGTTGGTAGGTGGGAATGATCCACACAGCTGGGACAGTTTAAACATCAAGACCCGGAGCAGGAGAAGATGATTTGGCCCTACATGAGGCCCACCATGCTATATGATCCTGGCTAATCCTTTATCTCAATGCCAGACTAACACTTTCTCCCATGCCTTTGATGCTTTTGAAACGTAAATATTTATTAATCGCATTCTTGGATATATTCAATGACTCAAATTCCACAGCTTTCTGTGGTACAGAATTCCATTACTTCACTATCCTATAAGTTAAGAAATGTTTCTGCATCTCAGCCCTAAATAGACGACTGCTTTTATTCAATATGTCAGTGATATCAATCTTGGAGTATGTGGCAAAATGCCAATATTCGGGGCAATGATAAACCTGGAGGATTGGCAAATGGTGAGGATGATGTGAATTGTCCAGAGTCACCACAATGAACAGACAGCATCCAGTCAGAGGGGAATACAGAAGAGTGTAAGGTGATATGTTTTGGGAGAAGGATGTGGAGAGGTAATAGATATGTCATGGCACAATCGTAAAGAGTGCGCAGGATTAGAGGGATCTGGCAATAAACATTCATCAACATTAGAAGATGAAGGAGGCCGTAAGTGGGTAGAAAAGCAGAAGGCTTAATAAATAGAGGCATTGATGCCAATAAATGGTTGAGTTATGCTGCATGTCAAATTGGTTTAGCCCCATTTGGATTGTTGTGGTCATTTCCGGTGACTATAAAACGATGTGAGGGCCCTCAGGACAGGGAGAAGAGGTGACTTCGCGGAATGGTGCCAGGGTTTAAGTTGGATGGCTCAGTTGGAAAGGTCAACGATGCTCCCATTGGAACAAAGGAGATTGGGGTGAGGTTTATTCAATGGGTGAGCACTCGGTAATGAAGACAAGGAAATATACTTCACTGTTCACCGATTGTACAACTGCAATGGAATGCAGATGTAAGATTTTGGGTTAGAGGCATGGTGGGGAGATCTGAGGAATTGAAACGCAAATGAAGCCTGAACTACATTTGTATGAGATGATGGCAAGTTCCGATGTAAGTTGGATTAAAAAAAAGAGATCTGTTCCCATACATACAAGGAACAAGCGGAGGCCATTGGCCCTTTTGATCCTGTTCCACAATCTACATTCCTGCATACCATCGATAATCTATCCTCCCCTTGGTAACCAAGGATCCATATCTCCCATGCATGATGCCACAAGGACCGAGGATAAAAGATATCTTTTGACACAATGTAAATAAAGTGTCTTGTGTCTTGCGGAAGGAGTGGCACGGTGGCTCAGTGGTTAGCACTGTTGCCTCACAGCGCCAAAGACCTGGGTTCAATTCCAGACTTGGGCGACTGTGTGTGGAGTTTGCACATTCTCCCCACGTCTGCGTGGGTTTCCTCCGGGTACTCTGGTTTCCTGCCACAGTCCAAAGATGTGCAGGTTAGGTGAATTTGTCGTGCTAAATTGCTCATAGTGTTAGGTGCATTAGTCAGGGGTAAATATCGGGTAAGGTAATGGGTGTGGATGGGTTGCTCTTCAGAGGATTGCTGTGGACCTGTTGGGCCAAATGGCCTGTTTCTATACTGTAGAGAATCTAATGTGTGGTGTCCTTCACTCTGAGGGAGGAGCTTTGGATTCAAGTCCTCCTCCAGGAGCTGATGGCCATAGGAAGGTGTCTTCATTGCTATTGTGAGACACTCAAGAGTATGGGCCAAGTGCTGCAAAATGGGATGAGAATAGCTCGGAGCTTGTCTTTTTGACCAGTGCAGACACGATGGGCTGAAGGTCAACTTATTATTTTGGTGCTCTAAACCTCAATAACCAGAGAGCACGGAGTCATAACATCATACAGTATGGAACAGACCATTCAGTTCAACCAGTCTGCGATGACCAGTCATCCTGATCTGACTGAGTCCCATTTGCCAGCCTTTGGCACATATCTCTCTAACCTATTCCTAGTCATGTACACATCTAGATGCCTTTTAAATATTGTCATTGTACCAGCCGCCTCCACCACCTCATTCCAAGCACACATCACCCATTGCATGAAAAAGTAACCCCTCAGGTCTTTCCCCTCTCACCTTATACCTATGCTTCTAGTTTTGGACTCTCCCACCCTCGGGAAAAGACGTTTGGCTATACAGCCAACGTGGAAGGAATCAAAATGGGGCAAGAACAGAAAAGGAGGTCAGCTAAACAATTCTGATCAGCAATAGAAAAGTGCAGCCAAGCACGTACGTAAGCTAGCTAGCTTACTGAAACTGGCTCCAGTTAAGTGAGAAGACAGGAAGACCGAAACAACACACAACAGGTGTTGTAGAAGTTTAAGGTCAATGATCTAATGCTAAACGTCACGTACCTAGATCAGGATCAGATTGATCAGTTGTGTTGCTAAGGCTTGGAATCAAAATGTAATTCGTGAAAGGGGAACGCCGATTTGTGTGTAAAAGTGTGATTGCAACTGCCTGTTTCAGACTCTCCAGGCAAGGGTGGGCTTTGACCCGGCTGGTTGAGTCATCTTGCATGTATGTGATAAAGGAAGTTGTGTGAAGTGTACTATCATCCGGCTGATCATTTCAACATCTATCCATGCTCCTCCAGATTTTATGAACTTCTGTAAGGGTACCCCTCAGCATCCGACACTCCAGGGAAAATAGCCGTAGCCTATTTAACCTCTTACTGTAGCTCAAACCCTCCAATCTCGGCAACATCCTGGTAAATCGTTTCTGCACCCTCTCAAGTTTAACAAAATTCTTTCTTTCGAAGGGCGACCAGAATTGTATGCAGTACTTTAAAAGTGGCCTCACCAATGTCCTCTACAGACAATAGATCACACTTGGTAATGGCAAAGGCATATCAGCGATAGTCAAAGATACTCCTACTTATAGACAATAGGTGCAGGAGTAGGCCATTCGGCCCTTCGAGCCAGCACCACCATTCACTATGAACATGGTTAATCATCCGCAATCAGTATCCTGTTCCTGCCTTATCCCCATAACCCTTGATTCCACTATCTTTCAGAGCTCTATCCATCTCTGTTACAGCTGCAACATTACATCCCAACTCCTATACTCAATGCACTGATCAATGAAGGTAAAGGTATCAAACACCTACTTCACCACCCTGTCTATCTGCAATGCAACTTTCAAAGAACTATATCCCTACACACCATATCCTTCTCTCTAAGGTAAAAGCTCTGTGTTCAAGTCCCATTCCAGGAGTTGATGACCACAGGAAAGTGTCTCCATTGCACTGGTGAGGCATGAAAGGTGATATTTCCCAGTGCTGGAAAATGAGACTGGAGTAGCAAGGAGCCTGTTTTGCCAGCGCAGTCACGATGGGCTGAAGGATTTATTTTTCTGGTGCTCTCAACCTTTATGACCAGAGGGCACAGTTTGAAGTATATTTTTGGAGCCAGATCCACTGGGAGAGCTTGAGGATAAGTTTTATGTTTGCTCAGCGAATGAACATTGGGAGATGGTTTGGGAGGCAGGAATATGGGGAAATTAGCAGGTGACTGGCACTAGGCAATGGGAGTGAGAAAGGCCTGAGGGGCTGAATGGCCTTGTTCTCCACTGTAAGGTGAGTAACTGAGAGAAGGAGTGTGCATGGATCTTGCTGGAGCTGGGGGCAAGGAGAGTGCAGAGGAGTTGGGGAGGGAAAAAGCCATAGGCGAAGTTGAAAAGCTATCATTTCTACTTTCTCGTCTCTCTCACTCTCTTGTGCTTGCCTTTTAGAAAAGTTGGCAATACCACCATGATACCCTCGATGAAGTCGTCTTGACGGCGCAACTGAAAAGACCGGCCGAACATCAGCACCTCCATCTTCGTGGGCAGCGCCTACTTCATGGACTCCAGAGAGTTTGTCAGCCATGTGTTTGACAGTGCCAAGATCCAGGCCTTCCTCAAGTGGTCGGAGGATACCTACAGCCCAGACCAGCATGTGTGGGCTACCCTGCACAGAATGCCCAATGTACCCGGCTCCATCCCGTACACCCAAGGAGCCACCAGGACACTTGGCCAGGCAGTAAAGTGGTCCTTTGAGGCTGGTGACGTTGCGAGGGGTGCCCTATACCCTCCCTGCACAGGAAGGTATCGCCACTTGGTTTGTGTGTATGGGGCAGGAGATCTACAGTGGGTGGTCCGTCAGAGATGTTTCTTTGCAAATAAGTTTGATCCCAACATGGACAACACGGCAGTACAGTGCATGGAGGAATATCTCCGAAACAGGACACTTGGTAAAACTGGGGCTGTGTTGGAGGTTGGGACAGAGTAAACCTCGGTGATGGTGGTAGGGGTGGTGGGTGAGACATCGGAAACACAGAGACTGGGCACTGTGAAACTGGGCACTGTGAGACTGTATACTATAACACTGGCTGCTGTGGAGGCCAGGCATTGTGAAACTGCATGCTGTAACATGGCCACTGTAGCACTAGGCAGTGTGAGGCTGGGCACTATAGTGTTGGGCACTGTGGAGATTGGATACCTTAATACTATCCACTGTAACACTGGGCACTGTGAGACTTAGCACTGTAACATTAGTTACTGTGAGAGTCAAAATGTGTGGTGCTGGAAAAGCACAGCAGGTCAGGCAGCACCCAAGGAGCAGGAGAGAACCGATGTTTCAGGTATAAGCCCTTCATCAGGAATGTGGGGGAGTAAGGGGGTTGAGAGATAAATAGAGTGAGGGTGGGGCTTTTGGGGAACGTAGCTGGGAAGGTGCTCAGTAAATCCAGTTGGGGGTGTGATTGTGATTGGTCGGTGGGGAAGGTCGAACATATAGTTAGGAAGGAAGATGGACAGGTCAAGAGGGGAGAGCCGACTTGGAGGGTTGGATCTAGGATGAGTTGGGGGGAGAGGAGAGATTTGGAAACTAGTGACGTCAATGTTGATGCCATGTGGTTGAGTGTCCCAAGGCAGAAGATGAGGTGTTCTTCCTCCAGTCGTCGGATAGCTTGGATTTGATGGTGCAGGAAGTGTCATTGTGTTGAAGTGGTTGGCCACAGGTCAATGGGGTTGTTTGTGCCCAGTCTCACAGGGACACATCCACCAATAATAGTCAACACTGCACGAGTGGGCACTGCATTACTGGAACACTGCACGAGTGGGCATGTACAGCTGGACACTGCAAGACCAGTGTTGTGACCATCACTATTTTTTTTATTTTTCTCATTTTGGTTTGGAACGGAGTCCAAATTGAGAATGGAACTTTGAACATTGGCTCGTTGTTCTTTAAAAAAAACTGGAGAGACAAAAGACTGTTCGGATCTGGCCAGGAAAGGTAATTCAGGTGAATTACTGCTCTCTGAACACAGCATATGCTTCAGCACCGAGATGTAGTTCTGCTCAGGGACTGACAGCTGGATGGATATTGAATGGGTCAGTCAGTAAGAGGAATGCTGCCAGGCAGGTAACCACAGAGAATGGTGAGAAAGAAAGCAAAAACCATGAGTGACCTCGCTCTGACTGGATTTTGGGCTTGGTGGAAGTGCTTCTTTGGAAGCTGCTGGACTGGTCTAGTCTTCTTTTTGGTTTGACTTTGTCCAGTTATTTCCCCAGTTGTTAACTTGTCAAAAGGTCAGAGATGAGAATGTGAGTCTTCGGGAATGAGTGTTTGTCTCCACAGGTCTGCAGAATTTGTTCACATTGACTAGTGACTTAAAGTTCAAACATGGTGTACAGTTCTTGTGCCTGTAATACAACCCAGCATCAAAGGATTTCATGATGGCCTACTATTTATCATTGAAACTGTTATCAACTGGCAAATTAAAATTTTTGAACAAGTTTATCTCTTAACTGTCTGCGAATTGGGGAGGGGGGGGGGTGCATGGGTTTATGATCATCTGTGTTCTGCTAAAGTGACATAATCAGAAATGAACAATTTATTAAGTTATAAACTTGATATCCAAGATCTGTTATTTGTAAATTCTGGTGAGGAACAATTGAACGATTTTGAGGATCATTGAATGGTTGAATGTCACTGTGTTGCAAATCCAGTGATTGGGAGGTTGGTTTTGGCTCAGCTTCATTTTCCTGTGTCATTCCGGACACCGTACCTCCAGGCACAATAACTCTGGACATTGTCACTCCCTGTATGACACTATCACTCTGGTTACAACACTGTCACTCTGGACACTATCACTAAATACTGTGAGATCAGACTGTGACACTGGACAGTGTAATGCTGGACATTGCGATGTCAGATGTTTTAACTATAGACACTAACACCGGAAATAGTGACACTGGATGTCATTTGGATGCAGATAGAAATGAAAACAGTCAAAAAGAAAACAAATGAGATAGAATCTACTTGTAGAAATGGGAACTAAATGGGACTGAGTGAGAATGATTATGGCTGTTTAATGAACAGAAATCAGAACACTGCAATGATGTCCACATCTAATTGAGGGTCTCGGGGTGGTTTGTATAAAGAATATGCGGGAGTGAGTTTCAGACCGGAATCTAATCGAGGGGTTCACGGTGGTTTCTATACAAATGACGGAAGCTGACCTATGTGTTCGAATGTCCCGTGTTAGTCTAACATCCAGGGATTGTTTAATGGAGCTTGCTTCATACTTCAAGGACTCAGACATCTCCATTTTATCCGTCTCCCAACAAAATTGACAGGGCAATGACAGCAGAAGCTATACAAAGAGAAATGTTGCCTCTGTAATACCACATGTAATGCCATCTGTATACATCCAGGACAGGAACAATCCTGGGATTGATAAGAGTAAATCTCCCTCCACTCCATCCTCATCAAACACTCCCAGGACAGAGACAGAATGGTGTTAGGCACAGAGGAAGAACTCACCTCGACATTGTTCCCATCACTGTTCCTTTGGCCATGGGTTTGAAATGCCATCCCCACACTGTCATTGACTATAGATCTGTCTCTGAATTTTGTTTCATCATTTAGGGATGTATTCAGCCCAGTGAGCGCTCACAGCTCTCTCTCCCTCATAGGCATAGACAGTGTGTCTGTCTCTCCTCTTCTGTCTCACCATTTCTCTCCTGTTTCTCTCTCTCTTTGCATCTCATTTCTCTGCCTCCCTCCCTCATCTCTGCTTTCTGTAGGTTCATGACACCATTGCGATGTTAAGAGAGACTGTACCATGAATGTCACGGTGTTTGCTGTGTCCTGGAGGGTGGAGGACTAGCTGGTGGGCAGTAAACAAGATCATTTCCAGCTTGGTGAGCTAGTACCACCCCAGCTTCAAATTTACCTGGACCGTCTCAGACCCCTCCCTCCCCTTCCTAGACCTTTCCATTTCTATCTCGGGCGACCGACTCAACACAGACATTTACTACAAACCGACCGACCGACTCCCACAGCTACCTAGATTACACCTCCTCCCACCCTGCCCCCTGTAAAAACGCCATCTCATATTCCCAATTCCTTCACCTCCGCCGGATTTGCTCCCAAGAGGACCAATTCCACTACCGAAGAGCCCAAATGGCCTCCTTCTTCAAAGACCGCAATTTCCCCTCCGATGTAGTCGATGATGCTCTCCACCGCATCTCCTCCACTTCCCGCACCTGCGCCCTTGAACCCTGCCCCTCCAATTGCCACCAGGACAGAACCCCACTGATCCTCACCTTCCACCCCACCAACCTCCGGATACATCGTATCATCCTCCGTCATTTCCGCCACCTCCAAACAGACCGCACCACCAGGGATATATTTCCCTCCCCACCCCTATCAACATTCCGGAGAGACCACTCCCTCTACGACTCCCTCGTCAGGTCCACATCCACCACCAGCCCAACCTCCACTCCCGGCACCTTCCCCTGCAACCACAAGAAGTGCAAAACTTGCGCCCACACCTCCCTCCAAGGCGCCAATGGATCCTTCCATATCTGTTGAAAATTCACCTGCACCTCCACACACCATTTACTGTATCTGCTGCACCCGATGTGGTCTCCTCTACATTGGGGACACAGGCCGCCTACTTGTGGAACCTCTGGGACACCCGCACCAACCAACCCAACCACCCCGTGACTGAACACTTTAACTCCCCCTCCCACTCCGCCAAGGACATGCAGGCCCTTGGCCTTCTCTATCCAGCACCACACTTTTCAACTCTGGTCTCCAGCATCTGCAGTCCTCACTTTCTCCGAGTTAGTAGCAAGTGGGACTGCCTGAAGGGTCACTGCTAAAGACACAGACACTTTCAATTGATAGCAATGAGTAGCTGAAGGGAACAAATGTAATGTTTCCAGGTTCACTGAAAAGACCTACAGTGGGTGGGAGAGAAAGCTGTGGGGACGACCAAAGATACGAGCAACTTCACTGACTGAGGAAGGAATTAGCTGATGGAATATAATGTGCAGCAGATATTTCCAAGCTAACTTAGTGACTGATTAAAATTCCCATTCCTTGCCCAGTCCAACCTTCTACACCCAAAGGTGATTTGTCGCTGTGGGACAGCTGTGTAGGTCAAACTGCGGGATATGAAGATGGGAACTGTGAAGTGTTCCCAGTCTGAGCCACAACATGAGGAGCACAAGGAGTGAGATGATTATTCTGTCCTGGAAGTTGAATGAGTTTTGGAAACAGGGTCCCTGTGATTGACAACACTATAAACCTGGCAACATCCAGAACCAAAGTAAGGTGCCAGAGGAATCACAGGTGGAAGTGGGAAGGGACTGGGCAAGGGCAGAAAAAATCGAGTCAATGTTCTGGGGACATGAGTTTGAATCCTACAGTGGCAGATGGTGGGAATTGAATTCAATTTAAGCGGAAAAGGAAGGAGTCTTCCCCATTAGAACATTGTTGTGACCATAGTCTGATACACTAATGTGCTTTAGGTAAGGAAATTTGCCATTTGACCTGGTCTGGCTTACATGTGACTCCAGACCCACAGCAATGTGCTTGACCTTTAACTACCTTCTAGGCAATTGGGGATGGAAAATGCCGGCCCAACAAATTAAATACAGTTCTCCAGCTCTGGTACCCTCCTGGTAATCTTCCTGTGCCAACTCTCCAAGATTGATGAATTCTTTGGCAATGCAGTTCAGTTCAGTTCCCAGTTCAACATTTAGCTCAATTGTGTAGTTTGGGTTTGTGTAGCTCTAACTTTTCATGTTTGCTTTAATGATTAATTGCATTAGGTACTTATCTGTGATCGTCACTCAACTTGTCAAAGATCATAGAAGGAGAAAGTGAGGACTGCAGATGCTGGAGATCAGAGCCGAAAATGTGTTGCTGGAAAAGCGAAGCAGGTAAGGCAGCATCCAAGGAGCAGGAGAATCGACGTTTCGGGCATAAGCCCTTCTTCAGGAAGCCGGGCTTATGCCCGAAACGTCGATTCTCCTGCTCCTTGGATGCTGCCTGACGTGCTGCGCTTTTCCAACAACACATTTTCAGCAAAGATCATAGAATCCCTACACTGCAGAGAGAGACCATTTGGCCCACTGACTTCGCATCGACCCTCCACAACCCAGGCCCTGGTCATGACACGGGCTGCTTCAGGCACAGCCAACTCCATTTTCACCTGTAGCTCCATGGTAAGCTTGTCTTTCTCCCTGCCTCACAATTATTCATCCCTTTGTCTGCCAGACTGCTCTTCTCTCTCTTTCTGGGCTCCATCTATTGGAGGAGTGGGACACAAGTAAGTTGTTCACTCTTACTGGTTCCCTTCAGGCGAGTTTCAGGTCTAGTCTGGTTGACCATCTCCTCACGAATTGACGAATTTGGTCCCTAGTGTTGCTGCTGCGAATCTGATGCTCCCCAGTCAGAATCTGTTCTCCGTCCTTGCCATTTGAAGCACGTCTTTGAGGTGGTGTTTAAAGGGCAATCAACATTTAGGAGTGAAGTGATGTAATAATCAGCAAAAACAACCTAGACCATGTCTGTCCTGCTACCAGTTGTTAGAAAGAAGTACTTTACTATGTTCAGTGGAAAATTTCAGTAGCAGCTGGTGAGCGTTGGGGTGTGGGTGATAGTCACTGTCAAGCAGAGGGAGATGGAGCTGTGATTGTGAAGGTTTTATGGAATCCTAGAGGTCTACAGCATGGAAACAGGCTTTTCGGCCTAATTGGACGATGCCACTCAGTTTTCACCGTTAAATAGTTCCATTTGCCTGTGTTTGGCCCATATATCCCCCCAGTTGTCCCTCACTCCCAGAAAATATGGATAAAGAGGACTCAGTAATAGCAGTGCCACTGAATTTCATGTTAAAATGGTGAAACTTAACAATAAATCTCTAAACAGAAAGTAATCCTTCATGTCGAGGAAACAGCAGTAATGAGGTGAGGTCATGTAATGCACATGGGCAGGACAAACAAGACAAGGAAATACACGATGAACAAAAGGACCCTGGGAAGCATTGACAATTAGAGAGATTTGGGGTGAATGTACACCAGTCTCTGAAGGTAGATAAAGAATGGAGATAATATACTTGCTTTTATTAGCCTGACATCTTGTTTCTGTCCTTGGGATTTTCACTTGCGATCTCTTCCTCCCTTGAACTCTCTTTCTCTCCTTCCCTCCCTCTGACTGTCACTATCTCATTCTCTGTCTGTTGGTTCTTCTCTTTTTCTCTCAATGCATTTTTTCTCCCTCTTTCTCCCTGGGCCCTCTGCTCTGTCCCAGTGGCAGGGAAGGGGGATTGGGAAGATTTGGACTTAGTGCCACAAATTGCTGTACAGTTAATGCAGTAGGATACACATGTCCCCTGTCTCTCCCAGGTTTTACCCTCACTGTTGTCCAAACCGGGCCAGGGGGTGGAGGGATGAGTGTGTGATTGGTTGGCTGCAGAATGGAATCTTGCTGTGCATTACAGCAGTCAAAAGACCAGTTAGTCTCTGAACATACTCACCATGTCCTTCAGCCCAGGGGTTGTGAGTCTGCGAGGGGAGGTGGAGTAGCCATGCCCCTGAGTTCTTGAGCGGAGGAATGGGAAGCAAGGAGGTGGTGAGAGAGAGCCAGGGACAGGGGGAATGTTTGATGGGGCTTGAGGGGGGAAGGGGCTGTTGTCGGAGAGAGAGAGATGGAGGGGTGAGAGGACAAAGAGACACAGTATGAGACAGGGCGGAAGAGCGGTCTCCCCAGGTAGGGGAGTAATAATGCCATTCGGGGCAAGGCCTGAGTAGCTGGACAGCACCAGGATCATTTAATGTGGGGTGTGGGGGGGAGGATGGGGGATTGTTGGTGGTTCTGGTGGTAGGGAGGCACGATGGGCTGAAAGGATTATCTATGTGATGTGAAGCTTCCATAATTCTGGGACTGGGATCTTGCTGTGCACAAAAGCAGTCAGTTACAGGCCAGTTAGTCCAGACAAACTCATTCATCTCTGCGCTAGGGAGTGGGGCTCAGCATGATATGGGGGACAGCAAAATATTTGTGAGGGTACACATTTGGTGAGGAGTATATTTGGGAGGGCAAAATAATTGGGAAAGGGCAAACATTTGGGAGGGGAGTAAACTGGGAACAGAATAGGGGGATGCAATATTGTGTGGGCACTTTCAGATCTAAGAGAAAAAGACACGGTGAGAGAGAATGAGAGAGAAAGAGACAGAGGGAGTAAGTGACAGAGAGAAGAGAGGAAGAGTGGGGATGAAGAAACAAGAACAGACAGAGAATAGAGAGATCGAGGAGGAGAGCAAGCGAAGAACAGAGACAGAAAGTGCTAGAGAATCTCAGAGAGGGAGAGAGAGAGAGAGAAGGGCAGAGGGAGAGATAGGGAAGAGAGAGAGAGAAAGAGAAAGATGGAGACAGAGAGAAAGAGAAGGACAGTGAGAGGGAGATAGAAAGAGGGAGGCAGACAAAAGGACAGAGAGAGAGAGAAGAGGAAAAGTCAGACAGGGACAAACAGAAGTTAAGACATGGACAGACTGAAGTGGTGATACTCATATTCCAGTTAGTCCCAGCTCTCTTGATGGTTCCTCACATTCCCTCTCTCCCATGAGGTTTGCTTCAGACTGAGAATGTATCAGTGTGTTGTATATTTGTGAGTAATCTCTGTGTCTGTGTCTCTGTCCAATGGAGTGTCTTTTGTTTTGGGGATTAATTCCCTCTTTCTCTCTCTCTTGTGTTTACAATGATACCCTCTGCTGAACACCCCATGCCATTGCACAAGCATCAACAGCATTTTCTTCGAGTGAACTTTTTTGGAATTGAAGTAACAGGTTGTTATTCCATCAAAAAGTCTGATCCACTGCATTATTCCCTTGATGTAAAACATGCTGTGCCAGCAGCTGCCCTGACATATACAATGTACTGGGGGAATGTTCAGCTCAGTGTTGTTGTTACTGCAAACATTTATAAACTTTCAATTGTTAGCTGGCAACAACAAGTCCCTTCAATACTACCTTACTCCCACCCTGATATACTTTCCAACCATCAATGACCACAAAGTAGTCTGGGGTTATTCAGCACCTAAGTGTGATCTTCAATAAATCACCTCAATTTCACACAGTGATTCAAACAACATGAAAAATGACAAATAAAAACTGAAAGAACTACGGATGTTGTAAATCAAAAACAAAAACAAAAGTTGCTGGAAAAGCTCAGCAGGTCTGGCAGCATTGGTGGAGAGAAATCAGAGGTGATATTTCAATTTAAGTGGCCCTACCTCAGAACTGTCATCCAAACAGGAGCTGAACATACTAAACTGCCCTATGTGAGGTCAGTTCCCTGAATAGCCATCCCCAACCAGCAAAGGTTCGAGTCATGAACAACTACCCATAAAGTGAACACAGGCGAGCAGTCATTCCCACTCACCTCCGTTTCAACCACCCAGAATGCAAGGAAGATGCAATAAAAATTCTAAGAAGTAAATTGGCTAAAATTGCCCAGCAAGATCTTGAACGGACTTGTACTACAGCAATTATAACAGGTGGAATTTATATATCTATATAAATCTGCCTCTGTGGTGTGAATCACCATCACTGCTTGGACAGACATCCCATGTGACAATCGGTGCAATGATGTCCCACACCATGATGCAAAGAGCATCTTGTAAATCACAGTTGACAGATGATTCATATTCTTTTAGCAGTGTGCTGCTGATGGACTATGAATCAACTGATGATCCATTTACAGTTTCCAACTCACGAGTCTCTCAATGTTGAATTTCAGTTCAACTGGAGGGCACAACAGAGAGAAAGCACTGCAGATGCTGGAGATTAAAATTAAAGAGTGTGGTGCTGGAAAAGCACAGGTCAGGCAGCCTCCGAGGAGCAGGAGAATCAACATTTTGAGCATTAGCTCTTCATCAGGAATACACAATAGCAGCACCGACTTTCACTCTGTCAGGCCAAATGTTCTTGATCCTAATTGGAGCCTTGGAGCAGCACAAAAATATCAAATATCCTAAATCACACGTCATTCACCATAAACCAACTTGGCTTTCATCTGTGAAAAATCCTTTTGGACCAACCAATTTCCACAGTGGTGAGGCCTCTGGACCAGGTCCAATAACAGAGATTTCACAAAGTTGATGGAGTACTGCATCAAGGTGTAACACTATGGCCTCACAGTGAATTGGTCTAAAAATATATCCGGGCACTTATCTGTAAAATGTCAGTGCCAACAAAATAATAATAGCAATAATAAATACTTACGCAAATTAATAGCCTAAAATGAAATAACAATCCCAAGCAAATGTACATGGGAGTATCTTCACATAGACCATTATCGTTTGGGGAACATCAAAGGATAACAGCAACAAAGGGCAAGATGGGAAACGTCCTGTTTGACAAAGTTGTTTGATCCTCTGTGGGACAGCTGCTACCACAACACTCCAGATCTCAGTGTTTGTCCTGTTAAACTGTGCACTACAGCACTATGCCTCTTTCTACAAATAGCATAACTCACACGTCTTTTTGACAAACAAATAATTCAACAATACACATCATAAATGGAACCCTGTGCTTAACACCGCTCCCAGTGAGCTGTCCTCACAAATACTGTGTCTCCACAGATCCACTGATTGATGAAAATACACAGATAGTCAATGCCATCCGTGCTCACCATCAGTTATCACTCCATAATGACTTGCTAAACTCACCTTTTGCTAATATTGTACCTGGGCTCCCATTTGGAGCAAGCTGCCTGAGCAAGATCCACTAACAACATCTCTTTCCATCAAGGAATGGGAAACACCAGGTGTCACTGAGAAGTGGGTCATTACAAAACCCATCTGAGAAATAGCAGGCTTTAAACTACTACAGGGAAAGACCGTCTTGCTGAACACTTTCTTGACCAGATAGGGTCAGTGCTCAGCTAAATTCCATCAATGTGGCCTCAGTGTATACACATTCTGTACAGCATAGAGAAACCCACAATACTGCATATTACTGAGGAGCCTCCAATCTGACAAACTATTCACTTTAAACTCAGTTAGTGAGCACACTGTCATCTGGCATATCAGGCGTACAGTGGAAATGTAGAGATTTATATAACTTAAGTTGTTACAAGATTTATCAGGCACACTAACAATGTGAAGGAAGACGTAGCATACTTTCAAGATAATTAGCCTTGGAAAGTACATGTTGTTGTTTGTGAAATAACCTCTCCCTTCCTGCTGCTGGCAATGTCTCAGAATTGGAGAATTATCTCAAAATTGAAAAAGAGACAGTTTCAGAGACTATTTTATCTTGTCTGGTATCTCATTATTTTTAAAATCATTGAATGACAGCAGGTACAAATATCATTGAGATTTATGTTTGTACTTCAATACTCCAAAGACTAGATTAATCTGATCCTATTAGGTCTCAAATGCTAATTCCAACTTGTATTCAAACACCAAGACTTGCATGATTTCACCCACTATCAGTCCCAGCAATATTGAAATATCTTTCAATATTCCTTTCAGTGATGACCTTCATTTTGCTGAGGCTAGTCAGCCAATCAATACCTCACATTGTAGAACACCTTGAAAGCTGTTTTAATAAATACTGTTATCCCACTGCTTTTCTTGTTAATTCAGTTTTGCAACCCATTTAGGAAATTCCATCTGTGAATGAGCACTCTGGTACAGAACCAAAAGCTGATGCTGACTACAACAACTGCTAGAACTCACTAGGTAATACTTTCTTAAAACAAATACAAAGAAAAAGAGGAACAAATTCAGATCCTTATCCTCAGAATTTTCAAATGACAGAATAACATCGAACAGAAGAGGCCCTTTGGATCATCATGTTTGTCCCACCAAAATTACACTAAATCTACATCAGTCCCATTTTCCAGCACTTGGCCCATAGCCTTGAATGTTATGACATTTCAAGTGCTCTTCCAAGTACTTTTCTGAGGTTTCCGATTTCAATTTCAGGCCCCTTACCAACTTCTAGGTCCCCTCTAAACGTCCTGCCTTTCAGCTTAAAATTATACCACCCTATTATAGGCCCTTTGAGTAAGGGGAACAACTGCTTTCTACTCACCCTGTCTATGGTCTTCATAGCTACTCCGATCTCTGTTCTTCGTGAAGCAACCAGAGCTTATCCAGCCTCCCTCTTCACAGCTACATTGCTACACCGAAGCAACATTCTGCTGAACCTCCTTTGCACTCCCTCCAATGCAAACACATCCTTCCCATGCTGCGGTGACCAGAACGACACACAATCGTCCAACTATGGCCTAAACAAAGTCCAACAGCACTTCCCTGCTCTTATAATCTATGTCTTGACTAGTAAAGGCACATATCCTGTCCGCCTTCTTAACTACCCTCGTAGCCAGTCCTGCCTATTCAGAGATCTGTTAACAAGCACCTTAAGATCTTCTGGTTGCTTTATGCAGCCTGGTGTCCTCCCATTCACTGAGTACTGCCTTGTTTTACAACTTCTGGCAAAATGTATCACGTCAGGGTTTATCAGGATTAAATTTTATCTGCCTGTTTGACCAATCTACCTATTTTTGTTTGTCGCGTAAGAATATTTTCCTCACTGCCAAACACCCAGTCAATATTTGTGTCATCACAAACTTACTTAGTATCCCCAACCACCGCCACCCCCCAACAACACATTCACCCATATACATGAACACACACACACATGCAGACATACACACACACTCACACTTTATTATCATTTACGAATATCACAAACAATGAAAGATCCAAAATTGATCCCACTGGATACCAGTCTCCAATTACACTAACAGCCTTCTTTCAGCTTTGCCTCTGCTTCCTCTGACTGAGTCAATTTGCTAATTTATTCTGAATTTCATGTGTTTTTACTTTAGTTGTCAATCTCCTATGTGTGGCTTTGGGACAGTTCAGTGACCCAGTGCTTAGCACTGCTGCCTCACAGCACCAGGGCCCTCGGTTCGATTCCAGACTTGGGTGACTGTCTGTGTGGAGTTTACACATTCTCCCTGTGTCTGTGCGGGTTTCCTCTGGGTGCTTGTTTTCCTCCCACAGTTCAAAGGTGTGCAGGTTAGGTGAATTGGCCAAGCTAAATTGCCCACAGAGATAGGTGCATTAGGCAGGGGTAAAGGTAGGGGAATGGGTCTGGGTGGGTTAATCTTTGGAGGGTGAGTGTGGACTTGTTGGCCTGCATGGCCTGTTTCTATACTGTAGGGAATTGAATATAATCTTGTCAAAGGCTTTGCTAAGATCCATACAAACTACATCAATTGCTCTACTCTCATCCAAAGACCTGGTCACTTCCTCGAAAAATTTCACCACACTTGTGATGCATTTTGTCCCTCTGACAAAACCACACTAACAAAAAAGAACAAAGAAAATTACAGCACAGGAACAGGCCTTTCAGCCCTCCAAGCCTCTGCTGACCCGGATCCTCAATTAAAATCCGTCGCCTATTTTCCAATGATCTGTATCCCTCTGTCCCCTGGCCATTCATGTAGTTGTCTAGATACATCTTAAACGATGCCATCATGTCCATCTCTACCTCCTCCCTGCGTCAAGAACTTTCCACGAATATTTCCCTTAACCCTTTCCCATCTCACCTTGAACTTGTGATCCCTAGTAATTAAGTCCCCCACCTGGTAAAAAAAAGCTTCTTGCTATCCACCCTGTTTATACCTCTCATGGTTTTGTCGACTTCAGTCAGGATACCCCCCTCAGACTCCATCTTTTTAATGAAAATAATCTTATTCTACTCAACCTCTCTTAATAGCTAGCACCCTCCATACCAGGCAACATCCTGGTGAATCTCCTCTGCACCCTCTCCAAAGCATCCACATCCTTCTGGTAATGTAGCAACCAAAACTGTATGCTGTATTCCAAATGTGGCCAAACCAAAGTCCTATACAACTGTAACATGACCTGACAAATCTTGTACTCGATACCCCGTCCGATGTAGGAAAGCATGCCGTATGCCTTCTTGACCACTCTATTGACCTGCATTGCCACCTTCAGGGAAATATGGGCCTGACCACGCAGATCTCTCCGTATGTCAATTTCCCCAGGGCTTAAGTCCAAAGATGTGCAGGTTAGGTGAACTGACCTTGCTAAATTACCCATCGTATTCGGGGATATGTAAGCAAGGTGCATTAGATAGGGGAAGTCTAGACTAATTGGTGTAGGGGACTGGGTTGGTGTGGACTTCTTGGGCCAAATGGCTTGTTTCTACACTGTAGTGATTCTAATTTACTGTATAGTTTGCTTGAGAACTGGGTCTTCCAAAATGCATCACCTCGCATTTGCCTAGACTGAACTCCATCTGCCATTTCTCTGCCCAACTCTCCAATCTATCCATATTCTGCTGCATTCTCTGACAGTCCCCTTCACTAACTGCTACTCCACCACTGGTCACAGTTCTTCATTTTGAGAAACTCCCTTCCACTATTACTCACAGCCTCCTGTTGTCCAGCCAATTCCCTATCCATCTAGCTAGTACACCCTGGATCCCATGCAACTTCACTTTCTCCATCAGCCTGCCTTGGGGAACCTTATCAAACGCCTTATTGAAGTCCACGTATGACATCTACAGCCCTTCTCTCATCAATCAACTTTGTCACTTCCTCAAATAATTCTGTTAAGTTGGTATTATCTCAGAGAATAGGTAAGGGAGATCTAGTGGACGTGGGTACTTGGATTTTCAGAAATCTTTTGACAAAGCCCCACATAAAAGGTTAGTTTGCAACATCAAAGCAAATGGGATCAGGATAACATACTGACTTGAATTGAGAATTCATAGCAAACAGACCGTGTATTGTTTGGTGTGGAAGGTAATGACATTGGGTAGTATAAAGATCAATGCTTGGGTTCCAGTTATTCGCAATAGCCTTCGTGAGTTATTTTTCATTCATGCGTTGTATATACTGGGTTCTCTAGACTACTCTCCGATATTTTGTTTATTTATTAATTGGATAATTAATATGACCGGATACTTCATAATTTCTTT
Source organism: Chiloscyllium plagiosum (assembly GCF_037043375.1). NCBI lineage: Eukaryota > Metazoa > Chordata > Chondrichthyes > Orectolobiformes > Hemiscylliidae > Chiloscyllium > Chiloscyllium plagiosum. The sequence goes on along the minus strand of NW_028270167.1, from coordinate 103,828,586 downwards.
GACTTGCAGTCTGAATTTGAACTGAGTGTTTATGCAGCAATTTAAATTCACCAGTGAAACGCCAACCATTGCAAATATAAATTCTGAACTGTTGTAATGTCTCAGGTATGTTCCCCGAATGTTATAATAAAAGAATTCTATCATTCTTGCACCGACCACAGAATGATGAAAGTGTCGGATAACGACAAAAGTAAAATCACAGACTTTCTTCTGCTTTCCACCTCTGGGTCACCGGGATTCTCTCCTTTGCTATGGCCCTTCAGTCTCTGATGGGCCCGACTTGTCACAAAAATATGTCTCACTGTCAGTACTGAGTGACAGAATTAAAGTGTATGGAACCAAGGGCATTAAAACCCAATCAAAACAGTCAAATCCCACCCAACCGGCACAGAAAAATAATTCTGCTTTGGATAACAGAAACAATTGGCAATTACCCCTGTCAGTTCGTATCTATAGTAGAAGTGGATGTTTTTAAAAATAGACCAGAATGCATGTTATTCAGAGGACGACAGCTGCATTTTTCTTGGCACAATACTGTGTATCCACGTTCTGGAAACAGATGACAATTACATCGATCAAAGGAGGAGGTAACTGTCAACCAGACAGAACAGTTTTTGGCTGAATGAATCAGAACGTTGTGTACACTACACATAGTGGTGAGATCCAGGAAAGACAGGGGAAATTAATACATTTAATCTGCCACAGAATAACCTCTGTGATTATAATAAATAGATCTGCCGTCACCACAACCATGAGGTAACGGCTGGTGCAGGTTGAGAGGCTCCACTTTCCCCTCCCACTCTGCCGAGGATATGGAGGTGCTGGGCCTCCTCCACCGCCGCTCCCTCACCACCAGACGCATGGAAGATGAACGCCTCATCTTCCGCCTCGGAACACTTCAACCCCAGGGCATCAATGTGGATTTCAACAGCTTCCTCATTTCCCCTTCCCCCACCTCATCCTAGTTTCTAACCTCCAGCAACACGATCCCCTTGACTTGTCCGACCTGCCCAGCTCCTTTTCCACCTATCCACTCCACCCTCTCCTCCCTGACCTATTACCTTCATCTCCTCCCCCACTTACCTATTGTACTCTATGATACTCTATCCCCACCCCCACCCTCCTCTAGCTTATCTCTCCACGCTTCAGGCTCTCTGCCTTTATTTCTGATGAAGGGCTTTTGCCCGAAACGTCGATTTCGAAGCTTTTCGGATGCTGCCTGAATTGCTGTGCTCTTCCAGCACCACTGATCCAGAATCTGGTTTCCAGCATCTGCAGTCATTGCTTTTACCTCCACTTTCCTTTGGCCAGTATCATAATTCCGAGTAAACAGGTCCTTCTCCTGTTTAAGATACCCCTTAAAATTCATGTCTTTGAATAAGTTATTGTCATCTAACATAATTTAGACAATAGGTGCAGGAGTACGCCATTCTGCCCTTCGAGCCAGCACCACCATTCATTATGATCATGGCTGATTATCCTCAATCAGTATCCTGTTCCTGCCTTATCCCCAAAACCCTTGATTCCACTATCCTCTATCCAACTCTTTCTTGAAAGTATCCAGAGACTTGGCTTCCACAGTCTTCTGGGCAGAGCATTCCACACACCCACCACTCTCTGGGTGAAGACGTTTCTCTTCAACTCTTTTCCAAATGGCCTACCCATTATTTTTAAGCTGTGTCCTCTGGTTCGGGACTCACCCATCAGCGGAAACATGCTTCCTGCCTCCAGAGTGTCCAATCCTTTAATAATCTTATACGTCTCAATCAGATCCCCTCTCAGCCTTCTAAACTCAAGGGTATACAAGCCCAGTCGCTCAAACCTTTCAAGTAAGATAGTCCCACCATTCCGGGAATTGACCTCGTGAATCCAAGCTGCACTCCCTCAATAGCCAGAATATCTTTCCTCAAATTTGGAGACCAAAACTGCACACAATATTCCAGGTGCGGTCTCACCAGGGCCCTGTACAGCTGCAGAAGAACCTCTTTACTTCTATACTCAATCCTTCGTTATGAAGGCCAGCAAGCTATTAGCTTTCTTAACTGCCTGCTGTACCTGCATGCTTGATGAGTCAAAATTAACTTCATTTAATTTGTCATGATAAAAGTGGGTACATCAGCATCAGGCCAGGATGGACTGAATGGAAACAGACCAAGTAAAGTATTGCTGAAAATACATTTGCAATCAAAAGACACAGATTTTAAAAAAGTATGTGATTTAATCTTTATAATGGATCATGTTGTCCTCTAAATTCTCGAATTTGCATTCTCACCTATTTACCTGTATTCAAAATGTTCCATGTTCATCATTAATTTATTTGCTTTCTTGGACAGGTGTGAATCACATTTTATAAAATCTCTATGGAAGTGTTAGCGGTTCTGTTGTGATGTAAATGTTACCAGCTGGTGTGATCGTGAAAGAAATGACCGATTTCATAGAATTAAGTAAAATGAAATGCAGGTAAGAATGCCCGAAACAACAGTAAGTTTGACAATTGGGAACAATCCTGTGCACATCTTTGAACTGTGGGAGGAAACCCACGCAGACATGGGGAGAATGTGCAAACTCCACTCAGTCGCCTGAGGTGAGAATTGAACCCAGGTCTCTGGCGCTGAGAGGCAGCAGTGCTAACCACTGTGCCACCGTGCTGCCCACCAATTGTGCAAACATATCCATTTTTGACTTCATGATAGAGGGATGGTCATTGATGAAACAGCTGATGATAACTGGGCCAAAGTTCATGAGGAACCTTTGCAGTGATGTCCTGGAGCCTGGATAACTGACATCTATCTTCCTTTATGCTCAATATGACTTCAACCCTGACTCCCTTTTACTCCACTTTGCTAGGACTCCTGGATGCCACACTAGATCAAATGCTGTTGTGAGTCAAGGACTGTTACTCTCACTTCACCTCTGGAGTTCAGCTCTCTTTCTAATGTTTGAACCAGCCAGCAGATGCTGCTTGATAGCACAGTCGATGACATCTTCCATCACTTTACTAATGATCAAGAGTAGACTGATGGCGTGGTGACTGGCTAAACTAATTTTTTTTGTTTTTTGGTACAAGACACTCTTGGGCAAGTTTCCACCATGTCAGGTAGACCCCACCTTAGCAGCTGTACTGGAACAGCTCAACTCGGAATGCAGCAAGTTCTGAATTCTTCATACTTCATCAAAAGCCCAACCTTACACAGCATAATTGTCAAAGTACTTTTACCTCATTTGTCTTCCACCATCATCTCAATGAACAACATTAATTTTAAGATTGTTCTTTAGCAGTTTTTATTTATATATTTATATCCCAAAAATGATCCAATTAAAACTGACATCTCAGAATGTTTCAATTTTAGTACTATCAGCCACGTAATCTCAAACCATACTAGGAAAACTACAATTATCCTGGAGCTTGATGCTTAAGTTTGCAGGTCGCACTCATTACTCTGTTGTTGGTCTTGCCTCAACATAGTGCCATCGGGGAAAAGCTGTCTGTTCATCATATTTTCTGTTGATCCACTTATTTAACTCACATTTATGACATATTGGGGGTTTCCACAAGATTAGTGTACATAACAATCTACATAAGAAAAAGGTCAAAGTCTTGACCAACGGAAGAGCCCAAATACAACGCACATGGTGACCATTTAGCAAAAGAGCTTCTTTTGATATTGTTCATCCTTTAGCAGCAAGAAGCCTCTGGCCTCCACTCAGATTTCTATTGCAGACAAAATGACAGCAATTTTATGGGTATCAGATGTAGACGATATTAAGATCGCGAGGACCAAATATTAATCATGGCAAGCCATTTAGCTGTCCAAGAACTAGCACCTTAAGAGATAAGGAAAGAAAACTGAGAAGGTGCAGTTAGAGGTGAGGAGATGTGGCAATTGGGGTGGGGGAAGAGAAAAGAGAATTGAGAAAGATGGAGAAGACCAATACAAAAGGCAAGAGCTTCGGACTAACTATGCAAGCAAGAAATCAAAAATAAATCAAACAAGTTTCAATTGTCAGATCAACGAATTCAAAAATTGAAGGTTCAAATCAAATTTCACAGTTTGAGAATATTAATTCAGTCCTTAAAAAATTAAATAGGAAATAAAATGCTGGTAAATGGTGAAGGTTCACAAAGTTAAAGATTGTCGTAAAAATCCAAGATATTAACCAAATGCCCTTTTGGGAAGGAAAGCTTCATTTGGCCCGTATGTCACAGAGAGTCCCAGGCCAATGAGATTAATATTAAATCCCCTTTAAAAAGTGGCTGACTGAATTTCTCAAGTTTAACCTACACTATTGGCTTTATTCTGAACTGCATTAATCATCTAGACAACTGAGCTAATCAATCATCACATTAATGCAGTACACATCTCATAAAAAGTAAAATGTTAGCCAATTATAAAAATATTGAATAAATCAAGTCATTTAACTTTCAAAGTTACTCAGTGAAACTAAAATACATTAATATTTTACACTTATATACATTCTCCATTCTTCTTGCTTTCAATTATCCCCTTTTATTCCTTCTTCCCCACCTTCAGTCCTTACAATTCCTCTCTGCCCCCCTTTACCATCTCCCACTTCTCAACATCACCTCCCATATCCTTCTCCCTCCCCAAATCTCCTCTTCCATTCTTCTCACACCTCCTTCCCATTACTGTAAATAACTTTCAACACTCTCTCTTTGTAAATTCACCACTGCACCTCCACCCGCCCCCCCCGCCCCCCCCCATTCTCCATCTCTCTCTTCCCTTCCACCTTTCCCATTTCTAAGTGGGAATGGAAGTAGTTTTGCAGAGTGTGAGGCACAGGAGGTAGGGGTGATATTTGTTTGGGGAGTAGATATGGAGGAGGTACTGGAGGAAGTATGGACGTGGGTGTGGTATTGGGAGGGTTGTGGGGGTATTGGAGTTATTTTTTGGGGATATTGGAGTTATTTTGGGGGTACTGGGGTGATTTTTAGGGGATATTGGAGTTATTTTGGGCGGTATTGGGGTGATTTTTGAGTATGGAGTAACTTTGGAGGGCACTGGGATAATTTGGAGGGCATATTGGGGTGATTTGAAGATATTGATGATATTTTGGGAGAGTATTGGGATGATTTGGAGGCTATTGAGGTGATTTTTGGGGGGTATTGGCGTGATTTTGGCAGAGTATTGGGGCAATTTGGGGGATATTGGAGTGATCTGAAGTGTTGAGGCAATTTGGGGGGAATATTGGGGCAATTTAGGGTATATTCCAGGGAGTATTGTGATGGTTTTGGTGAGTATTAAGCGATTTGGTGAAATATTGGGGTGAGTACTGGCATGATTCTGGAGAGGATTGGTGTAACTTTGGGCGAGTATTGGGTAAATTGGGGACATTGAAGTGATTTGGGGGAGTATTGGAGCGATATTGGGATAATGCTTGGGGATACTGGAGTGATTTGGGGAAAGTTTGGGGTGTGTTGGTGAGATTTTGGGGAGATAGTGAAATGATTTTGAGTGAATATGTGGGGGGGGGTGGTGAAGGTCCTCACCTCCTGATTTTCTTTCGACGCCTCCGGCCCGCGCCGCCTCACACTTTGGCGCCTACCGCCGCCACCCACTCCCCCCACGCTTCCAATATCGGTCCCGCCGCCGACACCCAAACCTCTCCAATCGCATCCGCGTTGAATCTCGAAGTAGCCGGCAGTATATTTCGGGGCCGGGGAGGGGTGAAGAAGTAGGACTGAGGGTGAGACACTAGGGGCGATGGTGGGGTGACCAATTAAAGACGTCGACAAATGGCGGAAGGTTATCGCTTTCTCCTCGCGGTGGAAGCGTCACGCGGCCAAGCCTCTCCATTATCACATCAAAAGGAGGGGGGGAGGGGGATGGAAACGACGTCTTCACATATTGCAGCACGTAATGTGAAGGAGTTAATTCTTTATGAGGTGCCAACGTTGGATCTAACAGTTTCTTCCCCGATTGCAGATGTATTCGAAGCGCATGCTGGATTGAACAGCGGGATAATTGAAAAGAGACGTACTTGATTCTCCCCTCCTCCTGAGTCCGTGAATGGTCTGAGCCTTCCTGTTATGTTGGCACTGACATTTTGGAGATAAATCTCCTGGATATATTTTCAGACCAATTCACTGTGAAGCCGTAGTGTTACACCGTGCACTGCAATACTCCGTCAACTTTGTGAAATCTATGTTATTGTACCTGGTCCAAAAAGGTAGAGCTTGGTTAGTAAAACAGGATTTTTTTGCTGACGAAAGACAAGTTGGTTTGCATGATTTAGGTTATTTGATACTGTTGTACTGCTCTGAGGCTCCAATCATGACCCAGAGCATACGGCCCTCAGTGAAAGTCAGTCCTGTCATTGTCCCCTCCATTTGGCCTGATGTTCAGATTGAGGGACTGAGTAAATTGGATACTATGTCAGGGTCACCATCAGCAGAGAACTACAAAAAGAATATGAATAATCTTTCAACCCTGGTATAGAATAATGGCCTTTGTGTAGGACAGCAATGCAGTGATTATAACACAGGATGTCTGTACAAATAGTGATTGCGGTTTCCAGGCGAGGTGGTTTACTGGAGGTCATATTAAGTTGCTGAGTAACCCCAGACTGTTTTGTGACTATTAAGAGAGAAAAAGTATTTTAAAAGTACGAATAAGGTAAAATTGAAGGGACTTACTGTTGCCAGCCAGGACATGGAAGTTTATAAATGTTTGCAGTAACGATAACATGGTGCTGAACATTCCCACAGAACATTGTATATGTCAGGGCGGCTGCATCATCACTGATAGCTGGGACATATCTGGCACATCAGGGGAGTAACCCAGTGGATCAAACTCTTTGATGCAATAACGTACCATTTCTTCAACTCCAAAATAGTTCACTTGAAGGAAAGTGCAGTTGATGTAATGCTGGGTGGCAAGATATCCAATAAATTCCATGTGGTACCTGATAAGGCTGTGTAGGATTCTGAGAATGTTTATTCCTGCCATGATACCAGACGTTAGTACAATACAAAAGACTGAGTCTTCTGGGGCACTAGCATTCTATCATGGGCTCTCTTGGATTTTTTTATTCTTTCAAGTTTAGGCTTTACTTCCCCAGATGAACCACTTGATATCAGGTGCTGCCTGAACACTGACCCATTTCTGTGCATGACAGTTACATTTAACCATTGACTTACTGGACATTGGTTGGGAGCAGTATGATTTCTTGATGTGTGATATCAATGTATGTAGTTAACATTTCCAAACAAACTCTGTGGTATAATTCCTCAAGTGAGGTAAAAGAGAACTTTTTCTCAGTAGCTCACAGGCACTCTGCATTTTTCCAGTGCTTTACTGGAAAGTTGTGTACTGTTGATCTGAATCTCCAGGAATTACTCTGAGTGAAGGTATTACTGATCACAGAATTATACTGAACGGGGATCACGAACCTTAAGCTGGACCCATGATTGCTGTGGACTAATGTTGTTGGGAGGATTTGTCCTTGTAGTTTTATACAGAGTATGGGTAATTGCTTGAATAGAAACTTCTGACCCAGTACTCTTGCTTTTCTGTGGTTTCTGTCAGTGCAGCATTGTAGTAAGTGTGGAGCACTAACAGGATACCATCCATAACTCCACTTGCAAGTTTTGTTTTTCTGTGATACCTTTTATTGTAGAACTCTATTGCATGTGGGTCAATAGCCTGAAGAGAATACTCTGTTCCACTGGCAATGTGATTCAGTCAGCATCTTTCAATTAGAATGTTACTGAGTGTGGGTTCCTGGCCAAAGAGGAACAACTAACTCCAGTGTCCAAGTGTTACTGTGGGCTTCTCTCAAAGTAAAATTATGCTGAATGGAGGTTATAAATTGGAGAAGAGCAACTTAATCCAATGGTCCTGTGCAAGGAGGAGTATCTCTGACTATAGAATTTAACTGCTTTTGGAAATCTAAATGAATCTGACCACAGTGGTATCTAGAACCGTGAGGATTTGAACCATGCAGTGCTTCATTTATATTACACTCCTGTTCTGTCCACTCATGGAGCTGTCAGTTTAGTGTGTAATTACACAATGGAATGCAACTGTGAAAATCTTTGCAGTGGGTTGAATGTGTTTCGTGCTAGGTTTACATAATGTCCCATTGGAGATGAACTGATGTGATGATTTTCATAAAAGGAAAATGGCAAAGTAACAATGTTAACTTGATCAAATGCCCCATAAACATATTATGTTTGCTGAAATAGTTGGGGTTGGTTAATCTTCCAGCAAGATTAGGCCAAGTTGTGGGACATGTCTCCACTAATTTATTATCTGTATATGAATCAGGATGAATATTGAACGGGAAATGTTGACACAATTTCACATCTGTATCTGATTAGATTAGAATTAATAATTTTTATATCTGTAATATATAATTTTTCCACTGTTAACATTCCAGAGATTGCTGCCCTTCACTTTGTGATGTGTGTCCTCCTTGTGAGGAAGAGATTTTGGTGAAGAACATGCATCAATCAATTGTAAGGCAATATCTAATTTAATAAAAAAGAAATAAAAATGTTTGTTTCAATGAATTACTAACTTCAATACCTACAATATGAGTATGGTTAATAATTGAGTTGGAGAGCATTTAATAGAATTAACAGGACAGAATACAGAACAGTTAACATGGTGCTTTAATATACCAAGCTAGCCTCTCCCATTCCAAGTTGTTCAAGCCCTGAGTCAGTATTCTATGTTAATGTTCTCCAGTTGTAGTCTCTCCCAATGGTGGAAATATCATTTCCATATTTGCATTGAAAACTCTTTTAAAGTTTCATGCCCCACATTTGGGCTTTACTCAGCTCTCTGCAAGTCAAATTCAAGAGTCAGAGATACATACCTCTTTTTGGATGTGGTAAGTTAAATATAGAAAAGCATAGTTATTTTGTCTTTAGTATAATGATTTGATTCTGGCTACCATCTATGTGCTCTATGTCACTAACTCAGCTCACATATCCAATTTCTAGAATTGTGAGCATTTCTCTTTTTGCGCGATAATAACAAATATTCCGACTCTGGCGGGAGCCAAAAATCTATCACACATTTCTCGTTTTTGTCTCACAGCCTCTGACCTTCCAACGCACGATAAATTAACTCTTAATTGTGACAAACTCAGGATTGTTTGACTTACATTTACAGAAGGATTGATTATTTGTTCCCCAATCAGTTGCACCTATTTATACAGTTACATTTAATTCTTGAGAAGAAATGTTTGGCTCTTAAAAATATAAATTACAAACACATACTCCACAATAAGGATCTCTGGAAAAAAAAAGTTGACTCAGTGAGATTACAACTCTCTTTGGTGTCATCCTGATTACAGATGAAGGTGGTTTTGGCTCTTGGAGGTCAATCATCTCAGCCATCATACATCTCTGCAAGACTTTCTCAGGGTCATATTCTAGGCCCCAAAATCTGCAGCTTCCTCATTACTGCCCTTCCCTTCATCATCATTTCATTAATAGAGATGTTTGCTCATGATTGCACAATGTTCAGCACAAATTACTCCTGAGATAATGAAAACATATGTGTCTATATACAGGGAGATAACATCTAGCTTGGGCTGATCATTGATAAATAACATTCACATTCGACCAGTTAATGACCATCTCAAAAAGAGAGGGTCGACCAATCTCCCATTGGCTCATTATGACATGACTATCACAAAATCAATATTATTAACAACCTGGACCAACAGTTGACAAGAAAATGCCCTAGTTTAGCCATACAAGCACTGTGGCTACAGAAGTATGTCAGACACTCTTATTACTGTGACAAGCTCCCTACCTACCTCTCCAATCCATGTCAACCGTCCAGAATGCATAGCTCAGGAGTGGGATAGAATGTTCTCCACGTATCTAGTTGAGTGTCTCTCAATTGCAACACTGATTGCAACACTCATGAAGCTCCACATTGTGTAGGACAAACAGCTGATTGATTGCCATGCCAATCATCACATTTAGTACTCACTCCCTTCACCATTGACCAAAATTTAATACCACCTCCAAGATGCAAAAATGTTACACTCCAAGTCGCTTTAACAGCAAACCCATGATCTTCAGCACCTGGAAGAATGTGAGCAAAAGATACATAGAAGGGTCATCACATACAAGTTCCTTCTCAAGCCAGAGTTCAGGCTGACCTGGAAATACATTGTCATTCCATCACTGTTGCTGTGTAAAAGTTCTGCAACTCTCCTTCAAAAGCATGCATGTTTCCTGCAACTCAGAATACAGGTCTTCAAAAAGGCAGATCTCCAACACCATCACAAAAGGTGAATATAGATAGGCAATGAATGGTGGCTAGCCACTAAATCTCACATTGCACTTGTACGTTTTTAAAAAATGACTATTACCAAATCTTCAGAAGGATAACTTTGAACCCAACAGGTGGGAAGTGTCTGGAGGAATGTGCATATGGCATACAGCAGGTGGAACGTCCAAAGTAAAAGAGTGGCCGCTTTGTGCTGAGGTCTTGCTGAATTTGGGGCATCAGCAATCCTAGCGGATAGTCCATGTCATATCTTATTTTGCTGAGTCTAATGAATTTCCCAAGTCTTGCTGGTCTCAAAACCAGGAGACAGATCCAATTGCCTTGGTTGTTTGTGCTGGGTAATGGATTAAGTGTTGGTGTTCTCCACTCTAGTGTACGACCCTGAATCAAGTGGAGGTTCCCTTATCTTTGAAAGTGGATCAATTCTGGAGTGATCATTGCATATTTGTGGCAATAGATCCAGTGTTGCGATATCCAATCCCAAGGAATGGTCTAAAAAGAAAGCAGACTTCTGTACTGGGGATGGAGAGTTCCATTTTCTTTTATTCATTGAAGAGATATGGGTGTTGCTGGTTAGGCCAACACTTAACAACCATCCATAATTGCACAGAGGGCAGGTAAGAGTCAACCAGATTGTCGTATGTCTGAAATCACAAGTGGCCAGACCAGTTACGGATAATAGATTATCTTCCCTAAAGGACATTCGTGAACAAGAAGCTTTTTTTTTCCCCCAGGCAATTGACAGCCATTTCATCATCATCATTAGATTTTTAAGTCCAGATTTTAAATGAAATGAAATTCCACCATCTGCCATTGTGAATGTCGAACCCAGCTCCCCAGAGAATTACCAAGGTCTCTGAATTAACAGTCTAATGATAATACCATTAGGCATTGTTTTCCCAAATCGGTAGCATTGGCCTGAATCCATAAGGATTTATGGTGGCACAGTGACAAGGTAGTTAGCACTGCTGCCTCACTGCATCAGGGACCTGGATTCCATTCCAACCTTGGATGAATGTCAGTGTGGAGTTTGAACATTCTCCCCATTTCTCCAGAGGTTTCTCCATAATGCAAAGATGTGGCCATTTTAAATTGTCCAATAGTGTCATGCTATTCCGATCAGGTGGGTTAGCCATGATAAAAAACACATCCATTGGGTTGGTGAGAAGGTCTAGGTGAGATGCTTTTTGAAGGATCACTGTAGACACAATGGGTTGAATGACTTCTTTCTGCACTGTAGGGTATCTATAATCCTACCACAGAAGCAATTCTGATGATCTCCATGGGAAATGCTGGTTAAACTACAGGGATTCCTAGCTCCAGATAGCTCTGAATCTGGGGGGGGGGGGGGGGGGGGGGGGATCCCTATTCACAAGGAGAGCGCCTATGAGAGGAGCTTGGGAGCATGAGCCTGAACATAGGTAGGAAGTTTTACTTAATCTCAGATAAAGAGTCTGATTTCTAAACTGGAGAGCTGTAATGGCCAATGCTGCATCGATTCAGATTTTATTTGAATGGGGGCCATAGTGTACAGTCTTGGACCGTTACTGGATTCTTTATCAAATGATGAAGTTCTTTTGATTGTGGTGGATATCCAACCTGGGACATGGTGGTTGGATTCACTGCTGAGTACCTTCATCGTTAAGATTGACAGGGTGTTCAATCCAATGCAAGAGGGAGGGACTCAATGCACGATTATTTGTTCAACCATACTGTGATGGGCCAGGCCAGACCCCATCAAAACATTTCAAGAAGGTAGCCCAGACCCTAACTTTTCTGGTTGTTTTCAGTAGATATTCCCAAAGTGATGCAGCTGGTCAAAACTCTTTCTGTTTTGTTTAAAACCAATTTATTTACAGTATATCACATGAAACTTAACAAGTTTAACAGAATACCTTAACCTATCTGAAAACCTAACAGACTATCACAACTCAACTTATGCCCGAAACATCGATTCTCATGCTCCTTGGATGCTGCCTGACCTGCTGCGCTTTTCCAGCAACACATTTTTCAGCTCTGATCTCCAGCATCTGCAGTCCTCACTTTCTCCAAAACAAACCAGATAAAAGCTAAGCAGGGAGAACTGGCCATTCCTCTTTCATTGTACAAGTGTGTTTTTTAAACTTAAAAGCTTCTTCAAGTAGATAAACGCAGACAAAAATGGAACCTCTGAAAAACAACTAAGGACAACCTAATCTTGTTCAAGGAGCATCATCATCACAGTATTGTGGAGGACATCCATTCCTAGACACTGTGGAGTGATTCAATGCCCTGTACTGTCATTCAAGCATGGATATACAATTCTGGAGACAATCTGAGCTGTGGAGGCTCCAAAACTGAATACAGAAATTTTTCAATCAATGTTTGTGTCAGGTGTTTGCTTGATTGATCCCAGGTGTCTTTGTGTGGATTTTGTGGCCTTATGGGAAACTTCAGCTAATCTAAATAACCGACAAAGCAGATGGAATCAATCGGTGCCAACACCAAACCAAATTGAGTGCATGACCATATTTCTATGAGCAATCTGCTGCTCATGTTCTTCTCTGCCCTTTAAAGTACTATTGATTCATTTAGAGAGAGTTTGCTGCTGTAGTTCAGATTCTTTAAACTTCATATAACATGGAATGACAATTATCTTTGTGGGATTATTTACAGTCTGGGCTTGGATATGGAGAATATTTCATCAGTAACTTTGTCTTTTTTTTTCCTTTCTCTTACAGTTAGTCTAGTGGTGATTGCATTCTTGACTTGGGGCAAGTCTAGTTTTTCTACATGCACCATTCGCTATCTGGTGGCCATGTCAATGTCTGATCTACTGTTCATTGTTGTTTATGTTATACTTTGTCAATTTCCATATTATTATTATCCACAGTGTTTCCTGGACATCACTCCTGTTTGTAGTGTTCTCTTTGTCATTTGCTGCTTGACCATTGATTGTTCTGCCTGGTTCACTGTTGCTTTTTCTTTTGATCGATTTGCCACCATTTGGTTTTCATCAGATGAAAACTAAGTATTGCACAGAGAAAACTGCAATGAGAGTTCTAGCAATAATCGGCATTTTGTTTTCTTTAAAGAACATTCCCAACTACTTTCGATATAAACCTGGAATGATCAGTAACAATGTTCCATGGTACTCTCAACCAGGCCGGTTATTTTTATGACCATCGGTGGATAGGTTTTAAATATTTTGAACATTTTTTAAACACCTTTTTTCCCATTCACATTTATTCTCTTTATCAATGTTCTGACTGTCAGACAGATCTTCGAAGCCAGTAAGATGCATAAAGGACTGAGGGGTCAAAGAAAAATAGAGCATGACCCAGAGATAGAGAGCAGAAAGCAATCTGTGATTTTACTCTTTGCCATATCTGCTAGCTTCATACTTCTCTGGTTGGTGTACATTTTATATTTCTTTCATGCTGGTTATTCTCTGAATTCCAATGCTTAATCACCTCTTTATAAAAATTGCATATATGCTGCGGAACCTTAGTTGCTGCACAAATACATTTATTTATGTGGTGACCCAGAAAAACTTCAGAGATAAGTTAATGTGTGTAGTGAAATATCCAGTTATAAATATAATTCAATTGATGAATAAATCCAACTAACTGACAGCCAACATGAGATGCACAGATAATGGATGAGGAGCCCACAAAGGATGGAATGAAAGAAGAAGGAGGAATAGCATCATGATAACATTCCTCTTGTAATGGGCAAGTGATGACTTGATCTGAAGAGCAAAATAAAAGAGAATGGAGGAGCAAAGCAGTGTAAAAGCGCTGACAGCAACGAGCAACAGTTAGTAGAAAGCTGAACAATAAAAGCAAAACCGAAACAGGAATTAGATATGCATAAAAGATACATTCATCGCAAGCAATTGTATTGTCAGTGAGTGAAGCCAATGAAAAAAAGGACTTGAGGCAAGGGTTACCATTTACTGCAGGCCAGAGGGGGAAATGCAAACACAGGCTCATCTCCATTCTTCTTTACTGATTTCTTTGATCCATTTATCTGGACAAAAGGGAGAAAAAAAAGTTTCTATTATAAAGAATAAATAATATCCTGTAAAAATTGTCTTCTGATTATTTTCAACAATAATTTACATTATTTCCATTCAAATCACTGATCTCATTTATTTCTTTCCTCAAAACAGCTGATGCATTGGTTGGGGAATCCAACACAACCAGAGCGACTTCTGGACTCCCTCTCCCTGAGGTGTAATCAGAACATTGATAAAGTTTTTCTGATTACACCTCACTTTCTCCTATTTAAGATGCTCCTTAAAATTCATGTCTTCGTATATGATTAAAAAAATCACTTTGGTCGATCACGCTGTCTAAGTTATCAGGATAAAGATCTTTTTAAGTGTGTTTCGGCATTGTGTTGTGTGTTGAAGTCTACAGTAATATTAGTATTGTGATTTGGAGATGCCGGTTTTGGACTGGGGTGTACAAAGTTAAAAATCACACAACACCAGGTTATAGTCCAACAGGTTTAATTGGAAGCACACTAGCTTTCGGAGCGACGCTCCTTCATCAGGTGATAGTTACCTGGATCATCAGGTGATCAGGACTATCACCTGATGAAGGAGCGTCGCTCCGAAAGCTAGTGTGCTTCCAATTAGTATTGTGGTGAGTGTAGCTGTATGAGAAGTAGGTGACCTGGGTTGACTCCTGGTAATCGCAAATTGAGGATTTTACATTGGGTTTTTCTATTGATCAAAGGCAAAAGGAATTTGATCAGTTTTAAAATACATATGGTTTTCATTCTAAAACTGTAAAATGCAAAGCAGCAGTAGACAAAGGCAGTCTGGATTAAACTATTTATCTACTGTTTGTCTCACAACTCTTCCCTGCCCCCTCTAATCCCACAGAGATGACTGCGGCTGTGCGGCTCAGGTACAGAAAGCTGGGATTGGTTGAACTGGGACTTGGGCAGAGAGGCACTTTGAGTGACAGACCTGGGGCTATTTCAGATAGGTTCTGGCAGCCATTATCCCTTTCGCCATGTACACTGACCAAGGGGTGTGTGTGTGTGTGGTTAGTGTTTCAATCCCATCTCTAAATCAGCCATCCTGAAGAAAACCACTGGAGCAGGGACTGTCCCTAATGGGAGAGAGGGAGTATGAGAAACCACCGAGATCTGAGATCAGCCGGAATGGTGACTATCACCTCTTTAATCTCGCCATGTCTCTCCCTGCCTCCTAGTTGTACCTCTCTGATTTTTCCTTTCTGTCACATTATCACTCTCTCTCGGTTTTCTCTCTTGCCTCTTAGAGTCATAAAGATGTACAGCACAGAAACAGACTCTTTGGTCAAACACATCCGTGCCCACCAGATATCTTAAATAAATCTGGTCCCATTTGCCAGTATTTGGCCCATATCACTCTAAACCTTTCTATCCAGATGCCTTTTAAATGCTGTCATTGTACCAGCCACCACCATTTCGTCTTGCAGCTCATTCCATACATGCACCAGCCTTTGCATTAAAAATTTGCCCCTTAGGTCCCTATTACCTTAAACCTATTCCCTCTAGTTTTGGATTCCCCAACCCAGTGAAAAGACCACGTCTATTTACCCTATCCAAGTCCGTCATGATTTTATAAACCTCCATAAGGTCATTCCTCAGCCTCTGATGCTCCAGGAAAAATAGCTCCAATGTATTCAGCCACTCCCTATAGTTCAAACCCTACAACACTAACACCATCCTTGTGCAACTTGAAAGGGTTCAGGAAAGATTTACAACATCTTTCCTACAGCAGGGAGACCAGAATTACACAAGTAATTCAAAAGTGGCCTAACCAGTGTCCTGTAAAGCCACAATATGACCTCCCAACTCTGATACTCAATGTTCTTACCAATAAAGACAAACATACCAAATGCCGTCACTATCCTGTCTACCTGCGACTCCACTTTCAAGGAACTGTGAACCTACATTCCAAGGTCTCTTTGTTCAGCAAAACTTCTCAGGACCTTCCCATCCAGTGTATATGTCCTGCTCTGATTTGCCTTTCCGAAATTCAGCATCTCACATTTATTTAAATTAAAAGCCATCTGCTACTCCTCAGTCCATTGGCCCACCTAATCAAGATCCAATTGTACTCTGACATAACCTTTTTGCTGTCTATGAAGTATCCAGTTTTGGTATCATCTACAAACTTACTATCCACACCTCTTATGTTTACACCCAAATAATTTATATAAATGACAAAAAACAGTGGACCCAGCACTGATCCATGTGGCACACTGCTGGTCATCGATCTAGTCTGAAAAGAACCCTCTACCACCACCCTCAATCTTCTTTGAGCCAGTTCTGTATCTAACTAGCTGGTTTGCCTTTCTTCTTTCTACCTTTGTCTATGTTCTTTTCCACTCTCTTCCTTTCTTCTTTCACTTTCTCTCCTCTTTTTCTTTTGTTCCATGTTTCTGTCTTTCAGTCATGAAACTGCCCCTCCTTCCAATTTTGCACCCCCTTCCAAAGTTTGGAGCCTTCCAAATTTAGCACCTCCTTCTCCATGGTCCCTGCTTAATTGCCCTCACCTGTGTAGCTCCAACTTCCCTGAACGGTCCCCTCGGTAGTTCCTCCATTACACAGCCCACTGCATGTAAAAACCCCTCTGCATCTCCATCTGTTCACAATATCCTTCCCCCATGCTGTGTCCCAGCCCCTGGGCTGGAGGACAAAGTGAGCTTGTGCATGGACTAGATGGATTTTCTTTCTCTGTGGCAGCTGTAAAGTCCATCTCTCAGGAATGTTTCTCACAACAGAAATTCTTAAATGTTACAACATGAGTTTACAGGGAAATAGAGTCTTTTGACCTTGATTCCCTCTTAAACTGGATCTACATTTCAGTTGGCCTGATATTTTGTGAGACCCTCCTAGAGCGAAGACTCACACACAACATGTGGATTATTGGAAATTCTTACGTTCATTGCTGTAGGTTTACTCAGGAGACCGAGCTGGTGTATTTCTGCACAACATTGAGAATACCAAATAGTCTATTAAACCAGAATCTTTATCCCAGATGATTTTAGCTTCCAAGTTAATTAAAGTATTGATGGTGATCACAACAAAGGCACCCACTGCCAACACTTTTTTTTTTTACACAGCAGCAAGTGAGAAGTCTCTGAGTTTGCTGTCACTGATGCAGTGAGCTAACCTAATTCCACACTATGGGACAAGCTAAGGTTCCTCATTTACAGATCATCGTCCAATGGCTGCTCTTTGCTTCCTCTTACTGAATATTTAGTGTTCATGCTCCAATTGACACATCAGCCAGAGGTTACAAAAGGACTGCAGTAATTGCTGCTCGTCTAGTGAATGTAACAGCGAAAAGCAAGAAGCTTTTTTCCTAGAATGTGGGACTCAACTGCAAGGGGTAACGAGTTCAAAGTGAGAGGAGTAAAGTTTAGGGAGGATCTGCATAGAAAGTTTTTTTAAACAGAGGGTGGTGTGTGCCTGGAATGCATTGCTAGTTGAGGTGGTAGACACGGACAGGATAGCGTCTTTTAAGATGTATCTAGACAGATAACAGTGACAAAATGGGAAGGTACCTCAAATCAACCATCTTACTCACTGAGATAGCTCCTGAGGACATTCTGCAGTCAGGAATTGTGTGAGTGCAGCTCTCAACTCTTGGCTGGTGACTTGTGGGAATGTGTAATGATGATTATGTGCGGACAGAATCATCTCTCTACATAGTTCCATCATGAATCCAGACAGGAACTGGGGGTGGGGGGTTGCAGAATATACTGGAAGAAATCTCCATTGCTAAACACAATCTTCTGCACAGAGTCCTGTGAAGGTTGTCTCACCAAGCTTCAGTAACACATCACAGGGGTTTTCAATTTCTCAGCAATGGTTTTGCAGAGTGTTGTAAATATAGTAGGAATCGAGTTGGGTTACGGTCTTGGAAACTTGCTGCTGTTCCCTGGCTCTGCGTGAGGGACCCAGTGACAGACCAAGGATCCAGCAGTTTGAAGGGTTGGGGCACATAGTGTAAAGGATCTCCTCCACTATGTATTTAAAAACAGCTGCTGCCACCATCTGATATTCAAAGCACTTGCTGAAATATTCCTTCTGTGCATCACCAATAGATCCCAGAAATTCAACCCAGCCAATGATCTCAGCCTTTTCAAATAAGTGGACTGTAGGGGAATAGCTGGTCACCTGTACTGAACATCCTGGGAGTAGCTGGTGCTAGATTAAACTGGACACAATGTCAGACACTTCACACTAGCATTCAGGATCAGTGCACACAAACTGAAGTTCTGCATTTCTCCAGTTTTCAGAAAAATCAAATCTCTCCTTCAATTCATCCAAGCCATCGCAAATAAACAGCAAATCCTCTGGGTTTTTCCAGACCTCGCTGAGAACATTCCTAAAGTGAGGATACTGATCCAGCATCAGGTTCTTCAGGTTTATTCTACAGCTAATATTCAATCTGAGAGTATATTTTCCCAGTTACCAAATCAGAAAAAGTTTTTTTTGCACCATTGGTTGAAATTAGTGGAGTTGAAATGCCCATCAGCCATGATTGAATGGCGGAGTGCACTCGATGGGCCGAATGACCTTACTTCCACTCCTATGTCTTATGGTCTTATTATTTTCCCAGTCCCTGGGTCTCCAATCATTGCTACTGTGCTTCCAGATGTGGAATTTGTTTGGGAAAAGAAAGCAGTTCATCTTCTACAGCTTTTCAATTTAGAGATGAGTGTTAACTCAATGCATCAATCAACAGTCGAGAAACTTTGCAACTTCTCCTTTATTGGGATAGTGTTCACCCATGGTATTTCACTTTGTACCTGGAATATCTCCTGGTCTTTCTGAACACCTTCGACTGAAACAGAACGGAAGTTTAGCTGTACTGTCATTACGACATTTTCATTTGAACAAACTGAAGCTGTAAAATCTGCAGCAATCAACTTGTGTGCAGCATTTGAATTTGTTATCAGGAAATACTTGAAAGTATATAGACTAGAGCAGCCCAGGGATGCAGGTATATAATTCTTTGAAATTTGTATCATATATGGACAAGGTGGATAAAAAGACACTTGGCACGCTTGCCTTCATTGTTCAGTCCATTGAGTATAGGAATTGGGAAGTCTGTTGAGGCTGAACAGGACATTGGTGAATCCTCTTCTGGAGTGTTGTGTTGAGTTCTGGTCACTCAGTTATTGGAAGAATATTATCAAGCTGGAGAGGGCTCAGAAGAGACTCACCAAGTTATTGGTGGGTATAGAAGGTTTGAGTTATGAAGAATGGTTGGTTAGGCTGACACTATTTTTCACTGGAGTGCAGAAGGTTGAAAGGTGATCTGATAGAACTTTATAAGATAGTGAGAGATTTAGATAGAGGTAATGGTAGTTGACTTTTCCCTAGGATGGAGGATTTCAAAACTTGGAGGCACATTTTTAAGGTGAGAGGAGAGAGATTTCAAAGGCAGAGGTACAATTACAACATTTAAAAGATGTTTGAATAGATACATGAATAGGAAAAAGTTAAAAACCACACAACACAGCTTTCGGAGCTAGTGCTTCCAAACAAACCTGTTGGACTATACCCTGTGTGATTTTTAACTTTGTCCACCCCAGTCCAACAATGGCACCTCCAAGTCATGAATAGGAAAGATTTGGAGAGAAAAGAGCCATGATCAGGCAGGTTGGACTCGTTTAGTTTGGGATTATGTTCAGAATGGACTGATGGATTGAAAGGTCTCTTTCTATGCTGTATGACTCTGTTTCAATAATGAACTGATTTTAATCTGTACTCAATGTGAAGACTTCAATGTTGGTGATACTTTCCCTCAGATTATTAATACTAACCACTCACCCCATAATCCAGACATTTCATTGTAAATCTACACATGGTCTGGCAACTGATAGTAGATATGAACAAGGAGAAGGAGCAGGCATTCAGTGCCTCAACCAGAGCCATCCATCGTTTACTTAGATCAGGTCGGGGTTATTCTCAGATTGTCAAGTGGGAGTCCTGAAGAGGGCCCTGCCCAAAACGTTGACTCTCTTGCTCCTCGGATGCTGCCTGACCTCTCTGTCTGGGGAAGCACAGCTAGAAGGATATGCCAAGAATCGTACATTCCTTAATTCATTCTCATGGTCACTGTGACTAGCCATCTTATGAGGCAAGTTACTATTGCTAAATGGGCACTTAGAAAACAGAAGCTTTTAACTATTGATTCCCCAATACTTTATGGTTCTAAAGTAAAGTAGTCCCATTTGGCCACTGATCTATGTCCCTTTCCAAATGACTTTTAAATGTTATAATTGTACCCACTTCCACCACTTCCTCTGGCAGTAAGAAAAATATCCCCCTCAGGTCCCTTTTAAAATCTTTCCCCTCTCACCTTAAATCTATGTATCTTGTTTTGGTCTCCCCTACCCTGGGGAAAAGACTTTGGCTATCACTTTATCAATGCCCCTTCATATTTTATAAACATCAATAAAGATCACCCCTCAACCTCTAATGTTCCAAGTTTTAAGACCCAGTTTCTCCTTATAGCTTAAACCTTCTATTTCGGTGCCATTCTGGTAAATGTATTTGCAACCTTCCAATTTAATAGCATCTTTCCTATCGTAGAATGACCCTATTTGTATGCAGTACTTCACATGTGACCTTACCATTGTCTTGTACAAGTGTACCAAGATGTCCCAACTTCTGTACTCAATGCGCTGAACAATGAAGGCAAGCATGCAAAATGTTTTCTTCACTAGCCAGCCTACCACTTCCAAGGAAATATATACTTGCAGCCCAATGTCTCTCCAATTGAAAGCAATCCACAGGGCCCTACTATTAACAATCTTGTTCTTTTCTGTGTTAAGTGAAAGAGGCAGTACCACTGTGCTGCAACAGTGCTACATTAGCAGCTGCAATTAAGTCACATACATTAAACTGCACGAGACATCTCATGCAAATTGGCTTCCCAAGTCTCACACAGTTTGAGCATAGAAATTGGAACAGTACAACACAGGAACAGGCCCTTTGGCCCACAACATTGTACCAAACATGACAAATTAAAGTAATCCCTTTTGTCTTCCCTTAGTCCATATCCATCCATCCATTCCTTGCATATTCATGTGCTTATCTGAAAGCTCCTATCATATCTGCCTTCACCACTACCACCAGCAGCACATTCCAGACTCCTACTACTTTTTAAAAAAAGACTTGCACCTCACATCTTCTTAGAACTTAACCCCTCTCACATTAAATGCATGCCCCCTAGTGTTAGACATTTGACCCTGGGAAAAAGATTCTCACTGCCAACTCACACATCTCAGTTCTGGAATTCTAATAAGTCTCCTATTGTACTCTGCTGCTCCAGAGAAAACAACCCAAGTTTTTCAAGCCTCTTATCATGCACACCTTCTAATCTAGGCAGCATCCTGGTAAACCTCTTCTGCACCCTCTCCAAAACCTCCACATTCTTCCCATCATGTGGTGACCAGAATTGAACTCAATACTCTAAGTGTGTCCTAACTAAAATCTTATATAGGTTCGACATGCAATCCTGAGTCTTGTACTCAATTCCCTGACCAATAAAGGTAAGGATACCATACACCTTCTTAACACCCTGTCTACTTTCATGGCCACTTTCAAGAAGCTATCGACTTGAACTGCAAGATCCCTCTATACATCGATATGTTCAGAGTCCTGCCATTAACTTATATTTTTCCTTAACATTTGATTTCCCAAGCAGAGCTTCTCGCAATTACCTGGATTAAACTCCATCTGCTATTTCTCTGTCCATATATGCAACTGACCTATATCCCAATATTTTTTGACAAACGCCTAACTACCTACAACTCTACCATTTTTTGTGTCATCTGCAAACATACTAATCCACCCACCTACTTTTTCATTCAAGCCGTTTATCCACATCACAAAATAGCACAGGTCGCAGTCTGGATCACTGCGGAACTCCAATAACCATGGATCTCCAGCCAGAAAAACACCCTTCCACCATTACCCTCTGCCCTCTAAGGGCCAGCCAATTCTGAATGTGAGTGACCAAGTCACTGTGGATCCTATGTATCATAATCTTCAGGATAAGCCTACCATGAGGGACTTTGTTGAAAGCTTTATTAAAATCCATGGTAGAACAGTGGATACTGTCTACCTCATCGATCACCTTTGTCATATCCTACACAAAGCCATATGGACTGTCCCCAGTTAGGCCACACTTTCCTACTGCACATACATCCTATCCCTAAGAACACTCTTAAATACCTTCCCAACCACTGATGAGAGACTCACCGGTCTGTAGTTTCCTGGATTTTCATTCTTGAACAGAGGAACAACATTAGCTGCTTGCCAGTTATCCAGGATCTCTCCAGTGGCCAGCAAGGATGCAAAGATCTTTGTCAAGGCCCCAGCAATCTACTTTCTTGCCTCTCTCAATAACCTGGGGTAGATATCATTGGGCCTGGGGACTTATCCATCTTAAAGCTCTTAAGAGACACAGCACCTCTTCTTTCTTGATCTCAAAATGCCCGAGTATATTAGCATTTTCCACATTCATCTCACTCTCCTCCATATCCTTCTCCTAGGTAAAGACCGATCCAAAGTGCTCATATCCTCTGCCTCCAAGCACAAGTTCCCTCCTTTATCCTTGAATGGTCCTACCTTCTCCCTAGACAGCTTTTGGTTTTTAATGTATGCATAGTCTGCCTTGGGATTCCCTTTAACTCTACTTGTCAAGGTCATTTCACGGCTCTTTCATGCTCTCCTCCCTGCTCGTGTACTTTCCTGCTTTCTTTATAGTCCTCACAGATGCTGGCCGGTTTAATTTCCTAAACCTTACGTATGGTTTTTTTTCCCCCTTTTGACCAAATTCATCACCTCACTCACCATGCAAGGGTCCCTTACCTTGTCATCCTTGTCCTCCCTGGAACATGGTAGTCCCAATATTGATCCCTGGGAACTCCACTCAGGAAACTTTCTTCTAGCTAGAAAAAATGTCTATTGAGTACAGGAGTTGGGAGGTCATGTTGCACATTGGTTAGGCCACTGTTGGAATAGTGTGTGCAATTCTGGTAGATTAGATTACTTACAGTGTGGAAACAGGCCCTTCGGCCCAACAAGTCCACACCGACCCGCCGAAGCGCAACCCACCCATACCCCTACATTTACCCCTTATTACCTAACACTACGGGCAATTTAGCATGGCCAATTCACCTGACCTGCACATCTTTGGACTGTAGGAGGAAACCGGAGCACCCGGAGGAAACCCACGCAGACATGGGGAGAACGTGCAAACTCCACACAGTCAGTCGCCTGAGTCGGGAATTGAACCCGGGTCTCTGGCGCTGTGAGGCAGCAGTGCTAACCACTGTGCCACCGTGCCGCCCACGGTGGCACAGTGGTTAGCACTTGCCTATTGGAAAGATGTTGTGAAACTTGAAAGGGTTCAGAAAAGATTTACAAGGATGTTGCCAGGGTTGGAGGACTTGAGCTACAGGAAGAGGTTGAGTAGGCTAGGGCTGTTTTCCCAGAACTTCAGAGGCTGAGGGGTGACCTTATTGAGGTTCATAAAATCATGAAGGGCATGGATAGGATAAATAGACAAAGTCTTTTCGCTGTGGAGGGGGTAGTCCAGAACTAGAGGACGTAGGTATAAGTGAGAGGGGAAAGATATAAAAGAGACCTTTTTCATGCATAGGGTCTGTTTACGTGCTGTACATCTCAATGACTCTATGTTTCTCTTTCCTATCACTCAGTTAATGTTGCATCCTTGTTACACTGCTTCTTTTACCATGACCTATAACATTTCACACAAATCTGCTGTGTGGTACCTTCTGGAAATCCACGCATATCACATGGATTTCCAGAATCATATTAGCAGTATTGCCCTTATCGACCCTTTCCATTAATTTATCAAAAACAAACTTCAGCAAATTGGTTAGCACTGTTGCCTCACAGCGCCAGAGCCCCGGGTTCAATTCCCGCCTCAGGCGACTGACTGTGTGGAGTTTGCACGTTCTCCCCGTGTCTGCGTGGGTTTCCTCCGGGTGCTCCGGTTTCCTCCCACAGTCCAAAGATGTGCAGGTCAGGTGAATTGGCCATGCTAAATTGCCCGTAGTGTTAGGTATAGGGGTAAATGTAGGGGTATGGGTGGGTTGCGCTTCGGCGGGTCGGTGTGGACTTGTTGGGACGAAGGGCCTGTTTCCATACTGTAATCTAATCTAAAAAAAACTACCCCTTGACCTTTCCTATCCCACCCACCTTTTTCCACGTGACTGCTAGCTTTATACCAAATAATCATTGCCAGACACTTCCTCACTTCCAGTGTTCAACCGACAAAGCTACAAATGGCTGGATTACACTTAAAACCCTTTACAAAACAAAGCCGTAATATTGATAACCCTCCAGTCTCCTGACACCTCCTCTCAGTCCAGAGGAGACTGTAATGTTGTGGCCAGTGCCCCTCTCACTTCAATCAGAATCCTTGGATGTATCTCATCCTGATCTGGTGTCCTGTTAACCCCGAGCGCCAACATCATTTGGACAGGTAATTGGATAGAAAAACTTTCCTCCTCAGTGTATCCGCACATTAACAGTTTACTGATTAGTATCATAACTGTTTGCTTACCTTCACTGGAAACATTTGAAAATAAACTCTCCAAATTCCTAACCGCGAGCTCGCGCAGAGTCGGTGAAACGGCCGCGCCTCGAGACCCCGCATGAGCCCAGGGCGGGCCTTAGTCTGTATCCAGCTCCGATTGGTCAAAGCGTCTATCAATCTCGTGGTTGCAGCCAATAGAAAATGATGTGCGATCTAGGGATTTGTCGCCGAGAAATGAACGTGGAGGAGACGGTGCTCAGTGTCAATGATGGAGAGTCAGAGTTAAAAATGTGGTGCTTGAAAAGCACAGCCGGTCAGGCAGCATCCAAGGAGCGGGAGAATCGATATTTCAGGCATAAGCCCTTCATCAGGAATCCTTCATCACATTCCAGATGAAGGGTTTATGCCCGAAACGTCGATTCCCCCGATATTTTGGGTGGCTCAGTGGATAGCACTGCTGCCTCAGAGCACCAGGGTCCCAGGTTTGTGCCGTCGCAGTCACCTGGGCCAACTTCCATTTTGTACAGAGATCAAAGATGGCCAGGGTCCGAAGGGACTCGATGTACAAAGCTCTGGGCAATGGGGAAAAAACACACTGTGAGAAACAAAACTCACATATTGATAAATTTCAGTCCGAGTCAAATTCTGAAGCAGCGAACTTTATTGATACGTACTTGCAAGAACGGGTGCCTTACGAGTAAGCGCCCCGATCTGAGGGTTACATTCTGATTTATGCTGTTCAGCTGTGTCTCTCGGTCCTCCACTTTCACCTCATTGGTTACTTTTGCTGTAGCGTGTAGCCTATCACAAGCTCCAGCTTCACTCTGCCTTTGTCTAGCTTCTCTCCACCTCTGTTTACTTCTCCCATTACTCTAAGCCTGTCGCCCCTTACTCTTATTTATCTCATTCCTTATATGTGACTATCCTGGCATCGTTTGCTGTCTTCGTGCAATCATCCTGCCGAACTAAATTCCATCCGTTGGCGACTCCCCTCCTGAGACTGGCACACTATTCTCCTGTTACTGGTACATCCTGCTACACGGTCATTCTGCCCTATCAGTCACAGATAATTCTACCTGTTTTCGCTTCTCACTGTTTAGTAATTGCATGCGCAGCCTAATTGTATAATGTAAACTTTTGCAGAAGCAACACCTGTTCCCTTATTCTATATAATTTTAACCCTATACCTTACAATCCCCCCTTTTCTTTTTGGCTACTAATTGTTGTCTTCCGCATTTTTCTCATATGTCGCCTTAGCATCATTCCTGAGACTTCATTTATAGTGGCTAATTCCTGAAGGTCACCCATCCCCTCATTGTTCAAGAGGTTAGGTCCCTCTGCCTGATTACCTTTTCGAGGCATTTGTTTTGCCAAGGCCGTCTCAATTTGCCACTGGGTTAACCCCCGTACACAAGGTATGATACAACAGCCAATTGCTGCCAGTACCCCTGCTACCACTATCAGGGAGGTGAGGATGGAGACGACCACGCCTTTCCACTTCCCAAACCATGATTCCAGCCATCTCGTGAGTGATTTGTCCACTCCTGAATTCTCAGCCAATTCTTCCACCAAAGTGGTCAATCCTCACAAGGCACGAGAGATTGACCCATCAGGTGCTGTATTATTTGGAATAAAGGTACAACAGCTCCCTCATAACATCACACATACACCCCCTTTTTCGGCTAGGATCATATCTAAGGCCAGTCTGGTTTCCCAGGCCATTCTGCTGGTTGCATCAAGTTGCTCCCAAATACCCTTGACCGCATCTCTAGTATAACTGAAGAAAATTTGCTGGTTGTAAAAAAAATTTAGTTTATCCAACCCACATTCTTGTTGACCGTTACCCACCAAAATAGGGCCAATTGAAAACCTGCTGCAATCTGGTTGCGGGCCTTGAACTCATCGGGGAGCCCTCTAGCTACTCCTATAGAGTCGAGATAAATCCTATCATCAAAGTAAGGATCTAATAACAACCTTTTACTCCTCTCATTCTTTGTTACTGCCACCTTCTCCTTCTCAAATGCCAAGGTGAATGGGATTGCCAATTGTACAATTGCACATATCCCTCTCCAGTCAGGAGGTAGGGTAGGTCGCAATATTCTGCCTCCACAGTACCACCAGAGATCCGCTCGGGGAACCCGGAATGCTGAGTAGTTCCCTCCTTTGTCTGTTTCAGTGTCATTCTGAGTTTCTATACATAACCTCAGCTCCCTCAAGTTTCTAGACCGATTTGTACCCTGTCGGCTTATACACAATGTGTGATTCCCGACCATGGTCAAAACCGGATGTGGGGCGGAGCTTTCAAATCTGTCTTCTCCAAGGGAGGGAACATTAGAGATAGGGATATACAATTCCTATCATTCCATGCAGTCTTATCCTGATACAGGGCTATCATACATTCCATGCCCTTCCTGTTTCGGTTCCACCCGAGCGGAAAGGGGACTATGTAGGTAACTGACCCTACCGAAGGCACATGCATAGCAATTGCTTTCATTCAGAGTTTTAACAGTGTACTTTACCCATTCAACCCAGGCATTTGCATCCCTGTATCCAGTTTCTATTTCAGTGGTCTGCTTCAAGTCCTTGACCTCTATAATTTTTACCACCTTTGGGTTGTTGGGAGGAGCAAAAGGATGTATCTTACTATCAAGTTGCTTGGCTCGTTTTCCGTTTCCTACGACTATGGAAACAGCAGCCCTAAAAACACTTCCCAGTGGCAGCCATTACTATCTTTAAATTATTACTAAGGAGTCGAGACCCATTTTTACGGGGAAAGGAGTCTTCAGAGGAGGTATTTTTAATGGTGAGATATATTGGATGGCACTTTCTGTCAGGACAGTCTAGGGCTGTGTGAAAGGGGGCTCTATGGATAGTGATGCCAGGTGGTGGTTTTTGCGAACCATACCCTGTGTCCGGTTGGGTCTTAAGAAGGATTTCGGAGGAAATATACTCCCTCTGATACTTTACATCTGCCCATTTTACTCGGTTGCAAGCATCGACCTCTATTACTTGCGGATATTCAGACTCAGGGACCGTTAATAACAAATATGGAGATGACAGCATCGTTTGACAAAATCCCATTACTAAGAAAGCTAATATGGTAACCCTAAGCGTCCCCAGCATCCTAAAATAGTATTGAAGGACCGAGAGATTTAACATGCAATACAATATATAGATATCAAAAAGAAACTATCCCACGTCCGCATAAAAATCAGTTACTTAAAGTCTTTTGAGTCTGAGTTTCTGTGGTTCTCCCGTCGATCCGGCCGTCCAGGCTTCTTTCTTAACCAGGGATTCCACCGGTCCTTTAATCCTGGTGTAGTGAGTCAAGCCTTTCCCCGCCGTGTGTATCGCTGCTTCAGTTGGCAAAAGAGCCTGGTACGGTCCCTCCCAATCCGGTTGCAATTTAGTTTCTGTCCATGACTTAATTAGGACCCAATCTCCCAGTCGGACGGGATGAACGGCGAATTCAGGGGGCGGAGTCTGTGCCAGTAATCCGTGTCTGCTAAGAAAGGACAAAGAGGAGGACAATCCCAGTATATACTTCTTTAAGAACAGATCACTAGTCTCCAGGGCTGGCAGTTCCCCTTTCGTTCCCAGATAGAGCAGACCAAAAAATATCTCATAATGGGACAGCCCCATATCTTTCCTTGGGGCCATTCGCACCCGCAAAAGGGCTATAGGTAAACACTTAGTCCAAGGGAGTCTGGTTTCTACTACTAATTTAGATAACTGCTTCTTGAGTGTCTGGTTCATTCTCTCACCTTTCCTGATGAAGGTGGGTGCCAAGGGGTGTGGAACTCCCAGGAGTTCCCTGGAAGTAAAATGAGTTCCCTGATCAGAATCTATACATTCCACTATCCCGTATCTAGGAATTATGTGTTCATGTATTATCTTGGACACCCCACTTGCAGTGGCAGTGACTAAAGATACGCCTCCACCCATCCAGATCGGTGATCAACCATTACCAGCATATACCTCAGTCTTCCCACTCGGGGTAATTTGGTATAATCTACCTGAATGCTCTGAAATGGTCTTAGCCCAGGTTCTCTCCCTCCTGGCACTTGTTTCCTCAATACCTTCTTGTTGATTTTCTTGCGTGTTATACATCCCTCACATATCTGTTTGGCTAGTGTATAGATCCCTGTGCATCCATATTTCCTTAAGACCAAATCACACATTGCTTGCGCTCCCAGTGATTCCCTGGTGTAAGACAGCCAGAATTTCTCACATCATCATGTTATTTAGCATCTCCTGGCCATCAGGTAACATCCAGCACCTCTCTACTGTCTGTGTAGCTCCCAGTTCTTCAACTCTCTCTCTCTTCCTTAGCGCTAAATAAAGGTCTCCTCCCAGGTTCCTGCACCATATGTACCAAAATATATATATTGTAGCGGGCTGAGGGTTCAGAGCTGCCTCCTTAGCGACTTCATTCGCCAGTCTATTTCCCTTTGCTTCAGGATCATTTCCCTGCTGATTTCCATTGATGTGGACTATTGTTATTTCCTTTGGCAACAAAAGGGATTCCAACACTTGCTTTACCAATTCCTCATGAGCTAGTTTTTTACCCCTGTTGTTTATCAGTCCCCTCTCCTGCCATATCTTCCCAAATGTATGTGCCACCCCGAAGGCAGACTTAGAATCTGGGGATACAGTTCCTTCTTTGCCTTCCAAGGTCTTAAGGGCCCTCCCAAATGAATAAAGTTTACAAGTCTAAGCCAACCAATCATTGAGTAGTCTACTAGCCTCAATAACACTCCCTTCTTCCGCGGTTATGTTAGAGCCCGGGTGTCCTTGGAGAAGGAGCACGCGGTGTCGACCAACACCCTGGAGTTGTTCAGGGAGAGGTGGGCGCTGCAGGGAGTGGAGTGCATCATTTCTCCCTCCAATTCTATTTTGATTTAGTCCCTCCCCTCCCCTTCACTGTTTTGATCACACAGCACTGTCCCTTGATGTGAAGGGCAGTGCTTGTCACTGGCCACCCGGGTGTTTTCCTATCTTCCTGGTGGTGGAAATTGAATAAAGATTCGTGCACTTTGTGTCTCTCACTGTGTCTCCCACCTGCACACACACACCATGGGAAAAAAAAATATAACCAGGAGAACACGGTGTCCACCAACACCCTGGAGTTGTTCAGGGAGAGGTGGGCGCCGCAGGGAGTGGAGTGCATCATTTCTCCCTCCAGTTCTATTTTGATTTAGTCCCTACCCTCCCCTTCACTGTTTTGATCACACAAAGAAAAAAGAATAACACTCCTTTCTATTCCATCCACTACTGCATATCCATTGTGTCTTCTACCTTCAATCAGTCTGGAGGACCCGTCAATGAACAGCCTGGCCCCTGCATGTAGAGGGATATCGCTAAGGTCCATTCTTACTTTAGTCTGATATTCTATAATGTCAAGGCAGTCATGTTCTGGGTCTGAGGGAGCTTCATCCTCCCCTTTCCAGAGAAAGGTAGCTGGATTCAGGCAAATGTATGTGATCAATGTAAGGTCATCCCTCTCTATTAGAATTGTGGGCGGCACGGTGGCACAGCAGTTAGCACTGCTGCCTCGCAGCGCCAGAGACCCGGGTTCAATTCCCGACTCAGGCGACTGACTGTGTGGAGTTTGCACGTTCTCCCCGTGTATGCGTGGGTTTCCTCCGGGGGCTCCGGTTTCCTCCCACAGTCACAAAGATGTGCAAGTCAGGTGAATTGGCCATGCTAAATTGCCCGTAGTATTAGGTAAAGGGGTAAATGTAGGGGTATGGGTGGGTTACGCTTCGGCGGATCGGTGTGGACTTGTTGGGCCGAAGGGCCTGTTTCCACACTGTAAGTAATCTAATCTAATCTAATATTTTAGAATTCTAGAGTCCGTAAGCCACCGCCCTGCTTTCTGATTTACTATGGTCCGTACCTGATGTGGGGTGCTGACTATTAAGGCTTCCCCTAAAAGTAAGTTTCCGACTCTCCTCTACCAATAAGGCTGTTGCTGCCACTGCCTGTACACACTCTGGCCAGGAATGTAGCTTTCCATTCTTTAATTAACAATGAATTAATGCTGTCATGTTTTAAATCAATATGACAGGTCACTGAGAATGTGTGAAGGAATCCTGCCAATTAATATTGAGTCAGGCTAATACAATTTATTTATTATAAATATTAATTCTTAATTATATGTATTATATAAATAAAATAATCATTATCTGTAATTCAGGATGGAAACGCAACAAGTGACTAAAACATTTTAAAAACTGTAATTGCGCAGTTCTGTTTGTTTACCGGTCACTTGTGACTTCTCATTCTGTTTCTGTAATTGTTTTGCTCGAGCACATTCATTTTTAAGACCCTCAACAGATTCCATAGCACCATTTGCAGTTAATTCAATCCCCAATTTGGTGGCAGTATCTTGTCATGAGCGCAAAACTGATTCTTTGTGCTTCTCATCACAGAACTGTTGCCATAGTCCAATTAAGTCTTTCGTTCCCGCTCCCAGGTTACATTGCCAGATCAATTGCTGAGCCGATTTAACCATTGAACAGCTTTAGGGCCACGTGATGACCATTCTTCATCACCCAATGTTTTGTTTAGACCTTGATTTTTTTTAAAAGAAATATTGCAATAGCTTCAAATACCAATTTATCAATTTATGCTTGTCTAACTTTAAAGCCTGTTTCTAACTATACATTTTGGAATCCTACTTTTAATATATATTTATATATTATAAATTCATTAATTCAGTATTTAATATTTAAAATGTAAAATGCAGACAGTTCCTAACTTTGAAATCCATTATTATTACCCGGTTTTAGTACCTTAATTTAAATCCAAAATTAGTTTTCTTAAGTAGCCCTGACCAGTCATTGCTCAATTACAATGCTATAGGTCGTGAAATAACTAGAGCTGTCTTAAAAGGATTTGTCTATTCAAGTTTAAAAAACTTCTAAAGCATGAATAATGGCCGAATCCAAGGACACAGATATTAACCATAGGATTGATTTATTACAATCAAATGTTGAAATGAAACTGAAAAGGAGTTAACATTTTATTTCATAATCACTGTAAAATCCTTAACCTTAAAATAAATCATGTTAAATTTCCATAATAGAAATCAGATTCAAAACAGTCCAGAATCTCAAGCTCCAGGGAACAAAGTACAAACATTCAATCACCAACAAACAAATGTGCATTCAAACCGAATCACAAAGGGTTAAACTTTCAATTAGCTGTGCAGCTCTTTTCTCTCTGTCTCTCTCTCTCTCTCACACACACACACACACACACACACACACACACACACCGTATCTCACAGACACTTTTTGAGCTTCCCGCAACAACAACTCTAGAGGTTTCTCTTCCTCTCTCTTTACAAACACTCTCTGTGCCTCTCTTAATAATTCATCAAGTGATTTCTCACTCCACCCATCTATTTTCTGAATTTTCTGGATGTCTGGCCATGATTTAGTTACGAAGTGTATCCTCAGTAGCCCTTCAGCTACTAGCCTTCCAACACAAAGCTTAATATGATCCCTCCTGACTGAAAGGCTGTTTTCTGTTGACATATAAATTCAAATATTTACAAACACAGTCTTCGTCTGACCCATACTTGGGCCAGACGACGGCGGGACGAAGAATGGATTCCTTAGTCCATAAAAAGCAACAATATTTAATCATCTTTTTCCTATCTTTTTCCCTTGTGCAAGTATAATTTTTCCAATTTCACAACATCTTGCCCAACAAACTTTCTGGAGGTATGTTGTCAGGGACCCCGCCTCCATTTCCTTTTTTTTCCCCCAGAGGCTTTTACTTTACCCCCAGCACAGCCCATATTGAGGTCCTTCATTAGACACTTATTAACTACTAGAACTCAATCCCAGCCACCAAGGCAGCACTTAAAAATCTCTTTTCCTTCTTTGGTCCATGCTTGGAGTTGCCTGGCTCCCTATGCCTACTTACAACCTTTCGCCTGGTTCAGATAGACTGTCATCAGATCTCAATCAGTCAACCAAAAGGGGAAACCCACCGCCGAGGAACTCAGGACCGTTCCAAAAGGAATGGGATGCGTCTTCCCAACCATCGATGTTGCCTACCCCACTGGTGATGATGGACATCCCAGACGAGCCCCCAAATTGTAAGAAACAAAACTCATATATTAATAAATTTCAGTCCGAGTCAAATTCTGAAGCAGTGAATTTTAGTGATACACACTTGCAAGAACGGGTACCTAACAAGTAAGCACCCTGATCTGAGGGTTACATTCTGATTTATGCTGTTCAGCTGCGTCTCTCGGTCTCCCCTTTCACTCCATTGGTTACTTTTACTGTAGTGTGTAGCCTATCACAAGCTCTAGCTTCACTCCACCTTTGTCTAACTTCTCCCATTACTCTAAGCCTGTAGCCCCTTACTCTAAGTTATCTCATTCCTTATATGTGACTATCCTGGCATAGTTTGCTGTCTTCGTGCGATCATCCTGCCAAACTAAATTCTATCCGTTGGGCACATACCTCCTGAGACTGGCACACTATTCTCCTGTTACTGATACATCCTGCTACACGGTCGCTCTGCCCTATTAGTCACAGATAATTCTACCTGTTTTCGCTTCTTCTTTTTTCCTATGCCTGGTACATCCTGCTACACGGTCACTCTGCCCTATTAGTCACAGATAATTCTACCTGTTTTCCCTTCTCACTGTTTAGTATTTGCATGCGCAGCCTAATTGTATAATGTAAACTTTTGCAGAAACAACACCTGTTCCTTATTCTGCACAATTTAACCCTCTCCCTTACACTTCCCATTGAATTTGTTTTTTTTTACACAAAGTACTTGCAACTGTCACCTGAAACAGACCTGAAGCTACTCAATTTTATTTCCACCATTAAAAAAAACTTCCAAAGAAGCAATTCAGCAAAACAAATATCCCAAGATGTGTATATGCTTGTGTTTAAGCATAACCTCATAAGGCCATGTGTTCGGGCTGTGCAAGCTGATACCAGGATCCGGTCTCAGCTTCCAGCAGGACACCAACAGGCGGAAGGTGTAAACCTGCTCCTTCCGATGGTCATATAAATAGACAATAGGTGCAGGAGTAGGCCATTCAGCCCTTCGAGCCTGCACCGCCATTCAATATAATCATGGCTGATCATTCCTAATCAGTATCCTGTTCCTGCCTTATCTCCATAACCCTTGATTCCACTATCTTTGAGAGCTCTATCCAACTATTTCTTAAATGAATCCAGAGAGTGGGCCTCCACTGCCCTCTGGGGCAGAGCATTCTACACAGCCACCACTCTCTGGGTAAAGAAGTTTCTCCTGAGCTCTGTCCTAAATGGTCTACCCCGTGTTTTTAAGCTGTGTCCTCTGGTTCGGCACTCACCCATCAGCGGAAATATGTTTCCTACTGCCAGAGTGTCCAATCCTTTCATAATCTTATACGTCTCAATCAGATCCCCTCTCAATCTTCGAAACTCAAGGGTATACAATCCCAGTCGCTTCAGTCTTTCAGTGTAAGGTAATGCTGCCATTCCAGGAATTGACCTAGTGAACCTACGCTGCACTCCCTCAATAGCTAGAATGTCTTTCCTCAAATTTGGAGACCAGAACTGCACACAGTACTCCAGGTGTGGTCTCACCAGGGCCCTGTACAGCTGCGGAAGCACCTCTTTGCTTCTATACTCAATTCCTCTTGTTATGAAGGCCAGCATGCTATTAGCCTTCTTCACTACCTGCTGTACCTGCATGCTTGCCTTCATTGACTGGTGTACAAGAACACCCAGATCTCTCTGGACTGTCCCTTTACATAAATTGATTCCATTGAGGTAGTAGTCTGCCTTCCTGTTCTTGCCACCAAAGTGGATAACCATACATTTATCCACATTAAACTGCATCTGCCATGCATCTGCCCACTCACCTAACTTGTCCAGGTCACCCTGTAATCTCCTAACATCCTCATCACATTTCACCCTGCCACCCAGCTTTGTATCATCAGCAAATTTACTAATGTTATTGCTGATACCATCTTCTATATCATTAACATATATTGAAAAAAGCTTTGGTCCCAGCACGGATCC
Source organism: Chiloscyllium plagiosum (assembly GCF_037043375.1). Taxonomy (NCBI): domain Eukaryota; kingdom Metazoa; phylum Chordata; class Chondrichthyes; order Orectolobiformes; family Hemiscylliidae; genus Chiloscyllium; species Chiloscyllium plagiosum. Next base: position 103,793,685 of record NW_028270167.1, on the reverse strand, counting down.
CTGCGGTACCCGACTGGTCACTGCCTGCCATTCCGAAATGGAGACGTTTATCACTACCCTTTGTTTCCTATTAGCCAACCAATTTTCAATCCAATCTAGTACTTTGCCCCCAATACCATGCCCCTTAATTTTACTCACTAACCTCCTGTGTGCGACTTTATCAAATGCTTTCTGAAAGTCCAGGTACACTATCTCTACTGGATTTCCCTCGTCCAACTTCATAGTTACATCCTCAAAAAATTCATGAAGATTAGTCAAGCATGATTTCCCCTTCATAAATCCATGCTGACTCTGTCCTATCCTATTATTACTATCCAGATGTGCCATAATTTCATCCTTTATAATAGACTCCAGCATCTTTCCCACCACTGAGGTCAGACTAACTGTTCTATAATTTCCAGCTTTCTCTCTCCCACCTTTCTTAAAAAGTGGTATAACATTAGCCATCCTCCAATCCTCAGGAACCGACACCGAATCTCTTGAACTCTGGAAAATAATCACCACGATTTCCCGAGCCACCTCCTTCAGTACCCTGGGATGCAGACCATCAGGCCCCGGAGACTTATCAACCTTCAGACCTAACAGTCTCTCTAACACCAAATCCTGGCAAATATAAATTCCCTTAAGTTCAGGTCCTTCAGCCACTTTTACCTCAGGGAGATTGCTTGTGTCTTCCCCAGTGAACACAGATCTGAAGTACCCATTTAATTCCTCTGCCATTTCTTTGTTTCTAGTAATATATTCCCCTGTTTCTGTCTTCAAGGGCCCAATTTTGGTCCGAACCATTTTTTTGCCTTGCACATACCTAAAAAAGCTTTTACTATCCTCCTTAATATTCTTGGCCAGTTTACCTTCATACCTCATTTTTCCTCTGCGTATTTCCTTCTTAGTAAACCTCTGTTGCTCTTTAAAAGCTTCCCAGTCCTCAGTTTTCCCACTTATCTTAGCTATGTTATACTTTTTCTCTTTTAACTTTATATGTTTCTTTACTTCCCTCGTCAGTCTCGGCCGCCCATGCCTCCTCCTGGGATCTTTCTTCCTTTTAGGAATGAACTGATCCTGCAACTTCTGCATTATACACAGAAATATCCGCCATTGTTCCTCCATGGTCATCCCTGCTAAGGTATTGCACCATTGAACTTTGGCCAGCTCCTCCCTCATAGCTCCATAGTTCCCTTTATTCAACAGAAGTACTGTCACTTCCGACTGTACCCTCTCCCTCTCAAATTGCAGATTGAAGCTTATTGTATTGTGGTCACTACTTCCCAATGGCTACTTCACTTCGAGGTCTCTCACCAATTCTGGTTCGTTACACAATACCAGATCCAGAATTGCCTTCTCCATGGTCGGCTCCAGCACCAGCTGCTCTAAGAATCCATCTCTGAGGCACTCCACAAAGTCTCTTTCTTGAGGTCCAATACCATCATTATTAATTTCTTGAATATATTCCCCGTATACACAATGTTCTTACCATGATTGTATTTTGTTGTTTATTTTGTTAATTTTTTTGATGATAAGCAGGTTCGAAACTGTCATAAAACTTTCTTGCGGTGCTATATTTCATTCTGATGATTAAATTCTGAGTGTGTTTTATTTGAATCGGTTGACCTGAGTTGATTGGATTCTGACTTTGTTTTTACTTGATTGTGTTGAATTGCACTGATTGGCTTTTGAATTTGTTTTATTTGATTCTGTTGAATCGAATTGGTTGGATTCTGATTATCATTCATTTAAATCTGTTGCTCTCAGTTGATTCCATTCTGATTTTATTTTCCTTGATTCTGTTGCATTAAGTTGATTGGATTCTTATTCAGTTTGTGGAATTGATCTGCGTTTTCATGCTTTCAGAAATTGGTGTTTTCTTTCTGGTGAGGAGGTGGTCTTTCTGGATTACTTTTAAATACCAATATTTGTGAAGTTATTTGTTTTTCCTGAATCGTTTCTGCATTTGTTAAACTCGGATGGAAATTTTTTTCTCTGCTTGATTGAAAACATTACATCCGTTTGAAAACCAACTTAAGGCAGAAACACGGAAGTGTGAGAAATGAAAATAACATTTTAGTGCATTGACGTTTTTTTTAAATTCTCAGTTCTTATTGTAAACTAAGTAAAAATTTGTTTTGAGTAGCTTCATTCAAAATAAAATTTGGGACTCAGATCTGAAACTGCAGAATTGATCAGATTACGTAATTGAAACTAAACTTACTATAACACACAGTTATAATGTGGTAGTGTTTGTCCATTGAACTAATTTTGTTTTGACCTTAAAGTGATTAATCAATATATGCCTTCAACTGCTCTACTGTGCACTGCACAAGATTGTCATGCTCAGAAAAGGTGAACAGGTTGGAACTAAATTGAACTGTTGCTGGAAACATTAAAGTTTTACATGTTGTTAAGTAAGTTCCCTCACAAGCAAGACTGCTGTTATGACTTCTTATTTCTATTCAATTTAATCATTAGTTTGCATGATACTAAGCGGTTTTGTTAGAGTTCAATGTGAGATTTATTTGTGAGGTGACATCATGTTCTTGGTTCTGTTGAAAATGTTTGCAGAGCCAGTTCTGCTGCAAACACATCGGTGTTCCTCAGTGTTGTGGTTTGGTGATCTTTGTTCTGTTGAGGAGGAAATGTGCTTGGGTAACATTAAATTTGTTATATTTGGGAAACTGTTTCTGGTTTCTACATTGTTATCACACTGTTTATATGTTTGGTAACAAGTCAACCCCTCCAGTTTCCTTATTCAATGCAATCAGCATGTGAGTTGAAATTTCATAAAGCTTAATGTTAAGTTAAAAGCAGATCGCAAAGGTTTTGGAAATGGAGGGAAAACAGATACCTTAGGGTGTGATTTTCACTTAGAATCAATAATTAAGGATTAATCTAATCCACTCTTTCCATTCCAAATTCAGAGCTCAAGTCGGGGCGGCACAGTGGCCCAGTGGTTAGCATTGCTGCCTCACAGCGCCAGGGGCCTCTGTTTGATTTCACACTCGGGTGACTGTGTGGAGTTTGCACATTCTCCCTGTGTCTGTGTGGGTTTCCTCTGCGTGCTCCGGTTTCCTCCCACAATCAATAAGATGTGCAGGTAAGGTGAATTGGCCATGCTAAATTGCCCATTATGTTAGGTGCATTACTCAGGGGTAAACGTAGGGAAATGGGTCAAGGTGGGTTACTCTTCAGAGGGTCGGTGTGGACTTGTTGGGCTGAAGGGTCTGTTTCCACACTGTCGGGGATCTAATCTGACTGTCTAGCTCAATCACAAGGTCTGTCTTCAAATAGTTTACAAGTCATAGAGGAAAAATAAATAGAATTTCAAAAGTATAATGTTCTAATAGTTCTTGCTATATGCCTATGTTATAATTAACCAAGAAACATATTTCAATTCCACGTTGCACTACACCCAAACTTTTTGGCTGGAAAAGATCATTGGCAAAGACCATTTGGAAATTCTGCTCAAAGTATTTTGATGAAGAACAGATCAGTTGCACTGCTTTGATCAGTTTCACAATTAATTTGAGATAATAAATTGTTATATCCCTGATTAAGCTGGATTTGCAGGGAAAAAGAATAAAGGTTAACTGAATAATTTAATCTGCACAGTGCTTTAGGTGTTCCCTATCTGCGCATTTTAAATAAAAAGTTACATTTTACAACAAAATATCAACTGAAGAATCATTCTTTCAGAAACAATTGCTATTGTGAATTATGTGACCAAGGCCAAATTCCGAATTAAATAAAATAATCCACTCATTAACTCACAGGACAGCGCGGCGGCTCAGTGGTTGCTGCCTCACAGCGCCAGGGGCCTCTGTTTGATTTCACCCTCGGGTGACAGTCTGTGTGGAGTTTGCACATTCTCCCTGTGTCTGTGTGGGTTTCCTCTGGGCGCTCTGGTTTTCTCCCACTGTGCGGGTTAGGTGAATTGGCTGTGCTAAAGTGAACACTGTTCAGGGATGGGTAGGTTAGGGTTCATTAGTCAGGGGTAAGTATAGGGTAGGGGGAATGGCTCTGGGTGGGTTACGTACTGTTCGGAGGGTCAGTGTGGAATTGTTGGGCCAAATGGCCTGTTTCCATACTGTTGGAAATCTACTCTAAAACTATAGGAATATTTGCTGCGAAAGCAGAGAATGTATTTTACATCGATGTGTTCAGACATATGCAGAGTTTATAAATTTGCAGAAGACATGAACTAGAGGATAACAGAGCACATTGTTTATTCAAACTGAAAATGGAGTAATATTTATTTTAATTAATATACTTGCCTGATTATAGCAATGTACCAATCTGAAGGAAACTGCTCGCATTAGTTAAGTGTGACAATCATTTAGATGAGATTTCCTGCACTATGGAAACGGGCCATTTGGCCGAACAAGTCCACACCACTCCTCTGTAGAGTAACCCACCCAGACCCATTCCCCTACCCTATATTTATCCCTGAGTAATGCACCTAACATTATGGACAATTTAGCATGACCAATTCACCTAATCTGCACATCTTTGGGCTGTGGGAGGACACCAGAGCACCCGGAAGAAGCCCACACAGACTGTCGCCCGAGACTGGAATCAAACCTGGGTCCATGGTGCTGTGAGGCAGCAGTACTAACCACTGAGCTACCCCGTGCCACCCACATTTATTTAGACATCAGTTAAAGCGGGCACCTCTGGACAGAAACATGTTTTCAATTCATACCTTTACCAACATTTTCGTTCATTACAAAGCAGCGAACAAGAAAATGAACTTGCCATTGTAAAGCAAACCTGACAGGAAATACTTGCCCTAATTTCTTCAACAGAAATGCATTTCCACACTGGAATGCAGTATTGGCTTTATGCTGTGCACGCAAAATCTCCAAAGTTCAAGACATGTTTTAAGAATATGCAAAGATAATTTAGAGAATAATCCATTTCCACCAGAGTTTTGCTTAAATTGGCAATATGTCCCACCTCAATAATTTTGTTGATTACTGTGACTTATTAAGTTTATTAAGTCGGTGGTTATCTATGTTCATTGTGAACACATTCTCGTTCACATTAATGGCTATCCTCTGGTTAGTTCCTATGATGAATGTTAAATTACAGTGAATATATTTGACGTGAGGAATTGAGCAGATGTATCTGCTAGGATCAAGACTGTTGTCCAGTTTGTTTCAGTGCTATCTCCGACTAACTTGTCAACCGGTCCTGACCATTTTCACATTGTCCGGTTCAGATACCTGAATCTCAGGTAGTTCAATTTCATCTCATGCTTCAAAACCACTTTTATCTGCCAGAAATGCAATATTTGATTAGGTGCCCCAGCATTGAGAGTCCTGACTAAGTTGTTCCAATCAGAACGAACACTTCAGTAACAAAAGGCAGATTGCAAGAGTTTTGAAATTGCTTGCTGGCAACAAGAGATATGTGATTGAGCGAGGCAAAGGGAAATATGTTGCTTATTTTCTTTGTGGCTGGGATGTGTTTAGTGGCACAGTGTAGAATCAGAAATTATTTTGCATCTTATTATTTGAAAACCTACCATGAGCTTTTAATGTCACTGGCAACAGTCATGATACACTTCAAAACATTTTAATCTATTTCAAACTTCGTAGACCATCTGGTGCAGCAACATTCACAGGGGTAAGAGGAAGGGAGTTCTAGGTTGAAATCCAGTGACAGTGAATTTATGGTAACACAATTCCTAGTTTTATTCCTCCGTAGTTCCCAGAGACTTTGAACAATTCAGAGATGCTGCCAAAGTATTCTTGGATAATTGTTGCAGTGCTACTTTGATTATGTAATCATTCTGGAACAACCTCGGTTGTTGGAAGGTGTTAATGATTAACATGGTTTATGCACTGTCAAACAGGTGGGCTGTGTTCTCCAAGATAGTGTGGAGCTCATTGTGTTCAGATCTGTTGTGATGTTATAGTAATGTCCCTCACTCTGAGCCAGGTGGCCTGTATTCATTTACAACCTGTTAGAGAGATATGTAATACCATCTCTTATCAGGTTAATTCGTGAAAAAAAGAATGTTGAGTTATGTTGGGTGTTGTTAGAATTCCACTCACAGAGGCTGGTGAAATCTATTCAATCACTGTTCTGACTTGTGTCTCTTAGATATTAAACAGAATTTTGGCGGTTAGCAACTTTTTCCAAATCAATATTTGTTCACAAGCTTTTGGGCATCGCCAGCTGGGGTTAATGGAGTAAGTCCTCAAAAAAATCCCAGCTTTTTGACTTGCTGTTCAAACAATATAATTTATAACTAATCCACAATGAATTGTTTTCGAAGCATTTGACGAGATTAGTCCTAGGCTGTGTTGCATTATATTAAACCAGTGCTGTGGCAGAATGTGATTGTTCAGTACGGTGGGGTTTCCGCTGAATCCAACACTTGCAGCAGATGGTGATAGCTTTTCAAATGGTCTTCAATCGCTATCTCAGATCATCTAGTACCTCTGCTAAGAATCCTTTTCCAACAGGAGTCAAGCAAACGCAATCGCTGTCTAACTCAACAGGTGTGAGTTCTTGTGCCAAAAACATGAAAACAATTTGCTGAAGAGGGGGTCTCTAGGTGTGAAACGTTAACCTTGCTTTCTCTCCACAGGAGCCGCTAGACATGCTGAGTTTCTTCAGAAATTTCTGTCTTTATTTTCAGTTTTCTAGCATTCAAAGTTTATTGTTTCATTTTTTAAAAATGTTCTGTTCAATGAAACAAGTTGTTCAGAGAGAAAATGCATTTGAACAAATTGAGAATGTTCAGAGATATTTAATATCAGAGAATCATTGAATGTGAGCGCACATTCAATGTAGTTTTACAAGAAACTAGCATGAAGTAACAACACACCCCAGAGAGCAGTGGCTGCTGTAATTGGGTGGGAGTTATTATGATCACTCAAGTAGAGAGTGTCAATACTCCCATTCCAAATACCTGTAATCAACAGAAGTTTTTTTAAAGAATGTATGAAACAATTAATTTGCTAAAATATTTTAATAAAAAGTGTTCACTGCCAGTGCTAGCCTAACGAATGACACAATGATAGGAAGGGGCAGGAGAAGGGCACTCAGTCCCTTGAGCTGTTCCACCACTTACTGAGATCATGGTGCATCTGCACGCAAACTCCACAGGCCTCCCTTTGGCTAAAACCCTTTACCACCTTTGATTAACAAGCAAAAACTATCCCAGATTTAATGATTCGACTGCCCATAACAAAGGGAGACACCGTTTTTGAAAGACATTTCAGTGAGAAGCTAAAGTGACACAATGAGGCTGAAATTAATTGGTCATGAAAATAAGCTTTACATTTCTGATTATTTCCAATTTAAACATCCGAGTCATCATATTCCATTAATTTTACATTATACCTGCCTGGAATAAAGAAATATAATTTGTGGTTGCCGTGCTAAAAATGAGGGAAGCTTCATTCCCATTATATGATTAAGAATTCCCGCCTCAGGCGACTCTCTGTGTGGAGTTTGCACATTCTCCCCGTGTCTGTGTGGCTTTCCTCTGGGTGCTCCGGTTTCCTCCCACGGTCCAAAAATGAGCAGGTTAGGTGAATTGGCCATGCTAAATTGCCAGTAGTGTTAGGTGAAGGGGTGAATATAGGGGAATGGGTCTGGGTGGGTTGCGCTTTGGCGGGTCGGTGTGGACTTGTTGGGCAGAAGGGCCTGTTTCCACATTGTAAGTAGTCTAATCAAGTAGCACTGTTTGTTCAGTGAAAACACAGTCAAACCACACAGAAGGAAACCATTCACAAGTCCCTCAAATAATTTTCAATTCTTCCAGTGATTATCTGCATCTCTAGACAGGTATGGACGTGCCAGACTTTTTATATCTCCTTGAGAAACCAGTCGACACCAGCCAACTTGAATTGCTGAAGTTTGTGTGGTATAAGGACATTCACGGCACTGTTCGAAAGTGAGTCCCATGGCTGTGAGCAAGGAAGAGCAAAGGGGAAGGGAAATAGTTGCAAGTCAAGATGGAGTCTAATTTGGAGGAAAGATCTCATTTACATGCATGCACACCCTTATCCTCAAAGATCACAGTTTTGGAACATGCTGCCGAAGGGACATGTCAGCATACAAATTAGAAGCTGAAGAAGGCACCTCAGTCCCTCCAGAATGCTATTCCATTCATGGGACCATCCTAAATCTTGCTGCTCACCAGTCTTTCCAACACCTGATAAAATTGAATCCGATTGTTCAACGAAAGAATGCTGAACCTTTGGAGTTCTCCGCCACAGAAATTGATTGAGGTCAAAACATTAAATGATTTCAAGAAGGAGATAGATTCCTTCAATCCTTAAAAAAAATGTTACAGGTATGTGGGGAAAAAGGCAAGCAGGGTACAATATTGGTTAAAAGTCTTGAAAACATTGAATGGGGCATGATTTGTAAGTTTGCACATGACACCAAAATTGGTGGTATAATTGGCAGTGCAAGTTATCTAAAAGTACAACGAGATCTTGATCTGCTGGGCCAGTGGGTTGAGGAGTGGCAGATGGAGTTTAATTTAAATGAATACGACGTGTTGCTTTTTGAGAAGATAAATCAGGTCATAACTTACAGAATTAATGGTAGGGCACTGGGTAGTGATGTTGAACAGAGGGAAGTGGGGAATCAGACTCATAGATTCATAAAAGCATTGTCTCAAGTAGCTAGCATATTGAAGGTGTTTGGCACATGTGCCTTCATTGGTCAGAGCATTGAGTGAAACGGTTAGGGCTTCATGTTGTAACTGTACCAGACATTGGAATGAACTGCCAGAAGAAGTGGTAAATGCAGAGATAGGTACAACATGTAGAAGACATTTGGACAGGTGCAGGAGCTGGGTAGGTTTGGATGGATAAGGGCCAAAGGGAGACAAATGGAATTAGTTTAATTTGGGAACGCTGGTCAGCATGAATGGGCTGGACCAAAGGAACTGTTTCTGTGCTATATGACTTTATGACTTTCTGACTTTATGGTGGAGTAGGCTCAAAGTTGGAAGCTGGTGAGATAGTGAAGGGATAGATTGGGAATGTGGGAGGGTTTGGGCTGGTAGGTTGTGAGGTGTTGGATGGCTGCTGGGTAAGCCAGATGCAACCTGTCTGGCAGGGTGGCATCAAGGCAAATGGTAATGGGGTCACAAGGATAATTTGGTCGTATTGTGCTTGGTAGGTGAGGGATATTTGAGCTGAAATGTCGGAGGTCTGTCTTTGCAAAGCTTGTTAGTGGTGAGATTGGCAGGGTGCCAGGCTGGTTAGTGGAGAGATTGGCAGGGTGCCAGGCTGGTTACTGGAGGGATTGGCAGGGTGCCAGGCTGGTTAGTGGAGAGATGGGCAGGGTGCCAGGCTGTTTCAGGGGTTAGAAGGTCACTGTAATGAAGTAGTAGGTGGACGTGATTTCAAAATACAAGCTCAGAGTCTGGCAAAATGGCAGGTGGTAAAGGACATTTGTGAAAGGAGCTAGGATGCAAAGTGCACAGGTTGACTTGGGTAAGTTGAGATGTCAGTGACCAAGGGCTGAGGTCATGTCTGGGGGAGTGGGGTTCTGTCAGAAGTTGTGAAAATGATGGTGCCAGGTCCAGTAAGGGCCAGATTCAACATGGACCAGGTGCAGGGTGGCAGGAGTGGAATTGAGTGAAAGGAATTGAGTTTATATGTCCACCTGGATTATAGAACGTAGAATGTTCCAGTGCAGTATAGGCCCTTCGGCCCTCGATGTTGTGCCGACCTGTGGAACCAATCTGAAGCCTATCGATCCTGCACTATTCCGTTTTCATCCATATGTTTATCTAATGACATTTTAAATGCCCTTAAAGTTGCGAGGATACTATTGTTGCAGGCAGTGCATTCCACGTCCCTACTACTCTGAGTAAAGAAACAACCTCTGACATTTATCTACCAGCCCTCAATTTAAAGTTATGTCCTCTCCTGCGAGCCATCACCATCCAAGGAAAAAGAGCTTCACTGTCCACCCCATCTAACCCCCTGATTATCTTATATGTCTCAATTAAGTCACCTCTCAACCTTCTTCTCTCAAACAAAAACAGCCTCAAGTCCCTCATCCTTTCCTCATAAGACCTTCCCGCCATATCAGGCAACATCCTGGTAAACCTCCTCTGAACTCTTTCCAAAGCTTCCACATTCTTCCTATAATGTGGTGACCAGAAGGGTACTCAAGGCTCCAACTGCGGCCACACCAGACTTTTGTACAGCTGCAGCATGACCTCATGGTTTTGAAACGCAGTCCTTCTACCAATGAAAGCCAACTCAAAGTATGCCTTCTTAACAACCCTATCAACCTGACTGGCAACTTTTCGGGATCTCTCTGCTCATCTACACTACCAATATGGATTGCCTTGGATGTGTTTCTTGTGATAGGGGTGGTGTATTCAGGGCATGAAAGGGTGAGTAACAGAGTAGGGTTTGTCAATGTGGGTGGGAATTTAGGTCGAGACAAACAGGGAGTGGTTAGTTTGAGAGATGAGGGTTTTGGTGGTGAACTGTGTGTCAGTTTGATAGTTATTAAAGTTAAAGAGTACTTGTTAATTTCTGAAATCATATTGACGTAAATAGTCAGCTCAGTCAGCTGTAATGCTTCAAAGTCTCTGAACCTTAATGGTCCTCCATTTTTCAGAGGCCTCTAGAATCAAGATAATTATAAATTAGAAGTTTCAACTTCCAGCCAATTGGCATGAGGTCAGTTGTGAGAGCCATCCTCCCAGTCCCAGTGCTCAGCTCCTGCCTGTGCTGCTGCTGCTGCTGCAGTGACCTTCCTCCCAGAGAGAACATTCTGCCTTGTATTGCTACATGAGGAAGGCTCACTGGATCTGAACTGTTCACTCTGATTTCTGTCCAGAGATACTGCCAGCGGTTGGGGTTTTCCTGCAATTTCTGTTTTTGTTTCTGATTTCCAGCAGCACGGTGCCTAGTGGGGCGGCACGCTGGTTCCATGGTTAGCATTGCTGCCTCACAGCGCTAGGGACTCTGGTTCGATTCCAGCCTCGGGTGACTATCTGTATCGAGTTTGCACATTCTCCCCATGTCTGTGTGGGTTTCCTCCCAAAGTCCAAAGATATGCAATCTGGGTGAATTGGCCAGGGATTGGGAGGTTAGGTCCATTAGTCAGGGTTAAATGTAGAGTAATAGGGTAGGGGAATGGGTCTGGATGGGTTACTTTTCAGAGGGTGGGTGTGGATTTGTTGGGCCAAATGGCCTGTTTGCACACACTGTAGAATTTCGATGAATCCGCATTTCTTTGGTTTGTATTTTGTGAAACCTCTCTGCTCTTCACTTGCAATCCAGTGGAAGTGTCAGTTGGTGCGATTTTCAAACAATTACTGGTGGTGGATTCAGATGTTCTTCTTCCCAAATTATATGGTAATGGCCAAGGTAGAGGGAATGTTTCTGAAGAGGGAACCAATAGATCATGATCAGCACCTGGTAAGAAACAAAAATAACCGCCAGTTATACTGTAGACTTCAGCAGGAGCATACTGCCAAACATTTACAGCTGAGGATACATTTGATTAACTGATATGGTCAAATTAACAGGAACTAATGTGCTCAATTGGTCATTCTATCCGAGAGACATCATCTCCCCCCACGCTTTATGGCCTGGTTTCCTCCTGTCAGGACCACAGCACCGGTTCTGTGATCTTTGGTTGTTTGGCGATGGACTATTCCCCTGCCGTAACCAAGGTAACCTGGAAGAAAGGTGGGGAGCTAATCACGACTGGATTGAAGACTTACCAATCAGTGAGAAACAAGAAGGGAACCTACACCCAGAGCAGCCAGTTAACCCTGCCCGGGTCAGCGGTACATTGCCCCAGCAAAATCTACTGTGAGGTTCAACACAGCGGGTCACACAAGAGCAAAGAAATGTCATGTCCAGGTACGTGTTGTGGGAACTGAGATAAACAGAACATCTGTGATTAATATGAATAATGCATTATTTATAACAGTTTTCACAGAATCACCTTATAGAGCACAGGAAAAGGCCCTTTGGTCACGGTGGTTAGCACTGCTGCCTCACAGTGCCAGAGATGCCTCATTCTGATCCTCTATCTTATGATCTGTGGTCTCAAAATGACATGGTAAAAATATGCAGTGACCTCTACTTGAAAATAAATCAAAATTTGTTCAATACTTCATTCCCTGCTCAGGAATGACTTGTTAGCCTTGGGCATTGTATGACACAGATTTTTTTTTTAATATCTGGTACTGAGCTCTTTAACTTCATTTATGGGATCAGACCACAGACCAAGTGGGTTTCACATTTGATTAACTGGGATAAACGTGCTCTCACTGAGCTACTTTAAGATGCTCTCTGTAATTAGTGAGTGAGGCAGGAGAATAAATTCTGGTGGTAATGCTACACTTGGGATAAATGAACTAGGAATTCGAGACATGCTGATTCAGCCTGATTTATTCAGATGTCTAATACAGTGAGTATTAGACATCTGAATAAAACCTGTGCACATTTCCATCGAGTTTGTAGATTAATTTAAGATGCTTCTGCTTGTTTTTTTTGTTCAATGAAGAAAGTAAAAAACGCAGCTTGATAAAGAAAGTGAATGTACAGACCAGTCATGACCTCATTGAATGGAGGGAAAGACTTGAGGGGATGGGTGTCCTTCATGATGTCCAGTGCTGCACTCAGTGTCTTGTTTTCAGATCTCCTCCAAATTCAGCCCACGAGGAATAACCTCATAAATTAGAGAATGATCTCACACCAATAATGCCAAGTATTTTTGATCACATTTAATATAATGAACAGAATTTCCATGGCCATTCACCGCTCCTGCAACACTTTAGAACCTCTGCAAATGCAGGAAGACAAAGACAATAATTAGGATTAATTACAATTTGTCCGAAATTCGGGATCTGATTTGGCACTCAGCGTGACCAGCAGCATTTGCACGTAATGTTCATGGACATAGAAATGAACTCATTATATACAGATGACTCTTGTCCCAAGTATCAATAGATGGTCTTAAGTGAGAGACCAACTCTGAAAGAAAGGTAACTTCATGGATTACATTGTGGTATCTTCAATGATTTTACTTTTTTCACAGGTTTCACTTTTTACAAAGCCAGTGTTCTTTAGGAATAATTACACAGGTTATGTTATAGTAATCACGAATGCTTTCACAGATCAAAATACATAAACAATAGTAAGCATCATTTCAGCAATAGTTGGAAGTTGCCATTTCGAAGGTGGTTACTTCACCTTGTGAGGAAATAACCTAAAGAGTGGGTGTTTTCATCCTAAAGAGGCATTTTCCATTGATTTTGATTTCTGTTTCATAGGAGACACTGTGTGCCATGATTACACAGTTAAAATCCTCCTGCCGCCAAGAGAACAGGTCTGAGTGGAGGCGACGGTGACATTAACCTGCATTGTGTCCAATCTTCCTTCTGGAGTCAGCGTCACCTGGATACAAGAAAAGAAGCCTCTGAAATTAAAAATTGCTGACCAGCCTGGACAGAATCCCGACAGCGTGTTCAGCAAATTAGACGTTTCTACTGCAGCCTGGCTGAGTTGAATGTGTACCACAGAATCTACTGACTCCGCTGAGAGACTCCATCCACAAGGAGAAAGGTGAGCGGTGAGATTAAAACACAAAGGATCCCATGTATGATCCAGATCCAGTTACACCAATGGCAGGCTTTGATTGGTAATGAGCAAACACCGTTGGGAGCATGAAAGATGCGTCTGATGGCAGGATAGCTAAGTAGCTGATTAAGAAAGAGACAGACCAAAGGATATTCTATTCTGGTTAAGTCAGATAAGGTTGGTAGAAGCCTGGGTTGTGAAGTCACCATCAGCAATGACAAATGGCCAGAGTGTCCTCGTTGTGGGCTGGAAACATGGAGGCGACTTTCAAATTAAACTTTTTACATCTTTTACTGAACATCATGGATACCATTCTGCTCCTTTTAGAAAATGAAAGTGAATAAATCCCAAATTAAAAATGGCATATTTTAATATTTAGTGAAATCGCGATATTGATTCTGGATTTTTATAGTTGATTTATATTTGTCTCAAATATTTTGCAGTGATTAATCCACGGGACCCATCAGTGTCTGTGCTCCTGCCACCAACAGAAGAAATCTCCGCTGAAAGGGTTCTCTCCCTCACCTGTTTAGTGAGAGGTTTCTCCCCCCGAGAGATCTTCGTCAAGTGGACAAACAATGGCGAGCCTGTAAATCCCATTAACTACGAGAACACCGAGGTAATAGCGGAGAGCGACATCACCTCCTTCTCCATGTCCAGCCTGTTATCCATTACAGCGGAAGACTGGGCCAGCAGTGCTTCTTACTCCTGTGTGGTGGGACATGAAGTGATTCCGTTGAAGATCATCAACAGAACAGTCAATAAATCCAGCGGTAAACCAAGTTTTGTAAACATTTCACTTGCACTGATGGACACTGTTAATTCATGTCAATAAAAATCTCAAAGTTTCATTTAATAATTCAACAAAAGTAATAAAGTTTTTTTTTCCTCCAGTTTTGAGTTAAATACACAACCGCTGAATTAATTGTTTCCTACTCTTCTATTCCATCTGTGCAGTTGAGATTAGATTAGATTCCCGACAGTGTGGAAACAGGCCCTTCGGCCCAACAAGTCCACACCTGCCTCCGAAGAGCAACCCACCCAGACCCATTCCCCTACATTTACCCCTGACTAATGCACCTAACACTACGGGCAATTTAGCATGGCCAATTCACCTAACCTGCACATCTTTGGACTGTGGGAGGAAATCGGAGCACCCAGAGGAAACCCACACAGACACGGGGAGAATGTGCAACCTCCACACAGTTAAATTGGATTATTAACAGGTCTGGGAAGTATGTCTTGTGCAGTTAATGTTGTTGCTCAGATACACCCTGGGTGAGAAACAGAGTAAAGCTCACTCATTGCAGGATTTCACCAAGTACCTTCTCCAACCTGCCACCTCGTGCTCCCGCGAGGAGGTTGAGTAATTCATCAACTTCACCAACACATTCCACCCTCACCTTAAATTTACCTGGACCATCTCTGACACCTCCCTCCTCTTCCTGGACCTCTCCATCTCAATTAATGACGACCGACTTGACACTGACGTTTTTTACAAAAACACCGACTCCCACAGCTACCTGGGTTACACCTCCTCCCACCCTACCTCTTGCAAAAATGCCATACCGTATTCCCAATTTCTCCGCCTCCGCCGTATCTGCTCCCAGGAGGACCAGTTCCACCACAGAACACACCAGATGGCCTCCTTCTTTAAAGACCGCAATTTCCCTTCCCACGTGGTTAAAGATGCCCTCCAACCCGTCTCGTCGACATCCCGCACCTCTGCCCTCAGACCCCACCCCTCCAACCGTAACAAGGACAGAACGCCCCTGGTGCTCACCTTCCACCCCACCAAACCTCGCATAAACCAAATCATCCACCGACATTTATGCCACCTCCAAACAGACCCCACCACCAGGAATATATTTCCGTCCCCATCCCATTCCGCCTTCTGCAAAGACCGTTCCCTCCGTGACTACCTGGTCAGGTCCATGCCCCCCTACAACCCATCGTCCCATCCTGGCACTTTCCCCTGCCACCGCAGGAACTGTAAAACCTGCGCCCACACCTCCCCCCTCACCTCTATCCAAGGCCCTAAAGGAGCCGTCCACATCCATCAAAGTTTTACCTGCACATCCACTAATATCATTTATTGTATCTGTTGCTCCCGATGCGGTCTCCTCTACATTGGGGAGACTGGGCGCCTCCTAGCAGAGCGCTTTAGGGAACATCTCCGAGACACCCATACCAATCAACCAAACCGCCCCGTGGCCCAACATTTCAACTCCCCCTCCCACTCTGCCGAGGATATGGAGGGCCTGGGCCTCCTTCACCGCCGCTCCCTCACCACCAGACGCCTGGAGGAAGAACGCCTCATCTTCTGCCTCGGAACACTTCAACCCCAGGGCATCAATGTGGACTTCAACAATTTCTTCATTTCACCTTCCCCCACCTCATCCTACTTCCAAACTTCCAGCTCAGCACTGTCCCCATGACTTGTCCGGACTTGTCCTACCTGCCTATCTCCTTTACCACCTATCCACTCCACCCTCTCCTCCCTGACCTATCACCTTCATATCCTCCCCCACTCACCCATTATACTCTATGCTACTTTCTCCCCACCCCCACCCTCCTCTCGCTTATCTCTCCACGCTTCAGGCTCACTGTCTTTATTCCTGATGAAGGGCTTTTGACCGAAACATCGATTTCGAAGCTCCTTGGATGCTGTCTGAACTGTTGTGCTCTTCCAGCACCACTAATCCGGAATCTGGTTTCCAGCATCTGCAGTCATTGTTTTTATCTCTGAAATCGGACAATGTCCATTCTACGTTGAGAGCAGACCATGAGTTTTGAACTTGGTGTTCCTGATTCCCCGATTGGCCATTCTTACAAAATTTAGGTTAGAGTGTTGCTGGAAAAGCATAGCAGTTCAGGCAGCATCCGAGGAGCAGGAAAATCGACGTTTCGGGCAAAAGCCCTTGATGAAACGTCGATTTTCCTGCTCCTCGTATGCTGCCTGAACTGCTGGGCTTTTCCAGTACCACTCTAATCTAGAATCTGGTTTCCAGCATCTGCAGTCCTTGTTTTTACCCATTCTTACAAAATTCACGTCAGTTTTAAACTGCCACATTGCACCAATTGGAAATGTAAATTTAAGAGACTTTTAATCTCTTCAAGAGATACCAATTGTAAAGAGTGCAGAGCAATTTGAATGTAACCTTTGTTTCTGGGAAACTGCCAGGATCTTGCCCCAGCGCATGAGTTGACAGAATGTATCTTCACTTTCACACCAAAGAGAACCAACAGATAAGTTGTTGTGGAGCACAGGGAAGAGGAGAGTGGAACGATGAACGGTCTGTACTCTTACTCCCAGTGCAGAGTATTCACAGTAGAGGTCCTCTGTAATGTAACCCAGTTACTAACAGGAACATTCACCTTCTTGCTTACTATTTGAAGATGTAAAATTTCCAAGCAAAATAATACCTTTGGAGCATGTTGGACATGCTTGGCCCTGTTAACAAATGATTAACAGTGACTCCCACAATCCGAAACTGTGTTTGCATCATCCCGATTTGTATTCCATAGTCTTGTCTCCGTTTTCTGGAGCACATGGGATCAATTATAATATTCGAACACCTGATGTTGCATTGTTTCAAATACAGAATATGAGTAGCTATTTTCTAATAAACATATTCAGAAATGTTATCTCTGGGGCAGTGGGGATTTGAACTCAAGACTTTTGTCTCAGAGACAGAAATTCTCTCACTGCAACAGAAGAGTTGCTCATAAAACGCTTATCTCTTCACGATGATGGGAAATGTTTCCTACAACACCAAGGTCAGATCAAATTGTGGGCAATCCATTAAAATTAGAACAATAAAATTAGAATAATAAAAATTGCAGTCTGGTATAAGAGCAGAAACACACACAGATACAGATAGATGCTCACAAATGACACACGTAAAGACACATATGCAGGCCCTCACCTAAAGACACATTTATGTACACACACACACACACAGATGTGCATTCAATAAGACGTCACATACGCATACACGCACAGAGCCACAAATGCAAATGATACTTGAACATTCAGCTAAGCTCTTACAAAAACTCACACGCACCGAAAGAAAAGCTCATACACAGATGAACAGGGGTACTCACACATAACCATGAAAAACATAGACACACGGTAACACACAATGGACACAAATACATATACATTCATACAGCTCAATGCATACAGACATAGATACATGACCACAGATACAACAAGCCCTCCTGCATGTCGACTCACACAGGCACATAAATGCACAGAGATAAACATTAATATCATTATTCTCACATTTTCATAATCACAAACATATGATGACAGAGGCACCTTAATTATTTATTTTTAAACCACTTTGATCAGCAAGTATACGCGGTCACACATACACACAAATTCAGACACGCAAGTGCGCAGGACAACAAAACGTGGGGCATTTATGAAACAAGGATAATGGCACAAGCATCAGCAACCATCCACACTCAATAACACAAACAAGCTTATCAAGATATGGTTTAGGATAGATTGCCACACAGGCAGACATCATCACATAAATATAAACATCCATCAAAACATGACGCTGCACGCTAACGTTTATTAAGCACAAAGATGAAAATAACCTAGTGTCGGTAGGATCTGAAATAGACACATAAACACACATTTTAGATAGCACTAACGAAAAGTGAACAGTCACAAAGACATTACCAGATAAACATAGGCATCAACAAAGTGGCATATTAGCATGATGATGCTTATAATTGTGAACTGAACAAAATGCACGTGCACAAACATGTGAGCACACCAGCAGAAAAGGAGCATGAATGTGTTTATTCATGCACAGACTCCAACATGGGCAAGAGTGAGGTCAGAGTACCTCATAACCACATACACAAACTTAAAGGAAAACCATACACATCAAGCATAGATCAAATACATTAAGGTACACATGAACAAAAACGTATTCCTAAATGTAGAGACCCAACAAACAGATATATGAAGCAATGTCCTTAGTGTGGGTGTAACTTATATTCATGATCTTCTAGGAGAAAGTGAGGACTGCAGATGCTGGAGATCAGAGCTGAAAATGTGTTGCTGGAAAAGCGCAGCAGGTCAGGCAGCCGATTCCTGAAGAAGGGCTCATGCCTGAAACGTCGATTCTCCTGCTCCTTGGATGCTGCCTGACCTGCTGTGCTTTTCCAGCAACACATTTTCAGCTATATTCATGATCTGCCAAGCAATTGGCCACCAATAACTAAAGATGAGAATAACATTTGAATTTTTATCCAATGATGGCCACAATTTTCAACTAATTTGCTGTCACAGCCTATATTTAAAATATAATAATATAATTAAAATAATCGTTCGTAATAGGCATTCCTCAAATAATAATATCTTTCAATAATAGATTAAAAGAAAAAAATAATTTAAAATGTTCTGACACGCACAGTGAAGAAAGAACATGTGCAGTTAGTATTTGCAAGTTCTTGCTGAGAGTCAATAATGCACTAATAGATACAGATAGTCACATTTGAGAAACATCTGACTGCGTTATGAAGATGTAAAGGTCTCTAATTACATGACTTGGATGCAGATAGATTGGACTGGATCAATAAAGTATTTAAGTGCGTCCTCTCGGCTTTATATTTGTAGATTCAATAGATCGCACCTGGATTGAAGATTATGAGGATGATAATGGCAACTGCTTCCACATTCATCACCCTGGTTGTCCTGAGTGTTTTCTACAGCGCTGCCATCACCCTGGTGAAGGTGAGAATAATCACATCTTTCACACGCCAAGCAGCCCAATATGTTTTGTGAAATCTCTAAGTATGAATAAAAATTAAAACTGGAATGCCCCTGACCATAAACATCTACGTCATTGCTTTCTCTCTCTTTTCCAGGTTAAGTGAATGAGTTGTGGACCCCGTCGGTTTTCCTGATCTGCTTATCAAGGTCTCTGAATTCCCAATCTACAATCTGTCCTGTTGCTGACTCTAACAGTGAGATTACTTCAGTTTAACAGCGTGTTACTGAGACAATTATTGATGGATTGTCCTTTTTACTTTGATATCGTTGAGATGGTTGTGGTTGGAAGAATTTGTAGCTTTCCAGTTGTTTGAAACCTATTTATTTTGTTTTTATTTGTTCCTTATCCAGAATGGTTGCCTATCCTTTATGATGAGCCTTTGTATTCCCTTTCTGTTGACTGTTACAGATGTAGAGAAAACTCACAGCTCACAGCACACACGATCTCGTCTCAATGTGGCATCCAGTCTTTGTATTCACTTCTGTTAACTTTAACATAAATTGTTGGATAAAAATGCTCTCTGAAATGGTTAATAAATCTTGAATGAATGTGCACTAACCTTGAGTTTGCTTAGTTCTTTCTTCAAGGCCAGTCAGTAATAATACATTTTCCCACGTCCCACTCCTTTCCCAGCCAAGTAATTTCACTTGTTCTGTTTGGTTGTGTTTCATCCAGTCATTTAAGCTAATACTGCGTCACCATGCGGCTCACTAATGTCAATGTATCTTTCACACGGTACGCCTTCTGATACACTCCAGAGGCAGAATGATCAGTCAGCATTTCATCTTATGCACCAAAGGTACTGACTGGCCTTGGGTCACGTAATGGTACAAATGAGGAGCTTTGCTCCACCAGAAGCCTAAAAAAGGCAGGCAACGGAGTTTGAAAGTTTACTCTGCTCTGTCGAAACGAAAAGTCCTCCCAATGTGGGGACAGCCTGGGTTAGTAATGCAGAAATTGCCACCTAAAGCGCCCAATGAAACATTCATCAGCAAAACGACAACCTTCAGTCAGGTATTCAGGCACAACACGTGCACAATCCCAGGGTGGATTCTCAGGACTGGAGTTTTTCCTCATACATAAATCTCATGGAGCGCAAATCCTGGGACCTATTTGATACAGCACACCTGTCAAGTCCCAGGAAATGAGGCTGAGTTATATCTGATACAGGGATATTACTGAACAGCAACCCTCAAAAAGAATAAATCAGAGGTCGATGTCGATCAGGCAAGGCAGAGCTCAGAAGTACTGGAAATATTCAACCATTGGATTCTATATGATGCAAGACGGAATTGAGAACCAATCGCAGCAACTGCTCACAGAGTCTGGAAACTATCAGCAGAGGAGAAAAGTCTATTTCTCAAAGTCAGTGAGGTCCATCATCTCGGGAACAGTGTTGTGAAGCGGTTGCGCAGCCTGTCTCATAGATTTACATTTTTTCAAAACTGTGGCACCTGAAACTGGATGCAATATTCCAGGTGAGACAAGCGACTGTTTTATTTCAGTTTAACATAATTGCTTTGTGTTTGTTCTCTACAGCGTTATTGATGAAGTCGGGTTGATTTGCTCTTCTGTCCACACTCCCTGATTAGTGCACATATACATGGAGGATCCTCTGCTCCTGCACCCCTTTGGGTTTACACCCTCACTATTCGATGTTCCCCTGAGCTCATCACAAAACAAAGAAGCACGTCACCCCTCCCTGAGACTGAGATCTATCTGACACACCAATATTAATAAATAACAACCCTCAAACATTATAAATCACAGGTCGATTTCAATCAGGGAAGGCAGTGATCCGAAGTACTGGAAACTTTGCTGCTTTCCATGTCCTTTCCCACAAACCCTCGGTAAGACTTTGAAGCTCTTAGCTGTTCTTCCAATATCCTAATATTTTACTTTAAATTGTTAATAGTTTTCTGTAATTTTGCCTTATAGACCAAAGCACAGGTTGGAACAATAAGAACTCCAAACACTGAACTCCGAGAACATACACAATAAACAACCTACATTCTGAAACGGCTAACACCCATGAACAGATGGTTGACAAGTATAAAACAGCCATGGTTTTAATAGCTTGGATGCTGACGAATTTGTTAAGTGTTCAAGAAAAGTTTCCTCATTAATATGTCGATGTAACTACCACAGAAGGAGCAAAACCTGACCTACTCTTGTGACATATGTCAGGGCAAATGACTGAAGTGTCAGTAGCGGAACAGTTTGGTGCCAGGGATAATAATTTGATTAGTTGCAAAGTATCTATGGAAAGGATTGGCATTGTTTACAAGATAAAGTTGTTAATTGGACTTGGGAAAATGTTGATAGTATGATACACAAACTTTCAAGGGTTGCTTGAAGTGGACTGTTTGCAGCTAAAGTGTTGGCCAGCAAGTGGGAAGCTTTCAGAAATAAGATAACGAGAGTTCAGAGGCATTATGTTCCTGTTAAAGTGAAGGTAAGGCTTGAAAGAGGTGGGAACACTGGAGGAATAAAGTTATTGAGGCTCTGGTTAAGAATAAGAAGCAGTCATATGTAAGACATAGATAACTGAGATCAAGTGAATCTCTTGAAGAGTAGAAGAGGTGTAGGGACATTCTAAAGAGGGAAATGAGGAGGGAAGAACAGGAGTATTGGATAGCCTTGGTAGATAATGTAAAGAACAATCCAAAGAGCAAAGGAATAGAGTCATAGAGATGTACAATGCGGAAACAGACCCTTTGGTCTCACTCGTCCATGCTGACCAGATATCCTAAACTAATCTCGTCCCATTGCCAGGACTTGGCCCATATCCCTCTAAATCCTTCCTATTCATATACCCATCCAGATGTCTTCTAAATGTTGTAATTGCACCAGTCTCTGCCACTTCCTCTGGCAATCCATTCCATAAACACGACCCTCTCCATGAAAAGTTGCCCCTTAGGTCCATTCAACTTTTTCCCTTCTCCCCATAAACCTATACTCTCTAGTTCTGGACTTGCTCACCTCAGGGAAAAGATCTTGTCTGTTTACCATATCTATGCTCCTCATGATTTTATAAACCTTTATAAAGTCACCCCTCAGCCTCCAGGGAAATCAGCCCCTGACTATTCAGCCTCTTCCTATATTACTGTACGTGGCTGTGAATATGTAACAGCCATTAGGGATGGCTTCACAGATCATGCTGCATTTTATACAAATGCTGGGGTTTTTTTCATAGCAGTTGGTTTCAAATCGTGGATGGGTGCCTTTTTAATTTGATACCAGAAGCACAGAAAGACATGGGGAAATAAACTACAACAAAAAAGGAAATGGACAAAAAGTAATTGCACTATGGATAACCTCACCATATGATTCATGTAAAAAAAATTCCTGCTTTGACCTTGCAGCTAATTGAGCCTATTAATTATTCCTGTGTTTGTAATAATTTTCATCTATCCATCATTCTACATTTAATTGTCATCGTTACCATGAGGATTACTGCACCTCCCTCAGTACTTAACTAAAAATTCAAAATAAAGTAAAAATGAAAATTAAATATTGTCTCTCATTATTACAAAAAAAGCAATTCAATGACATCAAATTGGAAGAGAAATGTGATAAGATAGTCAACTTTGAGGACTGCAAGAAGTTGCAAGAGGTCATTAATCAATTTACAGGATGGTCGAATAATTATCAAATGAAGTTCCACACAGATAAATGGAAGGTGTTACATCTTGGTAGGAATAATGTGCAGGACACTTATTCGATGATGCACATCTAAGTGGGGGAGACGAATTAAGGGATCGTCTTTGTGGTAAAAAGGTAATTATATCAGTCACTAACAATTTCACCACAAGTTCTGCAGGCCATAAAAAACGCAAACAAAGCTCAAAGCTTTATCTCTAAAAGGATACATTTGAAAGTAGGGTCCCTATAAAAATGTGGTCAACAATAATTAAGAATATTGCCTGCAGTTCCAGTTGGTAGCACGAGAGAGCGTGAAGAGAAGGTTTCTAAGAATGATACACAAGTTTCTGGCTGTGTATGTCCAGGAAGAAATGTCATGCTGTTCAGTTCTCTCTTGAAAAGAAGGCTGACGTTTCTAAAATTATGAAATGTTTTGATAAGAGAAGGTACAGAGAAAACATTTCCATTCATTCTTTAGCTACCTTTTCATTGTTCATGGCTAACAATGACTTTTGGATTCTCGTTTAATGTTAGTTGCCAGTTTCATTTACTTCTTCACTTCCCCTCTGAACTGCCTATATTTAGTTCGGTTCCCACTGACGTTATCAATAATCCTCATCCTTTGTTACATCGTGCAGGGAATTAGGGTGTTGTTTTTGCCACCATTTCCTGCTTGTGGAAACACTAAAACTGTAGCTGAACAATCTCCACTTGGAGGACAGACTATTATTTCATTGTAGTTTTGTCCAAACTTATGCTCAAATGTACTTGCTGCAAATGTCCTCTTGCCGCATTGAAATCGTCCCTCCTCCGATTCAGAATTCTTCTGGATTGTTCCTTGAGCATTTTATACCCAAGCTAAAATCTTATGATACAAAGATCAATGCTTCCCAAATGATCCCAATCAGATATTTGGATTAGATTACATTACAGTGTGGAAACAGGCCCTTCGGCCCAACAAGTCCACACCGACCCGCCACCCACCCATACGTTTACCCCTTACCTAACACTACGGGCAATTTAGCATGGCCAATTCACCTGACCTGCACAGCTTTAGACTGTGGGAGGAAACCGGAGCACCCGGAGGAAACCCACGCAGACACGGGGAGAACGTGCAAACTCCACACAGTCAGTCGCCTGAGGTGGGAATTGAACCCGGGTCTCTGGCGCTGTGAAGCAGCAGTGCTAACCCCTGGGCCACCGTGCCGTCCACAAATATATTTTACACATATTGCATGTGCATGCAAATCATGAAGGTGGGAGTTCAGGTTGACGAAATTATTAGGATTCTGAACTTTATAAATAGGTCCTTCCCATGCAAAATATGGAAGTTATGATAAATGGTTATAAAATGTCCCGCTTTTCCCTCATGTCCACTATTTATGCAGCATGCTTCAGGAAGGGATTTGAGAGGATGCAGAAAAGATTCTTGAGATGAGCAACTGGACAAACGTGTGGAAAGTTTGAAGAAGCAAGGGCTGCTGTTTATGGAGAAAAGAAGACAAAGAAGACATTTTACGTGTATTCAAAATCATGAGAGAGTTGGATAGAGCAGGTAAGAACAAACAAACAGTGGTTAGCACGACTGCCTCACAGTGCCAGGGCCCTGGGATTGATACCAGTCTCAGGTGGCCGTCTGTGTGGAGTTTGTACATTCTCCCCGCGTCTGCATGGCTTTCCTCCGGCTGTGCAAGCCATGCTAACTTGCTCACAGTTCATGGATGTTTAGGTTAGGTGCATTAGTCATGGGTAAATGTCGGGGAATGCATCTGGATGGGTTACTCTTTGGAGGGTCGGTGTGGACTTGTTGAGCCAAATGGCCTGTTTCCACACTGTAGGGCTTCTATTTAAAAAAGCCTTGAGAAGAAAAGGACACTGATTTAAGATGATCAGCAAAAGAAAAACAACAGTTTGGTTGGTTTTTGTTTAAAATAACATAGTTCCGAACTGGAATGCTCTGCTTAATAGAGTAGTGGTGGAGACAGCTTCAACTGAGGTCTTCGAAAGGGAGCTACAATTTTCTGAAGGAGACGTTTTGCAGTAATACATAGTAGAGAGACTTGGGAGTGAATGGAGGCAAGTTCCTAATTGAGAGCTGGTACAAACATAATCAAATCATTGCTTCCGAGCTGTTACCATTGATAGTTGTATAACATTGTACAAACTGCCAGCTCTCCAGCTATTTCCTAAAGGTTTGCCATATACTGAAATATGACGAACTTAGTCATGCATGGAACTAAAGTTACTTTGCAAACACTTCACTTGATCCTGGAGAACCTGCATTCCCATTTTCCTCACCGTTTGCACTGACAATGTTTCCAGAATAGCAATTGATCAAAGAGCACAAATTAAGTCATTTAACATTAGTAAACTTATCCAGAATTAAGTCCAAAGCAATTTAACAAAAAAAAATCACAGACTTGAGATTCAGTATTTCAAATCTGGTCGACTAGTTTTCTTAAGTTAGTCAATGACTATGTAAAGATTAGAGTAGTGCTGAAAAAAAGCACAGCAAGTCAGGCAGCATCCGAAGAGCAGGAACATCGATGTTTCAGGCAAGAGCTCTTCATCAGGAATGACTGTGTAAGATGGTCATGTTGGTATAGGGTTCCTTTGACTTCCACAGGATGTCTACAGGACATCACGATGAGGCAATGCCTGGGGTTGGGGCATGGAATAGACAGTACAGAATAAAAAGAAGAGAAAACCATTTCTTCAGTATGTCACCCTTGTTTATAGCTGTTTGTGGGCTAGGCAAGACCTTCACACTGAAAGACAAGCAACATTCAACTGACCATTGAAAAACTTTGGATGTTTTATGCTGATTCAACATTGTCTACTCTCTCAAAATAAGCCAAACATTTCAGAACCAGTCAAGTAGTTGTTTTCTGAAATTGCTGTAGCCTGGGTTGATGCCTCCCTGAGGCAATCCTGGCATAATCTTACAAGAACTGCCAGCAGTTCCTTTTCATATTATTGGATCCCAAATACAAAGCAAGTTTAATCTGATATCAGACCAAACTTACTTGCCACTTAGTTTCCTTTAGTTTCTGACAAACTTAGGTTTCCACCTACTTCACAGGGTGAGCTATCGACATTTTCACAGCTGCAACTGGTCATAAAGTACCAGTTACAACATTTTAAATATGTGCATGATCACAAAGTTAATATTCGGTACTTCTTATCAACATCCAGATTTTTGGCTGAGGGCAGGAGCTGGTGGCTGGGGAGTAAAGAGGTCAAACGAAGAACCTCTGTACTGAGACGGAGGGAAAATATCCCAAATGCAAGGATTTAAGTTTCATTTCCTTATCTTGGAAAAAGAAACTCAAGTTCTTTATAAACTATTGCTAATTTAACCCTGAACTTGTAACTCAATGTTTGATTCAGAATGTAATATAGTAATTTCTCATTTCTCAAATTCACTGATGGGGCATGTCATATTAGTCAGTATTGGCTGTTCTGCTGAAAAGAGAATTTTATTCCTTTTACTTTTCTGCCGCTTTAATAATTCTATGTTTAGTGAAAGATCTGGCCATAATAAACCTAGGAGTAATTACAGGTCTCTGACCCAGAGCAGTGTCATGACCTCAGTATTTAGGCTTCTATTAATTGATGACATCAGTGAAACGGTGTGAATGTGATGTTGCCGATATTAAATTCACCATGAAAGCACTTTATAAGCTTGATTCAAACAAATAGCCATTAACTGGGAAAATGCCTGACTCCATGGATACACATGAGAGCTGGCCAGCACAGATTATAAAAAATACAAAGTATTCAATGGAGATATTCCAAAGCTAGGAGACCAGGAGCAGGTCACACTCATTTTGTTTTATATCATATATTTTTATTATGAAAAAATAGATTTTTAAATATTGCAACAACTACAAAACAATTCAAAACAGTACAAAAATAGTACAAAACTAAACCCAAATAATAAAAAAGAAATTCCCCAACCCACCCTCCTATATGAATGTATAAACATATATAGAGAAGTATAAAATTTATTTTATTTAGTTAGTTAAATAGCTAGTTTAGTTTTTTTTTAAATACCTCAGAACAAACAAATAAATAGTAATAACTCAGCCCAGCCAAACAAAACACTCATACGTTCACAGTTCCTCCTCCCTGGATATTGGACTCATGAAACACAAACGTTACGGCTATCTAAAAGCCCTTGTTAGTGTGGCAGAAAAATCTGTGTCCAGGTATTTCAAAAGGGGTTGCCATGTCTTGTAAAAATTCTCAGTTTTGTGGTGTACCATATTTGTGAGAACATCCAGGGGAATATGCTCCATAACAATCTTCCGCTAACCCGACAGGCCTGGGGGATTTTCTGATATCCAACCTAGCAAGATATTCTTCCTTGCACAGAATGTAAGAATATTGAAAAGTTTTTCCTTATGCGAGTTTGCAGAAAATGCAATGGGTAGGCCCAAAAGGAGCGAAATAGGGTCCTTCTCCACCCCTACATCTAAAATCCTCTCCATTGCACCCATCACAGCGCTCCAATATGTTTGAAGCCTGTCACAAGGCCAAAGACAATGGGTAAGAGTACCCGTCCAGACCTTGCACTTGGGACATGCTGAAGATACCCCTGGTTTAAATTTTGATAAATGGTCTGGGGCTAAGTGGACCCTGTGGAGAATTTTCAACTGTAAAGCATGGGTGCTATTGCAAATTGATATCTTCCTTGCATTCTCCCAAATATCCTCCCATGCCTCTGAAGAAACTTCAACACCCAGCTCTCTTTCCCACATCTTGCAGAGTCGATCAGACTCATCTGAGGTGGCACCCCCCAACTGGTGATATAGAGTACTGACAGAGAGTGTACTCTTAGCCCTTAGTACCCCTCTTTCTATGTCAGATTTGTAGGGATCAGTCAAAAGTGTGGTCTTTTTTTGAATAAAATCCCTAACTTGAAAAAAACGAAAGAGGTCTCTATTAGGTAACTCATATTTCCGTACTAACTGATCGAAGGACATCATTACATCTCCCTCAAGTAAATCACCCATACCCCTAGCTGCCCAACGTTTAAATCCTGAATCTATCATACCCGGTTGAAAACGCGGCATATCCACGAAAGGTGTAAACAAAGATGTTTTGCCAATATTACCTCCCTCTGCCGAATTGCCCCCCATGCTTTAACAGTATTGATGACTATTGGGTTATGGCAATATTCCCTAAATGTCCTCACTTTGTCCAAAAACAGCAAACTGGTAAGGGGGCACCTTGCCTGGTAGACTTCGCTATCTAGCCATATTGAAAGAGGGTCTCCACAAACCCAATCACTTACGTAGGTCAAAAGTGAGCTTAATTGGTAATTTTTAATGTCTGGAAGGTCTACTCCCCCCACCCCCCTATCTGTGAGGCAACTGCAGTTTGGCTAATTTAATGAGGGGCCGTTTACAGTGCCAGATAAAGGAGCTAAACCAACCGCTCAGTCTCCTGAGTGTTTGTTTATTGAAAATCAGGGGGAGCATTTGTATAGAGTATTGCAAACGAGGGAGAATATTCATCTTAATAAGTGCTATCCGACCCAACCATGAGACTGGAAGTGCTCCCATCTTTGGAGATCTTGTTTAATTTTTGCAAATAATTGAGTAAAATTGGCTTTGAACAGCCAATCCAGAACTGGAGTAATGAATATGCCCAAATACACAAACCCCCCCTGTGACCACCTAAATGGGAGTCTATAGTCACTCTCAAGAGCCAACTCTTTTGTAAGACCACCCATAAGCATAGCCTCTGATTTAGCAAAATTAATCTTATACCCTGAAAAAGTGCCAAACGTGTGAATGCATTGTATCAGGCAAGGCGCTGAGACTGCTGGATTTGTCAAGAAAGTTAGAACATCATCTGCATACAGCGAGATCTTATGTAATTTTGACCCCACTTCTGGAGCTGATATATTGAGATCCCCACGAATGGCGTCTGCCAACGGTTCAATCACCAACGTAAAAAGTAATGGTGAAAGGGGACAGCCCTGCCGGCTGCCCCTAGAAATATTAAAATTGCTTGATCGTAAAAAAGGATTCCATTTTGGCCTGCCCCTCCTCACACTTCTCAGACTGATATAATTTAGAGTAGAATCTCTGGAACGCCACATTAATCTTTTTAGAATCACATGTTAGGTTCCCAGACCCTTCCCTAATTGCTGTAATGGTTTGTGGGGTACTTCTCTTTCTGGCAAGGTATGCTAAGTATTTGCCTGGCTTGTCACCATGCTCGCATAACCTTTGCTTTGCAAAAGCCAGCTCCTTCTTTGCCGTCTGCGTGAGCACGGAATTTAATGTAGACCACAGTGCTGTAATCCTCTGCAGTTTGACCAACGAGGATCTGTCTAAATAGGCCTTCTCGGCTGCCGTCAACCATGCTTCAAGGAGACGTTGCTGCTCACCCTTCTGCCGCTTCCAACTGGTGGAATATGAAATAACCAACCCTCTGGCATAAGCTTTGGCAGTTTCCCAGAGAACAGGTGAGCTATCAACCGAGCCTATGTTAATGTCTAGGAATGCCCGAAATTCCCTCGAGAAATACTCCACAAGCTTGCTGTCCATGAGAATAAAGGGGTCCATTCACCAGTACCTTGAATCCAATGTAACATCCTTAATTTTAACCATGAGGTACACTGGAGCATGATCAGAGATGGCAATATTACCAATCGTACAGGATGCCACCTGATCCAGGGTTACTGCAGGGGTCAGAAAAAAATCAATCCTCGTGTGACATCTATGCGGATTGGAGAAAAATGTGAAATCCCTCCCTATCGGGTGGAGACACCTCCAGACGTCGACCAAACCTAATTCCCCACACAGACCCAATAACTGTTTAGTTTGTGCAGACTGTATTGAGGGACCTTTAGGCAACCTGTCTACTGTGGGGTCCATGAAGCAGTTAAAATCTCCCCCTATAATGATGTGCCAAGGCTTGAGACCTATCAGTTTAGAAAAAGCATCTAACAAGAATTTAAGAGGATGAGCTGGGGGACAATAAACATTTAAAATGCCATATTCTTCCCCATTTATCAAGGCTTCAAGAATTACAAACCTCCCGTATGTGTCTTTAACACATTCCAACAATTTAAATGAGAGATTTTTCCTCACCAATATAGCCACTCCCCTACTTCTGGTATTAAATGATGAAAAATAAACTCGGTCAAAGCCATTCTGCTGTAATTTCAGATGCTCCTTGTCATCCAAATGTGTCTCCTGTAACAAAGCAATATCCACCTTCTCCTTTCTAAGACTCAAGAGTACCTTCTTCCTCTTAATTGGTGAGTGACGTCCCTTGATATTCCAGGTACACCACTTCATCAAATCATTAGCCATAATCTTCTGCAATTACATTTAAATTCCACAGAGGAGGAACCCAAACCACAAATTGCTGAGCCTTAGTGTCGCATGGTCCACAAAATATAAAAACTACATAAACTAAAAACGCTATATTTAACAAACATACGAAATGATTAAAAATAAAAAAACAACAAAAACTAGAAGACAAACCAACATACAAAGCGCCAATAGCGCTGAGTAGGGGAACTCAGACCCTGCCCGGAGGGGGCAACTACCCCTCCCAAACTGCCCATATATAGGCATCTAACCATCTCAACCACCTTCACTTCTCCCAGCTAGAGCCGCATCGCAAGCACAAGCTAAAAAGAATAAACACCCCATAGAATATCAATATGAATAAAAAAGCATTCTTTCATAAACAAAAAGTGGGAATAAATACCCAACCCATCTTTTGGTACGTCCTAACTTAGAAATTTAAAATGTTCATCTTGACCACCGCCAGACATAGTTGAACCAAATTATTATAAATAGAGGGAAAAAAGGGGAAAAACAAAGCTCCAACCGGACTTCCTCCATTTCTTTTACAGAATGATAAACCCATACCCAAGCAACAATATTTATATATACTACAATTGTTTAAATTAGGTTAGTTTGTCCACAAAGTGTCTTGCCTTCTCTGATGTGTCAAAGAGATGCATGGATCCATCTAAGGTGATCCGAAGCACTGCTGGATATCTCAGGGAGTACTGACTACCAAGCTCCTTCAATCTTCTCTTGACACCATCATACGATTTTCATTTCTGGATCACCGCCACTGAAAAGTCCTGAAAAAACATTATCTTAGGGCCCTCGTAAATTAGGGCCTTTGGATCATTCCCCTGGAGTCTGGAAGCCTCCATGACTCTCTCCTTATCCTGGTAATGATGGAACTGCACCAGGAAAGGACGAGGGCGTTGACCCAGACTCGACCTCCGTGCTGTGACCCGGTGAGCCCTCTCTATCTTCAATCGTCTCATGCCTGTCTCCAAGTCAAGGAATTTCAGAAGCCAATCTTCAACAAATTCCGTAGGCCGCTCACCTTCCTTACCCTCAGGCAGACCGATGATCCGAATGTTTTTTCGCCTGCCCCTGTTTTCATGATCATCCACTTGTCACGCAAGTTACGAATCTGCATCTTCAGGGCTTTGATCTCTTCCTTGAATGAACTGGCATCAGGTTCCACCACTGTGACCCTGTGCTCCACTCATCCGTCCTCTTCTCCAGGTCTCCCAGCTGCTGCTCATGCTTCTGCAGCATGAGAGAGACTGGAGCCAGCTTCTATTCAATCTGTTTCCCCAACATCTCACGAGATTTCGAGAGCTGGTTCACCAGGTCCTGGAGAGTAATCGGCTGCAAGGCTGCTGCAGGCTGAGCTGCAGGCCCGGCCTCAGATGCTCCTCCTCCCTTTTTAGGCATTTCTGGACAGCTGAAAATACAGGTAAGTCATTTTTTAAATGTTTCTTGGGGCTTCACAATCTTTCCAACGCCCCAAGAAATCCTGATGACCTGGGTTTGGTGGGTTAAAGGACCGTCCTGCTCCTGCTGCGATGCGAAGCTCTGCAGTGTGATCTTCTCAGATCGCCGCCATCTTCGATCCCTCGGTCACACTCTTAATTGTAGCCATACTTCTTCAAATTTCACCAAACTCTGGAGACCACGGCAATGAATTTGGAGGTAGTTTGGGGTGAGGGAGGTGGTGAGGACAAGAGGAAAGAGAAACAAAGAGAAGCGATGAGGTGGGGTGAAGGAGAGGAGCCATTTCTTCAG
Organism: Chiloscyllium plagiosum; assembly: GCF_037043375.1. NCBI lineage: Eukaryota > Metazoa > Chordata > Chondrichthyes > Orectolobiformes > Hemiscylliidae > Chiloscyllium > Chiloscyllium plagiosum. The sequence goes on along the minus strand of NW_028270167.1, from coordinate 103,761,552 downwards.
TTTTTTTCACTTTGGCAGCATTGTCCAGAAATAGAACCTCAATATTGATCAGCAAGTAATTTCCTCTCTCAGCGTTTTGGATGCTTCAATGTTGGTACTATTGTTTAAGACAACTCTGTCTCTAATATTAAACTCTTTTAGTGAGGCAGTCCAGCAGCCTCCTTAATGTGGCTGCTGTTGTCTGGACTGGTGTTCATTGTATTGCACGGAACATTTTGAAGGAATCAATGGTTCTCCAACATTCCCTTTTCACACAGCTGTATTGCAAACGAAGCATAATTAAACTGCATCAAAATCCGATCAAATCAAACTTGCTTCCTCATGGTTGGACTCAGGTCTGGCAAACTTTGATTCCCATCCTCCTGACAATCGGATCTGTCAAAATGTCCCCAGCCTCAAGTCCTCATGGAGCACAAATTAAACAAAGGACTTACACCAATAAATGACTTGCATCTTATGAAAATATAAAGATCAAAAGGCTCTATTGAGTTGATACAGCTTTTTTAAAATCACTCTAAATCACCAGGAATAATGCAAATATTGGGAGATGCTGTGATCTGGAATGGTGGTGTTTGGGAGACACTGAGATCTGGAATGGCGGTGTTTGGGAGACGCTGTGATCTGGAATGGTGGTGTTTGGGAGAAGCTGTGATCTGGAATGGTGGTGTTTGGGAGGCGCGGTGATCAGGAATGGTGGTGTTTGGGACACGCTGTGATCTGGAATGGCGGTGTTTGGGAGACGCTGTGATCTGGAATGGCGGTGTTTGGGAGACGCTGTGATCTGGAATGGTGGTGTTTGGGAGGCGCTGTGATCTGGATGGTGGTGTTTGGGAGACGCTGTGATCTGGAATGGTGGTGTTTGGGAGACGCTGTGATCTGGAATGGCGGTGTTTGGGAGACACTGTGATCTGGAATGGCGGTGTTTGGGAGACGCTGTGATCTGGAATGGCGGTGTTTGGGAGGCGCTGTGATCTGGAATGGTGGTGTTTGGGAGACACTGTGATCTGGAATGGTGGTGTTTGGGAGACGCTGTGATCTGGAATGGCGGTGTTTGGGAGACGCTGTGATCTGGAATGGTGGTGTTTGGGAGAAGCTGTGATCTGGAATGGTGGTGTTTGGGAGACGCTGTGATCTGGAATGGTGTTGTTTGGGAGACACTGTGATCTGGAATGGTGGTGTTTGGGAGACGCTGTGATCTGGAATGGCGGTGTTTGGGAGACACTGTGATCTGGAATGGTGGTGTTTGGGAGACGCTGTGATCTGGAATGGTGGTGTTTGGGAGATGCTGTGATCTGGAATTGTGGTGTTTGGGAGACCCTGTGATCTGGAATGGTGGTGTTTGGGAGACACTGTGATCTGGAATGGCGGTGTTTGGGAGACGCTGGGATCTGGAATGGTGGTATTTTGGGAGACGCTGTGATCTGGAATGGTGGTGTTTGGGAGACACTGTGATCTGGAATGGTGGTGTTTGGGAGACGCTGTGATCTGGAATGGTGGTGTTTGGGAGACACTGTGATCTGGAATGGTGGTGTTTGGGAGACACTGTGATCTGGAATGGTGGTGTTTGGGAGATGCTGTGATCTGGAATGGCGGTGTTTGGGAGACACTGTGATCTGGAATGGTGGTGCTTGGGAGACGCTGTGATCTGGAATGGTGGTGTTTGGGAGACGCTGTGATCTGGAATGGTGGTGTTTGGGAGACACTGTGATCTGGAATGGTGGTGTTTGGGAGACGCTGTGATCTGGAATGGTGGTGTTTGGGAGACGCTGTGATCTGGAATGGTGGTGTTTGGGAGACGCTGTGATCTGGAATGGTGGTGTTTGGGAGACACTGTGATCTGGAATGGTGGTGTTTGGGAGACCCTGTGATCTGGAATGGTGGTGTTTGGGAGACACTGTGATCTGGAATGGTGGTGTTTGGGAGACACTGTGATCTGGAATGGTGGTGTTTGGGAGACACTGTGATCTGGAATGGTGGTGTTTGGGAGACGCTGTGATCTGGAATGGTGGTGTTTGGGAGACGCTGTGATCTGGAATGGTGGTGTTTGGGAGACGCTGTAATCTGGAATGGTGGTGTTTGGGAGATGCTGTAATCTGGAATGGCGGTGTTTGGGAGACGCTGTGATCTGGAATGGTGGTGTTTGTGAGATACTGTGATCTGGAATGGTGGTGTTTGGGAGGCGCTGTGATCTGGAATGGTGGTGTTTGGGAGACACTATGATCTAGAATGGTGGTGTTTGGGAGACACTGTGATCTAGAATGGTGGTGTTTGGGAGACACTGTGATCTGGAATGGTGGTGTTTGGGAGACGCTGTGATCTGGAATGGTGGTGTTTGGGAGACACTGTGATCTGTAATGGTGGTGTTTGGGAGACGCTGTGATCTGGAATGGTGGTGTTTGGGAGACGCTGTGATCTGGAATGGTGGTGTTTGGGAGACACTGTGATCTGGAATGGTGGTGTTTGGGAGACGCTGTGATCTGGAATGGTGGTGTTTGGGAGACGCTGTGATCTGGAATGGTGGTGTTTGGGAGACACTGTGATCTGGAATGGTGGTGTTTGGGAGACGCTGTGATCTGGAATGGTGGTGTTTGGGAGACACTGTGATCTGGAATGGTGGTGTTTGGGAGACACTGTGATCTGGAATGGTGGTGTTTGGGAGACACTGTGATCTGGAATGGTGGTGTTTGGGAGACGCTGTGATCTGGAATGGTGGTGTTTGGGAGACGCTGTGATCTGGAATGGTGGTGTTTGGGAGACGCTGTAATCTGGAATGGTGGTGTTTGGGAGATGCTGTAATCTGGAATGGCGGTGTTTGGGAGACGCTGTGATCTGGAATGGTGGTGTTTGGGAGATACTGTGATCTGGAATGGTGGTGTTTGGGAGACACTGTGATCTGGAATGGTGGTGTTTGGGAGACACTGTGATCTGGAATGGTGGTGTTTGGGAGATGCTGTGATCTGGAATGGTGGAGTTTGGGAGACAATGTGATCTGGAATGGTGGTGTTTGGGAGGCGCTGTGATCTGGAATGGTGGTGTTTGGGAGAAGCTGTGATCTAGAATAGTGGTGTTTGGGAGACGCTGTGATCTGGAATGGTGGTGTTTGGGAGACGCTGTGATCTGGAATGGTGGTGTTTGGGAGACACTGTGATCTGGAATGGTGGTGTTTGGGAGACGCTGTGATCTGGAATGGTGGTGTTTGGGAGATGCTGTGATCTGGAATGTTGGCGTTTGGGAGACGCTGTGATCTGGAATGGTGGTGTTTGGGAGACACTGTGATCTAGAATTGTGGTGTTTGGGAGACACTGTGATCTGGAATGGTGGTGTTTGGGAGACACTGTGATCTGGAATGGTGGTGTTTGGGAGACACTGTGATCTGGAATGGTGGTGTTTGGGAGACACTGTGATTTAGAATGGTGGTGTTTGGGAGACACTGTGATCTGGAATGGTGGTGTTTGGGAGACGCTGTGATCTGGAATGGTGGTGTTTGGGAGACGCTGTGATCTGGAATGGTGGTGTTTGGGAGACGCTGTGATCTGGAATGGTGGTGTTTGTTATAGCACTGGGAGATGTTTTCAAGAGGAATTTCCTACAGAAATCTTACAGAAACTGCTTGCTCTCCCGAAATTCCTTTAACATTACTTTTTGTTAAAAAAGTCATTTTCTTATGACATAACTGCAGTATATGCTGATATTTTTCAACTTTCGCACAGGTTAGCAGGATACCATGGTCTGTTCTTTTTTTGAGGAATAGGGTGAGGGGAGGTGGGCCATGCAATAATATTGGCAAACAAAGAGTTAAGTAGTCAATGTCTTCAATATGTCTACTCTCATTGTTTAGAAATGAACAACTGAAGACCTGAACATTGATGGGCAAGAAATATTGAATTAAAGACTGTGTGTTAATGCATGGTCAATTATTCACTGGCAAATAACTGGGAGGTGGGAGAATTGGTAAAATGACAGGGAGGGAGTCTGGCACTTTCCCATTGCTAAGCCATGCTGACATAGACCAGTTCTCTTTGACATCTTGACTCTCCATGAGCTCTCAGGTCTGCCTCCCTCATTTCCCTGATTGCGCCCACCTTTGCAGTCTCAGCGATGGTCAATATGATTAATAGGGCTCACTAATGTGCTGATCTGTCCTCCCTCTTACTGGACTAGCAGATCTTGAAACTCAGCCGTACCATCCGTGAAACTCAGCCGTGGGCAGCACGGTGGCACAGTGGTTAGCACTGCTGCCTCACAGCGCCTGAGACCCGGGTTCAATTCCCGCCTCAGGTGACTGACTGTGTGGAGTTTGCACGTTCTCCCCGTGTCTGCGTGGGTTTCCTCCGGGTGCTCCGGTTTCCTCCCACAGTCCAAAAGATGTGCAGGGTCAGGTGAATTGGCTTTGCTAAATTGCCCGTAGTGTTACGTAAGGGGTAAATGTAGGGGTATGGGTGGGTTTCGCTTCGGCGGGTCGGTGTGGACTTGTTGGGCCGAAGGGCCTGTTTCCACATTGTAATGTAATCTAATCTAAATCAACTGATGAGTAACCCTGGCAAGAATCTCCATTGGTCACTGTTTGCAACATACCATCCTTGGCACAGGCCAAAGCCTCCAGGTTTCAGTCCCAGCATCAAGTCTGCCGCATTAACTGCAAGCTTCCACCTAAAATGTCATTTTACAACACTAATGATAGAGCAAAGATTATATGCCAGTCAATAATTTATTTAATGTAAAAGAACAAACTGTGGAAGTTGACAATCTGAAAGAAATGCAGAGGTTGCTGGAGAAACTCAACATATTTTGCATTATCTATGGAGAGAAAGCAGAGTTCACGTTGAGTCGTGACCCTTCTGCAGAGAGACCTGAAGTTCTGAACATGAGTCATTCAACTAAAAACATTTACTCTGCTTTCTCTCCACAGATGCAGCCAGACCTGCTAGCTTTTAGTAGACAGTCACACATTGTGTTCAGCCTACTTTTCAATGACCTCCTCAGTTTCTGGAGAAGCAGAATCGCCAGCTCCCTTGCACTTTCAACAGTTTATGTTTTAAGAGATGCAAATGGTCATCAAGTGCTATTAAGTCAATTTAAGCAAACATTAACGTTCAGAATAAAAACATTTTTATAAACTTGAATCGGAGTGTCAGTATGTCAAGCCACTGACAGTCAGGCTGGAACATGGAAACGAAGAATGTGACAAACCCATTTCTTCAATACTTTACACGTATTGCATAGTCTATAAAAGTCTCAGATAAAGAGCTTAGGGCAATTATAGAATGGCAACTAACTGTCCAATTTCTCCAGTGAAGAGCTTTGGATACTGGATCTACACACAGGATTGAACTTTCCTCATCAATGGATATTGGCTCAGCAATTGCAAACAGTAATGGTGGCACAGAAAGGTTTGCCACTTTGCTATCGTTCCAATTACACCATTAGCTCTTTAGATTGGGCCATTTCTTTCTTGGAATAGTGACCCAGCAACAGCTTCTTGATCAGGCCACATCAGCAGCATGCCAACATTAGTAGTGCCATCATTCACAGCAGCACGGCTCCAGCTCTCAGTCCAAGCAGCAGGGCTCTAACACAATTCACAATAGTATTACTGCAAAAGTCTTGTTTCAAAAAAAAATACCACATTCCAACTTCTAGGAAAAACACACATTTGGGAAGCAGAGCCCAGCAGATTCTGTAATCTGCTAACTATGGCCTGGAATATCGTATTTGACATTATTCCTGCATGTATGCAGAAGGAAATGCCTACATAACTTCACAGGAATTGCTGGTTCTCCAGCAATAACCTTTATTCCAAATACAATATTAATCAGTAATTAAATTGTACTTTGGATCAAACTGACACTTTAATTTCTTCAGTTTTTTCCTGACAGACTATCAGTTTTATTTCCATCGAAGTTTGGATTTTCACACTAAAAATGCCTGCAATTGGTCATAATAGATAAATGTAGTTATTTAAATGAGTATTTGCCTCCATCCCACAATTGTGTGCCAGCTGTTTGAAAGACTGAAGATTCTGGATTCCGGACTGCAGCCTGCATTCAGCCGTTTGTGTGAAACTGGCCACACTCCAGATGGGTGACTCCAATAGATGGTGAATGTGTTCTTCAAAACATTTCAAGGATTTGAAGAGCACTGTTGCTGGTGATAACAATTAGAGACAGAAATGGGATCTCAAGTTCTTGGATATATTCATATTCAGAGTTTAGAAACGTAAACAACAAAATGCAAGCAAACTTCCAATGAAGTGTCTTTGATGTTCTGTCCTCATACAATATTTTTGAAAAATAATTCTGAAGCCCTCATAATGATGCAGATAACAGAGAGACAGTGATACAAACACTTGCCTGGAGTGATGTTCCCTGCCTGCTGTGTGATGTTTCCTGAAAAGTCCCGACGATATCTTACAGTAACTGCCAGCTCACCAGTAACTCCCTTTCTATTTTGTGTACTCTGAAGGAAGCAAAACATTAATCACATATTGTTTTCAAACTTACTTTTTCATGATAGATTTTGGAGTGTAGAGTTTTCCATCGACCTTGTACTTTGGACTGTCAGGTGATCTGCAAATGGTCAGAAAAGTGCTATTCCGTCATTTTAAGCAAACATCCACATGCACAATAAAATCATTATAAATATGAAAAATTGACTAAGTATTTCAAGCCATTGACAGCTGGTTTTGTAAAACCACTTCACGACACAATTACAGTAGATGGTGATTTATTTCCCCAAAAGCTTCATTGGCTGTTTGCAAGACAAGATAGTGAGGCTGGAGCGTGGAAGCAAAGAAAGGGAGATACGATGCAACAAATTCATTTCTTCAATGCTTTATACTTGTTGCAACGTCTTGAAATATCTCAACTAAAGAGCTCTCGCCCCAAATAGAGAGCAGGCAACCAATTTTCCAATGTCTCCAATGAAGACCTTTGGTACAGTCTGTACATACAGGGTTGAATTTTCCAAGTCAACTGCCAAGATTGCCATGAGTCAGGCCGAGTGGAGGGGAGTTCAGGAGGAAAGCCCAACTCCCCTCTGCACCATTATATTATCTTATCGGTGGGGGGCAAATGAAGTCACCAACTGAGAGCCACTCATGTCAGTCTGAGTTGTGAATAATAGAACTCCTCAACTCCCACAGTGGGTTTTGGCCGGCAAATCTCTTTAGGACAGGCTCAGCAATACCCACCACTAATGGCAGCAAAGAAAATGTCGCTGCTCTGTCTTCACTCTGTTGATTCCTGATGAAGGGCTTTTGCCTGAAACGTCGATTTTCCTGCTCCTTCGACGCTGCCTGACCTGCTGTGCTTTTCCAGCACCACTCTAATCTAGACTGTTTCTGTTGGCTCCTGGGATCATGCCATTTCAATAATGGTTTGTGACCACGCAGCAACTTCTGTATTAGCTACTGTCAGTAGCATGCCACCTTTGGTGCTGCCAACCGTCACGTTTGACTCCAACTCTCAGTTCAAGCAGCAGGGCTTCACGAGAATTCATAAAATTATGACTGCAAATGTCACTGTGTGAGAAAGAACACCACCTTCCAACTTCTGGATGTAATACATATTTTATGGGTTAAACTTACTGGGGTAACTAGTGCCTGGAATGAGATTTGCTACATGGTTCCTGGATGCAGAAGGAAATATCCACATAACTTCACAAGAACTCTGTGTTCTCCAGTAACTGCCTTTGAGAATGTATTATCAAATGAAATACGAATTGTACAAAAGATCAAACATATTTTCTAGTTATTGCAAACAATCATGGAGAAATATTTTCCATATCCCTTGCAGTTTGGATTGTTAACCTTACCATGTCTGCAACTAGTTAGACAAGATAAATTAAGTCCTTAAGTTAGCATTTGCCTCCAGATACTACTGAGTGCCAGCTGCTTGAATGGCTGAAGACTCTGGATTCAGTATTGAGTTCAGCTTGAGCTCATTTGCTTTTGTTAAACTTCTCACAATCTAGATGGATACTGCAATCAGTACTGATTTTGTTCTTCAACCCCTTTCGTAGGTTTGATGGACACAATAGCTGGTGATAAGGGTGAGAGAGTGATGATATGCACATTTCTTGAATATATTCATTTTAAGCGATTAAAATGATCAGGGACAAGTAACCCAAATTTGAATTCTTAAAGGCAAGCAATTTTGAATTCAGGCTTTTTTGATGTTCTCTTCTAAAACTGTCTGTTTTGAAAAAAACTCTCTGACCCGAAGAATAATGTAGATAATAGAGAGGCATGCTATGGTCGGGAATGTTATTCTCTGCATTGCTGTGTGATGTTTTCATGAGGAGTCCCTACGTTATCTTACCATAACTGCTAGCCCACTAGCAATTTACTTTCAAATTCTTGTACTCGGAATGAAGCAACATCATGGTCACATATTGTATTAAACATCCTTTTTTGTGACCGCCTTAGATTTGTATGGCACGGTTTGCCATCTCCACCGCAGTTTAGGCTGTAAAGTTTACCAGGCCTGCAATGGAACAGACAGGTTTAGTCACTGAAATCAGCATTTGCCTCCATCTACAATTATGTACCAGCTGTTGGATCTGGATTCAATATTGCAGCTCTGTTTCAGCTGCTTTTGTTAAACTGCTCACACTGCAGAAGGATGACTGCATGAGTTGGTGATTTTTTGTGTCAAACTTACATAACTGGTTTGCAAGAAAGCAGAGTACAGGTAGGGGGCGGGGCAGAGAATGTCTGGGAGAAGGGATTTTTCCTTGCAGTATAGTCCAGAGAGGACAATGGGAGGTAAACCGTTCAGGGCCGGGCTGAGGAATATTTCACTGAAGAGATTTGGTTGCTTTCCAGCAATGGCTTTCCCAGCAACTCTGTTTTTCTTTCTGATTTTCAGCATTTGCAGTTCTTTCGGGTTTTATTCGGATACTTTCTGTTGTTTTAGTTAAATAAGAGCTTCAATGGGAACAAAGCAAGCATTAGAGATTGCTGTGGTCTAGCCTGCAAAGGTGTTTGTTGCACTGCTGTCACATGCTTTCAAGGGGAAGCCCCTGAACAATCTAAACAACAGCTCTCCAGCAATACCCTTTCACATCTTTGAATTCTGAATCAAGGATCATTTGTACACAAATTGGAGCAAACTTACTTTGTGATCACTGCAACTGTCCCTGGAGACATTAGGTTTTCAGGTTCTTCACAGTGTCCACAGCTGAAATTAGTCATGAAAAAACACTAGGTCTTGTGTCCACAATTGGCTGACGGCTGGTATGAAATTGCTGGATACTCAGGGATTCAGTACCACATTCTTTGATCAACCCTTTTAGTGAAATAGATCAACTTCCAGACGTAGCGGGACACTGGAAAACAATAGGGTTCTCTTTAAAACTTTCAAAGGGGATTTGAAAGACGCCACAGGCACAATGAAGGGGGTGGAGGAGATTGGAACCCTAATTGTTCAATATATTTGTCCTTGTTTCAGCGTTCAGCAATCTAAATGTTCAACTACAAATTGAGATCTGAACATTGAATGGACAAGCAATTTTCCACTGACCACTTTTGAATGTTTTGAATTGATGCAGTTATTTTTTTAAGCAAACAAAATCTCTAATCTCTCAGAAAAATGCAAACATTATAGACATATTAAAGCAACTTTGTTAATGTGACTGCTGTGGGCTAGTGTTTGTTGCATTGCTCTGGCATGTCCTCATACAGAAGCCCCACCAGAGAACTTCCAGGAAGCGGCACGAATTTTCTTTCACATTGCTGTGTTCTGGATGAAGCTTAATTAAGTCACACATTGGACTAAAACTTGTGATCACCTCATTCATTACTGGAATCTCTTCTGCCATGGAAATGTCACAGTTTTCAAATCTGCAATTGATGTTACAGCGCAAATTCATTGATTTTAAACAAACACTTGAAAAATTCAACCACTGGAAAAATCCCTGAAGATCGAGGATTTCAGCATTAGAAACGTGTTTGTTGAAACTTCATCTTGGAACTCCAGTGTGGCATTTCAATCAACCTTCCACATCCCATACAAACCGGGATGATTTAGATATTCAACACGAGTATGTCTCATCTAATTGTAACTTTAAATCCACATTCCTGCCTCCCCTGAAAACCTTCCACCAAGATTCTCTCAACAAGAATCTATTTATCTTTGTCTTTAAAATATCCCATAGCTCTGCTTTAATGACTTTTCAGATATTCCACATTTTGAGAGAACAAAAAATCACCTCATCTGTTTTAAACGGACAACCATTGACGTTTAGACAGTAACCCTTCATTCTCGTCTCTTCTGTCAGAGGAAACATCTTATTTCAATCAAGTTTCCTTTTCCTCCCCTAAACACAAACTGACCCAAGCCGAGCCTATCCAAATTTCCTTTGGGCGACAAGTCGCTCAGTCAATATCATTCTGGTCAACATTTTTCCGAACTGCCTCCAATATATTTACTTCCTTCCTTAAACGGGGACCAATAGGAATTAGAGCATTCAAGATATAGGCTCACCAGTGCTCTCCACTTTTGTGTTTAAATTCCCCATGATAAAATGAAAACATTTATTCGCTTTACTAATTACTTACTGTGGAGAAAGTGAGGTCTGCAGACGCTGGAGATCAAAGCTGAAACTTTATTGCTGGAACAGCACAGCAGGTCAGGCAGCATCTAGGGAACAGAAGATTCGACGTTTCGGGCACATGCCCTTCTTCAAGTTTCAGCTAATTACTTACTGTACCTATATTCTAGCACTTTGTGATTCATGTGCTGTTACACTCTGATCTCACGGCATTACAGTAGGAGATTTTTTTAAATGAAATCTCCCCCATTAAAAAAAACCTTTGCTTTTCTTCCTGTCAAATGGACAACTTCGCATTTATCCACGTAAAACTCTATTTGTCACGTCTTTGACTCCTCACTTAACCTATATTTCTCTATAGCATCCCAATGTCCTCTTAGGTTAATTTTTTAACCCTTCTTTGTCTCATCAGCAAATCTGTCAGTTGCATATTCATTCCTTTGTAAGTCATGGACTGTTAGTTAATACCTGGAAAATTTGAGCAGAAACAATTTTTAAAAAAATGGCTGCTCAAGTTGTATGTTCCTAATCATTCTGAACTCCGGTTAATTCTCAGTTCCAAATAAACAGCAAAGTAAATGTGAACATTCGTGTAAAACAGGATGAATTCCCTGGAACTAATTAGCGAATAACAAAGTAACAACAACATCCTAGTAAGCCTCTCTCTCTCTCACCATGGATAAGGGAAAATCTTCAAATGTAAGATGCCTGTCAGGCAAATGGATACTATAAACTCACACTGTACCATGGTAACCCTTTTAGAGAAACTACACTGGCTGACTCAAACACCAATGTTAAACACAGCACCCCTCTGGTTGGAAAAGGCATTTGAAGTTTGAATGTCACTTGACAAGGAAACTATTTAGTTGTTGACTTCGTAAAAATGCCAAGGTGCTACTTGCAGATGGAGAATCCTATCAAAAGCCAAGTAACCAGTCAAGGAACCAAGAATCCAAAGTAATAAACAGCTACGTCATGAAACGAAGCCATAGTAAATGCAAGAAATGATTGTCTTAACCTTAGCCACCATTGAGTTTAATGAGAACCACCCTCCTGAAATTTGAACAAACCTCCATTTGCTGAGATTCCTTGGTTTTACAAGATTTTCACTTCACCTTTACAGGAGTACCACCATCTAAGACGACTACAAGCTGAACATACAAGTGAGTGAGAAAGTAATAACCTGCACTGTGTTTTTTAATCCACAATCTGTTGAGAGATAATATGAGATAAGCTGTCATGTTTAAAAATCAGGTACCCCCCAATCTTCTTTTTTCTAATGAAAGCAATCCTAATGTACTCAATCTCTCTTCATAGCTAGCACCTTCCATTTCAGGCAACATCCTCGTAAACCCTCTCTGCACCCTCTCCCAAGTGTCCACATCCTTTTGGTAATGTGGTGACCAGAACTGTAAACACGAAATGCGGTCAAAACAATATCCAATTTTAACATGACCTGCCACCTCTTATACTGAATACAACATCTGATGAAGGCAAGCATACCATATGCCTTCTTGACCACTCTATCCACCTGTGCAGCAACCTTCAGGGTACAATGGACGTGAACACCCAGATCTCTCTGCCCATCAACTTATTCCAAGGCTCTAGAATTAGACTTCCCAAAATGCATCACCTCACATTTGCCTGGATTGAATTCCATAACTTCACTGTCCACTGGCAGCTTAATGTTCCAGGATACAAATGCTACAGGAAGGATAGAAAGGCAGGCAAGAGAGGAGGGGGAGTGGCATTTTTGATAAGTGATAGCATTACAGCTATTCTGAGGGAAGATATTCCCGGAAATACATCCAGGGAAGTTATTTGGGTGGAACTGAGAAATAAGAAAGGGATGATCACCTTATTGGGATTGTATTATAGATCCCCAATAATCAGAGGGAAATTGAGAATCAAACTTGTAAGGAGATCTCAGATATCTGTAAGAATAACTTACAGATGGCGGCACGGTGGCACAATGGTTAGCACTGCTGCCTCACAGCACCAGAGACCTGGGTTCAATTCCCGCCTCAGGCGACTGACTGTGTGGAGTTTGCACATTCTCCACGTGTGTGCGTGAGTTTCCTCCGGGTGCTCCGGTTTCCTCCCACAGTCCAAAGATGTGCAGGTTAGGTGAATTGGCCATGCTAAATTGCCCGTAGTGTTAGGTGCAGGGGTATTTGTAGGGGAATGGGTCTGGGTGGGTGCGCTTCGGCGGGTCGGTGTGGACTTGTTGGGCCGAAGGGCCTGTTTCCACACTGTAAGTAATCTAATCTAATCTAATCTAATCTAATAATAGGGTAGTTATGGTAGGGGATTTTAACTTTCCAAACATCGACTGGGATTGCCATAGTGTTAAAGGTTTAGATGGAGAGGAATTTGTTAAGACAATAGACAATAGTGCAGGAGTAGGCCATTCTGCCCTTCGAACCTGCACCACCATTCAATATGATCATGGCTGATCATCCTTAATCAGTATCCTGTTCCTGCCTTATGTCCATAACCCTTGATTCCACTATCCTTGAGAGCTCTATCCAACTCTTTCTTAAATGAATGCAGAGACTGGGCCTCCACTGCCCTCTGGGGCAGAGCATTCCACACAGCCTCCACTCTCTGGGTGAAGAGGTTTCTCCTCATCTCTGTCATAATGGTCTACCCAGTATTTTTAAGCTGTGTCCTTTGGTTCGGCACTCACTCATCAGCTGAAACATGTTTCCTGCCTCCAGAGTGTCCAATCCTTTAATAATCTTATATGTTTCAATCAGATCCCCTCTCAGTCTTCTAAACTCAATGCGTACAAGACAATTTTCTGATTCAGTATGTGGATGTACCTATGGGAGAAGGTGCAAAACTTGACCTACTCTTGGGAAATAAGGCTCTTATGGAGCCAGCAACCATAATTCTATTCATTTTAAAATAGTGATGGAAAAGGATAGACCAGATCTAAAAGTTAAAGTTCTAAATTGGAGAAAGGCCAATTTTGACGGTATTAGGCAAGAACTTTCAAAAGCTGATTGGGGGCAGATGTTCGCAGGTAAAGGGACGGCTGGAAAATGGGAAGCCTTGAGAAATGAGATAACGAGAATCCAGAGAAAGTATATTCCTATCAGGGTGAAAGGGAAGGCTGGAAGGTATAGGGAATGTTGGATGACTAAAGATATTGAGGGTTTGGTTCAGAAAAAGAAGGAAGCATATGTCAGGTATAGACAGGATAGATCGAGTGAATCCTTCGAAGAGTATAAAGGAAGTAGGAGTATACTTAAGAGAGAAATCAGGAGGGCAAAAAGAGCTCATGAGATAGCATTGGCAAATAGAATTAAGGAGAATCCAAAGGGTTTTTACAAGGCCCCTCAAAGATCAGTAAGGCGGCCTTTATGTGGAGCCACAGAAAATGGATGAGGTACTAAATAAATATTTTGCATCAGTATTCACTGTGGAAAAGGATATGGAAGATATAGACTGTAGGGAAATAGATAGTGACATCTTGCAAAATGTCCAGATTAAAGAGGAGGAAGTGCTGGATATCTTGAAATGCTTAAAGATGGATAAATCGTCAGGACTTGATCAGGTGTACACAAGAACTCTGTGGGAAGCTAGAGAAGTGATTGCTGGGCCTCTTGCTGAGACATTTGTATCATCGATAGTCACTGGTGAGGTGCTGGAAGACTGGAGGTTGGCTAACGCGGTGCCATTATTTAAGAAGGGCGATAAAGACAAGCCAGGGAACTATAGACCGGTGAGCCTGACCTCAGTGGTGGGCAAGTTGTTGGAGGGAATCCTGAGGGACAGGATGTACATGTATTTGGAAAGGCAAGGACTGATTCGGGATAGTCAACATGGCTTTGTGCGTGGGAAATCATGTCTTACAAACTTGATTGAGTTGTTTGAAGAAGTAACAAAGAAGATTGATGAAGGCAGAGCAGGAGATGTGCTCTATATGGACTTCAGTAAGGCATTTGACAAGGTTCCCCATGGGAGACTGATTAGCAAGGTTAGATCTCATGGAATAGAGGGAGAACTAGCCATTTGGATACAGAACTGGCTCAAAGGTAGAAGGCAGAGGGTGGTGGTGGAGGGTCGTTTTTCAGACTGGAGGCCTGTGACCAGTGGAGTGCCACAAGGATCGGTGCTGGGCCCTCCATGTTTTGTCATTTACATAAATGATTTGGATGCGAGCATAAGAGGTACAGTTAGTTAGTTGACAGATGACACCAAAATTGGAGGTATAGTGACAGCGAAGAGGGTTACCTCAGATTACAATAGGATCTGGACCAGATGGGTCAATGGGCTGAGAAGTGGCAGATGGAGTTTAATTCAGATAAATGCGAGGTGCTGCATTTTGGGAAAGCAAATCTTCGCAGGACTTATAGACTTAATGGTAAGGTCCTAGGGAGTGTTGCTGAACAAAGAGACCTTGGAGTGCAGATTCATAGCTCCTTGAAAGTGGAGTCGCAGGTAGGTAGGATAGTGAAGAAGGCGTTTGGTATGCTTTCCTTTATTGGTCAGAGTATTGAGTACAGGAGGTGGGAGGTCATATTGCGGCTGTACAAAACACTGGGTCGGCCACTGTTAGAATATTGTGTGCAATTCTGGTCTCCTTCCTATCGGGAAAATGTTGTGAAACTTGAAAGGGTTCAGAAAAGATTTACAAGGATGTTGCCAGGGTTGGAGGATTTGAGCTGTAGGGAGAGGCTGAACAGGCTGGGGCTGTTTTCCCTGGAGCATCGGAGGCTGAGGGGTAACCTTATAGAGGTTTACAAAATTATGAGGGGCATGAATAGGATAAATAGACAAAGTCTTTTCCCTGGGGTCGGGGAGTCCAGAACTAGAGGGCATAGGTTTAGGGTGAGAGGGGAAAGATATAAAAGAGACCCGAGGGGCAACTCTTTCACGCAGAGGGTGGTACATGTATGGAATGAGCTGCCAGAGGATGTGGTGGAGGTTGGTACAATTGCAACATTTAAGAGGCATTTGGATGGGTATATGAATAGGAAGGGTTTGGTGGAATATGGGCCGGGTGCTGGCAAGTGGGACTAGATTGGGATATCTGGTCGGCATGGACAGGTTGGACCGAAGGGTCTGTTTCCATGCTGTACATCTCTATGACTCTATGACTTGAACCTCCAATTTGGTGTCATTCGCAAACTTACTAACTGTACCTCCTGTGTTCACATCCAAATCATTTATATAAATGACAAATTGTAGTGGACCCAACACCCATCCTTGTGACACTCCACTGGTCACAGACTTCCAGTCTGAAAAACAACCTCCACCACTACCCTCTGTCTTCTTCCTTCAAGCCAGTTCTGTATCCAAATGGCTAGTAGTCCCTGTATTCCATGTGATCAAACCTTGCTAACCATCTACCATGAGGGAATTTGTCAAACACCTTACTGAAGTCCACATAGATCATGTTCACCGCTCTGACCTTATCAATCCTCTCTGTTACTTCTTCAAACAAAAAATCAGTCAAGGAATTGAGACAAAGCCATGTTGACTATTCCTGATCAGTCCTGGCATATAGAACATAGAACATTACAGCGCAGTACAGGCCCTTTGGCTCTTGATGTCGCTCTGACCCGTGGAACCAATCTGAAGGCTATCTATCCTGCACTATTCCATTTTCATCCACTTTTTATCCAATGACTATTTAAATGCCCTTAAACTTGGCAAATCCAGTTCAGTTGCAGGCAGTGCATTCCACACTCCTACTACACTTTGAGTAAAGAAACTACCACTGACATCTGACCTATATCTATCACTTCCCAATTTATAATGCCTTTCCAAATATATGTAAATCTTCTTCCTCAGGATTTCCTCCAACAACTTGCTCATCACCAATGTCAGGCTCACTGGTTTATAGTCCCTTGGCTTCTCCTTCCCACGTTTCTTAAATAGTGGCACCATGTAAGGGATCCCACAGTCTTCTGGCACTTCACCTGTGACTATTGATGATACAACTATCTCAGCAGGGGCTCAGCAATCACTTCTCTAGCTTCCCACGGAGGTCTAGGTTACTCCTGATCAGGACCTGGGGATTTATCCAACTTCATGCATTTTTAAGATATCCAGCACCTTCTCCTCTGTCATGTGGACATTTTTCAAGATGCCGCTATTTATTCCCCACGCTCTTTATCTTCCATGTACTTCTCCACAGTAAATACCGATGCAAAATACTCGTTTAGTAGTCCCCATCTCCTGCGGTTCAACACATAGGCTGCCTTGCTGATCTTTAAGGGGTCCTGTTGTCTTACCCTTTTGTTCTTAATATATTTGTGGAATCTCTTTGAATTCTCCTTAACCCTATTTTCCAAAGCTATCTCATGTCCTCTTTTTGCCCTCCTGATTTCCCTCTTAAGTATACTCCTATTGCCATTATACTCTTGTAAGGATTCACTCGATCAATCCTGTCTATACCTTACGTATGCTTCCTCCTTTTCCTTGACCAAAACCTCAATTTCTCTAGTCATTCATTATTTCATACACCTCCCAGTCTTGCCCTTCACCCTAACAGGAATATACTGTTGATAGACTCCCATTATCTCATTTCTGAAGGCTTCCCATTTTCCAGCCGTCCCTTTACCTGTGAACATCTGCCCCCAATCAGCTTTTGAAAGTTCTTGCCTAATACCGTCAAAATTACCCTTCCTCCAATTTAGAGTTTTAACTTTTAGATCCGGTCTATTCTTTTCCATCACTATTTTAAAACAAATAGAATTAAGGTCACTGGCCCAAAGTGCTCTCTTATTGATACATCAGTCACCTGCTCTACCTTATTTCTCAAGAATAAGTCAGAGTTTGCACCTTCTCTCGTACTTATATCCACATACTGAGTCAGGAAATTTTCTTCTACACGCTTTGAAAGTTCCTCTTTATCCAATCCCTAACTCTATAGCAGATCCAGTCTATGTTTGGAAACTAAAAGCCCCGACCATAACCACCCTATTATTCTTACAGGTAACTGGAGATCTTCTTGCAAATTTGTTTCTCAATTTCCTGCTGACTATTGGGGGTCTAAAGTACAATCCAACTAATGTGATTATCCCTTTTTTAATTTCTCAGCTCCATCAAATAGTTTCCCTGGATATATTCCCAGGGAATATCCTCCCTCAGTACATCAGTAACGTTATCCCTAATTTATGGAAAGAAATGAATAAAGAAAGGGAGTGATATTATCTATCAGGCCAGAGTGAATGGAGAAACAAAGTAAAGTGTTTCTAAAGATATATTTGTAATCCAAAGACACAGATCTTTTCCAGTATATTATTCAGCCTTCATAACAGGAAACCTCTCATGTTTTTTGCTTTTGCCCAGAGGTATGGATCAGGCAATTTTGTGAGTCTGAGTGTACAGGAGTGTGTCATAGCAGGCCAGAGAGGGAACAGCAGTGATTGATGATGCTTTCCTCCAGATCATTTATTTTTGTATCCAGTCACTTAGGGAATTGATTGCTTGGGATGAATTCTTTTTACCCACGTCTGATTCCTCTTTCAGTTATTCTTTTATTGTTCCACTTCCGACTAATTGTTGCTGATTACTAACAGCACTTTACACTGGCTTTACTTCTCCAGTCTCTGTCATTTTGCCCCTCAGATGGAGTCATTCCTTGCCCATGAGGAAAGGAGTATTATCATGTTGCTGCTCCTCCTTCTCCTTTCGGTCCATTAATCACGTGGACTCCTCATTCTGTTATCTGCTGCATCCAACGTTGGCTCTGAGTTACTTGGATTTATTCATCAATTGAATAAATTTTATCAGTGGATATTTCACTGCATAATTTAACTGGTCTCTGAAACTATTCTTTGTCACCACATAAATAAATGCATTTCATAGAATCCCTACTGTGTAGAAACAGGCCCTTTAGCCCAACAAGTCCACACTGACCCTCTGAACAGTACCTCACCCAGACTGATTCCCCAACCCTATTATCATACATTTACCCTGCTTAATGCACCTGGCCGATGCATTCCTGAATGCTATAGGCAATTTAGCATGACCAATTCACCTAACCTGCACATCTTTGGATTGTGGGAGGAAACCAGAGAACTCGGAGGAAAGGTAAAGGATCGAAGGGAATAACTCAGGAGAGAATGCTGAGAACCTTTCGATCTTTATGTGAAGAAAATTTCAAATTCACAGCAACGTATTCATTTTGCCCCTCATTGAAGTAGTCGGATTCTAGTTCAAAAAGTAACATTTTGTGAATATGTGATTCTTAGTCATATATTCTGCAGTTTTGATTGGGCAAGTGAATAATCACATTTACAGAGCAAATTCCAGCCACAGAGCAGCCCGACTACACGAGAGTGTGAGGGAGACAGGGACAGAGAGATAAACAAAGAAAGAGAAAACAGTGTTAGACACACCGGCAGGGAGAGAGAGAAAAATAAAAAAAACAGATAGCGAGGTAGACTGATCGACAGAGAGGTGTTGGGGGAAGACAGAAAGACAGAGAGAGAGGGACACATGGAAAAATGAAGTGTTGCAGACAGACTGCTGGAGAGGAAGAGAGCTACAGAGAGACAGAGTGAGAGATAGACGTAACGACAGGTAGGGAAAAAGTCTTGACCACATACAATTTAATGACTGAATGGCCATAACGAAAGGATAAACATTTAGCAGTAAAATTGTGTTGTTTTCGAACGAATCATTTGATTCAACAGCATTAATGTCATCAGGCTCCAACTCCCAATTTTCATTGGCCAGTTAGCATAATTAGATTGTACTTTGGAGTTTCAGCCCAAAATAAGTTTAATCACAAAAGGGAATTGACTCACTATCGTCATCTCTTTGTTCATTACAAAATAAGCCGAAGAGTGGCGATGATGTGACCTGAATGTGATCGTTCAAGTTATAACAGAAAAGATCTGTGAATGCATCACCTCAGAGAAAATTGGCAAGACACCGGTGACGGCGGGAATAAACTCCTGAAAACATAATGAACATGGTTGAAACATTCAACAGTGTCAGGAAATTATATTACCTGATCCTGGCCATCATTGGTGTACCAGTTAGGAGAATCAATGAATGTCTCTGATTATTTCTGGGCACTGGTCTGGAGGCGGTGACTGACAATGTGACTTGGTAACCTATTGGTCACCTTTCAATAGTCATCTACTCAACACAACACTTTCTAATGTCAAATATCCGGAATTAACTTGGAGGATTCATTTTATTGTTAGAACAAAATCATTTTATGTTTAAATTTGCAATATCATTGAAACGCTATAAAAATTGATCTATTTGGAATTGTGCGCATTTGAATGAGACATGAGCGTAGAAACACTCAGAAATAGTGCAGAACAGGTACAATCCATCAGTGTTGAAATGAACTGCGAGGGAGCATGATCTACCTGCAATACTTCGTCCAAATGAACAAGTATGTATGGAAGTATTTGTGAGTTTTGGTTTGAATCCAGCGTTGGTCAACAGCCGCAGGCGAAAACCTGGTTCCACTGTCCCTGTACTACTGTGAATATCTTTCTTTCACTGTTGAATGTAGGTGCGGAGCTGGAGTTAAATTAGTTATTCCTATTTTGAAATCGCCCTTTCCATTGGAGCTGATCCTCTGTTTTACCAGATGAGGCACTTAACAGAAGAAGAGTTTTACTTTGCACATGTCCAATAGTTAATGAGGGTATATGGAGAAATGCCTCAGTATTTCTCACCTTTCTGTTGAACTGTGCTATAGGGAGCAGGCATGAATTCATTCCTGACTTTTAGAGAACCGAGCTGTACTCAAACTATTCAAATCTCCTGTAGAATGTCCGTGCAGTCACTGCAAACACGCTCTCTCTTTATATACATTCTTTACCTGTCAATCCCCTAATACTGAGGAGATTCTAACTCTCCTGGTGTTATATATATATATATATATATATATATATATATATATATATATATATCTTTTTTCTTTTCTTTTACACCAGCCAACAGAGTCAGTGTTCGAAACTGTGGAGACTCGAAATCCCCTGTTTACGTATTTTATTCTTACCGCCACAGTCCCGCCTAACTGCGGTAGTGCTTATATTTTCCCCAGCCCCCATGTTGTGTGTGTGCAGGTGTGAGACACAGTGAAAGACACAAGGTGCACGAATCTTTATTCAATTTCCACCACCAGGAAGAAAGGAAACTCCAGGGTGGCCAGTGACAAGCAGTGCCCTTCTCAGAGGGCTGTATGATCAAACAGTGAGGGGAGAGGGCAGGGATCAAATCAAAATAGAGTGAGAGAGGGAAATAATATACTCCACTCCCTGCAGCGCCCACCTCTCCCTGAACAACTCCAGGGTGTCGGTGGAGACCGCGTGCTCCTTCTCCAGAGACACCCGGGCTCTAACGTAACCGCGGAAGAGGGGCAGGCAGTCGGCCCTAATGCCCCCCTCCACGGCCCGCTGCCTGGACCTGTTTATGGCCAGTTTGGCCAGGCCCAGGAGCAGACCCACGAGGAGGTCTGCAAACACTCCATTGGTTTAATTGCTGATCAAGCCCCTTCCCCTGCACGGAGCTGCGAGTCCAAGGGCGATGAGAGCTCAATTGTTCATGGTTAATACTGAGTTCGATTTACTAAATTGTGCTCCCTTTTCTGACTCGGATTTTAAAGTTCAGTTCTTACCAAAGATTCAGAACGGTCGTGTCGCCCATCCCAATATCTGGCCTTAGTTCGAATGTTGTGAACTTTTGAAAAGAGTCACCTAAAACTGAAGAACAGGTAAAATGGGTTATCGTAATAGTGATCACAACGAGAGCAGTAAATAAGAAACTATTTATACACTAAACCCGACGGAGAGAAATGGATCACGAATTTCAATTTGAATGAGTCACATTTGATTGGAGACATTAATTCTGTTTCTGTCAACAGTCGCTGCCTGAGATGACTATTTAAACACTTTTCAAGAAAATATTAGATTTGGAGCATTCGCAGTAATTTGCTGGTATTTCTTACCTTAAACGATCGTATGAACATATTCTTAATGACAAAAAAGAGGTTTCATTCCTCCCACTCTGGGCAACATTGTTTGTGTTGATAACACCCTGCGTGGTGCATCGCTAAACTCCAAACACTCTAAACACGCAAATCAGTTTGTAAATCTGATAGTCTGAGTTGATCAGTTTCAGATCTTTCACTGTTAGTGTTCCATTCCTTGGGGGAAAAAAACACTCAGAATTTGTTTGGTGTTTGGTGTCTCATTACCATGTGTAGCTATATTCAATCCATGATAAATCTGCTCCAACAAACCCTCGAATCCCTCAGCATCATCGAAGTTCCTAATGTCTCTTTAGAAAACTTAGAATTCCCACTGAAATGCAGCAGCTGCTGCTTAACAATAATAAAATGTTGTGCAGGTGCCATTGTTAGACAGAGGTGGACAAAGTTAAAAATCACACAACACCAGGTTATAGTCCAACAGGTTTATTTGGAAGCACGAGCTTCCGGAGAGCTAACTCCTTCATCAGGTGATTGTGGGAAGTCCACCCAATTCCAGCTCCTTGAAAACTGTTAGTGAACTCGAGCTGGAGCTGCATGAGTTTAGGATCATTTGGGAGGCAGAGGGCATATTGCAAGGGATTACAGTTACATCTCAGGTACAAGAGAAAGGTAGATGGGTTACAGTCAGGGGATGGAAAGGGAACTGGCAGACAATGCAGGAATCCCTTGTGGCCATTCCCCTCAATAGCAAGTATACCATTTTGGATACTGTTGGGGGGAGGTACGATTTACAAGGGATAATCCATGGGGTGAAAGTGAGGTCTGCAGATGCTGGAGATCAGAGCTGGAAATGTGTTGCTGGAAAAGCGCAGCAGGTCAGGCAGCATCCAGGGAACAGGAGAATCGACGTTTCGGGCATAAGCCCTTCTTCAGGCTTTCCTGAAGAAGGGCTTATGCCCGAAACGTCGATTCTCATAATCCATGGGGTACAGATCTCTGGCACAATGTCTGTCCCTGTTGCTCAGAAAGGAAGGGGCAAGAGGAGCAGAGCATTAGTCACTGGGGCCTCCATAGTTCAGGGGTCAGGCGTGAGGTTCTCTGGGAATGAAAGAGATTCATGGTTGGTGTGTTTACTCCCAGGTGCTAGGGTTTGTGATATCTGTGATCGTGTTTTGGGATCCTTGATGGGGAGGGGGAGCAGCCCCAAGTGGTGGTCCGCATAGGCGCTAACGACATCGGTAGGAAAAGGGATGGGGATTTAAGGCAGACAGTCATGAAGTTAGGGTGGAAGTTTAGTGCTCGAACAAACATAGTTGTTATCTCTGGTTTATTATCTGAGCCACAGGCGTGGAATAGGGAGAGAGAGGAGCTGAATAAGTGGCTACAGGGATGGTGCAGGAGGGAGGGATTCAGATACCTGGTCTATTGGGGCTCATTATGGGGTAGGTGTGACCTCTATAAACAGGATGGTCTTCACTTGAACCAAAGGGATACCAATATCTTGGGGAGAAAATTTGCAAATGGTCTTCGGTAGGATTTAACCTAATTCAACTGGGGAATGAGACCTAAAATGTAGTTCCAGTGTCCAGGATGTTGAGAGTAGTGAGGTCAGAAATGAGGTTTCAAGGTTGCAAGAGTGCACTGGCAAGTAGGAAGTTGGTTTGAATTGTGTCTACTTCAATTCCAGGAGCATCCGGAATAAGGTGAGTGAACTTGCAGCATTGGTTGGTACCTGGGACTTCAATGTTGTGGCCATTTCAGAGACATGGATAGGGACAGGAATGGTTGTTGCAGTTTCCAGGATTCAGATGTTTCAGTAAGAAGAGAGAAGATGGTAAAAGAGGGGGAGGTGTGGCATGTTAGTCAAGGACAATATTACAGTTGCAGAAAGGACGTTTGCGGATTCGTCTACTTATGTAGTATGGGCTGAGGTTAGAAACAGGAAAGGAGAGGTCACCCTGTTGGGAGCTTTGTATCCTCCGAATAGTTCCAGGGATGTAGAGGAAAGGACAGCAAAGATTATTCTGGACAGGAGTGAGAGTAACAGGGTAGTTGTTATGGGTGACTTTAATTTTCCAAATATTGACTAGAAATATTATCGTTTGAGTACTTTAGATGGGTCAGTTTTTGTCCAATATGCACAGGATGGTTTCGTGACACAATATGTCGATCGGCCAACAAGAGGCAAGGTCCCAATGGATTTGGCACTGGGTAATGAACCTGGTCATTTGTTAGATTTGGAGGTAGGTGAGCACTTTGGTGATAGTGACCACAATTTGGTTACGTTTACTTGAGCAATGGAAAGGGATAGGTATATACCGCAGGCCAAGAGTTATTGCTTGGGGAAAGACAATTATGATGCAATTAGGCAAGATAGAAGATGCAAAGGAAGCTCCAAGGTATGGGCAGAATAGAACTGTGGAGCTTATTCAAGGAAAAGCTACTGTGCGTCCTTGATAAGTATGTACCTGTCAGGCAGGGAGGAAGTAGTTGAGCAAGGGAGCCGTGGTTTACTAAATAAATTGAATCTCTTGTCAAGAGGAAGATGAAGGCTGATGTTAGGATGAGACGTGAAGGCTAGTTAGGGCGTGTGAAAGTTACGAGTTAGACAAGAAAGACCAAAAGAGAGAGCTAAGGAGAACCAGGAGGGGACATGAGAAGTCATTGGCAGATAGGATCAAGGAAAACCCAAAAGCTTTTGATAGATATATGAGGAATGATCTCAAGAAAAATTAGTGCCAATCAAGTATAATAGTGGGAAGTTCTGTGTGGAGTCTGAGGAGATCAGTGAAGCGCTAATTTAATATTTTTCATCAGTATTCACACAGGAAAAAGACAATGCGGTCGAGGAGAATACTGAGATACAGGCTACTAGGCTAGATGGGATTGAGGTGCACAAGGAGGGGGTGTTAGCACTTCTGGAAAGTGTGAAAATAGATAATCCCCTGGGATGAATGGAATTTATTCTAGGATTCTCTGGGAAGCCAGGGAGGAGATTGCAGAGCCTTTGGCTTTGATCTTTATGTTGTTATTGTCGACAGGAATAGTGCCAGAAGATTCGAGGATAGCAAATGTTGTCCCCTTGTTCAAGAAGGGGAGTAGAGACAACCCTGGTAATTATAGACCAGTGAGCCTTACTTCAGTTGTGGGTAAACTTTTGGAAATGGTTATAAGAGATAGGATTTATAATTATCTAGAAAAGAATAAGTTGATTAGGGATAGTCAACGCGGTTTTGTGATGGGTAGGTTGTACCTCACAAACCTTATTGAGATCTTTAAGACGGTGACCAAACAGGTGGATGGGGTTAAAGCAGTTGATGTTGTGTACAGGGGAACCTCAATTATATGAACAGCAATTATCCGAAATTTGGATTATCCGAAGGAGATCTCGAGGTCCCAATAGAAAAATTACATCAAAGACGTGTTTCCAACTGTGATCGTGTCTTTTGTTTACAGTGATTAAACAGACACCATCTTCAAATGACTGACCTCCCACCCTCTCTCTCTCCGCATACATTCCCTGGAGTTCTACAGAGGGGTGTACCCTAAACCGCTCCTCCCTCTTCACCAGATAATCTGAACAATATTGTCCTGTCCAGGGCAAAGGTGGAACCTGTCAAAAAGGTGCAGTATAAAGGTGTGTGTGTGTGTGGGTGTGTAGCTCTGTGTGTGTGTATGTGGCTGTGTGTGTGTGCATGTGCGTGCGTGTGGCTGTAGCTGTGTGTGCGTGTGTGTGTGTGTCTGTGTGTGTCTCTGTGTATATGTTTGTGTATCTGTGTGTATGTGGCTGTGTGTGTGTGTGGCTGTGGCTGTGTGTGTGTGCATATGTATGTGTGTGTGTAGCTCTGTGTGTGTGTGTGTATGTGGCTGTGGCTGTGTGTGTGCATGTGCATGTGTGTGTGGCTGTGGCTGTGTGTGTGTGCATGTGCGTGTGTGCGTGCGTGTGGCTGTAGCTGTGTGTGTGTGTGTCTGTGTGTGTCTCTGTGCATATGTTTGTGTATCTGTGTGTGTGTGTGTGTGTGTGTGTGTGCGTGTGTGTCTGTGTGTGTGGCTGTGTGCATGTGGCTGTAGCTGTGCGTGTGCATGTGTGTGAGTGTCTGTGTGCGTGCGTGTGTGTGTCTATTGTGTGTCTGTGTGTGTATGTGTGTGTGTGTGTGTGTGTGCGTGTGTGTGTCTGTGTGTGGGAATCTGTGTGTCTGTGTGTGTGCGTGTATGTGTGTGTGTCTGTGTGTGCGCGTGTGTGTGTGTCTGCGTGTGTGTCTGTGTGTATGTGCGTGTGCGTGTGTGTGTCTGAGTGCGTATGTCTGCGTGCGTGTGTCTATGTGTATGTGTGTGTGTCTGTGTGCACGTGTGTGTCTGTGTGTGTGTCTGTGTGTGTATGTGTGTGTGACTGTGTGCCTGTGTGTGTGTGCCTGTGTGTGTGTACCTGTGTATGTGTGTCTGTGAGTGGGTGCATGTGTATGTGTGTGTGTGTCTGTGTGTGTGTGTCTGTGCATGTGTGTCTGTGAGGCTGTGTGTCTGTGTCTGTGTAGCTGTGTGTGTGTCTGTGTGTGTGTTTGTGTGAGTTTGTGTGTTTGAGTGAGTGTGTGCGTGTCTGTGTGCGTGTGTGTGTATGTGTGTGGGACTGTGTGTGTCTGTGTCTGTGTGTGCGTGCATGTGTATGTCTGTGTGTGTATCTGTGTGTGTGTCTGTGTGAGTGTGTGTGCGTGCGTGTTTTTGTGTGTGTCTGTGTGCGTGTGTCTGTGTGTGTGTGTGCCTGTGTGTGTCTGTGCGTGAGTGTGTGTCTGTGTGTGTGTGTCTGTGTGTGTGTCGGTGTGTGTGTTTCTGTGTGTGTCTGTATGTGTCTGTGTGTGTGTGTCTGTATGTGTGTGTGTGCGTGCGTGTCTGTGTGTGTGTCTGTGTGTGTATCTGTGTGTGTGAGTGTGTGCGTGTCTGTGTGTGTGTCTGTGTGCGTGTGTGTGTATGTGTGTGGGACTGTGTGTGTGTGTCTGTGTGTGCGTGCATGTGTATGTCTGTGTGTGTATCTGTGTGTGTGTGTGTGCGTGCGTGTTTTTGTGTGTGTCTGTGTGCGTGTGTGCGTGTGTGTGTCTGTGTGCGTGTGCGTGTGTGTGTGTGTGTCTGTGTGTGTGCCTGTGTGTGTGTGTCTGTGTGTGTGTTGGTGTGGTGTGTCTGTGTGTGTGTGTCTGTATGTGTCTGTGTGTCTGTGTGTGTGTGTCTGTGTGTGTGTGTGTGTCTGTGTGTGTGTGTGTGTCTGTGTGTGTGTCTGTGTCTGTGTCTGTGTTGTTGTTGGTGTCCGGTCCAGCTGCCCCGGAGAGAGTGTCAGGGGTGAACTGGGGGGCACACGGGGTGGGAGGTGGGGGGGTGCAGTGTTGGATGCAATTGGGGTGGGAGCGGTGATGGACGGGGGCGGGGGGCAAGGGACGGTGTTGGGGGCTCGGGGTCCTGCGCTGTGTGCTGCTACAGTCTCCTGAATGGGGAGCAGACTTAAAAACTCCAAGCCCTTGTGGAAAGGCATTTAATCGATGAACCGAATAATCGATTATCCGAACGAAATAGTGCCTGCCCATCTCGTTCCGATAATCGAGGTTCCCCTGCATATGGATTTCAGTAAGGTGTTTGATAAGGTTCCCCATGGTCAGCTATTGCACAAAATACGGAAGTATGGGATTGAGGGTGATTTAGCAGTTTGATCAGAAATTGACTCGCTGATAGAAGACAAGAGGGTAGTGGTTGATGGGAAATGTTCATCCTGGAGTTCAGCTACTAGTGGTGTTTTGCAAGGATCTGTTTTGGGGCCACTGCTTTTTGTCATTTTTATAAATGACCTGGATGAGAGAGTATAAGGATGGGTTAATAAATTTGCAGAAGATACTAAGGTCAGTGGAATTGTGGATACTGCTGAAGGAAGCTGCAGGTTACAGAGGAACGTAAGTAAGCTGCAGAGCTGGGCTGAGAGTTGGCAAATGGAGTTTAATGTGGAAAAGTGTGAGGTGATTCGCTTTGGAAGGAGCAACAGGAATAAAGAATACTGGGCTAATGGTAAGATTCTTGGTAGTGTAGATGAACAGAGAGGTCTCGGTGTCTGTGTACATAGATCCCTGAAAGTTGCCACCCAGGTTGACAGGGTTGTTAAGAAGGCATACAGTGTGTGAGCTCTTATTGGTAGAAGTTTAGGGTGTAGGTTTGCTCGCTGAGCTGTAGGTTTGATATCCAGACGTTTCATTACCTGGCTAGGTAACATCATCAGTGGCGACCTCCAAGTGAAGCGAAGCTGTTGTCTCCTGCTTTCTATTTATATCTTTCTCCTGGATGGGGTTCCTGGAGTTTGTGGTGATGTCATTTCCTGTTTGTTTTCTGAGGGGTTGATAGATGGCATCTAGATCTATGTGTTTATTTATGGCATTGTGGTTGGAGTGCCAGGCCTCAAGGAATTCTCTGGCATGTCTTTGATTAGCCTGTCCCAGGATAAATGTGTTGTCCCAGTCGAAATGGTGGATTTTTTTTCATCCGTGTGTAAGGCTACGAGGGAGAGAGGGTCGTGTCTTTTTGTGACTAGCTGGTGTTCGTGTATCCTGGTGGCTAACTTTCTTCCTGTTTGTCCTACGTAGTGTTTGTGGCAGTCCTTGCATGGAATTTTGTAGACGACATTGGTTTTGTCCATGGGTTGTACTGGGTCTTTTAAGTTTGTTAGTTTTTGTTTGAGAGTGTTGGTGGGTTTGTGTGCTACTAGGATTCCAAAGGGTCTTAGTAGTCTGGCTGTCATTTCTGAAACTTCTTCAATGTATGGTAAGGTGGTTAGGGTTTCTGGCTGTGTTTCTGACCAACAGCTTCACTTCACTTGGAAGTCACCACTGATGATGTTACCTAGCCAGGTAATGAAACGCCTGGATATCAAACCTACAGCTCAGCGAGTAAACCTACACCCTAAACCTCAACCTGAGCTACAAACCTTCACAAACCTTGCATTGGTGGAAGTATTGAGTTTCGGAGACATGAAGCCAGCTGCAGCTGTACAAAACTCTGGTACAGCCGCACTTGGAGTATTGTGTACAGTTCTGGTAACCGCATTATAGAAAAAACGTGTAAGCATTGAAAAGGCTCAGAGGAAATTTACTAGGATGTTGCCTCGTATGGATGGAAGGTCTTATGACGAAAGGCTGAGGGCCTTGATGCTGTTTTCATTGGAGAGAAAATGGTTGAGAGATTACTTAATTGAAACTTATAAGATAATCAGAGGGTTAGATAGTGTGGACATTGACAGCTTTTTTCCTAGGATGATGATGGCTTGCAGGAGGGATCATAGCTTGAAATTGAGGGTGATAGATATAGCTGAAAATGTGTTGCTGGAAAAGTGTCGCAGGTCAGGCAGCATCCAAGGAGCAGGAGAATCGACGTTTCGGGCATAAGCCTTCTTCAGGAATAAGGAAAGTGTGTCCCTCAGGCTAAGTTAAAAGTTAGGGAGGAGGGACTTGGGGCAGGGGCATTGGAAATGTCATAGGTGGAAGGAGGTCAAGGTGAGAGTGATAGGCTGGAGTGGGGGTGGGGGCGGAGAGGTCAGGAAGAAGATTGCAGGTTAGGAAGGTGGTGCTGAGTTTGAGGGATTTGACTGAGACAAGGTGGGGGGAGGGGAAATGAGGAAACTGGAGAAATATGAGTTCATCCCTTGTAGTTGGAGGGTTCCTAGGCAGAAGATGAGGTCCTCTTCCTCCAACCGTAGTGTTGCTATGGTCTGGCAATGGAGGAGGCCAAGGACCTGCATGTCCTTGGTGGAGTGGGAGGGGGAGTTGAAGTGTTGAGCCACAGGGAGGTTGGGTTGGTTGGTCCGGGTGTCCCAGATATAGGACAGCTGTCAAAGGTAGTTTCTTTACTCAGAGAGTAGTAGGGCTTTGGAACACACTGCCTGCAAAAGTAGTAAACTCACCAACTTTGAGGGCATTTAAATGGTCATTGGATAATCATATGGATAAAAATGGAATAGTGTAGGAGGGATAGGCTTCAGATTGGTTTCACAGGCTGGTGCAACATCGAGGGCCAAAGGGCCTGTATTGCTCAGTAATGTTCTATGTTCTGCGTCCATACACCTTCTGTCTTTACACTCTTCTAAGGACTCA
This sequence comes from Chiloscyllium plagiosum, assembly GCF_037043375.1. Classification (NCBI taxonomy): domain Eukaryota; kingdom Metazoa; phylum Chordata; class Chondrichthyes; order Orectolobiformes; family Hemiscylliidae; genus Chiloscyllium; species Chiloscyllium plagiosum. The sequence goes on along the minus strand of NW_028270167.1, from coordinate 103,731,969 downwards.
CTTGATCTCTGCTATCCATACCTGACATGTGCTTCCCTTTTTTCTTGACCAAAACCTCAATTTCTCTAGTCTTCCAGCAATCCCTGCATCTACCAGCCTTTACTTTTGCCCTAACAGGAATATACTGTCTCTGGACTCTTATTATCTCATTTTTGAATTTTTCAGCCATCCCTTTATCTGCGAACATCCGCACCCAATCAACTTTTGAAAGTTCTTGCCTGATACCGTCAAAATTGGCCTTTCCAATTTAGAACTTTAACGAGAACTTTAGATCCTCTCTATCCTTTTCCATCACTATTTTAAAACTAATATAATTATGGTCGCTGGCCCAAAAGTGCTCCCCCACTGACACCTCAGTCACCTGCCCTTATTTCCCAAGAGTAGATCAAGCTTTGCACCTTCTCCAGTAGGTACATCCACATACTGAATCAGAAAAATCTCTTGCACGTACTTAACAAATTCCTCTCCATCAAAACCCTGAATACTATGGTATTCCCAGTCGATGGTTAGAAAGTTAAAATCCCCTACCATAACCACCCTATTATTCTCACAGATCACTGAGATCTCCTTACAAATTTGTTTCTCAATTTCCCACTGACTATTTGGGGGTCCATAATCCAATCCTTATAACGTGATCATCCCTTTCTTATTTCTCAGTTCCACTCAAAGAATTTCCCAAGGTTGGAGAGCCTGTATTTGTTTCTACTGGAGTTCAGAAGAGTGAGGTGTGGATGTGGGAACAATATTTATCCTTGTGGGGGAACCCAGAATTTGGGTACACTATTTTGAAAATAAGATGGAGATGAGGAGAATATTTCGAAGAGTGCGAAGGGTCCCCATTGAAGTATTGTCGTGAATTGTCTTGCCAACATGAAGGTTGAAAAGGTGTTCGCTTGTGTAGTGAATCCAGAACTAAGTGGCAGAGTTTAGAAATCAGGGCTCCCATTTTCAGCACAGGGATGCTGAAAATTATTCTCCCTTGGAGTGGTGTGAGAGGTCGGAACTCCCTGCCTCAGAAAGTAGTAAACATGGGGAGACTTTCATCAGATAGCAGAGGATAGTTTTGTGTTGGACATAATAAATGGGATTAGTGGAAAGTGGAATTTGAAGGTTAAATGGAACAGCTCCAAACTTTTCAAATTGTAGGTAAATTCATGGACATCAGTGGCATAATTCTGCTTCTCATCTATATGCGTGTTTGTGTGTTTGTCTCTGAGATTAATCAGGAGATTGTTATCTTATAAATTATTCAATTCCTTAACAAAACCAAATTATAATTTTGAACAGTTATTCCATAATTCAATAGTTAATAAAGTTTGCTATTTAGATTTATGATGCCAGTTCTTTATTTTACTTTGTATTTCTAGGCATTTTCATTCTATAAAGCCAACTTATGTTAATGTATAAAAACTCACATCAGCTGCCTTTTATTTCATTGATGATGTTTAAATGATTATTGATGAACAAATAAATCTCTCTTTGTCTCTCCCTACCGTGTTCTTTAAATGCTTTGCTGCCATCCAGTCACTTTCTGACCTGGTCTTTGATTACTTCATCAAGTATCTGTCTTAAAAGTATGGAGGCTTTTGGTTTGAACTTATTCATATTGATTTGAGTTTCGTTCCTCCTGAAGAGATCTCCCTTCCTTCTTCAGTCTCTGAATCTGCAACCATTGCTTCATTCCACCTCCACTGTCCCATAATACAATCCACTTTCTGAGCCTGAAGCTGTGCTCAAGGATCAAACAGTTTTCACAGAGCAGGAGGAAGGCCTTCAGGCCATAGATTCTGTGCCAGCTTGCTGAATGATGTGATGATAAGACATGTGTTCTATCCTGTTTCTCTTGCAGAGGTGTGTTGTCTCCTTCAGACAGGGAGTTGGTAAACAGCTTTGGAGTTCTCCCTGGCTGGTGTTCTTTGAAATGTGAGTGGGTGAGGCCAGGGGCTCACACAGAACCAAGAAGATCCATAGAATCTTGGGTGCAAGAGATTGGATGGCGAGAGATGGGAGGACGAGGTCCAACGCGTCCATGTCGACCAGATATCCCAAACCAATCGAGCCCCACCTGCCAGCACCTGGCCCATATCCCTCCAAACACTTTCTATTCACATACTCATTCAAATACCTTTTAAATGCTTCAATTTTACCAGCCTCCACTACTTCCTCGGGCAGCTCATTCCATACATGTGCCACTCTCTGCGTGAAAAAGTTGCGTCTTAAGTCTCTTTTATATCATTCCCATCTCACCGAATCCCTAAGCCCTCTACGTTTTGGACTTTCAAAGCGCAAGAAAAAGACCTTGCCTATTTATCCTATCTATGACCGGCATGATTTTGTAAAACTCTATAAGGTCACCCATCAGCCTCTGACCCTTCAGGAAAAACAGACCCAGATTTTTCAGCCTCCCCCTCTCGTGCAAATCCTCCAACCCTCGCAACGTACTTGGAAATCTTTTCTGAACATGTTCAAGTTTCACAACAGCTTTCCCATCGGAAATAGACCAGAATTGCACGCAATCTTCCACCATTTGCCTGATCAATGCCCTCTACAGCCATATCATGACCTCCCAACTCCTGTACTCAATATATTCACCAATAAAAGAAAGCATAACAAACGCCTTGATCATTATCCTATCTACCTCAGACTGCACGACCAAGGAGCTATGAACCTGCACTCCAAGTTCTCTTTGTTCAGCAACGCTCACGAGCACGTTACCATTAAATGTGTAAATCCTGCTAAGATTTGTTTTTCCAAAATGCAGCGCCTCACATTTTTCTGAATTAAACTCCATCTGCCACATCTCAGCCTATTGGCCCATCTGATGAAGATCCTGTTTTAATCTGAGGTAAACGTTTTCACTGTCCACTATACCTCCAAATGTGATGTAATCTGCAAACGTACTAACTATGCATACATGCTCACTTCCAATTCCTTTGTGTAAATGACAAAAAGTCGAGGACCCAGCACCGATCCTTGTGGCATTCCACTGGCCACAGGCCACCAGACTGAAGACAACCCGCCACCACCACCCTCTGTCTTCTACCTTTGAGCCAGCTCTGTATCCAAATGGCTAGATTTCCCTGTTTTCCGTGAGATCTAACCTTGCTAACCAGTCTCCCATGAGGACCCTTGTCGAACGCCTTACTAGAGCCCATATCGGTCACATCTACCGCTCTGTCCTCATCAATCTTCTTTGCTACTTCTTCAAAATACTCAATCAAGTTTGTGAGGCATGACTTCCCACACACAAAGCCATGTTGACGATCTCTCGTCAGTCCTTGCCTTTCCAATTACATGTCCATCCTGTCCCTCAGTATTCGCTGCAACAACTTCTCACCGCCGACGTCAGGGTTAATGGTCTATAAATCCGTGGCATGTTCCGGCCACCCTTCTTCAACAGTGGCACCACGTTAGCCAACCTCCAGTCTACTGGCACCTCATCTATGACTATCGATGAAAAATATATCTCAGCAAGAGGCCGAGCAATCACTTCACTAGCTTCACACAGAGTTCTAGTGTATACCTGATCAGCCCCTGGGGATTTATCAAACTTTATGCGTTTCAAGACATTCAGCATTTCCTCCTCTGTAATATGGGCATGTTGCAAGGTGTCACCATTTATTTCCCTACTTTCCTTTTCTTACATCTCCTGTTCCACAGTAAATACTGATGCAAAATATGCGTTTCGTATCCCCCCATTTTCTGTGGCTCCCACCAATGCCGCTTTCCTGATGTTTGAGTGGCACTATTATCTCCCTAGTTACCATTTTGTCCTTAATTTATTTGTAAAAACGTATTGCATTCTCCTTAATTATATTGGCCGAAGTCATCTCATGTCCCCTTTTCCCCTCCTTATTTCCCTCTGAAGCAACCTCTTACTGCCTTTATAGTCTTCTAAGGATTCACTCCATCTATCCAGATGATGCCTGACATACGTTTCCTTCTTTTTCTGAACCAAAACATCAATTTCTTAGTCATCCAGCATTTCCTTTAACTAATGGCTTTTCTTTTCTCTGGATTCTCGTTATCTCATTTCTGAAGGCTTGATCTATTTCCTCACTAGCTCCCTGGGTCCCACCGCTCCTCTGTCCACCTTACTAGTTTAAAATCTCCCATTCAGCTTCAGCAAATCTCCCTGCCAATATATTCGCCCCTTCCAATTTAGGGGCAATCCACCATTCTTCGACAGATTACTTCTACCCCAAAAGAGATTCCAATGATCCAAACATGTGAATCCTTCTCCCGCGCAGCACTCCTCAGCAATACATTCATCTGCTGTATCCTCCTAATCTGCCCTCATTAGCTCGCAGCGCCGGGAGTAATCCAGATATTACTACTCTCAAGGACCTCCTTTTTAAATTCCTGCCTAACTATCTGTAATCACCCTTCAGACTCTCAACCTCTTTCCTTCATATGTAGTTAGTTCCAATATGGACAATTACCTCTTGCTGTGCCCTCTTCCCCGTGAGATCATTCTGCACTCTCTCTGAAACATCCTTGCTCCTGGCACCAGGGAAGCAAACACCGTTCCAGTTTTTCGCTGCTAGCCAAAGAAACGTCTGTCAGTACCTAAAGCTAGAGAATCCCCCAACACAATTGATCTCCTGGAACACGACGTACTCCTCGTTGCATTAGAGCCATTGTCAATAACAGGAACTTGGCTGTTCCTGCTACGCTGGCATGAGAATCCATCACCTCGTACGTTTTACAAAAAGCAGCATGCTGGTTTGGAATGCGTATAGCCACAGTAGGCTCCTACACGAGGTGCCTACCTCTCTTACCTTTTCTGGAGTTATCCCATTTATGTGACTGTATCTAGGACTTACCCCCACACACTTCGTATAACTGCCATGCGTCACATACTGTTGCTGTTGCACATTCCTCATTGTTTCTAACTGTCTTTCTAACCGATCCAGTCGATATGATAAGATTCGCAACCAACAACATTTATTGGAGATATAATCCGCTGTAAATCTTAAACTCTCTTTACACTCCCACGTCTCATAAGAAGTACATAAACCTCTACTAAAGAACACTTTTGATCCTTGACAGTTTACTGACCCAAAAAATAACACAATTTTATTCATCTACAAAACAGTGCCATAGGTTAATTTAATAGTTATGGCTTTTATTTTAAGTTTAATCAAGAAACATATATAAAAAAGATATAATCAAGAAAGAATCAACTCGACTCACTACAGCAAGCTTTCTGTCGGCCCGTTAAAACAATTAACTTATCTGAATCTGTGCTGTAAACTTCGCCCAACCTGTTCCGACAAGATCAGTTGAAACTTTCACTGTTTCTTAATTTTCACAGATGCACTGCGATGTCCAGCGATACATGAATTCAAACAGCAAAGGCAGTAACTGTGCATTGTGGTGTCAGTTTCTTTCTATCTCCCTCTCACTCTCTCTCCTGCACTGACCTCTGCATATGCTTCCTTTGTCTGTTCTTCTCCTGTTTAAAACTGCTTGTGTTTTGACTTCGTTTCCCCAAAGTTCTAAAATAATGCAACAGCATATAAAACAGTAATTGCTGCTCCTGGAATTCGAGGAAATCACAATTCTGTAGGACAGCAGACAGCTATAGCGCCTGGAGAACATTTCAGCGATACCATGTTCTCGAGGGACTTCTGCAAGGGGCACACATGGGCAGGTTGGTGCGGGCTGGAGGAAGTTACAGAGAAACAGTGGGTTCGACGTATTGGAAAAATGTAGAGAAATAGCGATTATAGTAGTGACTGGAGTAGAAGGTTATTGAGGTTGTGCATGTTTTTGAGACTGGAGTAATTTACAGAGCCAGGGAGTACAAATAGCATTGGAGTAGGTTTCATATATATGGCGGGACTGTGGGGATAGGAGGTTAAAGAGAGAGGGATTGTCCAGGGAATTGGAAGCATTAAAGGCGCTGGATCCGATGAGGTGGAGCGAAAGGTATTTTTCCTTGCTGTGTGACTCTGTGACATGAACACAGAGAGTCCTGAAGATGGAATAGAGAACAGAAAGATCTAATGTTTACTACCATCTTCTAAATGGAAACATTCATTCAACTCTCTTTCTTGATCCACACTAAGACAGCACATGCCTGGAGTGATAACCGTGAGCTTCCTATGCTGTCTCAGGAAGGATCAGTATCACAAACTGTTTACAATCCTCTTAAAAGAGGGGAGCATTTCAGCCTGGGATGTTTCCGCTCTGCGTTCACCCTTCAGCACGATATCTATGTCATGTCTTGAGGGCTGAATTAACTAGTCCTTTAAATTCTCTCTGTTCTGTTATCTGTGAGCGATCATATCACGCTGCAGGATTTATTGAAGACTCCAGATCTCCCTGCCCTTTTCTCTGTGGCTGCTAAGCTGTCTTCAATGTGATGATGGACGGGACAGTAGTTAGGAATACTGCTGCTTCATGAAATTCCTGAATACCCACAGGAGACAAACTCAAAATAGACTGGTGCAATGAGTGGGACAGATGTAGAATGGCATTGAGTCCCACCGAGATCTGGACATTCCCAGTCTTTAAATGTGGCCTGTTCTGCCTCATAGCTCTGAAGTGTACAATTGTATTAGCTTCGGATCTGGAGTAACTACAAAAGATGCAGTCAGTGGCAGCATTTAGACATACACAGTGAAGACTATCCGAGTGATATCACCAGAGTGCGTGCAGGTATCAGGATCAAATAATTGTTCGGAGGAAAGGGTTTGAATCATGGTGCGCTGTCATCAGTACTTAGGGTTGAGTGAGCAATAAGTGGGGCAGGTGATGGCCTGATGTTATTCTTACTAGATTATTAATCCAGACACTAATGCTACATTCTCAGATACACACCTGACTAACTAATATCCTTTAAGAAAGTAGATATGTTATAGGCAGCTCGTCTGCCCATATGTCTCCAGATTCGCAGGAATGTAGTTCACTCTCAACTGCCTTCTGAAATGGCTTAGAAATTCACTTCGTTCAAGTGCAGCTAGGGACGGCCAATGAATGCTGGTCAATTGGAAAACCCACATCCCAAGCACCAATTAAAAGCAACTGGAACCATGCTGGGACCAGTGTCCTGTCCAATCATATCCATAGGTTTGCGGTCGGGCTCCAAGGAGAGAAAGAAGATGTCGGAACCGAGTTCTAGTGAAATGAACTTTACAAATCCAAAGAGAATATGTGAGACTCACATGAGCATGGGGATGTAGGTGAAGCAGAAAAGAACGGAACGAGACAGAGATCCATAAAAAGTGGATGTCAGCAATTCGGTTTGTGACAAGAGATTGTGAAAAGAGTAAATTATAACACTGTTTTTTGACATTGACTAAGTGTCTGCATTAGGGCAAAAAGACATTTGGCTCTTAGACGTCGAAGCGGGAGAATCAGTTCTAAGTTAAACCATGCCCCCACAATGGCCAACAAACAGAACCATTCCGTGTGACACATTCAAAGCTAAAGCATTTGTGCACCATGAAATTAACCTTGCAGAACGTCACGTTGCTGTTACTGGAAGATCAAGTGGTACAGTAATTACACAACTGCAAAACCTGTTGCCTGGCATTTTCTTTCAGTAGTCACTGATAAGACTCAGAATTTGACTGAAGAATACTAAGGTACCGCCAACAAAAATGCTGAAGCTGCTAAAGAGTGTAGCCACAATAGTATACATAACACTGAATTCACATACTGACGCCCATCGAGGCTCAGACAACAGAGGCACTTATTCAAACAGAAATTTGGATACTTACAGAAATTGTCGCACAACGGAACGTTCTGAAACTGTTAGATATTCTGATTTTAACATAAAAGCCGACGTAAATGCATATTCTGACTGTAATTAAGACCATAACGTTAACAGAGATTTTTACATAAGTAGCATTAATCTGAGTTTGGCTTCTTGTTTAAATTTTAAATTAATTGGGGAAATTAAGTAGGTTTCAACAGCTGTTGCATTCTCGATTTCAAAGTCTCGATCACATAAGTTGCCTTTCAATCAGCAATCTCATTCTACACTGACCATTTAGATATTTTTTCTTTAGTTCGTTATTCTAACTTCGTACAAAAAATATAAACTCAACATTGATACAGACTGGATTTTCTCCCTGAGGCTATATTTCGTGGATATTCTATCCTGTAAGGCTAAATCTGGAGGAAGACTGATTTGTCAGCCAGTATTTGGGATTAAAGTGTCAAAAATTCAGAGATGTGAAGAAAACAGCAGGTGGCCTTTCGGCTTATTGAATCGTAGCTGATAAACATCAAATTATTCTGGCCGAATGTCCAGCATTTGGCACATTGTCGTGCATGCATTTGCATTATATGTACACATTTACTTTGTGTTCAGTGTTCCTAGGTCGCCTGTCTCGTCCAAAATTAGAGACAGAGAGTTCTGGATTCCGATCAGCATCTGCTTTTTTTTAAAAAAAAAGTGTTCTGCGATTGCCTTGTAACCTTCTACTGGTTTTAGAAATTTTGACGCTATCGTCATTGATCTCTATGCCAAAGGAAATCTTTAATCGTGTCAAATCTGTCTATGTCCCTCATAATTTTAAACATGTTAATCACAATTGTCCTATATGCCTGCTTCACCACTTTCCTACCTGCCCGGAGACACCTTGGATGGGTGGGCATACTTTCCACAGGTCTTCTATTCGTCATGCAATCCCATTCCTTGTTTGTCTGCCCAGGTGCATCATGTCACGCTTGCTCGACTTGAGTTTTATTTGCCATGGAACAGACATTCTGACCCGTTGTCTACGTCCTCTTGTGATCTCAAGTTACCCTTCTCATTGTTTACCGACACAACAATCGTTTCATCATCCTTAGCCTTACTTATCAACTTTTCTTCATTTGGGCAGAACTTGATTACATATAACACACACGGTCGGAGCAAGGACATTGATCCTAACCGAACTACCATTGAGACAGATGTATGAAGGTGTCGGCAATTGATGGCAATTAGATAGCTCACATACATTCCCGTTCACCTGATGACCTTAGGCTTTTTAACTGTAGAGAATCCACGTTTAAGATTCACAGACACATTCCTTCTGTTTGAATCTGTCTATGCTTTCAACTCTGTTGGGTCTGTCTAAGAATGTAAAATTGCTGGCATTTTAATTCAGTATCAAAAGCATCTGACTGAGCGTATGTTTCAGTGATAGTCGTCCAAGTTACTAGTCTGAGGGACAGTGTATTCAATTAAATTTCCCCCTCCTCATTTCTGGGTCGAACGTTTGGTCCTCGCAGTCAAGAGAAGAAAAACAAAACTCTGCAAATTCAGGAATCCAAAGTAGACAGGCAGGAATCTGGAAGAACACAGCAAGCCAGGCAGCCACAGAGGTGGAGACGTCGATGTTTCGGGTGTGACCATTCATCAGGACTGGGTGTGGGTTTGGAACAGCTACAAATGAAGGAATAGGTAGGGTCAGAGTGGTAATTTGGGGAGAGGGCAAGAATGTTGGAGGTTGTGACCTGGTTGGTTAATTGAATGAATTAATACAATAGTTGGCAGGGACAATTGTCAGGAAGTGCGGGGGACAGGGCACAGAGTGGAGGATGACGAGCGAAGTTATTTGAAATTGAAGAACTCAAAGTAGAGTCCTCCGGTCTATAGAGTGCTTAAGCTGAAGTTAAAGCGTTTTTACTCCAACAGTAGCTTTGGTTTGTTTTTGGCAATGGAGGAAGCCAAAGTCATGTCAGAAACGGAGTGGTTTGGGGAATTGAAATGGGGGGTAACCATGAGGTCTGATACTCCCCTGTGAACTCTGCTGCGATGCTTGGAGAGCCATTCACTAATTTTGCTTCTGTCTCTCCAGTATTGAGATCACGCTGGGAGCTCCAGATGCATTAATCTATATTGGCCAGATGAACGTTTGTCTCCACCTGGAAAATATGGTTTGGGTCCTGGATGAACCTGCTGTTGGTTGTATACTTTTATTTTAAGCATTTTTTCTGGTTGCAGGTGAAGGTACAGTGGCGGGGGTGCCGTTAACGGAGGCACGACAGAGGGAACAGGCCTTGCGGAAATATGACAGGGGTCGGGACATGTTCTTGTTGGTGAGGTTCATTTGGGGTTCGTGGAAGTGTTCGAGGATGATGCGTTGCATGCAAAGACTGGTGGAGTGATAGGACGACAAGGGGGACTCTTTCCTTATTACATAGGGAGGGCGTGCATTCAGAATGGTCGAATGGGAATAGAATTGGTGCGGTGAAGGGCTGGACGGATGATGGAGTCAGCAATAGCACGATGTTCAAAATAGGTTGACTGCTGGGATGATTTCGAGTGGAATGGCACCTCGTCCAAGCGGAAGCAGCGGAGGCGGTGCAATTAGGAGAATGGGATGCAGTTCTTGCAGGATACGGGGTGGAAGGAGGGAAAGTTCAGGCAGTCTGCAGTAGATGTCCGTTTGAATTCTCTCGCCAGTGATGTGAATGGTGAAGTCAGGGAATTGGCAGGAGGTTTCCGAGAATTTGAGGGGCTGAGGGAGATGTAGATGAAATCGATGAAATGCTCCAGTTCAGACTGTGTGCAGGACGCTGCACCTTCAAGTCATCGATTTAACGTTGGAAACGTTGAGGTGCCGTGCCTGTCCAAGTGCTGAAGCGGGACTGTTCGATATGGCCAAAAAAGAGGCAGTCGTAGCTGTGGTCCATCCGGGTACACATGCCTGTGTAACCATCACAGTCAAGATCAGGTACAATGCTTCCATCACTATCCAGGTCATTGAATTTTTGACAGGCAACACGATTAAAAGTCGGAATGAGTCGCACTCATGCAAATTAGAAGCTGCAGAGAGATAGAGCTCGGTGAAACAAGCAAATAAGTAGCCCCTTCGGGCCATTGTGTAACAAATGAGATGCTGTTATTTTTATTCAAATCTAAAGTTGCTCCGTTTGAGGGACAGGGGTTGTTTGGAAGTGGGAAGAGATAGCAGAGCACAGACTTTAAAAGAACGTATTCAAATAGTCAGAATACATGTCACAATCGTAACAGGCTCCGTATTTCTTCTTTGTTTTGAAGTGTAGAAATTAGCCGAAAAGGTTTTTACTTAAAAAAGGCAAAAAAGAAGAAAGTCGACCTTCCTTGATCTCGAAGCTCAGGATTTAATCATGTGATTGTTGTGTATATTTTGGGTTTGGCCTTTTTATTTATCATGGCAGAATATTGAGAATTCGAGAACAATTTTCAATTGACATGGAATTCTGAACTGAGGGAGTTTACAAAACGTAATACGTACAAGTGGAAATAAAAGAAACGAAAGCGAAAGAGCTCGAAGATTACTTGTTCAGAACATGTGAAGTTGTGCAACTCCTGATCAAAATTCACAAATCAACACACTGACTGGTGTGCACTGAATAATACTCGGAATACAATGTCTTGTGAAGCTGTCATTTTATTTACCAAAACTCACTGTGTCACCAACGAATAATTAATGAAATTTTAAATTTCAGTTCGGGTGTTGAATGCATAGAGGACCGAGGCTAAATTTAAAGCGCATTTCCTAACTTGTAGTGACCCTAGTACTGATACACACTCCGAAACTATAAATCTCCACAATTCTAACAGAGACGGTGAAACTATCCAGAACAGGAAACTCCTGCGGATACTAAAGGTCTATCAGACAGTGAAATTGATGTCCGCACTGAAATTAATCTATTCCATGAAACTAATGCAGCTTTTTAATCTAATAGAGAATTTGGAACTTCTCTGCTTGATATTGTTACTGATTCTGAAACCTATGCAGATGTTCAAATTAATGCAACTCCTGAGTTCAATCGGTATTGCACAACTTGCAGAGTTAGTGACACAGATATTGAAACTAGCATAGGCCCTAAAAGAGAAAATAATACAAAACGTAAATGTAAGGAAAATCTTGGAAACTTGCATTTCATGAACGTGATGCAGACCCTAAAAATGAAACACTGAAAGCAATAAACACTCTGAAAGTAAAGAAAGATAAGAGGGTTAATCTTCATTGATTGGGGAGCTCAGGATTTAAAGACACACTTGCTCAGTCAATATTGGAATTTAGTTTATGTTTGCTCACAGAATATTGATAGAATGAGAACAATTGTGAATTTTTATGGTATTAATTAATAAAGGATTGCAGAAAGCACATTCAGCAACAAATTCAAATAAAAGAGCAGAGAGTGAAAGAGCTGCTATAGTGTCTGATTTTTTTCAGAACATGCAGGTTTGTGGCAATCGTGAACAGAACTCAAAGCCTAAAATACTGACTGCACTGCATTGAGTAACAGTGAAAATATAAAGTCTCGAAAAACTGTGAGTGTATTTAAATGAAAACTTGCTGTGTAACAAACTGAGAATTTATGAAGGATTACGTTATACTTTCGTATGGATTGGTTCGAGGTGTGGAGCTTAATTGGCAGCACGTTATCTTCGGGAATGACGAGATAATATTCATACCTAGTATGAAACTACTACAGATGAATCGAAATCAGCCAGTCAAATTGATATATACTATGAGATGGATATATGCCTTGAACGTAATGCAGATCCTTCCCCGATTAGGGAACCTGAAAGTCATATGCTTCCTGAAATTAAGGAAAAGCCTGAATCGAATCCAAAACCTGAAACTGAAACAGATATAAATATATTACTGATCCTGACGCAATTAAATTAGCTGAACTTGATACATTACTGAATCGAATAACAACTGTAACTTACAACGTAAGTGGCACAGGTCTTGAAACGAATACACAACCTAAAACAGAAACTAATGCAAAGCTTGAAAGTGATGTAAACCCTGCAATAAACATTCCAAAAGCAAGTCAGACCTTGAATAGAGAACAGATTGTGAAACTGACATGGTCCCTGATTCACATTTAGACGTTGTACCTGATACAGACTCTGAAACTAATGCACATATTAAATCTTATACGCTTCCAAATGCAGATTCTGATACTCATACAGTCCTGAAATGAATGCGTCCCTGAAACTGATGCAGGTACAGAAAATAACGTGGATCCTGTAAAAATCCTACTGATCCTGAAACTGATCCAGACTCAGAAATAATAGCGCTTTAAAATTGATACAAAGCCAAAAGATAATGCAAGCTTTTCAACTAAAGTACAACTTGCACAAATGTTGAGTGTGAAAATGACAACGACCCGAAACCAGAGACATGTGCAGAAACTTAAAGAATCTGTATCGAGGAGAAAGTGAGGACTGCAGATGCTGGAGATCAGAGCTGAAAATGTGTTGCTGGAAAACCGCAGCAGGTTGGATGCTGCCTGACCTGCTGCGCTTTTCCAGCAACACACTTACAGAATCAGTATCAACCCTGCTTCGGGGACAGAGCCTGAAATTTATACCATACTTAAATTAATATATAACCGGGTAATAACATATTTCCTAAAAATTATAAAGACCTTAAACGGGAAGCGCCCTCTTACACTATTTTGCAACTCGACACGAATAGTACTATTATGCTTATTCAGCCGCTATCACCATTTGAGAACCTCATTGGACTTGACGACGTGACATTGATGAAGGTCATCTCCGAGGCTAACAGTGAACATGGAACGAATGTGATGTTGGCATTTACAACATCATGGGCCGGGGCTGCAGTGTTCATTGACTGATCACCACTATACAGCCTGGTTGGCCTTGTAAGGCCCCTGGGGTCTCTCAAACGCAGCAAGTATTCAGGTCTGCTGCTGGAAATATAAATCCGTTGTAAGTGCCAGAATAGGAGCCACTAAATCCAGGATGCGTTGACATTGCCGTGTACGGCATGGTCATATATTCTGCCAATACTAATATTCCTGCACCATTTGTGGAAGGTTGTGGGGAGTGTGGGTGTTGCGAAACGCAGGGACTATTTTAAACAAATGTAACCAAACAGCCACAGCCATTAAACCAGTTTCAAACGCCACGAAAGATGTTTCCTTGTTCTCTTTTTATCTGCTATTTCATGGAAAATATTAAACTTGCATTGATTTTGCTACAATTTATAGTATTGATGAATGAAAATTATGCAGCAAACCATCACTTTGTTCAGAGTTTCATGACGATGTTGTGCGAGCATGTGGTCAACTGGCGCAACGCATGGAAGAGTTTAGACGAGCCGAGAAAGATAGCAGCTGAACTGGAATACACGAGAGCGAGACCGACTTCAAAGCGACAGGTAAGCGGGGAGGAACTAGAGGAATTTGTCAAGAAGCTCAGAAATGTGTCACTAATACTCGTTTGATTTGGTTATGGGTGAACTGTTTGCCCTATCCTGTTTGAGGTCTTAGCAATTGGACCTGTTCTCACAGATTTCCAGGTCATGATGCAAGGGAAGGAGCTGTTTGGCTATTCAGAGCATAACATTCAAGTCAGTTGGGGTTCTTGTAATTATGCGATGTTCGGAAAACAATTACCATGAAAAAAACGACATTTGTACACATAGGATGGAAGATGTAAGGACGTGCATACGCAGACTTTATGCTGTCAGAGAGTTGGTGGTAACTCCGTTGATGATAACAATCAAAAAGAAAGTTCGATCACACGCAGTCTGTGGAAGTCCACGCCAGACATAGAGGAGCATCTTATTGTTTCTGCAGTTGCTCCAGTGGGGGAACACACTCAACATCATTAATGTCCAAGGATGGCTAATTCTTAATTTATCTTCTATCATTTCCCTCTTCTATCGGAGCTTTCTAATAGTAATTCTCTGTTCACAGTTCCAAAATATCGCACAGTGGCATGTGGACTCCACTCCTGGATGTCAGTGTTATGAGTACATCCCTTGACATTCATTCAGACTTCATCCTGTTTTCGTATTTTAATCACTCAGAAACACCACTCGTGGTGCTTTTGTGACTTTATTCAAAAGGCTGTTCTATTTGCAGTACCTGCATGATATAATCTTACAGAGAGAAAAAAAAAACAGGCGTAATATACAGAATGGGCACAACTCTATCGAATGATCTCCCTTGTTGTTCACCGTTCGCACTATGATTTTGATTATTTCAGAAAGGACACAATAGTGGCCTTTCTGAATGAAACAAATCAATTAAAAAATGTTGTTCACAGATTCATACGCATCCTGTGCACAGGTGCCAACAGAATCGTTATAGAAGAGGAGGAGGTCAGCAAACACAATTTGACTCTACTCTGCTCAGAATGTGTCATTCGCCAGGTATCAATTTTCTGCAATCACTTCATAACCATTCACCTCATTCCTGTTCCGATACGAATCCAATTCCACCTCGAATACCTGGATTGACTTTGCCCACATCAGACGACTGGGCCAACATTCCTGATACCAGCCAATAGCTGGGGAGAACAATTCATCTGTATTTTGGAATGTCATTATTTGTCAATCGATGCAAATATTTGTTTTCTGGTTTTAAATATTTGTGTCAATCTGGTGACTATTCATCAATAATAATCCGCCTTTGCAGCACAAGCATTTGTCACTCTGATTATGCAAACGAGGAGCACTGTGCTCTACTCTGGTATTCGCGTTAATCTATTAATTAACACGAATAGGACAGTGTCCTATTTCAAAGTGATTCAGCCAAACGTGAATGAGACATTCGATGTGAGAGAGTTAATCATGAGGCAATGTATTATTTTCGACAGACGTCTCTATCAAATGAATACTCTGAATGTTGGTATCACAACCACATGGATGGATATTGACGTGAATCTCTCTTATGTGTTTAATTGGATAAAGCTCGATAAAGATTTGAGGATAGAAGATGAGAGATTAATGTCGATGAGTGGACATTTTTAGTTCATGTTTGAAAGCTCCTGTGAGTATAAACAGTTGAAAAAAGTCAGTGGAATTAATGACCACTTTCTATGCATTAAATGCTCCGTAAAATCCTGAAAATATTTGAAACTGGGACAAAGACGAGCAAGAGATACCCGGGATGAAGGGCGTTATTTCACGCTGCGTGGACATACACAAAAGGGGCACAGATTTTGGATCTCTTGGCAATTCTATTAATCAAGTAGCATATGTGATCAGGTCAGGAGCTGACTCTGTGATTTTTATCTCAGTTTTGGTGGATGGATGATTCCAAAGAATGTTATCCCAATTGATCACTGCTACAAATTGAGTACAGGCTTGTTAAATGGCTTAAGGACATATTAACCTATCATATGCAGTTCTCCATTCAGCTCTTTCCATCATTTCCTTGCCTTATTTTGCAAGCCATCATCCCTGTGTGACTGAAGAGTAGGTATGAAGGAACCTCTGGCTTAATTGGAATAAGCATAACTGTTATAACAACCAATACAAAATTGTAGGTAAACAGTGTTCCTTCTGCAAGTATAATTAAGTACGAACTTTAGTGTATAATTGTGGGAATAAGGTAAATAATTACTAACATTTGTGTATAATTGTTGATAATTGGGTAATAACTTTAGTGCATAATTATTCCAGCAAATAATTTCTTTCATCATGATAGTTTAAATAACTTACAGTTTCAGCAAAATAGCTGAGATAGCTGACACGCATAAACGAGGCAAGGAAAAAAACACATCGTTAAAATGTATATTCAGGAATGGAATGTACCTATGAACAATGGAAGATGTTACAAGCAAACAGATAAAGTGAAAAGAGCATCAAGATCCAAGTTTAGCAAACTCTCCCTTATGTCAGCACTTACAGAGGGGAGGATCGCCAAATTGGAGAAGGGGGGAAGTCATAATGGCGGAGCGCAGCTGGTTAATGGCAGAACATAATCAGGGAGATTGATAGGTATGAAGATCTATGAGGTAAACGGGCAGAACCAAAAATTAAAATTGAAACAATTGTAAAGCAATTTGTGTGAATGTGTGTGCCCACTTGTCAGCCCTTCTTGCAAGAATGTTTCAATAAAATTCGCTGCTTCAGATTTTGACTCGGACTGAAAGTTATTAGACTGTGAGCTCTGCTTCTCACAATTTGGGGGCTTCGGTCCGGATGTCCTTCATCACCGGCAGGGTAAAGCACCATTGACGGCTTTTAGAATGGACCCGTGTTCCTCGGCAGTGTGCTCCCCCTTCTGGTTGACTGATCGAGATCCGATGAGTGTCTATGTGAACCAGGCGAAAGATTGTATGTAGGCATAGTGAGCCAGG
Source organism: Chiloscyllium plagiosum (assembly GCF_037043375.1). Taxonomy (NCBI): domain Eukaryota; kingdom Metazoa; phylum Chordata; class Chondrichthyes; order Orectolobiformes; family Hemiscylliidae; genus Chiloscyllium; species Chiloscyllium plagiosum. Next base: position 103,714,901 of record NW_028270167.1, on the reverse strand, counting down.
CAACTCTGTAAGAAAATTGACTTTTAAGTATTCCCTTGGTGGCTGGGATTGAGTTCTAGTAGTTTATAAGGGACTAACGAAGGAACTCAATATGGGCTGTGCCGTGGGTAAGGAAAAAGCCTCCAAGAAAAAGAAAATGGAAACGGAGGCGGGGTCCCTGACAACAAATCACCAGAAAGTCCGTTGGGCAGAATATTGTGGAATTGGAAAAAAATAGTACTTTTACAAGGGGAAAAGATAGGAAAAAGATGATTAAATATTGTTGCTTTGTATATACTGAGCAATCCATTCTTCGTCCTGCCGTCTTCTGGCCAAAGTACGGGTCAGATGAAGACTGGGTTTGCAGATATATGAATTTGTGTGTCAATGGAAAACAACCTTCCAGTCTGGTGGAATAAGATTATGCTTCGTGTTTTGAAGGGCGAGTAGCTGAAGGGCTACTGAGTGTACACTTCACAATTAACTTCTGGACAGACATTCAGAAAAATATTCAAAAGCTAGAGGAGTCGTTGCGGGAAACTCAAAGTGAGATACGGTGTCTGTGTGTGTGTATTTATGTGTGTGTGTGAGAGAGAAAGAGCTGTACAGCTAAAAGAAACTTTAACCCTTTGTGATTCGGTTTGAATGTACATTTGATTGTTGGTGATTGAATGTTTGTGCTTTGTTCCCTGGAGCTTGAAATCCGGGACTATTTTGTATCTAATTTCTATTATGGAAATTTTAACACGATTTCTTTTAACGTTAAGTATTTTGCAGATTATGAAATCAAATTTTAGCTCCTGTTCTTTTGACAGGTCATGACTGCCTTAATATCAGTTTCTAACTAATCAATTTTACCCTCACATAAAAGCGATTTATGGAAGACAGTTGAAGTCTCAGTTCAACATTAGATTGTAATAAATAAATAAAAAATTCTATGGTTAATATCGGTGATCTTGGATTCGGCCATTATTTATGCATTTGACTTTTTTAAAACTTGAATAGAGAAATCCTTTTTAAGGCAGCTCTGGTTATTTCACGACTTATGGCATTGTAATTGACCAATGACTTGTCAGGTCTACCTAAGAAAACTATTTTTGGATTTAAATCACGGGACTAAATCCGGGCAATTATAGTGGATTTCAAAGTTGGGAACTGTGTGCATTTTACATTTTAAATATTAAACACTGAATAAATAAATTTATAATATATAAATATATGTTTACAAATAAAATTCCAAAATGTATAGTTAGGAACATGCGTTAATGTTAGACAAGCATAAATTGAAAACTTGTATGTGAGATTACAAGGGGAAAGAGGGTCGTCGTATTTGAGGTTACAGGGAGCAAGAAATATTGCAATATTTCTTTTATAAAACATCAAAGGCTAAATAAAACATTGGGTGATAGGGAATGGCCATTAGGTGGTCCTAAAGCTGTTCAATTGGTTAAATAGGCTCAGCAATTGATCTAGCAACTTAAAATGAGAAGCAGAAACATAGGCCAAAAATAATGATAGCCATGGTTGATGAGGTAATAAAGGAAAGGACAAAACTAAAAGGAGAAGGAAACCGGAATGGTGGTGGGCAACATGTTGAATATAAAGGGATGAGATCAGATCGTGGAGGAGATGTTAAGAGGTCTGGTAGACAGGAACATGGATCAAAGTGGAAATCACTGTGGTAGGACACATAACTTTAACAGAGAGTGCCCAGATCTGAAAAAGGAAGGAAAGGCAGTAGCGTTTATTAACCTTGGTGGAGAATAGGGAATTCAGAGGTTCCTGTCCCCCCCGGGGACCCACCAGGAACCTTTGATAAATTTAAAGGTGGGACCTTACAAAGAGGACGTAATGTTCCTAATCGATACAGGGGCAGCAATGTCATCCTTAAATTTTTAGCCCAAGGGAGCGGGAACGAAAAAGTTAATTGGATTATGGTGACAGTTTTGAGATGAGCAGCACGAAGAATGAGTTTTGTGCTCATGGCAAGATACTGCCAACAAATTGGGGGAATTGAGCTAACTGCAAATGGTGCTATGAAATCTGTTGAGGTACTTAAAAATGAATGTGCTCGAGCAAAACGATTACAGAAATAGAATGAGAAGTCGCAAGTGACTGATAAACAAACAGAACTGCGCAATTATAGTTTTTAAAATGTTTTGCTCACTTGTTGCGTTTCCACCATGAATTATTTAATATATATAATTGCTCATTAATATATATAATAAATCAATTGGATTAGACTGAATCAATATTAATTGGCAGGATTATTTCACATATTCTCAGTGACCTGTCATATTGATTTATGGTTAATTTGAAACATTAACTGCTTTAATTCACTATTAATTAAAGAATGGAATGCTACATTCCAGACCGGAATGTGTGCAGGCCGTGGCAGCAACAGCCTGTTTGGTAGTGGTGAGTCGGAAACTTACTTTTGTGGGAGCCTAAGTGCTCAGCACCCCACATCAGGTACGGATCATATGAAATCAGAAAGCAGGAAGATGGCTCACAGTCTCGAGGATCTTGAAATATGATGCAATATTAATAGAACAGGATGATCCTGTGCTAGTCACAGACAGTTGCTTGAATCCAGCTGCATTTCTGTTTCGGGGGAGGGGGTGGCCTTTGACAATCCAGAACACGACTGCCTTGGTATTATTGAATATCAGACTAAAGTGTGAATGGACTTAAGAGACTTACCGTTGCATGCGGGAGCTCGGTTGTTTATTGACGGGTGCTCCTGGGTGATTGAGGGGAAAAGGCACAATGGATATGCTGGAGTAGATGGGATAGAGGGAAGCGTTATTGAGGCTGAAATACTACCTGACGGCTGGTCAGCCCAAAATTGTGAACGCTCTGGTCTAGAAAGAGCTCTCAGAACCTGAGGTAACAAAAGTAGGAACGATATATACAGACTCCAATTATGTGTCTGGAATGGTACATATCTACGGAAAAAATTGGCAAGATCGAGGACTGATAAATAGCAGAGGAAAATAATTAGCACATGAGGAATTGATAAAACAAATGCTGGAACCTCTGTTCCTCCCGACAGAAATAGCGGTAGTTCATACAAACAGACACCAGAAAGGGAATGAACCGGAAGTAAGGGGAAATAGACTGGCCGGTGAGGTAGCTGAAGAAGCGGTCCTGAATTCACAGGGAGCAGTGATATGCTCCCTCATTCCTGCAATTCCAGATCTTCAGGGTACCCTGTTGTTCACGGCAAAGGACGAAAAGTAACTAAAAGATTTAGGAGTTGCAAAGACAGCGGATGAATGCTGGATGTTACCCGACGGGAGGGAAATGTTGAATAAAATGATGATGCAAGAGATTATGGCTATCCTACAACATAGGAGTCACTGGAGAGTGCAAGCAATGTGTGATGTAGTCGTAAGGAAATATGGATGCAAAGGGATATATCCGATAGCCAAACAGATATGCGAGGGATGTATAACGTAAAAAAACAACAACGAGGTTTTAAGGATACAAGTCCCAGGAGGGAGAGAACCTGAGCTCAGACCATTTCAGAGCATTCGAGATGATAGATTATACCGAAATATCCCGAGTGGGAAGACTGAGGTATATGCTGGTGATGGTTGATCACCTGTCTGGATGGGTGGAAGAATACCGGTTAGCCACTGCCACCGCAAGTTGGGAGTCCATGGTAATACTCGAACAATTAATCCCTAGATACGGTATAATGGAAGGTATAGATTCAGATCAGGGAACTCATATTACTTCCAGGATACTCCAGGGGAAAATGGAGGGATAAGGAATCTCTTGGAGGTTCCACACTCCTTGGCACTTCATCAGGAAAGATTAACAGAATGAACCAGACACTCAAGTAACAGTTACAGAAATTACTAATAGAAACCAGACTCCCTTGGACTAAGTGTTTGCCTACAGCAATTTTGAAAGTATGAACGGCCCCATGGAAAGATATGAGGCTGTTCCTTATGAGATATTATGTAGCCTGCCCTATCTCGGAAAAAAAAGGGGAACTGCCGACTCTGGAGACTAAAGATCTGTTCTTGAATAAGTATATACTGGGCTTGTCCTACTCCTTATCTTTCCTCAGAAAACAGTGTTCGCTGGCACAGACTCCACCCCCTGAATTTGCCATCCATCCGATCCAACCTGGGGATTGAGTCCTAGTCAAATCATGGACTGAGACCAAATTGCAACCAGAATGGGAGGGGCCGTACCAAGAACTCTTGACCACTGAAACATCGATAAGAACGACAGAGAAAGGCTGGACTCACTACACTCGGATCAAAGGGCCAGTGGAATCTCCAGTGGAGACAGAAGTCTGGACAACTGAATCGACAGAAGAGCCACTTAAACTTAATTTGAAAAAACTTTAAATAACTGATTATACAGTAGCGGTGCGAGCGCGGGATAGTTTCTGTACTATTGTATGCTAAGTCTCTCGGTGCTTCAATACCACTGTAAAATGGGAAGAATGTTTACGTACACTATATTAGTTTTTGTCTAGTCGTTGGATTCTGTCAGGCTATGGTGTGGTCGTCTTACTTAGTGATAACGTTTCCACAAAGTACAAATGCACAAGTCATAGAAACAGATGCCTGCAGCCTGGTGGATTGTGGAGATGTAGAAAAATCAAAGGGAACACAGTAACACAGAGATACATCTCAGGTTCTATGAAAAAGGTCTGGAAAGGTGGGGGTTAGTGTGCATGGGATAAAACTAACGGGATGAAAGTGTCCCGGAGAGAGAAATGTAAAGGATATCTTTGGAATTAAGAATGTAAAGAACGGCGGAGGCAGGAAGATCTCAGAGGTGATCTCTTAAATAATCCATTCGTTACAGTACACCGAGGACTCTTCCGGCCAGCTCTTGACTGTCCCGATTAAAAGTATAATCCAATATATTTAACAATAAAGAAAACCTCATGGAATGAAACAGTTTTATGGGAGAAACCCATTAGGTCCAATTACATCAAATATTTGGGATAGAGATGAAAGCAGACGGGAAGAATTTCCTGGGATGTTGTTTACAAATACAGGTGAAAGACAGAACCCGAGTAGAAGAAAGGAATAGTAAAGTCCCTCACTCTGTCCTAAAGATGATAAAAATTGTAGAGGTGTCGGACTTAAAGCAGACCATTGAAGTAGAAACATGATATGGGGATACAACTGTCTGGATTCAATGGGTAAAGTACATTGTGAAAAGTTTGAATAAAATCAATTGTTTTGCATGTGCCTCTGAGAGACCAATGGCCCAAGTGGTCCCCTTTCCGCTCGGGTGGAAGCGAGACAGGAGGGCATGACATGCATGATCACCCTTATCAGGATGAAACTACATGGAATAATAAAGATTGCATGCCCCTTTTATTAAAGTTCCTTCCTCTAAAGAAGCAAGTCTTGAAGACGCCTCACCCCATGCTTTCCGCCGTGGTCGGAAATCACACATCGTGTGTAAACAGGCGAGGAACCGACCGATCCAGATATTTGGCGAAGTTAAAATCAGGTCCCGAGAATGAATACGTGACAGAAAAGGCAGGGAACTACTCATTATTAAGGATTCCCTGAGCGGATCTGTGGTGGGACTGCGGAGGGATAATATTGAGACCTGATGAAGGGCTTTTGCCCAAAATATCGATTTTGCTGCTCCATGGATGCTGCCTGAACTGATGTGCTCTTCCAGTACCACTAATCCAGAATCTGGTTTCCAGCGTCCGCAGTCATTGTTTTTACCTAATATTGAGACTCAACCTACTTCCAGATTGGAGGGGCATGTGTGGAATTGTACAATTGGCAATTCCATTCACCCTGGCATTTGAAAAGGAAGAGATAGCAAAGGGAGGGGGACGAAGTAAGAGCTCACTATTGGGTACTTTGTTTGATGATCAGGTATATCCAGACCCTATAGGAGTCCCAAGAGGGTTACCTGATGAGTTCAAGGCTCATAACCAGATCACAGGATGCTTTGAATCAGTTCTCTTTTGATGGGTAACGGTTAACAAAAATGTGTATTGGATAAATTATATTTTCTATAATCAGCAAAGGTTTATCAATCACACTAGCGATGCAATTAAATGAATAGCTGAACAACTTGATGCAACCAGACGAATGGCATGGGAGAATAGAATGGCCCTTGATATGCTCCTAGCAGAAAAACTGTAATGTTGGAAGGGGGGAGCTGTTGTACTTATATTCCAAATAACGCTGCCCCAGATGGATCGATTACTCGAGCCCTGCAATGTCTGACAAAACTAGCCGAAGAACTAGCTGAAAATTCAAGAGTCAGCACATCATTCACTGGGTGGCTGGAATCGTTGCTGGCAAAATGGAAGGGTGTGGTGGTTTCAGTCCTTACCTCTTTGCCTCTTTGATCGTAGTGGTGGGAGTACTAATCGCACTAGGGTGCTGTATTGTACCCTATGCACGGGGGTTAATTCTAAGGTTGATTGAAACATCTTTAGCCACACGAATGCCTTTAAAGAACAATCGGGTGGAAGGACTCTACCTGTTGAACAATGAGGGAATAAGTCACCCCGGGAAGAATTCCAGAATAAATGAAATTTCGGGAAAGTCTGTGGGTCAGTTTGGAAGCAACATATTAAACCAACAAGAAGATAACAAAAGATAATAAAAAAGCAAGGGAGAAATTGTGGGATATAGGTAAAACAATGTTACCTCTTCAAGTATAATTGAGTACTAACTTCAGTGTATAATTGTGGGATATAGGTAAATATTTACTAACTTTCGTGTATGACTGTGGATAATTGGGTACTAACTTTAGTGCATAATTATTCTAGCAAATAATTCCTTTCATCATAATAGTTTAAATAATTTACAGTCTCAGCAAATTAGCTGAGATAACTGAAACGCATAAACGAGGAAAGAAAAGACACATTTTTAAAATGTATATTCACGAATGCAATGTACCTATGAACAATGGAAGATGTTATAAGCAAACAGACAAAGTGAAAAGAACATCAAGATCCAAGTTTAGCATACTCTCCCTTATGTAAGCACTTACAGAGGGGAGGGTCGCTAACTTGGAGAAGGGGAAGTAATAAGTGCGGAGCGCAGCTGTGCAGTGGCAGAACACAATAAGGGCGATTGATAGCTATGAAGACCTATTAAAACTGAATAAATTGTAAAGCAATCCCTGAATGTGTGTGCCCACTGGTCACCCCTTATTGCAAGAAGGTTTCAATAAAATTCGCTGCTTCAGATTTTGACTCGGACTGAAGTTTATTATACTATGAGCTCCGTCTCTCACATCATTATTAAGAACTGTTCCACTTCCTTTGTGTATGAGTTGAAGCCGACACTCTTCTGTAATGTTCGATATTTTGCAAGTACATCGTATCAAATTAATCACCCACACTATAATTCTGAGATATCACGTGTTGCCATTGCAATATTACATACACCCTTCATCCTGCATATGAGCACACGAAAATGAGATTAGTCACGATATGAACCTATTCCTACTTTCTGGAGGAAATAATTTGTTCTCCATGTCACTCACACTCCATCTCTGAGGTACCCTACAGATTACAGCAAGAGAAAATGTGTAAGGTTGTATCTTGCTCGCTGAAAGGATGGCTTTGTCCACAGACGTTTCGTCACAATGTTAGGTAACATCATCAGTGATCATCAGGTGAAACGCTCGTGTGAACGTGTTATTTATTTCTGTCTCTTGGTCTTCTAATGTGAGTGATACAAATTCCGGTTCGTTTTCTTTTATTCAGAGGTTGGTAAATGGGATCCAAATCGATTTGTTTATTGATGGAGTTGCTGTTTGAATGCCATGCCCATTAGGCACTCCCGTGCATGTCTCTGTTAAGCCTGTCCCGGAATGGGATGTGATGTAAAATCGTAGTGATGTCCTACTTCATCTCTGTTTCAGGAAAGTAGTGATAGCTGATCATGCGTTTTGATTACTACTTAGTGTTCATGTCTCCTGGTGGCTAGTTTCCCGCCTGTCCGATAGCGTGCTGGTAGCGACAAATCTACTAACAAAATGAAACTGCTACTGATGAACCTAAAGCACCTTTGAGCAACAACGAGCAAAAC